>NC_092876.1:339111457-339717290 GCF_028372415.1 Notamacropus eugenii | reverse complement strand
GTTAATAGGCAAGTGTCCTTTTTCTTCTTTGGGCAACCTAGACTTGACTGACATTGTCTCAAGAAAATGTGGATAGGCCTAAGGGATGGAGGTTGGGGCTTGTGATTTTTATCATCAAAAAATTGACTGCTGGGTTCTGTTCCACAAACCCTAGGGTGTTATTGCTTTACAAAGAAATGGATAGCATTTTATTTTATTCTCTCTTATTTTATTTTTTTCCCTCCATGACATGTAAAAATTTTTCTTTAACATTCATTTTTAAAAATTTTGAGTTCCAAATTCTCTCCTTCCTTTCTTCCCTTCCCCCATGGGTAGCATTAATACCAATCTTAGAATCCCTAATTTTTTTTATTACAAACCTTTTCTGAGAACAAAGGAGAAGCATCAATAATAATAAATGACCATAAACATTTCAGTGTGCAAAGAAATATGAAGAAAGGATTGGATATGAAACTATGACCTTTTATAGGGTTTTTTTTTTGTGACAAAATTTGTGCCTCCTGAATTTCTTTTTTTGTTTGTTTTCTTCTTTTTGCTTCATAAATATTTCAGTAACATTTTTCTTTCTTTGTTTTTTCTAAACTTTCTACGTCACCTGTTAAAACTCCCTCCCCTTGTAGAAGCCCTCTTTTGTAACATATTAATAGAGTCAAGCAAAAAGATTTGATTCATTGATCATGGCTTAAAATGTATGTCTTGCCCTGTCCCTGTGGTCCATTCCCACTCTAACAGATGGAAGGCATGCTTTATCATTAGGCTTCTGAATTCATGAATGGTCAGCATTGATCAGAGTTAGGTAGTCTTTCAGAGATGTTTTTCTTTACGTTATTGTGGTCATCATGTAAATTGCTCTCCTGGGTCTGCTCATTTCACTTTGTATCAATTCATTCAAGTCATCTCAGTTTTCTCCAAATTTGTTTATGGCAAAATTCACTTATGGTTATGTGAAATAATTAATATTCTGTTAATTGATATACTACAATTTGTTCAGATATTTTCCAATCAATTGGCCCCCATTCTGTTTCCAATTCTTTGCTACAATAAAAATACTGCTATAAATGTCTTGTACATATGGTTCCTTTCCTTCTGTTTCTCAATATTTTAAAGTATGTGCCTGGTATTGGTATCTCTGGAACAAAGGATATGCACAGTTTAATGACTTTTGGGGTAGAGTTTCCATTGCTTTCCAGAATCTTTTTTTTAATTTTATTTTTCATTTTTAACACAGCTTATAACAGATAAAACAAATCAGACTTTTGGTCAGGTGATACTTCTTTTTAAAGCATTTGCAATATAGACCACAAAAGAATTTTTTTTTAAACATTTACCAACTGAGACACAAATAATATTTATGTTGCTAACTTCACAAGCTCTTGACCTAATTGTCTCCACAGTATTACTGAAAATTAAAGGACCCTAACTTATTGTCATTGGTCTAAAGTCCTATGTCCAATAGCTTAATTTTAGATTTAACCTCGGATGTTCCCCTACCAATAATCTATAATTTAATAGATCTGGTATTAAGCTTACAAACCTTTTGACTATAGGAAATTGCCACCAAGCGTAGGGACATTGCAGGGATACAATATCTCCTCAGCTTCATGTCAATTCCAGGCAGGAGTAGATTGTCAACTTGCATTCAGTGAGGCTTAAAGTCTGCCAGGTGTTAGTGGGGAAACTGAGCCAGGAGAATTCTACCTCAGCCCAGGCTGAACAGCTGCTCCCCCACCCTTCCCATGGGATCACCTTTTGCAGTTCATACCAGCATCTCACTGGTTTACTGGCATCATGGATTGGAGGCTCAGACCGCCTTTCTTGTTATCCATACCTGGAGTTAGACTCAGAAGAGCAGTCACTTAATAGTCCCATAGCATCTAAAAATGGCAAGTTCCAATAACCAGGTTTCAAATACGATTATAATTTCACTTTGGCTAAGGAACATCTTTTGAGGCAAGTCTTAAGTGACTTACATGCCTTTCTATACATGTTCTAGTTCCTGATTAAATAGAAATCATAAAATCAAATTTACCATTAAAACCTTAACTTTTCCATCAATGCTAAATTTTACCCAAGGTTACCTTCCTCTAGGAAATTTAGACTAAAATTCTTTCCCCCAAACTAAAGATGTCATTGATTTATTCTCAGTAGTTAATTCAGCCAATTGTTTTAACACTAATTGCTTTTACCTCACTTTGTAGCATGTCCAATTTTTCTCCCTATCACTCCCCTCCCCCTGCTTCCTAATACCTTGCATTCTGATTACTCCTTCCCTCAATGTACCCTCCCTTCTATCATACCCCACCCTTCCCTTATCCCCATCTTCTCTTTTCTTGTAGGGCAAGATAAATTTCTATACCCCATTCCCTGTATTTCTTATTTCCCGATTATATGCAATAAAAATTCTCAACATTCGTTGCTAATACTTTGAATTCCAATCTCTCTCCTTCTCCCCTCTCCCTCACCAACCTCACTGAGAAGGCAAGCAATTCAATACAGACTAAGTATGTGTCATTTTGCAAAAGACTTCCATAATAATCATGTTGTGTAATACTAATTTTATTGCCCTCTGTCCTACTCTATCCCCCTTTATTTCCCCCCCACAATTGACCTTGTCCCTTCTCAAAAGTATTTATTTCTAGTAACTTCCTTCTCCCATTTGCCCTCCTTTCTATCATTCCCCTCACCCCACTTGTCACCTCCTCCCCTACTTTCCTGTGGTGTGATATAAATTTTCATATCAAATTTAGTAAGCATGTTATTCCCTCCTTCAGCCACATGTGGAGAGAGTAGCTTTCCCCTTCTCCCTTTTCTCCTCCATTGAATAATATTTTTCTTATCTCTTTTATGAGTTATAGCCTGCCCTGTTCTATTCCTCCCTTTCACTTCCCAGTATTTTCCTCCCTCACCTCTTAATTTTTATTTTATTTTATTTTGTGTGGATATCATCTCTTCTGATCCAACACACCCTATACTCTCTGTCTGTATGTGTGTGTGTGTGTGTGTGTGTGTGCATGCATGTACAATCTCTCCATCTACCCAAACACTAAGATTCAAGATTTATAAATATTTTCTTTCCATGCAGTAATGTAAACAGTTCAGCTTTAGAGAGTCTTTTATGATTTTTCTTTCCTGTTTACCTTTCCATGCTTCTCTTGATTCTTATATTGTAAAGTCAAATTTTCTATACAGATCTGGTTTTTTCCTCAATATGAATGACTAAAAGTCCTCTATATCACTGAATGACCATTTATTTCCTTGAAGTATTATACTCAGATTTGCTGGGTAGGTGATTCTTGGTTTCAGTCCCAGTTCCTTTGACCTCTGGAATATCCCATTCCAAGCCCTTCGATCTCTTAATGTTGAAGTTGCCAGATCCTGTATTATCCTGATTGTATTTCCACAATATTTTAATTATTTCTTTCTAATTGCTTGCAGTATTTTCTCCTTGATCTTGGGACCTCTGAAATTTGTCCACAATATTCCTAGGAGCTTCTTTATTAGAGTCTTTTTCAGGAGGTGATGGGTGGATTCTTTCAATATTTATTTTGCCCTCTGGTTCTAGAATATCAGGGCAGTTTTCCTTGATAATTTCATGGAAGATAATGTCTAGGTTCTTTTTTTGATCATGACTTTCAGGTAGTCCCATAATTTTTAAATTGTTTCTCCTGGATCTATTTTCCAGGTCAGTTATTTTTCCAATGAGATGTTTCACATTATCTTTTATTTTTTCTATTTGGTTCTGTTTTTTAACTGCTTGGTTTATCTCATAGTCATTCATTTCCCTGAACTCAGTTCTCTCTTTCAACGAATTATTTTGTTCAATGAGCTTTTGGACCTTCTCCTCCATTTGGCCAATTCTACTTTTTAAAGCCTCCTTCTCCTCACTGGCTTTTTGGCCCTGTTTTTCCAATTGAGTTAGTCTCTTTTTAAAAGTAAACTTCTATGGTCTTATTTTCCCCCCCTTTTTTGGCTTTTTCCCAGCCAGTTACTTGACTTTTGAGTTTCCTCTCCACAACCACCTCATCTCCAGTTCTCCTAAGCTAGCACTGGGGGCTGAGATTCAGATGAGCTGCTCCAATCCCTCAGGGGCTTTAGGTGGGGGCAGGGCCCAATATTCAGTGTAAGATTAAGATCAGCTGCTCAGGTGGGAGCAGGGCTGCCACACAAGGCTCAGATCCGTCAAGGGCTTTACCATGAGACCTTCAACAATGGATGTGGGCTTCTACCTGCCTTAGGAGCCCCCTTTTGCTGTTACCTTCACTGCTGCCACCTTATGAGGCCTGAGTTATGGGGACACCCTGTTTCCTTATTGGCCAGCCAAAAAGACCCTCTCACTGACCTTTGGTGCCTGTGCTGCCGCTAGAGATTCTGTCCCTGAAGTCTGCTCGGATCTGCTCCTCTTGGTTCCATGTGGCCAAGGCTGGGCTGGGCTCTGCTCCATGTCTGGTGTGACAGACCTTTCCCATCAGTCTTACAGGTCACTCTGGGCTAGAAATCTCCTCCACTCTGTTGTTCTGTGGTTTCTGCTGCTCTAGAATTTGTTGAGAGTTCTTCTTTACAGGTATTTTATGGGCTGTGGGGTAAGAACTAGTGTATGTGCATCTTTCTACTCTGCTATCTTGGTTCTGCCCCCGCTTTCCAGAATCTTTAGACCAATTTGCAGCTGCTCCAACAATGGATATGCTTGTCATCTCAAAAGATTTTCGTCTTTTGCCATCTTCTCCAATCTGATGAATGTGAGATGAAGTTTCACATTTTAATGTGCATTTCTTTTATTAATAGAATTTTAAGCATTTTTTCATATGGTTGTCAATGTACTGTTTTGCTTTCATGTTCATAATCTTAGACTATCTATTATGAGAGTATTGTTCTAAAACCTTGCTTATATTTGACTTAAAACTCTCCAGAAGAGCTGGAGAGAAAAGACATGAACAGCCTTTGAAGGGAACAAGCAGAGGTATGAATCACAAGACCCTCTGATTTATTGTAAGAGATGACTGATTACCTCCCCCAAAATGGGGAGGGGGCAGCTAGGTGATACAGTGGATAGCGTACCCACTCTGGAGTCAGAAGGACTTGAGTTCAAATCCTGTTTCAGATACCTAGTAGCTGTGTGATCCTGAGCCCAATTTAAGCCCATTTAAGCCCAATTACCTCAACAATAACAAAAAAAAAAGAATGAGAGGGTAGGATAATGAAAGGGAGAGAAGAGGCGTAGCATCTGGGCGCACAGTGAAACTGATGCAGTTGAGTTGTGTAGGAAATATAGAAGGAAGGAAACAAGTATTTATTAAGCACCTACTATGAGCCAGGCACTTTACAAATCTTATTTTATCCTCACAACACCTCTATGAGCTAGGTACTATTATTGTCTCCAATTTACAGTTGAAGAAATTGAGGCAAACAGAGGTTTAGTGACATGTCCAGGGTTACACAGCTAGTAAATAACATAGGATTTGAATGCAAGCCCATCCACTAAATGCCTTACATGGAAAGCACATCACTACATCAAGGTAGAGATGTTGGAGTAGGAGACAAACTGTTATTTCCCTCTGCCTAGGGCTGTGTTTGCTCCTTAGAGTTACCTGGCCAACTCCAGGCAGGCCTCTTTCTCTTCCCATGCCCCTTGACTGCTTCTCTGAGTCTCCTGTCCCTACCTTCTGGTCCCAATGCTTAGTGAACTTCTGTATCTGCTAAAACTGGAGAATTATCTGACTTGGCCCTAAAAGTACTTTGGAGCATGGCTTGTTGTGGTACATCTTCTTCCTTCTCAGTGTGAGAGAGGTAGACCATTTCATTTTCTCAGGCAGGGAAAAAAGCAGCATTGACTTAAGCAAGTCCATGCTCAGCATAGTGTCTGAGACCATTCAAAGTTGTCTGTTTCCTTGGAGATTCATGCTGCTCTCATTGGTGGTGGCTGTCTGGCTGTACCTTATTATTATTATTATTGGTGGGTGAGGGGGTGGGAAGGTGGGGTGGGGCTTATAGTGGTAGAAGCCAGGTGGCTTTGTTTCATTTTCTCCTCAGACACTTTGGCAAGGTTAGTACAGCAAATTCTTCAATATCTTTGTGGAACTGAAGTGCTTTCTGTTATTCCTTCTATCAGATTCTTATGACTGACTGCCAAAGCATGTGTTTTTACTTATTCCTCAAACTCTATTTTATCTCAATTACTGCTCCCTGCTTTTGATTTGGGAAATATCTTCTACCTCTGGATCCCTGGTTCCATCATCTTTATCGCTGGCCTCCAATTCTAGGCCTGATGTGGGCAGTCCCATGTCTCTGTCCCCCTTCCTGAACAGGAAATTTTTAGTCATAACCTTTACTTGCTCCCAACCCAGGAGGCTTTATTTTGTGCCAGAGGACTCAGCCTCAGCCTATGGCATGTGTGTGTGTTTGTCCTTCATTGCTGAAGAAGACCATACCATCAGAGAAATGATGACATGACTTGCACTTGACTTTGTTTTGAGTGAGGGAGGGCTGTGCAGGCCACCAGTCTCACTTCTCCTCCAGAGCCATCTGAATCCAGTGACCAGACATTCATCAGGATGGCTGGAGATGACCCAGGATGAAGCAATTGGGGTTAAGTGACTTGCCCAAGGTCACACAGCTAGTGAGTGTCAAGTGTCTGAGGGGGATTTGAACTCAGGTCCTCCTGACTCCTGCACTGGTACTCTATTCACTGCATCACCTAGCTTCCCCCAACCTATGGCATAGTATGTCACCAGAACTTTACAGTCATAAGCTATTTACCAGGTTGGAAGTGGTGGTAATTGTATTTTCACTCTGTCATCAGACAAAGGAACCATTATTGTCTCATTCCCCACTCCCACCCCCCCCCCCCCCATGTCTGCTAATAGGGAATCATGTCCCTTGGTTCAACTGAGGAGGTCAAATCCTTTCCATAAGTTGAGTGAATCATCTGTGAACAACTCCTGTTCAGACCCCAGAGTTCTATCCCATTACTTTGGGAAAAGCTAATATACCTGAAGAAAGCCAGAGCTTACTTGGAGCCAGAGATTTGGGGGATGAGAAAGATTCCTGAGGGCAAGACCACCTAACATCCTAGTATCCTAAGTAGGGACATGGAGTCAGCATCTCCTAAGCCTCATTATCTGAGTTTATCTGGCCTCATTCACAAGGTGTCTGACTTTCTAATACAATGCTGAGAGCTCAAATCCTCCCTTGGTTTGAGTCTAATTAGTACTATTGCTTAAGACATGGTGATAAAAAAGCTGAGGTTATGGGTTTAATCACTGAATAGACTACAAAGTGTGCTCTAAAATTCAACCTTCCCACAAATTCTTGGTGGTTACAACTGGGATCAGTCAATCAATCAACAAACATTTAGTAAGCATATACTCTATTCCAGGCACTGTGCTAAGAGTATGAATGGATCAGTAAAAATTTATCCTGACTTCTGGGAAAATAGGTCATGTAGTAAGGCTCATGCCTTGTTGAGATGGACAAGAAGAGCCATCTTTGTTTGAAGGATACATTATAGGGCTATGTAAATTCTAGCTATTATTACTGCAGGTAGCACACCCTATTTTATAGATGTGCAAACTGAGGCCCCAAGAGGTTAAGTGACTTGGTCACATAGCTAAGGAAGTGATCGAAGTGGAATTCAAACCTGAGTCTTCCTCACTTTAAAGTCAGTACTCCACTATACATTAGACATTCAGACATTCTGACTCAAATTTATGTTTTATTTTCTTTCAAATTTAACACATAAAAAGATGAGCTCACACCAGTTGTAGAAGTTGAAGTCCATTTTCAACTTTTCTTCTTCTTTTTTATCCCTACTGAATTTCACTTTTATTTTTTTTAATTAATTTATTTGTTTTCAACATTCATTTCCACAAAATTTTGGGTTCCAAATTTTCTCCCCACTTCTCCCCTCCCTCCACCCCAAAACACCGAGCATTCCAATTACCCCTACCATCAATCTGCCCTTTCTTCTAACATCCCTCCTTTCCCTTATCCCCATCTTGTCTTTTGTCCTGTAGGGCAAGATGACTTTCTATACCCCATTACCTATATTTCTCATTTCCTAGTTGTATGCAAGAAAAATTCTCAACAGTTGTTCCTAAAACTTTGGGTTTCAACTTCTCTTCCTCCCTCCCTCCCCACGCATTCTCTTTGGGAAGGCAAGCAATTCAATATAGGCCATATCTGTTTAGTTTTGCAAATGACTTCCATAATAGTCATGTTGTGTAAGACTAACTATATTTCCCTCCATCCTATCCTGCCCCACATTTCTTCTATTCTCTCTTTTGATCCTGTCCCTCCCCAAGAGTGTTGATTTCTAATTGCTCCCTCCTCCCATTGCTTGCCCTTCTTTCCATCATCCCCCTCCACCCTGCTTATCCCCTTCTCCCCCACTTTCCTGTATGGTAAGATAGGTTTTCATACCAAAATGAGTGTGCATTTTATTCCTTCCTTTAGTCGAATGTGATGAGAGTAAGCTTCATGATTTTTCTCTCACCTCCCCTCTTTTTCCCTCCACTGAAAAGTCTTTTGCTTGCCTCTTTTATGAGAGATAATTTGTCCCATTCCATTTCTCCTTTTCTCCTCCCAATATATTTATATATGATCCCATCCTATTCAATTCACCCTGTGCTTTCTCTCTCTCTATGTGTGTGTGTGTGTGTGTGTGTGTGTGTGTGTGTGTGTGTGAGAGAGAGAGTGTGTGTATGTGTGTGTGTGTGTGTGTGTGTAATCCCACTAACTACCCAGATACTGAAAAAAGTTTTCAAGAGTTACAAATATTGTCTTTCCATGTAGGAATGTAAAGAGTTCAACTTTAGTAAGTCCCTTATGATTTCTCTTTACTGTTTACCTTTTCATGCTTCTCTTGATTCTTGAGATTGAAAGTCAAATTTTCTTTTCAGTTCTGGTCTTTTCATCAAGAATGCTTGAAAGTCCTCTATTTCATTAAAAGACCATTTTTTCCCCTGAAGTATTATACTCAGTTTTGCTGGATAGGTGATTCGTGGTTTTAGTCCTAGTTCCTTTGACTTCTAGAATATTATATTCCACGTCCTTAGATCCCCTAATGTAGAAACCGCTAGATCTTGTGTTATCCTGACTGTATTTCCACAATACTTGAATTGTTTCTTTCTAGCTGCTTGCAATATTTTCTCCTTGACCAGAGAACTCTGGAATTTGGCCACAATGTTCCTAGGAGTTTCTCCTTTTGGATCTCTTTTAGGAGGTGATGGGTGGATTCTTTCAATATTTATTTTGCCCTCTGGTTCTAGAATCTCAGGGCAGTTTTCCTTGATAATTTCATGAAAGATGATGTCTAGGCTCTTTTTTTGATCATGGCTTTCAGGTAATTCCATAATTTTTAAATTGTCTCTCCTGGATCTATTTTCCAGGTCAGTTGTTTTTCCAATGAGATATTTCACATTATCTTCCATTTTTTCATTCTTTTGGTTTTGTTTTGTGATTTCTTGATTTCTCATAAAGTCACTGGACTCCATCTGTTCCATTCTAATTTTGAAAGAACTATTTTCTTCAGTGAGCTTTTGAATCTCCTTTTCCATTTGGGTAATTCTGCTTTTTAAAGCATTTTTCTCCTCATTGGCTTTTTGGACCTCTTTTGCCAATTGAGTTAGCTTATTTTTAAAGGTGTTATTTTCTTCAACATTTTTTTGGGTCTCCTTTAGCAAGGTGCTGACCCACTTTTCATGCTTTTCTTGCATCTCTCTCGTTTCTCTTCCCAGTTTTTGCTCCACCTCTCTTACTTGATTTTCAAAATTCTTTTTGAACTCTTCCATGGCTTGAGCCCATTGAATATTTATTTTGGATGTTTGGGATACAGAAACCTTGACTTTTATGTCTTTCCCTGATGGTAAGCATTGTTCTTCCTCATCTGAAAGGATGGGAGAGGATATCTGTTCACCAAGAAAGTAATCTTCTATAGTCTTATTTTTTTCCCCCTTTTTTTGGGCATTTTCCCAACCAGTTACTTGACTTTTGGGTCCTTTGTCAAGAGTAGGGCATACTCTGGAAATCTGTAAGATCTCAGTTCCTCCAAGGTGGCACAATCATGCGTGTACACTGGTCTGGGAGCAGTGAGAGATTTTTGTGCCCAGAATCTTAGCAGTTACCTCTCCACAAGCACTTTGCCTTCAGTTCTGCCAAGTCAGCACTGGGGGCTGATTTTCAGTTAAGCTGTGGGAGCAGGACCGCCATTCAGTGAGAGACAAAAACAGTTCCCTCAGGGCCTCTGCACAGGGCTGAGGTAATATTCAACTCCTCAGAGTCCCCAGGGGTTTTTACGCTCCACCAATGGATGAGGGCAGCTGTATGGGCAACTGTGTGGCCTCTGTGGCCACTGCCTGCTGCCAGAGCTATGGAAAAGCCCTTCTCCCTTCCCGGCCAGCTGAAAAAACTCCCGTCACTGACCTGTGATGCCTGTGGGTTGAGGGATCTGAGGACTGCTGCTGCTGGAACTGGAGATTCCGCCCCTGATGTATTCTCCTCCCAGAGTCATGCTAAGCCACCCAGCCAAGGCTGGGCTGGGCCTCACTCCAGGTCCCGTGCAACCAACATTTCCGTGGGCCTTTCAGGTCATCCTTGGCTGGAAATCTCCTCCACTCTGTTCTCCACTTCTGCTGCTTCAAAATTTATTGAGAGTCCCTCTCTACAGGTATTTTATGGGCTGTGTGAGGGGAGCTTCTGTATGTGTGTCTTTCTACTCCGCCATCTTGGCTCTGCCTCAACTTTTCATCTTGTAGCCAGTATTTTAAAGTTTAGATAAGCTATGAGACTGTATGTCTTCTGTATACTCAGGAAGATCATTGAAGGCCTAATTCATCATGATCTATCAGCAAGTAATTTGGGCTAGTTCTTTTGTTGTGTTTGGATTCCCTAACCTTTGTCCTGAACAACAATTCCAGAGGAGACTTGTAAGAACTGATGCAGAGCCAAGTAAGTAGAATCACTAAAGAGCGATTTATAGGATAGTCACAGTAATGTAAAGGAAAATAGCATTAAAAAACTTTAGAACCCTGATCAAAGAATGCAGCTATGTGGCACAGTGGATAGAGCACTGACCCTGGAATCAGGAGAAGGAAGAACTCAAAACCCTGATCAATGCAATGACCAACTGGGAGTTCAGAGGATGGATGGTGGAACACATTTCTTCTTTCATCAGACAGTAGTGAACAATAGGTGTAGAGACATATATCACAACCGATATTTAGATCTTTTGACTTAATTGTACTTTCTTGTTATGGGAGGGTCCTGCGGTGGTGGGTGGGTGAGGGGGAGTCACCAGGAAGTGATAATAATTTTTTAAAAAGTCAATAAAATATTTAAACCAAAAAAAGGAGCGATTTCCCCTGAGATTCCAGAAAAATGCAAGATAGCTCATGTATAAAATCTACATATCCCTGTGAGATTTATTGTAGCATTTTTTTATAGCCAGCCAAGACCTCTGATATAAGACCAAAGGTTAAAGATATGGACCTGTGGGGGTTTCCCCCTTCCCCAGGCAATTCTAGGAACAATGTGTCTTACTTCAGATTGGCTGATTAAGTCTCACAGCAATCATCTGTGCTATGTAATGGCATCATCCTCATATAAATCAGTGAGATATTACAGGTACAAAATGGCTTCCCAACATCCTCTTTACATTCAGGAAAGGTCCCATCTTCAACCTGTGTTGGTCATATTTTTTCCAGTTTTCCTTGATTCTGCAAGGGCAGTGATTGGTGAGGGGAAAACCAAATACCATCCGTTGCCTCTGTTCCTAGATCTTTGCTTTGGGGGTCTTTTGCCATTGTGATTGGTTGAAGAAGAAAAGGAAGAGTCTTGTTTGATTTTGAAAATTTACTGTTCCCTTCATAAAGATAAAGGCCTATTGAAATGGCCTTGGCTAGGATCAGGAAACTTTGTTATCTCTGAATCATTATCTGCACAACTACAGAAACTCATTGAGAGTTTGGATAAAAGGTTTCATGGCTCAGGAAATACAAAAGTTAACAGTGGCTGACCTCCTTTGTCCTCCCTCATTCCTCTAAACAAAGCAAAGCAAAGGCATCATAAAATTTGCTCAAGACCTGGATTTTAAAAAATCAGAATAAAAGATTGCATGTAAAATCATGTCTATACAACATATTATTTATTGAAGTATATATTCAGTTTGACATGACATCAACATTGACTTGCTTGATTGTCCCCTTCTGAACTCCTTCGTTCTTTTCTGTGTATTTAAAAAATATTTTGTTCTTCCTTCCTTCCTTCCTTCCTTCCTTCCTTCCTTCCTTCCTTCCTTCCTTCCTTCCTTCCTTCCCTCCCTCCCTCCCTCCCTCCTTCCTTCCTTCCTTCCCTCCCTCCCTCCCTCCCTCCTTCCTTCCTTCCTTCCTTCCTTCCTTCCTTCCTTCCTTCCTTCCTTCCTTCCTTCCTTCCTTCCTTCCTTCCTTTTCTCTCTTCTTTCCTTCTTTCTCTCCATTCCTTCCTTTCTTCTTCTTCTCTTCCTCCTCCTTTTCTTCCTCTTCTTTTTCTTCTTCTCTTTCTCCTCCTGCTCCTGCTCCTTCTTCTTCTTTTCTTCTTTTTCTTTTTCTTCTTCTTCCTCTCCTCCTCCATCACTATTCATCCACTTCTCTCCATTATCAGTCTGAGTTATTTGGACAGTGCAGATCCAGTGGAAGAGGGGATTCCTTCTGTAGCAATCCAAAGCTCATTCCATTCCAAGGAGGGATTCCAATCACCTTAAAATAGAATCATAAGACCGAACACCTATACATGTCTCTGGAGTGAAAGGATTCACTGGAATGCTATGGAGGAAGTTGCCCTCCCTAGAATCCCCAAATCTGTTTCCCTTAAAAGGAGAGTTCTTACTGCAGAATGGTGCCATGAATATAGAGGACTTTAGGTCCCTGGAGAAAGATGGAATTTACCAGGAAAGGAAAGTTGTATCAATTTTTTTTTTTGCCACTATGTGTGTTTCATTTCCACACATTTTCACACACGTGTGTATGTTTCTTGTGTGTGTAGTAGAATAAAGGGTACTTTGTGAGATATTTATGCAAAATTGTCTTGAGAACTTGTATAGAATCTGAAGACCTTTTAATCTAATCCGTGGGGATCTGGACATGAGTAATACTTGAGCTATACAGTCTGAGACTTCCCCGAGGCCCTCTGGGTTGGGGCAATAAATGTGAGAGAATGATATGGAAGCTAACCTTCAAGACTGAATTTAGTTTGTAAATCCAGAGCATAGGGATTCTGGGTGACAGAATACAAAGTGCATTTACCAGAGACAAACAACACGTAGATAAACAACTTATTATCAGTAATTTAATTGGCTATCTTGCATTTATATATCATTTTAAGCTTTATGAAGTGCTTTACATGGTATGTCAGCTGATGCTCACAACAACTCTAGGTGTTATTACTGCTTTACAAATGAGGAAACTGAGGCTGAGAGTACTCTCCGTGACTTGTCCAGAGTCACATAACAAGTGTGATTTTAGTTCAGGTCTTCTTGACTCCAAGGCCAGTGCTTTACTTGCTATGCCACCTAGATGCCCTTTGTATCACTTTATGAAATAAATTCTGAAATAATAGTTCATGTTTATGTAATGGTTGAAGGTTTATAAAAGAGTGTTTTCCCCCTAACAACCGTATGAGAGATATTGCAAGTATTATTGTCTCCGTTTTGTAGATGAGGAAACTGAGGAACAGAGTGAGTGGTTGAGTAACTAACTTGCTGGTGACCACTCTGGCATTCTTTTCACCTCTCCACATTTCATTACTTCTCATGTCCTTTACACAAAGGAAAGTAGAATCTGGGGAATGGAACAGATGGTAATTAGAAAAAAAATTACCCCCTACTAACAGCACTAGTATCTGGACTAGATTAGAGGCCTCCCCAACTTCATTCCTGAAGTGTCTAGTCTAGCCTTTGCATCCAAATAGTCCTTTCATTGATGGTATTTAAGGGCCAAGTGTAACGCTGGGCAGGCCAATGATTCAATCTCAGGTTTATTATGTAAAGAGACAATGGTGGACCATAAAAAATGATAAAACAACTTTATTTGTGGCAAAGGACAAAAAGTACATAATTATTAAGGCTAAAAAAAAGACACGACTTCAGATAAAAGAGCCACTCCCCTCCACCTCCACATTCTCCATGGCAACCAACCAGTACAATCAAAAATGCATTCTGGTGGGCCAGTGGGAATTCTGCTAAAACATTTAATTCCAATTCCACATACACTGGACCTTTTATACCTTAAGCAGCAAGGAAGACAAACAGCCTTCTCAGTTCTTGAAAAGACCAGACCAGCCTGCATAAAACAGGCACTTCTTCAAGAGACAGCCACTGCCTTTTCTTGAGAGATATGGTGTGATATTGTGGAAATAACGGAAATACAATCTGGCACCCAAGAACCCTCAGTTCTGCTCCTATCTCTGCCATGGATTGTCTATGTGGCCTTGGAGAGGTGACTTGACTTCTATGGGCTTTAGCTACCTCCTCATCCTCCTCCTTTTCCTTTTCCTCCTCCTTCTCCTCCTTCTTCTCCTCCTCCTCTTCCTTCTTCTTCTTCTTCCCCTTCCTCCTCCTTTTTCTTCTCTTCCTCCTCCCTTCTATTCTCCTCATTGAGTTGAGAATTTATTTTTTTTCAAGTAACAAGTATTTTTTTAAACATTGTTCACTCAAAAAACTCCCTTAAAACAAATTCCTCAATGCATATCCACAGTCTGGCAAAACAAATTCCCCCTTTAGCTGTGTCTGATAAGGTATGTCTCTTTATGCATTTTTAGTTCATCACCTCTCCATCAGGAGATGAGTGGCATGTTCCATATTCATTCCTTTGGATTTCTGGTTTCCCATTCAAAAATGTTTTAATGATTTTTTAAACATGATAAACATTTGCAGAATGTAGCAAAATAAAACAAATAAGCCAAACTAATATTACAGGGTCTTTGTCTGAAAGTATATGTAATATAATATTGTACATCTGTAGCAAACTCCCCCTTTTTAAAAATTATTTTTCACACATCAGATTGGCAAATATGACTACAAAGAAAATGATTAGTGTTGGAGGGGCTTTGAGAAAACAGGCATACTGATGATATGCTCTTGGTGGACCTAAAAATGGGGACAACCATTCTGGAAAGCAGTTTAGACTTATGCACAAAAAGTTAATAAACAAAATATGCCTTTGATAAATTACATACCATTAATAGGCCAGTACCCAAAAGAAATCAAAGAAATCAAAAGAGATCTTGTTTATACCAAAAAAAATTATAGTAGCTATTATTGTGGTGGCAAAAAATTGGAAATTAAAGCAATGCCTACCAATTTAGGAATGAGTGAATAAACTGTTGCATATGTGTGTAATGCAGTACTATTGTGCTATAAGAAATGAGGAAACAGATAATTTCAAAGAGACATGAAACATATAACTCATGGCTTACCATTGCATTGATCAAAATTCTAGTCTTTCAAAATTGCTTTTCCTCTGTAATGTTGTTACTATACAAATTCTTCTACTTAGTTTTCTCAGAATCAGTACAAAAAGGTCTTCCCAGTTCCCTAGAAAATTGTCCATTTTATCACTTCTTATGGAACAAAATAATCTGTTACATTTATTTACCACAATTAGTTTATCCATTTCCCAGTAGGACACCCCTTTAGCTTTCAATTTTTGACAACCACAAAAAGAACTGCTAAAAATACTTTTGTTCATATTGGTCCTTTTTCTCTTTCTTTGATTTCCTTAAGGTATAGGCCTACTAATAGCAAAGCCAGGTCAAAGGGTATATACAGTTTCATAACTTTTGGGGTTTGGTTCCAAATTTCTTTTTATTATGGCTAGACCAATTCACAGTTCTACCAATAGTGTGTTAATGTAACTGTTTTTCCCATAGTGCCTCCAGAGCATTTACCATTTTCCTCTTTAGCTATCTTTGTCACTCTGATACGTGTGAGGTAGAAACTCCAAGTTGCTTTAATCTGAATTTCTCTAATTATTAGTGTTTTAAAGCATTTAAAACAATCTAAGTGTTGATAGCTTGGATTTCTTCCTTTGAAAACTATCTGTCTTTTCCCTTTGGTCATTTATATGTTGGGTAATTGTATTTACCTTAGCTTTTCAACCTAAAAAATGAAGGGGATTGCTAAAATAATTTTAAAGTTCCTATCTAGTTCTCCTATTCAGTGCCCTGATTTTACTGTTTGCTAGAATCTCAGCATAAAACAGTGCCAATGTCTGGGTCAGATAGTATAACTGTATAACTTTGTATCCCTCAGGACCATGACTCAGTGATAAAAGATACTGGGACTGAGTGACAAACAGCAGATTTCTCAACTTATCTGAGGCATGAGTCTTTCCAAAGTGTGTCTCTAAGTTATACTGGTTTTATTTGCCAGGACAAGTTTCATGGAAATTGAATTTTGTTTTAGTGTGTAGAAAAACTCTTCTGAGAATCCTTACTCTGAGGATCATTAAAATTAGCTTCTTTTTGTTTTGAAAAATGGTAAGTGTATTAAGCTAATTAAAAAAAAAAAACCTGATACAGTACAGTAGAACATACTCTTAGTTCTGGAGCCATTCTCAGTTTGCTGTGAGAAGCATCTGTCTTAGTCAAAACTATGAAGAAGTTTGTGTTCAAGCCTCCCCCGCCAAGTGCTATCACCATGGGTAGCCTCTTTCCTACCCGTACTTCAGACTGTAGACATTCAATGGACTTTCTCTCACCTTTAGCTCTTGTATAGCAAAATTCCTATCTTAGAAAAGAATCTGTAATTTACATCTTAGTGTGAGCTGAAGTCATTTTGTTGCTCTTCCACGGCTCTAACTGCAGAATGAAAATCTCTTAAAGGATTATCACATGGCAGAAAGGAGGGGTGTTAGGGAAGGGGTTCCTCCTGGTGCCTTGGAAAGCATACCCCCTAACTACCAAGTCTGATTGGTCTTGAGCTGTGGAAAAGTCCTTGTCCTCTTAGGGTCCCAGTCTCAGCATTTGTACAATAAAGAAATTATACCATCACTGCTTCCCTACTTCTTTAAGATTGTTGAGAAAATAGCTTTACAGAACCCAGGACTTTACACTCCTGGCACCAGGCAGGATGGAGTCCCTAAGACAAATGGTATAATGAAATGAGTACTGAATACAAGCTGGAAGGTCTGGGTTCTACTTCTTTCTGTACCATCTGCTACTTTTATGACCTCAGGCAAGTTATTTAACATCTTTGACTCTTAGTTACTTCCTTTGTAAAATTTCAGAGAATAATACCTCTCCTTTATGCCTCTTAAAATTGTTAAAGAAATGAAATGAGGTGATGTGTGTGAGAGAACTTATAAGACCATATCAAGAGTGTTCCAAAAATCTCAGTGCAATTTTGATTTAAAACTGTGTAAAAATTATATCTTGTTCTAGCCCCCCTGGCCCCCTCTTCTAATCCGTATAGTAAATATGTTTATAAGTAGTCAATGTAAAGTAGCAACAGCAGAAGTAAGATTGAAAAGGGGGGAACCCTGAAGTCCTGTACAAACTGCCCCAAAGATCAAAGCAGCATAATTTACATATTGTATCATATCTTCACCCCAAATCACATCCTGGTAATATGTTCTGAACCAGGGGAAGCCATCTAGGCTTTGCTGTCATGGCTCTTTGCTCTTATTATATGTAAATCTGAGGCAAATTTCAGACAAACACAATAAAACAAATAGAACAGTGAATGGAGCTGATAACTGAGATGCTGTGGATATGTTCACTTTAAAGTTTTACCTACAAGTCTAGGTGATTTGAATATGTTAACAAACTAAACCCAAGGTGGGACACACTTTTCCCCAAAACCTTATAAAAATGATACCTCAAAATCCTGTCTCCCAAGCCCCTCTTCCACCTCCACTGGGTCCATGCTGCTGAGTTCTCCCCTCTAAGCCAAGGTTACATGAGAGCATGAGAGATAACTTGTGCCTCTTCCCTGTAGCTGCCTGCCTTTCTTCACTACCCTATCTTCCATCCCCTTGCAGCGTGCCTCTGTACACATTTTTGCCACTTGTCTGTACTTTCTGTGTCCCTACACCCTCTGTGCCTTATTGAAATGTGATTGCTGTCTCTCCTTCCACAGTCATCATGGTCTTTCTGGTGAATACCCAAAGAACCAGGTATGCCTGCCCCATTTCCTGATTTCATAAATTAATTATCAATTCAAAAGGCACCAAGACTTTTGGGATACCCTACTTATATATTATGTATGTATATGTGTGTGTGTATGTGTGTATATATATGCACATATGTAGAGAGAGAGAGACAGACAGAGAGACAGAAAGAGTCAGAGAGAGAGACAGAGACAGAGAGACAGAGAGACAGACAGAGAGAGAGACAGAGACGGAGAGACAGAGAGACAGACAGAGAGACAGAGAGTCAGAGAGAGACAGAGATAAAGAGTATGATTAGGAGTAAGACTGAACAATTATATTAAGGGAAAAATAATTATTTCTAGGATTGAACTTGGTATTTGTATGTACAGGTCTTAGGGTACTGAACCACAAGTTAAAATTGTAAATGATAATAAAAATAACACAACAGCAATAATTATGATGATGATGATGATACTTAGCTGAATCCGTGATCTTGTCAGAGTGGGTACTTTCTCCACTGGTTCAGAAGCAACTTCTCCCTGTTTTCTCATACCAAGTAATTCTATTCTCTGTTTTGGGGTAACAAATCTTTCATTGAATGCTCTGGAGTCTGGGTCACTTAATATTTTTGGGGAAGCAATGTCCTATGAAAGGTAGGATGATATTATAGATAGAGAGCCAGTTTTAGAGTCAGAAAGACCTGGATTCAAATATTGTCTCTGAAAGATACTGTTGTATGGCTCTAGGCAAGTCATTTAACTTCTTAGAGACCTTGGCAATGCTTTAAAATTATAAATTGTAAAATAATTACCAATCTGTATTGGGAGATAACTTCTCCAAAGGGAGTTCCTTATGTATCATAAACTCATAGGTCCAGACCCTCCACTATCATCCTTCCCCCCCAAAAAAAATCCAAACCTAAAAACAACATCACAACCGTACTCAATGAGCCATTTGCCCAAATAAATGTGATCATGTTTAAGGAGACATGCACATTGTTACACCATTGGTAAAACTGTGAGTTTTTGTGTTTTTTTGGGAAAGCAAATTGGAAATATGTAATTTGAATGATCAAACTTTGACCCAGTGATCCTACTACAAAGGGCTGTTGTCTAAAGGATCTTGTTAAAAGTGGGGGAAAAGACCTAATGGAACAAAAATATTCATAGCAACTTTATTTATAATAGCAAAGGACTGGGAACAACAATGTGTCTGCTGATTGGAAAATGAAAAATCAAATAAATTGTGATTTATCAATATGATGGAATCTTACTGAACCATGAGAATGAGCAGATATGCAGAATTATGATTAGGAGGCAATCATACATAGACAAGGAGATAGAGATAAAAATGACAAAAAAGGAAATTTTCATTATTTAAAATTTATTTTTTTTTGCATGAAAAACCAGTTCAGCTGGAATGAGAGAAGGCATAATTAGAAAAAATTAGCATCAAACATTTCTGATAAAAATCTGACATTGAAAATTTATAAAAAATTAATATAATCATATGTAAAGCTAAAAACCATTCTCCATTAGAAAGGTGATCAAAAGATATGAAAATTTTCAAAAGACAGCATGTCACAAATACTTCAAGTCACTAATTATAAGTGAAATTCAAATTTAAACATCTGTAAAGAATTACCTCACACTTATCAAATTAGCAAAGAACATGAAAGATAAAAAAATAAGATAAATGTTGGAAGGGCTATGGAGAGATTAAACACATAAATACACTGCTGATGGAAATCAACTGTATCTTATGTACAAAATAATTTTGTAAACTATTTTGAAATTATGTAAGAAAAGTTACAAACTGTCTATATTCATTGATCCAATTACGTGACCCCCAAAGAAGTTAGAGGTGGGGAGAGTGCTGCATGTACTAAAATATCTGTAGCAGAACTCTTGGTAGCAACAAACATCTGAAACAAAGTGAATGTTCATCAATCGAGAAATGGAAGGACAAATTTCAGTATGTAAATTAATGGAATACATGCTATATTCCAAGGAACAACCAATATGAGGAATTCAGAGGAATATAGGAAGACTTGTATGAACTGATACAGAGTTAAGAAAGTAGAAGCAGGAGAACATTGTATTCAAGGACCATGATAACATAAAGACAACATTAAAAGGCACCACAACTCGGAATAGATGCCATGATTCCGGATGGTTGCTATTGGAACATACTGCCATCCTCTTCATAGAGAGCAGGTAGATGGAAGATAAGGAATTTCAAATATTTCATCAGTCATGTATTAAACAGTCAGTGTACTGGAGAGTTGTGCTTGTCTGCTTTTCAATAAGAGAGATCCCATGCTGAGAGTAGGGCTGCATTATTAGGAAATAAAAGTAAAAAATGAACTAATACAACGAAAATAAAACCTTAGGGGGAAAACCATTATTTTGAAAATGAGAATATAAAGCACTATGGAAAAATGTAAAGTATCACTCAGAAGGTAAAGCAGAATTGTAACAACATGCAGACTTATGACTGGAATAACACTTAACAGTAGCAACAAAATGTGATAACATATACACACATGCATGCGCACGCACACACACAGATATGAAGGAAATACCACAGCAAATAAGATATTGTATATTTATTTGTTAAAATTTGTGTATATATATATATATATATATATAAATATTTTCTTTTTTTTGGAAAACTATAATTTGTAATTTTATATATAATTGGACATTTACGTGATTATTTGATAGTTTAATTTGGCTGATTTATTTGAATGCTTTATTTGGCTGATGGTTATGAAGTTTATAATAGAATATGATTACGCAAAGAAGAGGAAGGGGAGCAAAAATCAATCCCTAAGAACCTTTAAAAATATGTATCTTCTATCATAAACATCTTTCTGTATTTGGTTCGCTTCAGCTGCTTTTCCTACTTTACCTTCTTAAGTGGTTTTGTTACTTCCTCACATAAGACCCATTTTAGGAATGACTCATTATTATTAGGAAATAGCCTATTTGTAGTACTAGGCATCAGTTTGAGCCCCTAGAAAGAAAAGTAAAGTGGGATAGTCAGAAATCCATGCAGAACAAAAAGTAATGCAGGTTTCTGGAGGAAGTAAACCACATATTCCTGGTTTGGTGAAAGCAGGATTTTCTTCCCTGAAGATGGTAGCATCAGTGGTCCATGAACTTGATTTACTGACTTACCAAAGCACTCACCATCCTGAAGAAAAATTGTGATTTCCATTAGATATTGAAAGTGACACTAAAAATCTATAGATGGAGTATGTTCAGAGCTTGCCTCGCTTTTCATTCCCAAGTCAATAAGAATTCATTAAGTGTCTACTTACATGCCAGGCACTGTCAGCTTGAGTCATATTGTAGCCATTTCAGGCTAAATCTGGCAGACATCTATCTATCTATCTATCTATCTATCTATCTATCTATCTATCTATCTATCTATCTATCTATCTATCTATCTATCTATCTGTCTATCTGTCTATCTGTCTATCTGTCTGTCTGTCTGTCTGTCTGTCTGTCTGTCTGTCTGTCTCTGTCTGTCTGCCTGTCTGTCTGTCTGTCTATTCTACAGCACTGAAAAATAATTAGTGCACTCATGAATTGTATTTCTGTTTAACATTCTGCCCTGTAGGCTAATTATACATTTGTTTAAAATCCTATGAGATTCTAGTATCAGTGGTAGCTGAGTTTTGTTACCTGGAATGGAATATGATAATATGACCCCACTTCTATATACTGAAGGCTAATGATGTCCATACACAAGAGCATATTCTACTTAAACAAATAGAGAATTGGAAACAGAGAGGTTGCCTATTAGTTGGAGAATGGCTGAATAAGATATGGTATATAGATGCTATGAAATGCTGTAAGAAATGATGAAGGGCATGATTTCAGAGAAATCTGGGAAGATTTGTATGAACTGGTATAAAATGAAGTAAGCAGAACCAGGAGATTATCAGCTTTGAAACACCTCTGATCACAAAAATTACCAACCACAATTCCATAGGAATTATGATGAAACATGCTACCCACTTCAATAAAGGGAACTGATGGACTCAAGAGAGCAGATTGAAGCACATTTTCTTCTAGTTTTTTTTTTCCTCTTGGAACATGGCTAATGAGGAAATTTATTTTGTATGTCTATATATATTTGTAATTTTTAAAAATTTTTTCTTCTGCATTGCCTTCTCAATGGGTGGGGGTGAAGGAAAAGGAAGGGGGAGAATTTGGTACTGAAAATAAAATCAAATTTAAAAAGAAAAAACAAATAGAGGTGACTTAGTGGAGAGAGACCTGGGCTTTGAGTCAGGAAGATCTGACTCTGTTCAAATCCTAACTTAGATGCTTACTCACTACGTGACTCCGGGCAAGTCACTTAACCTGTTAGTGCTTCAGTTTCCTCATCTGTAAAATGAGGGTGTTAGATTTTATAGACCCTGCTGTGCCTTCGAGCTATAAGTCCTGTGTTAAATAGAAGTATAAGCAGAAACATAATTAATAAAGTTTTTCTTTCCTTCCCGGGACATTTCCTATATCTATTAATGGTGAAAATGGTCAATTGCTCAAGAGCCTCAAAAGCAGTTTTATCCAATGTGGTGCTTTATAGGCTCAGTTTGAGCTCCTCCTCATTGGCTTGCACTGAAATGACATATGAATTTGGATAGGAGAAGCCACATGGGACAACTAGATCTCTGTATTCCATCCTAGAGTGCTAGTGATCTGAGGAACTCCTAAAATTCTTAAGGATTATCTGTAGCAGTCTTTGGCTGTGATAGAATTGCCTCAAAACCACTTTGAGGGGAGGGTACTGGGTCCTGTAGATTGGTCAGAAAGTTTTGGGCAATTTCTATCAGAGCAGAAACTCTTCTGGTTCCTGGCCACAGTGGGAGATAGGATGGTCTAGAAAACCACAGGACACAGGAAACAGAGACAGAGAAATAAACAAGCAATAATGGTGACTTAGGATTCCCCACCTCTGCCTCCCATCCTCCTAGAGAGGCTACTAGAAAAGATTATTTTGGAAGTAGTGGGGATTTTGAGTAGATGTTGGTAGGTTATTTTAAGTATTTTTTGCTATCTGGCTTCTGCAGAATCCTGAAAGTTTCAGGCTGACTCAATGAGACGAAAGTATTTCCTAAATGGCTATTAAAGACAAAACAGGAAAGACCAACCTATGTTTGTTGACTGCAAGGAGAGGTGAGGGATGTTCTGTTTTGTCCTAACTGCTCGGAATTCTGTGTCAGTCTCTCTGTTAGAGAAAAAAAAGACTCGAGAAGGATTTTGATGAATTAATTCATCACTGGAGTGTACACATTTGCTTCAGCTTATCATTTGATACTCCATTAAAAAATGAAGTAGATGGTGATATCCTTCTATATTTTCATTCTTCTTATATACCCCCCCTGCCCACTGTACATCCCTTCATACTTGGCTCTGTTTGTTCCTCACCTTTATACTGGCCATCCCTCACCCCTACTTTTCAGCATTCTTGACTTCCTTCAAGACTAGCCTCATATATTACTTTCTGCTAGAAGATTTTTCTTGTCCCCTGTGCCCTGGGACAGCTAGGTGGCATGGTGGATAGAGTGCCTGGCCTGGAGTCATGAAGACTCATCTTCCTGAGTTCAAATCTAGTCTCAGGCACTTACCAGGTGTATGACCCTGGAAAAATCATTTAACTCAGTTTCCTCTTCTGTAAAATGAGTTGGAGAATAAAATGGTAAACCAGTCTAGTGTCTTTGTCAAATTGGGGCATGAAGAGTTGGGTATGACAAAAAAACAACTGAACAAGAATAATGAACTCCCACCCCACAGCTGTTAGAGCCTTCCCATCTAAGGTTATCTTCTCCCTACTTTGAAGGGGTCTTATTGGAATATAAGCTTCTTTGGAGGCAGGGGCTGTTTTTGTTTTTGTTTTCTCCAATGCCTAGCACAGCATCTAACACAGAAAAAGCACTTATTGACAATAATAATAATGGCTAACATTTATATAGTGTCTACTATATGCCAGGGGGCAGCTAGGTGGTCAGGCACATAGTAGGTGCTGTACAAGTGCTTATTTTCTTCCCTTTTCTTCTCGAGGTTGTGCCCGTTTCCTCTCTCTTTCTCTGTATATATGTGTATATACACATACATATATATATATGTATAAGTTGAAAGTCTGTCTAAAAGTTTAATTAGCTATAGATATAAGTTCAACTGGTTTTGTCATTGCTTAATATTCATTAGTTACCTATATAAGGAATATTAACATAAGACTGACATATCTTACATAGAATAAAACATAATTAAATTTAGTCATGTAGTAGGGTTGTATTTTCACAAACTATATTGATCCTTGTACCAGACAGGTCTCTGTAAAGTTTCTTAAATACCACAGGTGATCAATAAATATGGACTGAAAATTTAAAAATGTCCCAGTTATTCTAGTCACAACTGGAGCTTCCTCCACAACTGGAAAACTACATGTAGTTGGGGTGCTCTAGCTCAGTAAAGACATAATAGCTTAGGTTTAATGAAGGGCAATTGAAATGATCAAAGGGGTGATAGAATTTCCTTATACTATATGGTAGATTGAGGTTTGCAAAATATTTTACAGATATTATCTCGGTTTATCCTCCCAACACCCTGGGAGGTAGATGCTTTTATTATCCCCATCTTACAGAGAAGGAAACAAGGCCAGAGGTTGAGTGACTTGTTCAACGTCACACAGCCAACAAGTATCTCAGGTTGGATTTGAACTCAGGTTTTCCTGACTCCAGGCCTACCATTCCATCCATTGTGCCATCTAGTGTCAGTTCAGAAAGAGGTGGTTGAGGGAAAATGAGATTAAACTCTATCAAAATGAAGAATCTCTGTATGTATTAATGTATATGGTCTTGGGCAAATCTCTTTCTAGGCATTCCCAAACCACACCACTGCATGAGTCCCCTCTCCCTCCCCTCAGCTTCCCTTTACTCTCTTGTTGTCTTATCTTTTAGAATGTCATCTCCTTGAGGGCAAAGACATGCCTAGCTTGGTTGTTTTTGTAACCCCAACACTCAGCATGGTGCCTGGCCCATGGTAAGTACTTAAATATTTTTGTCCTTCACTCATTGATTCAGGTTTTAAGTCATTACTTCTCAGGACCTCATTTTCTTGGGTTGTTCTACATCTGGGGCGGGGAACCTACAGCGTTGAGGCCACATGTGGCCCTCTAGGTCCTGAAGTGCAGCCCTTTCACTGAATCCAAACTTCATAGATAAAATAAATCCCCTTAATAAAAGGATTTTTTCTGTAAAACTTGGACTCAGTCAAAAGGTTGCACTCAAGGACCTAGAAGGCCACATGTGGTCTCGAGGCTGCAGGTTCTCCCCTCCTAGTCTGGATAGTCTTTGAGGCTCTAGTTCTAAATCCATGCTCTTTGAATAGCCCCAGGGCAAGCACAGTCCACCAAATAATGATTATTAAGTATCAGATCTAGTTGGTACTTTAAGAGTTTGGAGTCAGCAATGGCTCCATACTTGTTGGCCCCTTACCTCTTATCTCTGAGCTTTGGTCCTGACTTTCTCCTCCACTTCTCTCCCCCCTTATACTGGGAGAGGCCTTTTCCCCTGAGATACCCTCCTGCATATCATCCCCAGGAAATTCAGCACTGGTAATGGACAGATCAGACAGGGAAGTAGGCAGAGTTTGTCTTTGGCTCTCAGCAGCTTCTTTCCATACCATCTTTTGTCAACCAATCAATCAATTCATGGCCATTAATTATGCACTTACCATATACCACTATTGAATCAAATAAAGTGCTGGGCCTGGAGTCAGGGAGACCCTGAGTTCAAATCCAGCCTCAGACATTCACTATCTATGTGACCTTAGGCAAGTCACTTAACCTCTGTTTGCCTTAATCTATTAGAGAAAGAAATGGCAAACTACTCCAGTATCTTTACCAAAAAAATCCCATAGATAATACTGGTGTGCTATGGTCCACAGGATCACGAAGAGTCAGATATGACTGGACAACCAGGGTCTCCGCTAGGTTTTGAGGCAGTCCTCCTGCCATTTCTCCCCAGATGTCTGTCCCCTTGCTCTCCATCATCCTAAAGCATTAGCTGAAAAATAGCTTAAACTTGTCTCTCTCCAAAAGGTGTCAACAATTTATTAGTGGACTTGTTTGAAACTGAAAATTCTTCAACACCCACAGAAATGAATGATAGAAATCATTCATTCATTCCTTCTTGATTTCACTTACTAATGTCCCTATTGTGTGCCAGGCACTAAGCACTAGAGATTCAAAGATGAAAAGGAAAGCAGACCCAGCCGTCAAAGAGCTTACATTCAGCAGAGGGTAAACAACATGTATCTAGACAAGTAAGCATAAAATACATGTTTAATAAATACTAAGTAATGTAGGGTAGGCAGGCAATAAGACCCTAAAACCTCTGAAAGAATAAGAAGGGCCACAGAAACTCACTGGTTCTTAACACCCCCTGCCTTGGGGGGGTCTTCCCTCTAGTTGGAGTGGGTGGGAGGAGGGCATTTAGAAACTCCTCTTGGATCCTTCTCCTCTTAGGCAGCATACTCAAAGGATTGTCCTCTGCAACCCACCCCCTCCCCTCAACTACTTTCCTGGACTTCGTCATCTCTATAAACTCATCATTCTCTTTATCCCCCAATATTCTCTTTTAAATTTGTTTTTAGTTTTCAACATTCACTTCCATAAGCTTCTGAGTTTTAAATTTTCTCCCTTTCCCACCTGTCCCCCCTCCCCATCACAGCATGCAATCTCATATAGAATCTACATATACATCCATATTAAACATATTTTCACATCAGTCATGTTGTAAAGAAGAATTAGAATCAATGAGAGGAGCCACGAGAAAGATGAAACAACAAAAAAAGAGAGTAAACAGTATGCCTCAATCTGCATTTGGACTCCATAGTTCTGTCTCTGGATTTGGATGGCATTTTCCATCATGCCTTTTGGAGTTGTCTTAGAACCTTGCATTGCTGAGAAGAGCCACATCTATCAAAGTCAATAACCGCACAATGTGTCTATTACTGTGTACAATGTTCTCCTGGTTCTGCTCACTTCACTCAGCATCAGTTCATGTAAGTGTTTCCAGGCAGAAACTCATCATTCTGCGAGATGAAATCAGCTTGGAAACTCCTACCTTTTCAGGTCTTTTCCCACCCTGGACTTGTGCAGGGATACCACCATTCCCTCTTTTCAGTTAATTTTTATGTATTGTCTCCCTCCTTAGATTATGAACTCCTTGAGGGCAGGAATAGCCTTTTGCACCTTTCTGCATCTTCAAGACTCAGCACATGCATGGCACATTGCAGGCACTTAACAAATTTCTATTGACTCTGACTCATTAAGAAGGTAGAATTTGAGCAGAACCTTGAAAGAACTATAAAGTCTATTACAGGTGGAACACAGGGGGAGATATCTTTATGGTCATTGACCATACTTTACACTCCATTATGGATCTATTTACCCATAAGATGGGTCCCTGATCTTGCTAGGGCACCACCCTCCCCTACCGTATGTTGCTGGACCTGCTTCTAGAATATAAATGACCCTTCTTTCTGTGCCTAGTATGGTGTCTTGCACATAGCGCTGTTCAGTTGTTCAGTTTTCAGTCATGTTCAGCTCTTCATGGCAAAGATACTGGAGTGATTTGCCTTTTCTTCCTCCAGTTCATTTTACAGATAAGGAAACTGAGGCAAACAGGATTAAGTGACTTCCCCAGGGTCACACAGCTAGGAAGTGTCTAAGGCAAGATCTGAACTCAGGAAGATGAGTCTTCCTAACTCCAGGCTCAGCACTCTGTCCCCTGTGCCACCTAGCTGCCCCTTGCACATACTAGGAACTCAATAAAAGTTGGTGGAATTGGAAAGGTCAGCATTCTCAATGGATCAGGTTGTGCCTCATCTTACCACTAGATGGCAGCTAAATTCTAGGCAAATGCAAGATTTAGACCAGTGTTTGGGAGGAAGGATGCCTGGGCTGATTCACCATGGCTAAAGAAAGTGTTCAGGTTGGGATTGGGTTCCTGGAAATCAAAAGACAGTGCAGAAGGACAAGAGGAAATGTAAAATCAACACAGCCAGGAGGACGTGGGAGATAGTGCTGGGAAATGAGCAAATCAAGTATAGAGGGAAGCCCGTCCGGTTATTTGGAAAATACTCCTGAGTTCAGGAAGTCTCAGGCCAGAGTCCAAAACAGATGTTTTACTGGGGGTGTTGAAAGCTTGAGTCACAGAGAAGCAGGGTTAGATTCAATGTCCAAAGCCAAGCTCAGAATTGAGAGGCTGTCTGAGGCTGATGGGCATTTGCTGCAAAATGCTTCACAAGGTCTATATCATCAGCCATAGTGACATGAACCCCACAGACTCCCCATGGCCAGGAATTAAAGGGAGTTAGTTGTATAGGGAAACCATAAAGAGTCCAAAAAATTGATCTGAAATTCCTACAGTTCCTCCTTTGTTTAGACCTGGGCATCTGTGTTGTCTCCGGTAGCACCATGAAGAAATGAATATGAATTGAGCAAAAGAGTTGGCTGGAACCTTAGAATCAGATGCAGAGATCTAAAGAGATAGGACCCAATATAGTTTAGTTTTGATAGAGGAAATGTAATAAATTTAGAGTAATTTCTCAAGGATGTGGGGCACTGCAGGAGAGGACACCTAAGGCAGGGAGGAACATGGAAGGGGAAAAAGACCACTGCAAGAGGTAGGAGCTATGAAAAACATCCTTTATCACATCTTTTTTTTCCTAGGGCTGACTCTGCTTAGAAGAGAGTGTTTGGGGAAGTGTGATTTTATACACTGGGAAGGAACATTATGAAACTCATTACCTTAGGAAGTGGTGAAGATTGTATGGCTCAAGGTATCATTAAAACAGAAAGCTTCCAACAATGTCCCCTCTACTTAGAAAAAGTTGTGACGGGTTAATCATGCCACAGAAGCATGAAGATGGAGGCTATAAAATGGGTCTATCATTGAAAGCAAATTCTAAAACACTTATGACAAAGTTAATCAGACACATTTAATACTAAAACATAAGACTACATTGGTAGCCTGGTAATCAGACATAAATGATCAGTTTTTCAGTAAATGACAGTAATTACTATCACTTTTACATAGTGTCTCTGGGATCAGTTGCAATTCTCTTCATTTCAATTCAGTTCAGTTCAACTTCTAGGTGAGGGTATCATGTAGGCATGTGGAAGTGAAGGGTTGGGTTTAGATCAGAAGCTGGGACAGGAGACAGAGATTTGGGAGTCATTTTCTGGGAGAAGATGATCAAGGCCATGGAAGGGAGTGAGAGAGAGAGAGAGGGAAGAAAAGAGTGCCAAGGGGAGGACTTTCAACGATTAAGTGGTGCAGGGGATAGAATGTGGAGCTTGGAGTCGAGAAAACGTGGACTCAAATCCTGACTCAGACACTAGCTGTGGAATCAATTTTCTCTCTCTCAACCTTAGTTTCTTCATCTGTGGAATGGTGATACATAAGAGCATCTACCTCACAGAGTTGTTGCGAAGCTTAGATAAGAAAATGGACGTGCAAGGCTCTTTGTAATCCTTAAAGCACCATATAAATGCTACTTATTAGGAAAAAGGACAGGAAGCCACTGGAGATGGAAGGAAAAATGAGAGAGGAAAGAAGAGATCCAGGAGAGTGTGGTGTCTGGGAAACCAAGGTAGGAAGGATCTCTAAAAGTAGGGAAAGATCATAAGATTATAAACTTTGAGCTGGAAGGGACGTCAGAAGTCATTCAGAGTGATGCCCTCATTTTACAATTTTGGGAAACCTATAGACGTTGAAGTGTCCAAGATCACGTAGGAAGTGCTGGAACCAGAATTTCAGTTTAAGCCCTCTAAATTCAAGTTCTCTGCTCACTGCTCCAGAGGGTCAAATGCTTAGTAGATATCAAGTACTGAAAAGTCATTGGATTTGTATGTTAGATCAACAAGGGCCTCTGAAAGAATAGGTTTAGTGGTTGGGGGGGATGGACACCAGCTATAACATGGATGATGTCAAGTGAGCTCTGAGCCTCCTCAAAGTATTTGATCCTGTGGGGGAGGCTTTTGTGGGGGGACCACAAGGAAAGGGAACCTATTCTGGGGCTTGAGGATGTCAAGAGTGAACTTCAGGAGCTGGTATAGTACCTTGTGGAGTCCTTAGCCAAATTTCTTGAGTTTGGCATAAGAGTTGCCAAGAATGTGGTTCTATGTACCCCTTAGCTGCGGGGAAATGAGCACCAATTACCAATGAGCATCAGTCAAGTTTCATCTCTATCAAGGGTCTTAACTCCTCATCACATGAGGAAATCTGAGACCAATATCCAACATCCAGAGAAACAATGTGATGTGGTGGAAGGAGTACTGGATTTGCGTGAAGAAGATGTGGGTTCAGATCCTAACTGTGGATAGTAGGGTCAACTCTATTCATCTTCATCTATATCTTGCCACTGGACCCAGATGGCTCCAGAGGAGAACATGAGGCTGGTGACCTTGCACAGCCCTCCCTCACTTCAATCCAGTTCACTTGCAAGTGATGACGTCACCTTCCTGATGTCATGGTCCTCTTCAAGAACAAAGGGTAAACAACAATCATAACAGCTGTGGGCAAGTGATACTTTGGGCCTCAATTTTGTCATCTTTAAGATGGGAAAATAATACTTTTAATATTATTTATTGCAAGGATCAAGTTAGATAATGTATGTAAAGCACTTTGACAATTTTATAGTGCTATAGAAACGTCAGTGATTACTATTTACCACCAAACTGCCCTACGCATTGTCTTCTTTGATGGGCGGGATTCCATCCCTAAGGCTAATGATAGCAACATTAGGGATGACCAAGGACTTCCTGGTGTCAGTCAGATCCAACAGAGTTGGAATGCACGTCCTCAAAGAAGAACATATTTCTCAATGTTACCATCTGCTTAAAAGGGGATCCATGGGGTTTCCTTAGAGAATGGGTAGTGAGGAAGCAGAGCCATTGATATAGACAACTTCTTGAAGACTTTTGGCAGTGGAGAGGAGGAGAAAATGAGATGGTCACTGGATGGGGGAGAATGATCAAGGGAAAGATTTCTTTAGGTTAGGGAGATCTGAGCATGCTTGTGGACATGATAGTAAAGAACCAGTAGAGAAAAAGAAATGAAAGAAGATATGTGAAAGGGAAGAGGTGATGACTGAAGCAAAATGGTGGAGGAGGCAGGAAGGGATGCAGTTAAAGGCCTAAGTAGGAGGAAGAATCTCAGCAAGACAAAGGGAGAGATCTGAGGAAAGAGAAAATGAGAGAAAGGGAGGATGCTGCCGAATTATCTGTGGTGGAGGAGGGGAGCCGATACCCATTAAATGGCCTCGGTCTTCTCAGTAAAGCTTACATTTGTTGTAACTTGTGGTCCGAGATGCTCGAGCTTCATTGGATTCAAATGTATATCTTGGAGAATTACCAAATAATTAATACTCTGCCACATTTTTTTCCTAATTCAGAATTTCTCTGGGAAAATCAAAGTCTGGCTTATTTCTGTTTCTAAGTTTAATTTTCTCCCTGTAATCAAACCAAAGCTTCTAGTAGCATTTAAACATGAAGCATATTTATTGCAGAGATAACATGGACCAAGAAAAGGGGGCTAGGAAGCTAGCCCCTTTAGCAAATGCAATGAAGCACAGTTATCCTTATCTGTCAAAAAAAGGGCATCAGACTAGAGGTTGTCTACACTTCCTTCTAGCTCAGATACTGAGTCTCTCCCAGACTTGCGCCCCTAATGTGTACCATTTTTCAAAATTTCCTGTTGCTCCCTGATCTCTAAACTCCCATTTTCTTAGAAATGGATATAGACAAAGCACTTTGATTAAACTGCAGGAGAGTGTCAGGATTCATAGATTTGTAATTTCATTTCATTCATTCTTGGTTATAAGCTTTTGTGTCATTCTTCCTTCCATCCCCAGAGAATCACCACATTCTCTGTAAAACAAGGACACCTTGCCAGGAGAGGACATCAATACCTTGTGCAATTCTAGCAAAGGTTCCTGTGATCAGTTAAGTGCTAATTGTGTGGTGTATTCTAGTCATGTCCTCCCCTCTTGGGTCATATATGGTTCTAGTTGCAGGCATTGAATGATTCCTTGATGAAGGTATAATAAGGCCAGGCTTCCAAAAAGAATATTTCACTGTAGGCTACATCTTTGTTGTCTTATGGTTGAAAGTTGTAGAGAATAAAAGATCCTACTGGGTTTACTTTTTATCAATGATTACATTCTGCACTTCTCCCCACTAAAACAAAAGGTTTTCTTAAAGATTTTCTTCTAATAAGTTTTCTCCCATTTATATGTCAAAATCACAGGAAGATTCTTGGAACATGTAACAACAGAGAAAATTGTGATCAATCACCCTCTAATTGTGAATATCAACTGAGACACAGAACAGGAAGATGTACACTTGTCAACATTGTTGGCCACTGGAAGGTGTCCAGGAATGCTCTCCAAATGTAAGAGTCATTTCCTAGAGATAGTGGGCTCCCCTGGATGTTCCTTTTTACAGATGACATTTAGCTGGTTGCAACAAACAAAAGAGCATCACACAACCTCCTAAATCAGATCAATAATCTCTCAGAGGATCCAAGTGAGTGAAAAACACTTATTGCCCAAACTATGACATGCAATTGAATGGACAACCTATAGAGTTGGTCCTTCAGGTCATCTACCTTCAGTAAACACTGGACACATACAGTGGACTGGGTCCAGAATTGTCAAGGAAGAGAAGAATGGATTGGATCACCTTTGGGAAAGTGTAGAGTTGTTTAAATGGCTCCAAGGTTCTCTCTGAAACAAAGGCCCGTCTTTCAACATTCACATTCTTCTGGTGGGTGATGTTCTATAGATGCAAGTCATGGAATGCTACAGTCTCTGAAGAACTGAAGCAGAGGATGACCCAAAGAGTGATAAACTGGATCATACTGGGTATAAGCAGGCTGTAGCACACTACAAACAAGGAATAAAGTATCAAGGCTGTTATTAATGAAATTCATGGCCATACCCCCAGAAAGATGAGCTGGTTTTATAATAGGAGTAAGGGATATTGATGGACATCCTATGTGCTCCCTAGGCATCTATGCAGTGCAAGGGAACTAGAGGAAAGTCTCCAGCAGGGTGGGCAAACATGAATGGGGTGCAATCTGCACCGATGGAGGGAGGATCCTTATACATGATATATCAGATCCATCAGTCATTTGGAGAACAGGGACCATTTTTTTTTAAAAATAATTTTTTTATATAATGGAAGCTGTTAAAGTAAAAAGTTAGAACAGGGAGGAGAAAGAACTGGGGTACTTGTTCAATAATGGGGCACAAATCAGCTACAATTTTTGTAAACTATGAAAAGAAATGTAATAGCTTATTATCCCTATTCTTTGATGTGTAAAATCACCGGGCAAAGCACACTTAGCCTTCAACTGGGGTTATTTGGTTATTCATTGCATCTTATGATATGCTGTATGATAATAAAAAGTAATGATTAAACCACTGGCAAAATAGCTGATTAATTGATTGGGTAAAAGAAGGGTGGATGCATTTTGAATTATGCCCTGCAACACACAAATTATCTCTATTAAAGAACATCAATACTTTAAAAAAAGCGATACTATTATGCAATACACAGAACTGTAGTGAATGTTCAGTAATATGAGAGTTCAGTAATAGTGTTCATATCTAGTGGGGAGAGAAGCATATAACTAAGAATGCATGAAACCGAATTACAAATCTATGAATCCTGACTCTTCTGCGGTTTAATCAGTGTTTCTTTCTACATCCATCACTGAGAAAATGGGAGTTTGTAGATCAGGGAGCAAGAGGCAATTCTGAAAAATGGGACATTTTAGGGACACAAGCCTGGAGGGACTCAGTGTCTGAGCTAGAAGGAAGTGTAGACAACCTCTAGTCTACAGATAAGGAAGTTCAACAGATAAGGAAACTGAGTCCTGAGGTCACAGAACTGTGATTTCCAGTTGAATGATTTTTCAGCCCCATCCTATTGCCCCTCACCCTAGTGAATTGTTGCTCAGCCATGTCAGTTGTATGTGTCTATGGTTCCTTTAACCATTAGGGCAGCTAGGTGGTGCAGTGGATAGAGCAGGAGTCAGGAGGACCTGAGTTCAAATCTCACCTCAGACACTTGACACTCACTAGCTGTGTGACTTTGGGCAAGTCACTTAACCCCAATTGCTTCATCCTGAGTCATCTCCAGTCATCCTGATGATTATCTGGTCACTGGATTCGGATGACTCTGGAGGAGAAGTGAGGCTGGTGACCTGCACAGCCCTCCCTCACTCAAAACAAAGTCAAGTGCAAGTCATGTCATCATTTCTCTGATGGCATGGTCTTCTTTGGCAACAAAGGATGAACACACACCTATCTGACTCTTCAAGATCACATTTAGGGTTTCCTTGGCAATTTCCTTCTGCAACTTATTTTACAGATGAGGAAACTGAGGTCCACAAGGTCAAGTGATTTGCCCAGGGTCACATAGCTAGGAAGTGTCTGAGGCTAGATTTGAACTCATGAAGATGAAGTCTCCCTGATTTCAAGCTTAGTGCTCTATCCATTGCACCCCTTAGCTGCTCTGTGTTGGGATAGGAAAGATAGCTGGATGATTATGGTAGTTTTCTTGAAATTGATCTCTTCCTCAGAACTAACTGAGGGGCCTCTTGCTGTGGTGGCTTTCCTTTTTATCCTATCCTAACCTGAACTGCCATCTAATTCTTGCCACTCTTGGTCATTGGTGGATTGCTGGGTTCAAGTGTAGTGAATAAAGTAATTTTGTTTGTGGAGGTGACAGAGGGAAGTGGGGCAAAGATCTCTAGCTTCACCAGCTCCATCAAACCCTTTTCTGTCTTGCTCTAAGTATGATTTGCATAACAACTAAGGGCATTATGGGAGCTGAAATCATACCCTTGTCCTAGTTCTGCCTCTCCTTTGCAGTTGTACTAACTGGATTCCCTGAGATGATTTGGAGTGAACCCAAGATAGTGATCTAAGAATTTGATAGAAGTTAAAAAGAATCCTGGACCATAATTAAAATAGTGGTTGTACTAAAAGAGTCAGAGCAGCAAAGAAAAGAACTGACTTAAAATACCTAAGGGCTTCTGTAGCTATCTTTTTGGGGCTTGCATCACAAAATAAGTAACTAAAGATGGTTCTCAGGGGCAGTAATGCAGTAAGAAGTTTGAAAATACCTCTTCTTTTTTAGAAAAAGTTTCCTCATAGTTCAAGATCTAGAGATGGATGTAGAGAGCTGAAACCTTTCAGGAGGCCCAACGGTGAGCTTGTCCAGCTTATACACTATGGCATGAAGTAGATTATGATCTTTGGTCACATACCCCAATTAATGGTGTGATAACCTGTAGGATAGTGCACATCTCCATGATCAAGTAGATACTAACCTTCAAATATAATATAGCTTTCTGGAGTCCATGTAAATAGGGTCCCCTGGTGTTAAATTTCATTACCTTTCCCTGCAATGTATTTGATATTCCTACATATTGTTCACATAATAGACCCTAGAAATACACTTTTGTTATCTGGAGTATATTATGAAGGAACATAAGGTCTGAGTGGTAAACTGGTCCCCAAGGTCCAATGGAAGCAACAGAAGAAAGATCTCTGTGTATATAAGTCCCAAGCTCATCCTTAGCCAATCAGGAAGTTTCCTGATTGCAGTCAGCCTTTTAAATTCTCCACTTATGTTTCTCCTCCATCATTTGCTAACTAAGTCTCTCTCCCTTTCCTTCACTCAAAAGGCAACAGTGGGGAATGACCTCAAAATACAAGGAACGCAATATCATCAAAAATAGATATTATTAAAGTCGTGTCCAATCACCCAAAGAAAAAGAATAATTTAACTTTACACCTAGTCTAGAGTAGCTAGGTGATTGAGTGTATAGAGTGCTGAACATGGAGTCAGGAAGAGTCATGTTCATGAGTTCAAATCCAGCCTCAAAAACTTCCTTGGGCAAGTCACTTAACCCTGTTTGCCTCAGTTTCCTCATCTGTAAAATGAGCTGGAGGAGGAAACGGCAAACCACTCCAGTATCTTTGCTAAGAAAACTCCAAATGGTTGGACACAACTGAAATGAATGAACAACACTCAATCTCCCCTCAAAGTTCCTACGAGGCTCTCTTTTTTCATAGGTTGCATGTTTTTCACCAAGAAAAAATGGTAGTGATTTTTGTTTTTGTTTTGGTTGGGATCTGTGATTTATATTGAAAGAGAGAAATTCTAATGAGGAAACTTTCTCTCCTAATGTAGATCATCAAGTGATGAGAAATATATAGTCTTAGAAAGTGGTCCTTAATCCTTTTTTTGAGTGTCCTGGACCCCTTTGGCAGTCTGGTGAAACCTATGGACCCCTTCTTCAAATAATGTTTTTAAATGCATAAAATAAAATACATGGTATTATAAAGGAAATCAATTCTATTGAAAAACAGTTATCAACATATTTAAAAACAAATTCTGAGATCCCAGGTCCAGAACTCATCTTACAGAATTGCTGTGGGGGGCCTTGAGAGGTTAAATAATTTGTCCAGGTTCACATAACAAATATATGTCAGAAGTCAGATTTCAAACATGAGCCCAGGCTTTTTTGACTTAGAGACTGGCGCTCTCTCCACTACCATCCATCAAATGCCCAGGATAGATGCTTGAGACCTCACTAATAGAAAAGGACCCATTCTGAATTTATTGTCTGTGTTTCTGAATTTTTAATTTCTTTCTGGAAATTCCTCCATATTCTAGTGGGCTTTAGGTGATATCTAGCTGGGTTCTGCTATTCACTCAAATAGGTATCAAAGTTAGGCCATCAGCAGTCAACAAAGTCAGGATTGTTCTCTTTAATTAATACTAGTTCCTTAAGAAAGGAGGAAAATTTAAACTTTTTTTTTGGCTTAAACTCTTCACAAATCATAACTTTCTCAGAATTCAATTTCTTCACCTATAAAACAAGAAGTTTGGATTCAGGGGTGTGCTGGTATGTGTTTAACAACAGCCTCCCTGAAAACAATGTACAAATAACACACTTTTCAGTTTAATATGTATTAATAGTATTTTCTCCTTCTCTTTCTTACGTCTACAATCAACAAAACAATAAATTAATCTCTGATTCATAGCATTTGCCAATTTCTGAGGAGTAAATACTCATACTGAAAATTTAACAATCGGCTCCACTGAGTTGATATGAGCTGGCTCCAACACACTTCTGGCTGGATTAAATTCTCCCTTGGGTCTTTTTCCGATGCAATGTGGTCTGGGGGATGGAAGGTCTTAGCTCAGAGCCTGGAAAAACTGAATTCATGTTCTGCTTCCAACTCCCACTGGCTGTATAACTGGGTCAATTATTTAATTTCCCATTGTCCAAATCAGCTCTCTAAGACTGCAAGTCATTGATCTGCATTGTTAGAAGAGATGATCTTCCCTGGTGGCTCTCTAAGCCCATGAAATCCCAAGTTTAGACTTTGTTCCACTGTCCCTTTCCCCTCAAAATGGTACATTCCAGCTCTAACAGTCTAAGGATCCATCCTTCTTCTGTTCCTTCATCCTACCTGGTTTCAAGGCTCTTCCAAACAAACTACAACATTTGTATTTCTAAAATGGACTTTTACATTAGGTCATTTCCCTCCTCCTTCCTCTCCTTCTCCCTTTCCCCCTCCCTCTTCTAGCTACAGAAGAAGGAGGGAGGTTCTGGCCTGAGCACCAGATTCTCTGCCTTCACTCTGCCCTTGGCAGTTATACTGCTCTGATCTCTGCCAGGATTGAGTCTCTGCATAATTTCCTCCCTTGGGGAGCTCTGCCTGTCCCATTCAGAACAGAGCTTTGGAAGGCAACTTTAAGGATAAAGAACAGTTGAAAGAGCTATATATAGTGATTAATCAACTAATTTGTATATATGCCCCCTCCCTGCATTTGCCTGTCATCTAAACTTCCCCATTTCTGTTGAAGGCACAATGTCCTTCCAGGCATCCAGGTTAGCAATCCTGGGGTCTTCTTCCCTCTCCCTTTCCCACAATCAATTGCCAAGTTTCTGCAGAATGTCTCCTGTCTGTCCTTTTCTCTCTAATCACAGGATCACCACCCTAATTCAGGTTCCTATCACTTCTTGCCTAGACTATTGCACTAGCCTTCTACCTGGTCTCACTGCTTCCAGTATCTCTCTTTCTGCTACTTCATCATCCCCACAGCTGACAAAATAATCTTCCTAAAGTGCAGGTCTGGCCAAGTCACTTCCCTGCTGAGGAGTCTTCAGGGGCTCCCTATCACCTACATGAGAAAATACTGACTCAGCTTCTACCTTGTAAAGCCCTTCACAATCTGAATTAAGCCTGTTTTCCCAGAATTATTTCATATTATTTACCTTTATATCCCAACCACATTGGCCTACTTGCTGCTCTTTGAACCCAGTATTCATTCTCCAACTTCTATGTTTTTGTTTAGATTGTCCCCCAACTTTTTTTCAACTCACCTTATATCTCTTAGGATCCTTGTTCAGTCATGTCAGACTCTTCATGACCCCATTTGGGGTTTTCTTGGGAAAGATACTGGAGTGGTTTGCCATTTTCTTCTCCAGTTCATTTTACAGGGGAAGAAACTGAGTCAAATAGGGTTAAATGTCTTGCCCAGCATCACACAGCTAGGAAGTGTCTGAGACTGAACTTGAACTCAGGTCTTCCTGACTCCAGGCCTGGTTTTCTGTCCCTTGTGCCATCTAACTGTTCACCTTTAGGATCCTTACCTTCCTTCAAAACTGAGTTCAGGTACCATCTCCTATAGGCAGTCTTTCCTGATCGCTATAGCTATTACTGCTATCTACCACCTCAAAATACCATGTGCTTACTCCAGTATAACTTCCCACAAGGTGGTGGCCATTTTTATTTTTTATTTTTTTTGCCTTTGTATCCACAACGACTGAAACAGTGCCTTGCATATAGTAAGTGCTTAATAAACGCTTGCTGCATTGAAATGTATTGAAAAGTGGGGACACCATAGAGAATCATTGTGTTGGGATTCCTGGGAAACTGAAATTGAATTGAATTGAAAAGGAAGGAATAGACAGAGTTAACAGCCACAGAAGGCGAAGTATTTCTCTGTCTGTCTGTCTCCTTTCTACATCCTTTTTTCTATTTTTATCTTCCCTTCTCAGTCACTGTTGCTTTCCCTTTTCCTCTTTTCTTCTCTTTCTGCTTTTTTTCTCCAACCTTGTCTTCTATCCTTTCCCTTTTCTGCCTTTTCTCTCTCTTTACCATTTATCATATAGAATTGAGGTAAAGGCATATGTTACCTAATATTTCCACCTCATCAAAAAATTAATTTGAAACAAAGACATTTGAGGAAGTCAGTTAGATACCTAGAAACAATTTTATAAATTCTATAAATGGATGATTGCCTGAATAGGGTTACCATAGGGTTTGGTGACTTTATGGTAAGGTTTGATCATTAGACATTAGGAATGTATGTCTCTTAGGAATGATCTTGATGAGGACTGCATATCTTCAATCAATTAATCAATCAACAAACATTTATTTATTAAGTGCCTACTATAAGTCAAGCATTGTACAAGTTTCTAAAACCAAATCAGGAGGACCTGGGTTTAAATCTCTCATGGACAAATCATTTAACCCCAGTCAGCCTCAGTTTCTTTAGCTGGAATATGGGGATAATAATAGCTGTAGGATAACCAATGTAAAACATACTTTTCAAATTTCATTGCGCTTCATAAATTTTAAAGCATGTTGAAAATTTAAAAGCATTATATAAATATTCTTTTTTGTACTATGTCTCCAATTCTTAATTTAAATTTGGGTGTTTGAAACAATTAGGTTTATATTTCTTTTGTTTACAAAAGTTTAAGTTGCTTCTTGTTTCTGTGGAAACACACAGAACAAGGCCTTACACATAGACCTTCTGTAAATACTTGTTGAATGAATGAATGCATGATGTGAGATCGATTGATTTTTTAAAAATGAGTCAGTGGTTTTCAATAGGAAAAAAAAAACAATACTTCTCACTTCTGGTCTAAAATGAATCAAAGAATTATAATATAGTTCAAATTTTACATTTGGGGCATGGGATATTTCTCTGCAGATCTAAAATCTAAATGGGTTTAAAATTCTCTAATGAATGTTTCACAACCTGCTATCTTCACTTTACCCTACCCACTCTTTCCTTAATTCTCTGCGATTTGGGTTTACTCCCTTCTTTCTAAGCAAACTAGCTTTATATCAGTTAGTAAATGCTAGATCCACAAGGGGCTGCTAGGAGTATCTGGGATATTTGGGGGGTGTATATCCTAATCTTCTGAGACTGACGTCAGGGAAGCTAATCATATCCAGTACTTAATGAATGTTTGTCAAATTGAATTGAATTGAATCACACCTCTTGGTGCCCCTAGACTTGGTGAGTCTAAATCAGAGACTAAATACCGGGCTAGAGGGACTGTGGGTTTGGCCCAGTGGCATTTCTTGGGTAACATAAGTACTGTTTTAGCATTTTAACTACAGGATTTATTCTGGCTTCCTGCCGACTTGACTTTCTAGAATGCCTAAGAGGAGGAATTTTCTCCTAAAATGTCACTGGAGACTAAAGAAGAACATTTTTTTGGCATCTGCTGCTATGTTCTTTAAGTCTTCTGGCCCCCTTCTTTAGTCTTTCAGTACAAGGACTGCCATCCTTTCAGGCCACTGGAAGGACTGCCCTGCCTGGAGACATGGAGACAGACTCAGATAGCATGAAGGCTTTTGTAGACCAGTTAACATTTTTTTGCACTGGACTTTTCATCAGACACCACAGGTTGTTTTCCCTCAAGGACAGGACAAAGGGGAATGGACTTGGACTGCCGCGTGGGAAGAACTGAGATTAGACCACAGAAATAATCTCCCTGCTGTAGGAATTCTGTGACATCTAAGACCATGACGAGTGGGTTGGGAAGAGAGGGGATGTGTGGAGTGACCCCTGGAAATTTTTACAACAGGCTAGTATACCTCCCATATTGTCTCTCTGGTAAGACTAAACTGAAAATAGTGTGTTAGAGGAAGCAACTTTCTGTTTGAAACTTCCTGTGCAGTTCAGAGCTGACACCAGGAGGTCAAGATTTGGGATCTGCATCCTCAATCTCTCATTCTGTTTTCTACAATATGCCCAAATGGAGATTTCCGTTGCCAGGTAGTTTAATATTAACATTGACCGAGCCTTCCAGGTTTTGTGTATTGGAATGAAACAGTCTTCTCTATTGATAATTTTTAGTCTTTCCCTTTCCCCTGGCTTGTTTTCACCTTTCTTCACACATACAAGCCTTATCTATATAGTAAAACAAATGCAAAAAAAAACCCCTAAAAAACTCTAGCTCAATTTCTCTTTTTTTACCCCTAAACTTCTTGAGTGACTAGAATGTGTTCCTAAATCTTCGTTACTTTGTTTCTTTATTTCATTTTCACTACTTTGTTGTTATTCAATTGCATCATTACCCCATTTGGGTTTTGGTTTTTGTTTTTGGCAAAGACACTGGAGTGATTTGCCATTTCCTTCTCCAGCTTATTTTACAGATGAGGAAACTGAGGCAAGTAGGATTAAGTGATTTGAGCAGGATCATACAACTAGTGCCTGATGCCAGATTTGAACTCAGGAAGATGAGCCATTTTGACTCTATCTACTTCACCACCTGGTTATTCCTTTCACTACTTCTTTTTGCCTTATTTCCCTACAATTCAGTGATCTGCTGGTAACTGTTTAACAACTGGTTCTCTGAGGAAGGGGGATACATACACACATATGTGTATATGTATACATATATGTTTGCATGGCACATTTAAAAATTTAATCTGCATTATTAACATTTTGACCATTAGTTTCTTAGGTCTAGATAACTAACAAACAAGGAAAAAAAGCCTTGATTTGTAACATTTGCTGATTATAAAGTCTCACACTGAAAATTTGACAGTTGGCTTGAAGAGAGCTAGCTTAAGCTGGCCCCAGCATATCCCACTGAACACTGACTTCAGCTTCTTCCACTATAACGAAACAGATTGCTTGGTCTCCAAGGACCACATTGGAGCCAAATTTATAAATGACCTTAAAGTTTTTTAAAAATTAATTTTATTTTACTCTCTATTGACATTGTCTATTAACTATTGTCTATTGACAGGTATTCACATGTATTAGCAAAAACACGAAAAATAAGAATAAGGAATAGGCAAAATGAAGCAAAAAAGTGAAATACAAGCCACATTCCTAGAACTGTCTCCCCTCTTTGCCTTGTCTTCCTTCAAGCCCCGGCTAAAATCTCCCCTTCTATATGAAGCCTTTCCCTGTCCTTCTTAATGTCAGTGTTTCCCTCTATCGATGTCTATCTTATATAGGGTTGTTTTGTACATAGTTGTTCGCATGTTGTCTTCTTTATTAGACGGTGAGTTCTTTGAGGGCAGGGGACTGTTTTCTTTCTTACTTTGTATCTCCAATGCTTACCACAGTGCCTGGAACACAGTAGGCACTTAACAAATGCTTGTTGGCTTGGCTCAACCCCCTAGAGTTTGTAATTGATTATACATGTACCTATAAACTTCTAGTGTTTACCGCCCATTAAGTCCACTTCAAAAGATGTGTTAAAGTCAATGGACTTTGACATTGTAGAGCCCACATAATTTCTGCTTTCATGGTTCTTTTTGACCTTTTTTTAATTGAGTATATAAAATGGATTTGTGGCTGTAAGTTGCTTTCATTAACTTGCTCTTTTCCTTTCTCCATTTTGCATTTCTTCATATTAGACTTCCCATATTTCTTAGAATTCTTCAAATTTATGATTTCTTATGACACAGTAATACACCACATACCATAGCTTATTTAGACATTCATCAATCAATGGCCACCTGGTTTGTTTCCAGATTAAAATTTAAATTACAAATTGTGTTGCTAGGATTATTTTTGTACAGAAAAGACTTTTTTCTTCCTCCTGTCAATGATCTCCTTGGGGGTATGGTCTCTGTGGTGGGACTGCTGGGTCAAAGGGTGTATACATTTTTGTAACTCTTATTGTGTGATTGCGTATTGCTTTCCCAAAATGTTGGAACAATTTATAACTCAACCAGTGCTAAAATAGCATTCCTGTTTAACCACAGTCATTTCAGCACTGAATTTTGTTGTCTTTTATTAGCTTTTCTATTTTAATTAGTATTATGTAGAATCTCAGAGTTGTTTTAATTTATAGTTCTCTAGTGGAGATTCTTAATTTTTTTGCATGCGTTTATTGATAATTTGTGCTTCCCAAAAGACTTTTCCTGGTGTTTATCATCTTTGACTTCTCTAGGGCATTTGATCACTCTGTCCTTCTTCAAACTCCCTCCTACTGTCTGTGCAATACTACATTATCTTGGTTCTTCTCCTGTATCTCTGACCACTGCTCTATACCTTTGCTGTCAGCTCTGCCCCTTCCTTGAGAGGAGGCTGCTTCTGTATGGAGAGACATGATGAAGGCCTCACTTAGTGATGGGTACTGGGGTTGGAAAAGAGTGGAATAAACCTGATAAATGTTTAAAAGCTAGCTGGATATCCTGGGGCAAGTCACTTTAATTCTCTGAATCCCAGTTTCTTCCTCTGTAAAATGAAATGGCTGAATGAGATGATCTCTAAGGCTTTGACATTCTATGGTACTAGGATTAAGTTCCAACTTTCAGTGAAGGAAAGCAGGAGTTACAGGTGATTCTAAAATATCTCCTTTGGGAGACCAGGATAAGGAACACAAGGGAAGATAAGATTGAGTTGAAACCATTTTTGATTAAGAAATGGTTTGGGGAATGCGTTGAATTTGAGTGGAAAGCTAGGCACTTGTGTATATGCCCAGAGAGGAAAGTTGATGGATAGTGATTTAAAAACATCTTTTCTTTATCTTGTTAATGGTCATAACTTCAACTAGTACCTCTCTGGGATGCCTCCCAAATATCTTCCTTAGTGCAATTTCTCTTCCAAGCTTCAGTTTTGCATTTCTAGCTACCTGCTAGCCATTTTCACCTACATGTCTTACCTCCAATTCAGCATGAAAAACAAATAGTGTTGGCACAGTGTAAGAAATACTGGACTTGGTAGAGGACCTGGGTTTGAATTTCATATCTTTGACTTCTTACCTTGTATAATCTTTGTAATGTGCAGGTAGGTGGCTCAGTGGACAGAATACTGGTCCTGGAATCAGGAAGACTCATCTTCCTGAGTTCACATCTGAACTCAGACACTTCTTAGCTGTGTGACCCTGGACAAATTACTTAGCCCTCTTTGCCTTAATTTTCTCAGTCAAATGGGCTGGATAAGAAACTTCAAACCACTCTAGTATTTCTGTCAAGGAAACCCCAAATGGGGTCAGGAAGTATTGGACACAACTGAACAACAATAACTAACCTTAGAAAAGTCACTTAACATCTCCAGGCCTTTGTATCTCATTATCAAGAGGCAGAATGAGACATAAATTTTGGATGTTTTGTGGGAATTTGTTTTGTTTGATTATGCATTTGTTACAAGGGTTTTGTTTCACTTTTTCTATTTTTTTTATAATAAGGGTAAGTGGGAGGAAGAAAAATGTTGGGGGAAGGGTATCTCTTCCATTCCCAATGAGGAGACAACAGAAGATAGACAAGCAGACTACCTTAAGAGTTACACATCAAACTTATTATGTATTTAAAAATAAAAACAAATTCTATGTAATAGAAAAAAAAGAATACTGGACTTGGAACACTAGAATCGAAAGGGTTCTAGCCCTGGCTTTGCCACTAAAAAGAGATGTGATTTTGGCCAAGTCATTTAAGCTATATGTGCCTCAGTTTTCTCATTTATAAAAGGAGAGAGAAAGGAAGAACATGACACAGTGAAGAAAAAGCTGGCCCTGAAGCCAGGAAGAAGACCTGTGTTTGTATCTTGCCTCTAATACTGGCTGTGAGACCCTAGGCAAATTACTGAACCTCTCTGTACCCCCATACAATTTTCTAAGAGTGTAAGTTTCAGAATAGTTGATCTACATTGGTGGAGAGAGAGTTTCCTCATCAAGGGATTTGCTACATTGATGAAATTGCAGGTCTGGGTCAATTGTCTCTCTCTCTCTCTCTCTCTCTCTCTCTCTCTCTCTCTCTCTCTCTCTCTCTCTCTCTCTCTCTCTCTCTCTCTCTCCCCCCCCCCCGGCCCGCCTCTCTCTTTAGAAATTTGACAAGGAAAATCCACATCTTTCATTAAAAGTACATTCCAGCAAGGTAGATTTTCATTGATAGGGAAATGGTTAAAGAAATTGTTATACAAGAATAGAATATTACTGTGCTACAAGAAATGATGAAGATAATGTCACGTAGTCAATTTTTACATTTGATGTCAAAGATATGTCATTCTATATAAGCTTTCTCATATTCCCATAGAAAAGTATAGGAGAACTTAAATGAACTGATACAAAACGAAGAATGCAGAACCAAGAAAAGTATACCCAATGGCTCCAATAATGTAAATTGAAAGACATGATAAAACGATTGAAATTGAATGCTATGAAATTATAATGACCAAAGAAGAAACTGGAGAATGATACTTCTTTACCAAGGATGAAGCACTATGGGTATGGAACACTGCATATAGTGTCAGAATCTTTTGAAACATTGATTTGTTTTGTGGTACTTTTTCTTCCTCTTTTATTCTTTGTTATAGGTAATGGTTGTCTGGGATACACTGAGGAAATCTATTAAAAATACTCACATTCCAGTTTTATATAAATAGCTTACCTGTAACTAAGAAGTTCTTTCTTATATTTAGCCACAATTCAACCTGCTGTATACTGGGCAAAAGAAAAGTGACTCGTGGTTACAAAAGACTGCATTTGATTTTCACTGGACCATCCTATCTGAGGGGGTTCTTGCCACTGGAGAGTGGCCAGGCAGCATGACTTAGTAAGATGGCAGTCTGGATCTAGAGCCAGGAAGGCCTGGGTTCAAACCTCACCTTGCATCCTTACAAGTTATGTGACGGTGGGCAAGCTATTTAAGCTTTTAGCCTCGGTTTGCTTATTTATAAAAGGGGATAGGGATACTATATAGAGTTGTTGCAGTTTTGAAATGAGATAATATTTGTAAAGCAATTTGCAAATATTAAAGCCCTTAATGTTAAATATTATTCTCTGTGAGAGTAAAGGTCAGCCAGGCATGGTGCTATATACCCCTGCTACTGGAAAGGCTGAGATTGGTGGATCGCTTAAGTTTAGGAGTTCTGAGGTGAAAGAGGGCTAAAGCTATTTGTGTATCCACAACAAGTCTGACACTAGTGATGAGTAGGGGGCTACCGCTAGACTGCCTAAGGAGTAGAGAACCAGTCCAGGGAGGAAATGGAGCAAATCCAAACTTCTATGCTGATCAGCATTGGGCTCACACTTGTGTATATGCATTTCCAACCTGAGTGAAATAGGGAAATCCAATCTCAAAAGAGAAAGAAAGGAAGAGACAGAGAAGGAAAGAAAAAAAGAGAAGATAATGAAGAGAGGAAGAGAGGGAAGGAAAAAAGAAAGAGAAAAGGAAAGAAAAGGAAGAAAAAGAAAAATAAAGATCTGTATGCCTGAAATGTACAGCATTCTAGGAGTAAGGATACCTGACTTCACTCATTCAACTAACATTTATTAATCTATCCTTCCTTCTCTAAAACATACTGTGTAAAAGCAAGCACATCATCATTCTTCCCTGGGCCTCAGTTGTGTCATCTATGCAACAGAGGTGAAGGTAAAAGAAGGACAAATTAACACAAGCTTTACTTGTAGGGCAAAACAATAGAAAAGCATCCAATTCACCTTAAATGAGTTTGGGTGTCTGGGCCCAGATAAATTACAAACAAAGGTTAGTACTTGCGCATTTAATGTAAGAACTAGTCTAAGTGATATTAAAGAAACCACTGAGAACGGGGAAAGGATGAGAAGACTGGAGACAAGTAAATATCGTCCTGGTTTTTAAAAGGAAAAAGAGTAGATTCCAAAGACTGTAGACTAATAAACCTGACGTCAATTCCCAGCAAATTTCTAAAATGAGTTATTAAATAGATGGTGCTTTGTGAGCACTTAAAAAAGAACATGGTCGTCACTGGGAGCCAAAATGGATTCTCTAAGAATAAAGTAACCAAGGAAACCTCATTTCCTTTTTTTTTGATAAGATTACTACCATGGGTTGGTGAATCAGGTGAATGCTGCAGACTTAGCACATACTTATTTCAGCAAAGCATTTCACAAAATCTTTCATAAAAGATAATGGATAAGATGATGAAATGTGGAGGTACAGTTAGGTGGATTCACAATTGAAGAACTGTACCCAAAGAATATTGATTAATAGACTAGTATCAGTGTAGAGCAATGAGGTCAAACTTCAATAGAAATGGATCTCCGAAGGTCACACATTGACTTAGAAAACTACAAACTAACTGTGACTATGCTGTCTTGAATTTTTATTTATTTTGTTAAACATTTCCTAATTACATTTTAAAATGGGTTTGTGCTGCACTCAAGATTTTATAGGCCTTATGCTGTGAGTTTGACAATTCTGGTGTAGAAGGATGTCTCTATTGGGGTTCTACAGGTTTCATCTTTATGCCTATCCAGTTCAATGGTATCAATCAATAACCTAAATGTGAAGACATTAAAGGCATGCTTCTCAAAGTTATGGATGATACAAAGCTTCAAGGGATACTTAATATCATAGATGGTAGACTCAAGACTAAAAAAAAATTATCTCTTAAGGCTGAAATTTTAGTTTAATGGATATAAATGCAAAGTCTTATATTCTGGTTCAAAAAGTTAAGTGTTTAAATTCAGTCTCCATGGGAGAGGCCCCGCTTAACAGGACTTTGCATGAAAAAGGCCTGTTGAGGTGGGAGTGGTTAGTAGAATTGGTTGCTAGGGTTAACTGGCTTAATGTGAGCTGATGGTATGCTAGGATTGCTTAATCAATCAATTAATCGACCAGCATCGACAAGCATTTATTGAGCGCCAACTGTATGCCAAGCACTATGTTAAGTGCTAGGGATATAAATACAAAAATGAGACAGTTCCTTTTTATACTAACATATAACATATTTTTGTCTTAGGTTACAGTACTAAAAATGTGGTGTCCAGAATGAGGAAAGTGAGTCCAGCTGTAGATCTGGGAAAGTAGCTCACCTCTGAAGAGAAGTGTTCATTTATAGGAGCCACATTTAATAGCAGGTTTGACAATAGGAGCATGTCAAGAGAAGGGCAAGCAGGATGGTGAAACTTCTAACCTGTACTAGGAAAGGAATGTTGGGAGGAAAGGGGGATGCTCAGACCAAAGAGAGCTATAAAAGCTATCTTCAAATATGTAGAAGACTCTGATGTGGAAGGAAGGGCACACATTCTTTGCCTTGTTTTACAGGGTAGACCTAGGACCAAGGAGTGGAAGTTACAGGAAGAGAAATTTTAACTGTCTTTGGAAAACCTTTCTGACAATTGGAATAAGGGAATGAATGATTATTTGTCCAGCTATGCTGCAGGAGGGATTCCTTCTCATCTCTAAGGACTCTTTCAACTTGAAGATTTGGCTGTGGAGTCAGGAAGACTTGAGTTCAAATGTGGCTTCAGACAGTTACTGGCCCATTGCTTGGGCATTCCATGCCTCATGTTCCTCATCTATAAGATAGGGTTAATAATAGAATCGACCTCCTTAGGGTTGTTGTGAAGTTAAAATGAATTATTTATAAAGTACTTTGCAAACCTTAAAGTACCATATAAATACTATCTATCTTTCTATTATTATTATCATTTTTGTGAAGGCAAAGGGTTCAGGAACTATATCATATCAGAAGAGACAGGAAAAAGAGTTTAGGATAGGATGATCAGTTCCTCCCTAGATCTAGGGGGATTACTTTTTCATATTAGGAAGTAGAGCCAACAGCAGAGATGTCTTAGCAAGAGACATGAAACACCAATATGAGTTTATTTCTATACCTTTGGGTATTTTATAAATAGCTGGGAAAGATCCTGACTGATTGTAAGAGTGTCTTTGAGAAGGCAGGGTTTGGGTAAAATACAAATAGCAAGAGCTCACGTTACAAAGCACTATTCTCCCAAAAACCTATGAGTTAGTTATGGTGAGTAGTATTATACCCATTTTACAGAAGGGTAGACTGAAGTTGAGAAAAGTTAAATGACTTGCTTGAAGTCATGGTTATCAGAGACTAGAACACTGACCTTTTGACTTTTTCCACTGACACGTATTTCCTTTCTCATGTCAGGACACCTCCAGCTGTAAAGTTCCAGAACCTATATGAATAGAACCAGTTGGATATCCTGGGGATAGTGGCAGAGAGGGTTGCAGATTTCCTGGCTCCTTGGGAGAGGTGAAAATCAAGTAGGTTGACTAGAGTCCAACAGACCCCAACGATCCCACTTGAAAGGTGGCATTCAGTTACATTTAGGATCATGGAACACATTCTCAGCACAGAGTGAGGAAGGGAGCATGTAAAGTAGAGTTAGTCTCTATCTAATGGGTAGGGTGAAATAGAGGCAGGTCTTTCCTCTGTTAAATACTCAGGTATGGATACCCTTTGTTGTCTAGGCTCCCAAAGTCTCTCAAACTGTAAATGGAACACTGGCTAATTATTGTTTAATTATTGTTTAAAAACCAATTGGCACAGTACAATCACTGCATTAATTACCCTGACAGCATCTGCTTTCACTCCCACCCCACCCCCTTACTCCTCTATCAAGTCCCTCTCTCCTACTTTAATTCACATTCAGCTTGAGAGAACATCTCCTTTCTCCTGCCTAAGTTGATCTCATCTATGCCAGGAAAGAGGAATAAACCATAAAAGCCCACCAGGGATTTGGGAGTTTTGACAGCTGTCCAAGATAGAAACTATCCACCTACAGAAATTCAGGATAGGGCCAAACACCATAGAGATGGGGAAGGTGGGGAAGAAAGTTGGGAAGGGAGAGGAGACATACACAGAGAGACAAGGGGGTAGAGAGGATAGAAAGAGGGGAAAGAACAGAGCGAAAGAGAGAGGACACAAGTGCATGGTGGAGGTAGTCACTGAAAGGAGAACTGAAAAAAAGGAGTCAAAGAAATTGGAGGGGGGGAAGGGAGAAAGACAGACAGAGACAAAGAGACAGAAACAGAGACACAGAGACGAGATTATAAGGGAAGGAGAGGAGGATGTGGAAAATCTCATGGAGAGAGAAAGAGGGTGAGGAGAAGGGTGATGAGGAGGAGAAGAGAGGAAGGATGAAGAGATCGGGGAGGAGGAAAGTAAGGGAAGGACAGTGGGGAGAGGAAGAGAAAAAGGAGCCTGAAGAGTAAGAAGCCCTTAGAAAGTCAGTGCCAGCTAGTCAGGGAGAGGATAAGATAAAGTACTGGAGAGGAATAAGGGAAGACAATTCAGATAAGCTTTCTCCAGGTCAGTCCCTCCTGGTTCCCTTCTAAAGAGAAGGCTAACAGCTCGGTGACACCCCGGGAAAAAGAAGGCAGCCCACCCCCTATGCTCTTTGGGGGCCTGGGCCAGAGCGAGGAGCAGGAGGAAAAAGAAGAAACACATTCCCTTTACCCACTGCAACCCCCCCCCCCCCCCCCCCCCCCCCGCCCCATCCCGACTCCGGCGCACCCCAGGCTCCCCTGGCCCGTGCCCCGCCCCCCTTCGCTCGGATGCTTCCTTCGCTAGGGCTTTTCCTGCGGGGCTCAGGAAGCTGGCCTAGCACAGCCACAAACAATAGCTCGGGGCTGTGCTCTTGTCTCGTTCCTCCCGCAGCTCCTCCCGGGGCTGCGGCCGGCTGGACCTTGGGCAGGCAGGGGCAAAGACGAGCAAGCATTTCCCGGAGTCGAGAGGGAGCCGGCCCAAGGCAGGTCTCGACCCCCTGCACCGGCCCGAGCAGCCAGAAGCTAGCAGCCCGGGGCATTGTTGGCACTGAGTTGAGGGAGCAAGATCAGGAGCCGGAGGAGGAGCAGCAGGAGGAGGAGCAGGAGGAAAAGGGAGGAGGGAGAAAGGAGGAGGAGGAGGAGGGAGGAGGGATCCAGCCAGAGCAGGAGGGAGGGAGCTAAAGAGCGAGCAGGCGAGGGAGGGAGGGGGAGAGAGAGAGAAAGAGAGAGAGAGAGGGAGGGAGAGGGAGGGAGGGAGTGAGGGAGAGTGAGAGAGAGAGAGAGAGAGAGAGAGAGAGAGAGAGAGAGAGAGAGAGAGAGAGAGAGAGAGAGAGAGAGAGAGAGAGAGAGAGAGAGAGAGAGAGAGAGAGAGGACAGGGAGGGAGGGGAGGGAGGGAGGAGGAGGAGGAAAAATAAAGAGGAGAGAACGGAGCAGGGCTGAACAATAGACACAGGCAGACGGGAGAGAAGGAGGACCAGCTGCTGCTGCTGGAGAAGGAGAGCTGGAGGCTGAGGCATCTTGGACCCCTGTCCGCGAGCCAGAGAGGAGGCGAGCAGCCGGGCGGAGGGAACGGGCTACCATGGGGGAGCCGGCAGAAGGCTCCCCCAGCCCTCCTCGAGCCTCCGCTTGAAGCTGGGCATCCTCTCCTCCGGCTCCGCTGCCCCATCCCGCGCCTGTCCGCCCTCGAAACCTCAGTTCCTTAGGATCTGATCGCTTCGGCTTCTGGGCACCGGGTCTCCGCCACCCTCGCCCCCGCCCCCACGGAGGGGACGAGAAGCCAGCCTTCTGTTTCACCTCCCGGGGGCTGCCCGTAGAGCCCCCTCCCCAGTCATGAACCCCCCGGAGGGGGCAGCGGAGGAAGGAGGAGCCGCCGACTCGGACGTGGATGCGTTTTTCCGGACAGGTAAGACTGGAAGGGGGCGATGGGGGTGGGGTGGGGGCTAGAGGAAGCCTTCCTTTGGGGCTTTGGGTTGCCTTGCTGGGGGCAGCATTGCCTACAAGTTTGGAGAAGGAGGGGAGCTGCGCCGAAAGGGGGGAGTCTTTTCCCCTCCCCCTCCAAACCGTATCCCTCTTCTGTTCCCCCCTTTTCCCCCACCCCCACCCTTCTGCTCTACCACCCGTTGTCTGGGTTATAGTTACCGTGATTACTGTTGTTATATCAAAGTCCGAGACACTGTTGGCGCTTTGGTAGGGATGGGGGCTTGTGGGAGGGATGCGGGGCTCACTCTCTTTTCCCTTGCCCACTCGTGCCCCTCAGTATTAAACCCCATTCGCGCGCGTGTGCCTGTGTGTGTATGTATATATATATATATATATATATGTGTATATATGTATATACATATATATGCATGTGTATATCTATGTGTGTATGGGGGGGAAGAGGAGGAGTGGAGGTGGGGAGCTAGAGGTCTGTCCACTTCAGCTGCCTTCCCAGGCGCCAGGAGATGGGGCGATGTTGCCTCACTTGGTAGCGTGGAGCTCCTACAGGCACAGATCTTACTCGTCCCCGACCTCCTCTCTTACCCCTTCCCATTCCTCCATCCCCTTCTGCTTGCCCCTTCTTCCACGACGGTCACTAAGGGCAGTTGGCTAGCAAAGCGCAGGATCCGTACTGAGAGAGAGAGGGGCACGGGGCTGGGGGCTTCCAGAAAGGGGCGGGTAGACGGAATTCAATGAAGATTAGGAGCCGGGAAAGGCAAAACGGGAGCTGGGAATCTCTGAAAATCGGGAGGCTGAGAATCAGGGCTGAGAGCCGTGAGTCACGATGTCACTGCTGGGAACTGATAGCCAGTACTACTTGCAAGAGGAGAGAACTGGCACTAGCTGGTGTCTGGATGGAGCCAGAGACTCAGACTTCAGTGAGGAGCCTTGGCCAAGGAGCAGCGGGGCGGAGCACGCCTCTGTTCTCACCTCTTTCTCTCCTCCTTTAATGGAAATGCAGAATTAGCACTAGCAGGTGGAGGGCATTTCGTAACAATCACAGCTCATTCCTGGAAGTCAGAGTTAGCATCCCTACCTCCCACCACCATGGGGACTGAATCTTTGCTTTCCCATGGCAAACCTGGGGAGGGATGATGATTAGAAATCAGAAATCAAGGGAAGATAACACTCCTTAGATTCTTTCATTTCCATAACTCCATTCATATCTATATCTATATATCTATAGATATGTATATACAACATACATACTATATGTATAAACACATGTGTACAAATAATATATGTATACATGTATGTGTGTATATAGTCACCTGTGCATTTCACGTATGTATTCCCTACATCCCTCATGTCAGTGGGGCAGCTGCCTTTGGAGGCCTCTATATCATACATTTCTATATATTTATAATGCTGTCTTCCCTCCACCTGTAGATATCTCTCTCTCTTTCCCTCTTTCCCTGCATATATATTTATTTGAGAGAAGGTGAGAAAGAGATAGGTAATTAGGGGGGAGTTCAATCTCCCCTATGTGTTTAGCTTCTGTGTATCTGTAACCAGTCTCTCCATTTACAATTATCTATCTCTTCTGTATCTGGAACTACTTCATCTGAAAATTTTATCACAGAATTTACTAAGTAATAGTTGCCCTAAGGATCTAACTTTCCCCCAAGAGACTTGACTTGGGGGCATGGACAAGCAGGGTCATGAGGTCAGTTTGGCTCTGGACACTTTCTGCTTGTACATCTGTTTCCAACCCCACCCCCTTCTTTGCCCCCTGGGTCATCACTTGGGAAGGAGGTGGGAAAATTGTCATTAGACCATGTGACTTTGGAGTCAATGACCAACCATATGTTCTGGTACTGGGCAAGAGTGCCAGTAACCGGGAGCTCCCTTATATTCTGATAGATCTCAGACACAGATGAAAGAGATGAGATTCTCCTCTATTTAAGTATGCTTCCCAGGGTGAAGTCTCTCTCTCTCTCTCTCTCTCTCTCTCTCTCTCAAACTCTACTCTCCCCATCCTCCAAGCAAGCATGAATTCTAAAAAGGAGCAGGAAAGCTGACTTGTGTGGAATCTGAGGGAGGGAAGGTTTCATCTGCTTGGAGTGCCTCCCCAGAGATCCCCCCTCTTCTTTCTTTCTCAGGTCCAACACAAATTGTGAAGTGAGGAAAGACGGTTTACACCTCTGAGCCCTTCTTTTACCTTTCCTTCCTACCCCAATGCCCCAACAAACTCATCTAGGGATCTCATTCTCATAGAACCCTGAGGCTGTCATGCTCTAGATCTTTCTATGTAGACATGTTTCTATCTATCTCAGTCATTAGTGAATACAGGTGAGTGCCTGTTTATTTAGGAGGCCAGTCAGTCACCCAGAAATTTTTCCTTCAGAGTTCTCTTAATCCCCCATAAACTAATTGATATCATGTTAAAGGTAATAATGACTCACAATGGTTTAATGTTTCATCTTTTCTGGGGTTCCTCAGATCATATCAGGCAGACTACAATCTAGTAAGACTGGTCCTGCTCAGATCACAGTAAACAGCCGCCTGGGGTCAGATTCAGTCTGATGAAGTCCCTGTGGGACTTTTCCTCTTAATCCCTTTTGGGAAACCTGGGTTTGACTTACATTTGGAAGGAGTCAAGGAAGGAGTAAATACTTAAAGCATGAATGAGGCAAAGAACTGCAGCTCAAGAGGAAGGTTAGGGGAAGGTGCATTCTGTCTGTGGCTGACTTTGTTTAAGACCTGCCCTCTATGTCTGCTTCATCTCCCCTCCCTCCAGCTATTCTGTCATCACTTTGAGGCTGATCACCATCTTTATCCATAGCAAATTCATCCTTGCCTCCATAGGGGCAACTTACTTAACCACTCAGTTTCCTTCTCTGTAAAATGATGGGGTTGGACCAGATAACCTCGAAGGTCCTTTTCAGCTCTAAGTCTATGATCCTATGAACCTGAGGCACTTTGTACCTCACCCCATACAGTATGTCTGTTTTAAGTTGTTTTCAAATGAAAGATCAAAAGAAATCCTTAAACATTCTTTTAACGAATTAAAATTTTTATTGATATCTTTTGATTTTACATCACCTTCATTTCCAAGTACATCTCTCCTCTGTTTGCTCCCCAGAGAGTCACCCTTTGTGATAAAGAACAGAAAAAGCAAGAGAAAGAAAATTAGACTGGCCAACCAGTCAGAGCATCAAAGAAGGCAGATTCCATACCCATAGTCCTTCACCTCTGAAAAGAAGCAAGAAGTGCATTTAATCCTTATCTCCTTTCTGAGGCCAAGTATAGTCATTGTAATTGCATAGTGTTTAGTTTTTATTCTTGTGATCTCAAAAACATTTTTGAATCCATAGCAACGGGCTAACTTCTTTGGGTACTTATCCTGTGATCAGTGCTTAGATGATCATTCACAAGCCCATGGTATACCCTGGCTGCCACCTGTACATGGCACAGGGCCTACACATCTCTAACTTTGAGGGGAACATACTTCTCCTTCAGCCCTATTATTTGAGCTCTACTTCTCATCTCTTCCTTCCCATTCTAGTGAGTATGCTCTACTGATCCAAGGTGATGGATCCAATCTTAGAATTCCTTTTCCATTCCCTCCTCATTCCCAACCATCTTAGCCCATGGACTTGTTAAAATGGATGGTTCTCTACAGAACATTTTTCTGTATGTCATTTGTTTCTAGTTCAAAGAAGCTGTGTCAGAATAGTTTTCTTTGATTAGTGAGGATAGTCAAGAGAGGAAAACAGATAATCAACAGGTATTTTTTGAGGGGAGGGCACCTACTATGTACCTAGCAATCTACTACGTGCTATGGCATTTACAAAATAAATATGACAACGTCTTTAGCCTAGAGAAATTTATAAGTAAAGAATAACTAAAACATATAACAGAGAAAAAAATAAAGTGCTAAACCAAAATAAAGTCTTTAGAAAGGCAGCAGAGGCCCTATTAATGGGGGCAGGGCAGAAAGGAGATCCACAGTTAATGTAGTGGAAAGAGGATGAGGCACCATCACAGGATGCAGAGAAGGAATTGTCAGAGAGGCAGGAGGAAGAAATAAAAGAACTGTCATTAGTCTTTTTTGTGCTGTTGTTTTAGCTTTTCAAATAGATGTATCTCATCTCCTCAGTGGGATCCTAAGCTCCTTGAGGAAAGAGACCAGGTTTTATAGCCCCCTCATGCTTAGCTGATGCCAGCTGCTCAAGGACTACTTGTTAAATTGAATTCCCATTATCTCTCCTTACCTTCCTCCTACCAGGGAAACCACTGGTCAGGGTGGATGAAACAGCAGTGAGTCGTGCCTTTGACACAGAAAAAGGAGATCCCAGAATAACAACAGAAATCAGAGAGGGATGCAACACTGAGAAATAAATACCATTCAAGTATTGGGAGGGACGGGGTGGCATGGAAGAATGAGGACTCCTCCCTAGCTTTGTTTGTCCACAACTAATAGGAGCCTTTCTTTTGGAAGCAATCTGGGTTAAATGACTTGCCAAGGGTCACACAGCTAGTGGGTGTCTGAGTCTGGATTTGAACTCAGGTCCTCCTGAATTCAGGACCAGTGCTCTATCTACTGTACTCATTGCCTCAAAAGTTGCCCCTTTTTGATATTTATTTTTCATGTTTGAAAATGTAAACTTAAAATCTTGAATGTAGTGTTTTCACATGTTCCTGTGTTCCATTCTTACATATCCAACAGAAATTCCGCGACGCAGAATGAAAGTTTGGCATTGGGTCATATTCTTTAGGGAAGAAGCCTTTGGAGTATTCACATGCAAAATACTTTGTGATTCTGTCATAAGGCGTGAGGTTATTAAAATATTTCTATCACCTTTTTTGAGAGACTGGGCAATACAGTGAGTTTAAAGTCTAAATATGTTGGTTTCTTATGGACCTTGGGAAGGTTATTAATTGGACTTCTCTAAGCTTTAGTTTACCTCTCTGTAAGATGAGGATACCAGTACTTGGACGAATCATCTTCAAGGCAGTTATTAGGAAAGGTATTCATGAAGCCTGCATCAGTCATTTATGTACGTACAGTTGTTAGTTAGACCCAAACAGAAAGGCAGGCTACCTACACAGGGGAAATGGCACCGAGCTTGACAGCCTAGATTTGGACCCAGCTCTCCTTGTTTACTGTTAGTGTCATCTCAAGAAAGTCTCTTAACCTCCGTGAAGTGTCACTTTTGTTACCTGTACAAACCAATGAAGATAATAGCAGCAGTCCTTGCTTTCCTCACTGAGTTGATGTGAGGCTCAAGTGAGAGAACAGATACAAAAATGCTTTGTAAACTGTTAATTGCCACTACCTGTAACATATCATTATTTTGAAATCACTGACATTTGAAAGGGAGTAGCTGTTATTACCCCTTTCCTTTCCGTCCTCTGCAGACAGAACTTTGGGGAATGAGGGGATGTGGTTTGTTCAGCAGATGGTGACCTGGCTTTAGAAGGGCACAAGAGGGTTGAGGCCACAGTATGAGGAATACAGACTAGGGGCACAAAAGGCTTCTTTTGTCTCTACACATTGCAAAACACACCAGGAAAGAGGAATTCAGGAAGCTGGATAAGAGGGTAGGCTTGATTGCATAGAGGTAGAAGACCAGATTAAATAGCCATTCAGATTTCCTTTGGTCCTTGGAGTCTGCAAGTCTATGAATGAACAAATATTCAGGCAAAGGCTGGATAACCAACTGTCTGGGATGTTGTTGATGGGTATTTATGTCTGGGGTGAGCAGCTGGGCTAAGATCAAATGTGGTGCTTTAGGCTGAAGGAAGGGATGGCACTTGCCTGGCTACATCTCAGAATATTACTAAGAAATGACCATTTAACCCACATCTAGGCAAGAATTCCTCTTTCAACATGGGATCATAGATTGAGAGCTGAAAGGGTCCTTAGAGGTAGTTAAATCTAATTGTCCTCATTTTTTCAGATGAGGAAACTGAGGCAAAGAGAAGTTGAGTGTTTTGCTCAGGGTCACACAGCTAGTAAGCATCTGAGGTAGGATTGGAACCCAGGTTTTCCTGACTTCAAATTCAGTGCCCTATGCACTAGCCCATACTGCCTCTCAGACTCAACAGGTGATCCTCTAGTTTTTGTCTGAGGGCCTCTTGTGAGAGGGAGAGAGACAGTATAGCTAATGAATAGAGGGTCAGCTTCAGGCTCTTGAAGATCTGGGTTCAAATCCTCCCTGTAATACATACTATATGTTTTGACATGTTCTCTGTGTTCCAGGCAGCATTCTAAGACTGTAAGTTACAAAGTTGTGAATCTAAATTATTGGAGGAAATTTCAACACCAGGACCTCCAAACACTCACAAACACATAGGTTTTAGACACCTTCCTACTCTCCCTTCTTCCTGAAAAAATAAAATGGAGCCTCCTGACACCATTCTCTGCGATGCTAGGTTGAAACTTTTGTAGATATAAGGTGGCACAGCAGGAAGAGACCTGGAATTGGAATCAGGAGAACCTGAGTTCAAATTCTACCTCAAACACTTATTAACTGTATGACTCTGGGCAAGTGACTTCACTTCTGTCTGCCTTAGTTTCCTCAGCTCTAAAGCAGGGATTACAAGAGCACATGCCTCCCAGGGTTGTGAGGATCAAATGAAATCAAAGCATAGGATATTTGTAAAGTGATTAGCATAGTTCTTGACACATAGTAGGTGTTTAATAAGATTCTTATTTTCTTCCCCTTTCTTCCTTCTTTGTGGGGTCCCTGGAATTAGGACAGGCTAAGAAAGACTGGAGCTAGCCTTATTTTCTTTAACAGCAGAGAAATCAATAGCAATCATCAAGTATCTAAGACTTTAGCTTTAAAAAAGGCCAAGGTCTCTCAGTGCATCTGGAGCCATCTCCAGTTGTCCTGATCTGTATCTTGCCACTGGATCCAGATAGCTCTGGAGGAGTAAGTGAGGCTGGTGGACTTGCATAGCCCTGCCTTACTTAAATCCAATTCACTTGTCTGACCAGGCATCACCTCCCTGATGTCATAGTCCTCTTCCAGAACCCAGGAGCACCAGACAGGGGATGGCAACCCAAAATGGGATGCCCTTCACAGGTCCCTGAATGCTATTATTTCTCCCTTCCTGGAAAAAGTACAAACTTTCAGCTAGGTCATTCCTCCTCCATATGGGTCACTGAGCTGTGGAGATGTCTACCCTGTATGGTAGGGACGGAGCCCACAATTCTGCCCTTCCTCAGGTGGGTGGAATGCATTATTTCCTTTTCCTTTTCTCACCTGCTGCCATTCAGACTCCTTCTGCCATGTCAGCTAAGCAACTTGGAAGTGATTGACAGTCACAAAGCTGATGGATCAATACAAGTGCTTGAAATCCTCTGTCTGCCAAGGAGCGAAGGAACAGAATTCCAGCTGGGAGGATGGTGGGATTGATTTGGAGATGCAAAGAGGGAAGGACTGTAGGCAAGGCTCTTGATTTTCGGATGGGGGGACCACTGCTACCAACAACCTATTAATGGGGAGTGAGAAGGGGTGTCTTTGTCTCTTCCCCTCCTGCCCTGAGTGTCTCAATACAAAGTATCTAGCTGCCAGTTAAAAAGCTTTAGGGCTGCCACTCCTGTCTGGGAGAACTGCCTAGGGAATGTAGAACCATAGACTGAGAAATCTGGAAGGTGACTTCTTAGGTGTCAGGTAGATCAAGCCTGTCACTTTCCAGATGGTGACATCAGAGAAGTCAAAGTGACCAGTAGTTTAAGGCAGATCTCTGGTCTCCAGTCCTTTGCCCTTATGCTGCCAGGAGAATTTTCTCAGGGGCAAATGGGTGGTATGCATGCCTGGGTAAGCTGTATCATTTACATTCTTCTAAGTAGGTAGGGAGTATTAATGATCTGAACCCTTTAACACAATAGAATGTAGTCTCCTTGATGCCAGGGACGGTTTTATTTGAGTCTTATATTCCCATGTGCCTAGTAATGTTATTGGTAGCTGTCCTTCCTTCTTGAAGATGACCGTGACATCAGGGAGGTGATGCCATGACATGTGAGTGAACAAAGTCACCAGCCTCACTTTCTCCTCTGGAACCATCTGAAATTACTGAATGTGCCTAGTATACTGCCTGGTGCAAATCAGACACTTAATACGTATTGATTAAGTTGTGTTCTGGGGTTCTGGGACATATATTGCTTATTTTACCCTGAAAGATATTGATTCCTTTCCCCGTCCTTTCCATATAGGCAGCTAGGTGGTACAGTTAGAATGCTGCATCTGGAATCAGGGTAGACCTGAGTTCAAATCCAGCCTGTGTAACCTGGGACAAATCTCTGTTTCCTCAACTGTAAAATGAGGATAATAACAGTGCCTACTTCACAGAATTGCTGTGAGGATCAAATGAGATACTGTTTGTAAAAAGTACTTAGCACAGTGCCTGATGCAGTAGGTACTACGCAAATACTTATGCCCTTCCCAGACCCTGTAAGTTGTCTGGAATTTTTGCAAGAACAATATTATTTAACTGCAAAGTTTACTCTTTTTATTATTTATTACAATTTTGGGAGTTCAGGCTCTACTCCAAACCAAGAAGAAAGCTAGCCAAAATCATATTCTTTGCCTACTACCATAAAAACAACCACATCAGTCTCCTTTGGTCAGGCTTGTGTGATCTACGCAGGCAGAGTTTACTTAACTAGAGAGCCCCTTCCAAGACTGTTTTTGTTTCTTCACATCTGTGATTCAATCAGTATAGGGAGCTCCTGGTATAGAAACTCCTTCCATCGATTCAGATCAGCTACTCATCCATAACTTATGAAGAGTGTGCATAGGGTACTAGGAGGAGAAGTGACTTTTCATAATTCCACACCCAGAATGGGCCAGAGATGTGACTACCACCTATGTCTTCCTGACTTTGATACTATCTTTCAACTCTTAAATTGTAGTTCCTTAGTTGAATTGGAGAATACTTAGTATTTATTTATCAAATTATTGCTTGACAAACCCTTCAAGGATCTGAGTTTTGATGGACATGGCTTCTTTGTAGAACAGATTGTAGGAATGGTAGGCAAGAGGGCTGAGGGGGAAAGGCTCTTCTGTGGTCTGCATATGGATCTTTGGGACCTCTTTCTACTTGAATGCTCCTGGGTAATGGGGGCTGGAATTGCACCTGCAAATCTCTCAGCCTGGAAGGCTTATAGAAGGAGTGGAATGAAATCTTGGTGTAGGAGTCAAGAGACTTGGTTCCAAGTTTTATCTCTTCGTTAACTAGATATGTAACTTTAATAAAGTCTCTTTACCTCTCTGAACCTCAGTTTCTTCATGCAATTCAAATAAATTAATATATTAAACACCTACTAGGTGAAAGGCTAAAGCTCTACTATAGTACACTATTGTGGCATGAAGAAACCTTGGGTTGTTGACAGCTTTGTCTTTGATGTGTAAGCTCTAGCACATTAGTCCTGCCACCCTGGAAAGGCTTTGGGTATGAGTGGTGATGGATTTCACATTTATCATCTAAGTATCAACCTGTCTAAATTGCCTTATTACTAAGTTGGTTCCAAGGGAATGGATTTTTCTGCAGGAATGACCCTCTAAGATGGGTTTTCTTTTTAATAAATAAAAACTTTTTTTTTAATCACAGACCCCTTTGACAATCTAGTGAAGCCTGTGGATAGACTGTGGATAGACTCCCTACTCAGAATAATGCTATTAAGTGCATAAAATAAAATACATAGGACTACAAAGGAAACCAATTCTCTTGAAATGGTTATCAATATGTAGACATATGTTGTATATATATTACATATGTGTATATATGTATATATACACATATGTGTATATGCACAAATAAATCTATATATGTCTCTATCTCTCTCAGTCTCTATCTTTGTCTTGATTTCTATCTAAGTTCATGGGTCCCAGTTTAAGAACCCCTGATCTAAGACATTATAGAGGTGTAGCAATCCGATCTGTGGCCGTGGAAGGAATACTCCTACTAATGGGATCATAGATGCTTGAAGTATTGAAATTTGTGCAGGACGTTGTACTAGGTCCAAGAGATACAAAGATTTTTAAGAAATGACAAAAACCCCTTTCCTCAAGAAACTTGCATTCAACTGGCAGGAAAGAGATACTATGACAGGTACGCAGATAACTATTATACCAGGTTGGTTGATGAGAAAGTAAAGGAGATCATGGGACAAAGTCCTTCAGGAAAATGTAAACAGGGAGAGAAAGCTTTCAACTCATTGGTTCATGGGGAGCTTCAAGGATGAGGAAGTACCTGAGAACTCAAGAGTAATGTAACTTAAATGTCAATTGAGAAGTATTGGCCTGATATGGAGCTGTAACTAGAAATTCTGACAGTTGTGACAAATTTGGTTGTGCAGTGACAGGGTAGTGGAGGACCATGAGGGAGAAAGTATGAAGATGGCAGGCTTTGGACCACTGCTTACAGAGGAAGTTAATCAATCCTCTTCCCCAATGTAGGTGCTTGAAACAATACTTTGGCCACCTCACCCTAGTTATAATTCTTTCTAGATGATTGCTGAGATCCTTTTCTGATTTAAAGGGAAATGATCGCATGTTTTGTCCATGGGGGATTGATGTAGCTGGGTATGGGACAAAGGAGGAGGGAAAGACAGACTCAGGAACTTGGAAATATCCATAGCCCATAGGCATAGACTGGACTCTGATGTGGAGCAACATCATGCCTGCAGGACAGAAAGGAAACTCTAGGCCTAAGGGAAAATTTATTTCAAGCTTTTGGTTTGATTAAAATCTCACAGCTCAAGTGAGAATGCCAGGCAGCATTGACATCTGACATACTCAGATACGAAATTACTGTATGAGTGCTTCAAAGAATGGTAGGGTGGATGTTTCAGGGAGACATAAGGAAGAGAGAACCGGAGATGGAGTTCTGTAGTCAGGGCTTGCAGCTGATGCCACAGGCTAGAAATGCTCTCCCTCTTGCATTTATTTTTCCTTGGTTGTCTTCTATACACCAATCACATTTAAATTTGTGCATCAGTTAGTGGTGGACTTGTCTTATAACCCTACTGGACTGTAAGTTCTTTGAGGGTAAGATCTGTACCATTTTCCATTTTTCCATCTCCCTCAATGTGCTACACATGAATAATTCTGATGTTTAATTAACTTGATGCCACAAACAATGAGAGTTTCATTTCAACAGTTGTGAATTCTTAATCTGGGATCTATAACCTTGTTTAAAAATATTTTAATAATTATATTTAATACATATTTGGTTTCCTTTATAATACTATGTGTTTCATTTTATGCACTCGAAAATTCTGAAAAGGGCTTCATAGTATTTGTGGGCTGCCAAAGGGGCCCATGACACCAAAGAGGTTAACAAGACCTGGTGTATTGGATAAAGAGCTTAGGTTTAAAGTCAAGTAGATGTAGGTTCAGCTCTTGCCTCTGACACATACTGGTTGTGTGACTCTGGGAAAGTTGCTTTAGCCTTTCAGTAATCTAAACAAACCAATTTCATTTGGTTGGTCTGGGAACTCTTTAAGGTTGGATATTGTTGAGAAACCACTGATAAGCATTGGGAAAGGGAGTTTCCTCACTGGGTGATTCCTGTACCAATGAAGTTATAAATCTGGTTAAGAATATATGTTATAACATATTATTAATATTAATTAAATTAATGCTTAATAAACATAATATATCTCATCATAATGTATCAATATTAATCCTACATAATAGTACATTATGTACATATATGTTCATATGTTTTTTAATATCTATATTTCTATCCATTTGGACCACAACTAAAAAATCTTTAGGTTCATGATTTCCAGTTCATTTACATTTTAAACGTAAGATGCATATCTTGACGGGTCTTCTCTTTTGGAATCCTAAATTGCAGCCATTTCCCTTGTCTCAGAGGAAAACTCAGATGAGAACTTCTGGGTTGTATAAACCAATAAAGATTCCCTGACAGAAAAAGTTCATTTCTGTTCTGGGAGATTCCTTGGAGGCTGGGGGCCCAGATATCACTGATAGTGAATGATGTGAAAGCCAACATGGGAAGAAGAAAAGGGTGACCGAAGAACAAAGCATTCTTTTGTGACAAGCTATAGGATTCTTACCTGGGTTTCCCCTCTTAAGTGTAGTGTCTGGTCAGTTTGTGTATCTTGATCCAGGCAGAGTCCTTGAAATATAGGCTGTTAGACATGGAAGCAACTTTAGGAACCACTTGGTCCAAACCACTCATTTTACAGAGGAAGAGAGGCAGAACTTTTTAACGTTGTACATTTTGGATATATATTTGGGGTATAGCAGTAGGACATCATTTTTAGGCTGTTGGCAGGCCTGCCCCTGGAATGGGACAGGAAGAGTTAGGGTGTATTGGCCCCAGTCCCAGACTCATGCATTGCCCCCAAGTCCAGGGACAATGGGTGTCTATTAGGGGGTCTGGGGGAGTGGGAATTGGCAGCTGGACAGTGGGCCTAGAGGGAGGCCTCAGAGCCTGGCAGATGGCTAATTGGATGTGACAAATGGTGTTGAGAGGGGGAAGAGGGGAGGAAAGGGGCTCCCCAGGGATTGGCAACTGTGACTGTCTACCCTTTAGCAAAGGAGAGGTAAGGGAGAAAAAAAATGCCCTTAAGAAGGGTTGGGGAAGAAGAATCACTAGGCCTTAGCAATGATTGTGTGGATCTAAGGAGAGACATCAAAATAGATTATAAGGTCTCTTTCTCTCTCTCTCCCCCTCCTTCTCTCTCCCTGCCTTCATACTCATAAGGGAACTGAAATACAGGACCGTTCATACTGTGTAGATGCAGCTGATATATAGATAGGCTTAGTTACTTAAGCACAAGGAGAATGTGAAATGGGATATTAAAATAATATTTTATAAATTCATTTTCCCATGGTCTCAACCACTGATACTTAATTAGTTTTTCTTCATGAGAACTGAAATAAATGACTTTGGAAAGAGCAATTGCATACAAGGGTTGGGGACTGTGTCTAAACTGCAAGGCTAATATATTAGGGTAGAGTATGGGTGAAGTTGCAAGTTTAGACCACTTATTTTTAAATGTTTGGCAGTCCAAGAAAAAAGAGAAATAAGAAGGAAGTTAGAGGGAGCTTAAGGGTTATATGGTGGTTTTTTTCTAGAGGGAGAAACCTGTGCATGTTTGCAGGGGGAGGGTGGAAGGAACCAAGGGAGAGGGAGAGATTGAAAATAATAGAGAGGAAAGACACGCATAGGGACAAGGTCCCTCATGAGTTGGGAAGCAAAAGATTCAGGAGCACAGATGAAGGGATTAACTTCATAAGATCATGCCACCAGGAAAAAAATGTACTGGATCCATCACAGGCAGCTGAGTTCACTTAGTATTTATGAAAATCTTAAGGCAGGGAAATTTTTCTGCCTCCTTTTCTTGGTCACTTAACAGCTCTTGAGTTTTTTCTTATGTCTAAACTAAATCCGTCTCATTATAGTTTCAGCCTGTTTGCTTTTTGCTTCCATCCTCAGGGGAGATGGAGGACAGCCAGTTCCTCTCTTCTGGATTTTCCATACAGTATTAAAAAGGTTTTTTGGTAGCGACATTTAAACCATTATTGAGCTTATAATTTTATTGATTTTTTTTGTACTGTATTGCAACATGGCCCTCCCAGGTGTGTGATTGGAAGCCACATTTTGAATGACCATTAGCCACATGACTACTCTATGTTCTGTAGAGTCTAGAACAATAATGTTCTAACAAAATGTAATGTAATATAGCATACTAGTATAATAGTATAATTTAAAGTTTAGTATAATAATGTTTCCACACAGAAATTAGAGGGTTTGGTGAGTGGCAGGTTGCATATAGAATCATAAATGTCATATCTAGGAAGTACTTCAGGAGACTTGGAGTCCAAATCCTGCATCTTACAGATGGGGAAACTGTGACCCGCAGAGGTTAAGTGATTTACCTAAGGCCTGTATTGTTTGCAGCAAGGAGTCATTTATGATTCCAGAGCCAAGGTCTGGGTATCGTTGGTTTTGAAAACGTCCCGAGGGTGGATGAAAAGACTTAGTTTCTAGTCTCCCTTACCACCAATTAGCTCTGTAACTTGGAAAGTCATCTCACCTCTCATTTTTTGGACATGAGGATTTCTCTTCCCATCTATAAAAAAGGGAAAATATTGGTCTCTATGTACCTAGCTGGAATAGTAGGAGTCTATGATAGCAAATGTCATTAAAAGAGTAAAAAACAGTGTACCTTTCCTAGTAATTGATATCAGTTCTTCTCCTGAGTGTTCTAGAAGTATGTGGTTGAAATGGAGCTTGAATAGAAATTCCAGAGTTATTGGTGTGCTTGAGAAGGGTACATTTTTTTCACATCTGGTCTGAAAATGACAGCTCTAGAGATTGAGTGAATACTTTATGATACATGCCGTTGGCTTTTTAAAAAAAGAGATGTGTATAAATGTTTGTGGCTCAGCCACCTGCTCAGGGTAGTTGAGATTTTTATTCTAGTTGTAGTGATTTATTTTGAAAAAAGAAATATCCAGAAATAGGGCTTTCTGTCTCTTCCTTCAAAATGTAAATACATATCTATATAGAATGATGTGATTATTGGGGCTATCTTTAAGTCATCAATCTGCTGTAGGGAAAGGTACATTGGGGCTGGAATCAGAAGACCTTCATTTGAATTATGACGCTGCTTCCCCGGGTTGGGTTCCTTTACCCCTCCGGTCTTTTATTTCTTCTTCTATAAAATGGTGGTAGATATGTTTAGATGAGATAAACTTTCAAGCTTCTTCCAGCTCTGACATTCTAATGAACTGAAGAGTTGAGTAGTTTCATCAATGGCCACGAAAGGGTTGGGGTACCACTTCTGAGGTATACTCTAATTTGAGTTTGCTGACACTATGTGCTGATATTTCCTTATTAGGGAATTAAAACTTGTCTTAAAAGTCATTTTAATCATTGATTGCTTAGGATCATAGGATTTGGAATTCAAAGTAACCTGATAGGAAAATGAAGCCCAGAGAGAGTAAGTGACTTGTCTGAAGCCACACAGTACTAGCAAAATAGTGATTAAAATCCATTTCTTCTGATTTTGAATCTAATACTCTTTTTACTATATCACAGTCTTTGATTCTAGAAGTGTCCCACTCTAGGAGTGGGCATAAGAGGCAATTTTGCTTTTGTCACATAAAATAAACTATAAGTAAGTTACAAGGTCCTGTAAATACTGTATATAGGTACTCAGTAAATATTTGTGGATTAAAAAATACCCAGAAATAGAAATCTCAGTAAATTCAAACTCTATAGAAAGGAAATGGTAAATAAATGACAATTTAAAGTAAGAATAAATAAATTCAAAACCAAAGCTCAAATCAAGGTTGTAGCACCACTTCAATGGAGAATAAGCATGGTGTGGTAGGGGGGAGCATTGGATGTGGAGTCAAGGGATTTGGGTTTTAATCTAGATTCTGCCCCTATTAGATGTGTGAGTGGGGAAGTCACTTTCTCTCTCTGAGCATTAGGTTCTCTAACTTTAAAAGGGAGCTAATAATACTTACATTATCTACCTCTCAGGGTTATTATGAGAAAAACGCTTTGTAAACTTCAAAATATTATATAAATGTGAGCTACCTCATTTAATAGATTTTTTTAAAAACCACAAAATTCTTTGTGAATTGTTAGTCTTTTTATTATCTTATCCGATTTCCTATTCATTCAAGGTCAGAAACCTCTTGTGTTTTTCAGTGCTGTGCTCTTTTTGGGATACTAAATAGTACTCTAGAGTGAACTGGGAGTTTTAGCCACAAAGGCAGAATGGACTTGGAGAGGTACTGTGTGTTTAGTCACCAGCTATTTCTATCAGGATAGGGCCAGAAATGTCCAAGATAGGAGGAATTAGGAACTGTCAGACAGGCACAGCCAGTGAAATTTAAGCTATCCAGAAGCAAACAGGTAAGAGGTAAGCCAAGCAGGATAGAGGCAGATTGATCAGAGGCAACAAGCTGAGACTTTCTCAGTACCATGGATAGCTCTAGGATAGCTGTTTCTCTTAGAAGATCTCTTTTTCTGAGGCCTTTTGTCCCTGGCAACCCAAGCCTCCCCAGTTACCCCAATGTCATAGACAGAATATTCTATATGTCAAAGGCATGTAGTCTTGTGGAAGTCAGCTCAAACTCTCTTGGGGTATAGAGTTTCCTCCACAGGTCAGCTTTTATGGTAGATGTTAAGCCTGGGGCATGTCCTTTACCATGACTAGAGGTTCTCTAGGGAGTCCTTTATCTTCAGGAGGTGCTATGGGATCTAATTCCTCAGTGGTGGTAGTTGGAGTGCTCTTGTGAAGGCCCTCTTCATTAGTTTTATGTTTCAGGGGACTCAATATTTATCACAGAAAGAGCTCAGATCTGACAAGTTTTTTTTACAGTAGCAGGTCTCAAACCATTTTGCTATAAGAGGGTGGAAAGTGCTACAGTCCCATAGTGTCCATGGCCTATCATTCCTAGACATCACAGCTTTACTCAGTTACTTATCCTAAAATCTCTCACTAACATCTTTTTAAAGATTATCCTTTATCTTACCCTTTGAGCTCTGACATTCTATGAGGTCCTCTGGGACCTTAGGTGGTGTAAGTAATTAGAGTACTGGACTTTGAATCAAGAAGACCCAGGTTTAAATTTTGCCTTATACAGTAACTTGCTGTACGACCCTGGACAAGTCACTATCTTTTTTTCAGTTTCATCTTCCTTATCTGCAAAATGGGTATAACAATAGCCTCTGTCTCACAGGGTTATTATGAGGATCATGTAAAATAACATATATAAAGTACTTTTGCTAACCCCAAGTAAATAAATTTGTGTATATGTATACATACATACCTACATACATCATATATTATTAGTACTATTATAATTACTCTCCCAAAGACAGGAAGAAATACCCAACTTGCATCTAATCCTTCATCTTTTTAAATTTCAAACCCTGACAGGAAGAATAACCAAAGAGCCACACAGACCCTTTATCTGATGGCTGACACAAGTCTGCCCCCAACTCTGTGATATTTTCCTGTGATTGATATAGTGAACTGGGTGACTAAACTGCCATTCCATCTTATTTCACCTTTCCTCTGCTATATGTTGCAGGCTCCTGCCCCTTTCTTCTCTGAATGGCTTCATTAACAATTATAGCACGGTATAATGGAAAGAACCTTGGGCATGGTGCTCATAGGATTTCGTGGAATATTAGGGTTGGATACTCCATGAGTATCTTGTCCAATCTTTCCATCTTACAGTTGGTGATGTGGAGGATCAGAGAGGTTACTTGGCCTGCCCTTAGGTCAAACAGATAATAAAGCAGCATGACCAAGATCAAATTCCTTTCCCCACTATGCTTTGATGGAAATCTTTAATCTGTCAGATAACTAAAGGAGATAATCTAGAGTGATTAAACATTCCTAGATTCATAAAAAATTGACCTCAATTAATTAATGAAGATGAGACCTAGAGAGATCTTTTCATAAGTCAAACAAGTGAGGTAAAAATCTAATGAAGAGGGCAAATATACCTGATTCACTTGGGGCATTGGGAAGGGATCATCACGATCAGTTTAATTTATGTCTCCTTTTTGATTGTTACAGTGCTGAAAACACATTTTACATGTAAGCACAAAAAAGGGTAGATAGAATTGTATCGTATATTGAGATGAACCATGTTTACATAAGACTAGGAATGAATCAAGGCCTGACTTCAAATTTAGGGATTTCCCTACTACCTTCCAGCTGCTTCCTTTGGATTTCAATGCTAGTCTGCAGATTTACTGGGGCGGGTAGGTGGCACAATGGATGGACCACTGGTCCTGAAGTCAGGAAGACCTGGTTTCAAATGTGACCTCTGACATTTACTAGCTGTGTAACCCCAGGCAAGTCATTTAACCCTGTTTGCCTCAGTTTTCTCATCTGTAAAATGAGTTGGAGAAGGAAATGGCAAAGCACTCCAGTATCTTTGCTAAGAGAATCCCTAAAAGGATCACAAAGAGTCAGTCATGACTGAAATAACTGAACAACAGTGACAACCACTGCAGACTTACTAGGTTTGTTCCTTTAGGAAAACCATTCAACCACTCTGGGCTTTAGTTTCCTCATCTGTAAAATGGGGATAACAACACCACTCATATCAAAGGGTTTTTGTCAGAATTAAATTATGCAAAGTTTTTTTTTTTAACAATCTTAAGGTGTTATAAAAGTGTTAATTATTATTCAGTCTAGAGCTAAGATTGCCTTGGAAATGGGGAAACCTCTTTGAATGCCCATGGAGGGTGGGGGAAGGGAAGAGAAGAAATATTTCTGTAATGCCTACTATGTTCCAGGTATTGTGCTAAGTAAGCTCTTTACTCTTCTTTGTCTCAAAGAAGTGCCCAAAGAACTGAGGGCTGATGTGAACTGCCCAGGCGATGCTTGGCAGATGCAGGATTTGAGTCTGGCTTTTTCTGACCCCAAGGTTGGTGCTCCATCCACTATGCCAATGGCTTCTGATGATAATGATAATGGTATAAGGTGGTTGGAAGTAATACAGAATATGACTTCTTCTTACCACTGTTATTGACAGGGTCACAACAGAATAGAGCAGAAGGGGAAGAATCCAAGGGGAGGAGAGAGAGGGGAGCCCAGAACAAGAGGAGATGCTTTGTAAGCGTAAAGTGCTGTCCTAATGTGATTAAATAATAATTATAAGAACCAAAGGTTATGAAATTGGGTCTCTTTTCTGAAGCTGGTAAACTTTAAACATGTTACAAGCTGCGGGAGACCTCTGCTAAAGGAGTTCAGCATATCCTCCCCAATGTCCAAACACTTTAAAACATTTTTTGAACACCTGTAACCAAAAAGAATCTAGTATCCAGTAGTTTTAAAGATATAGTGAGTGTCCCGCAAGTCTTAGGGTAGATTTGAGATTTAATATAGCAATTTATGTTTTTTCATCCACAGCCGATGTGTGTTCACATTCCCATGTGTCTGTAAACTCTGCATGTGTGTACACATGGTTGTATGTGTTGACTTGTGTGCTTGTACTCATTTGTGCATATGTATCTATGAACATGAGTGTCTCTCCCATTGCACTGTAGTCCTGCCATAGTTTCATTTTTTCACCATTAAAATTAAACTTGCCACCACCACCTTCCAAAAGTGCTTGTCTGGCTCCGTGTGAGTAAATATTGCATTGAGATTGACAGTTCAGTGTCAAATTAATTTTTTTCTTTGTTAGGGGAAGAGTCTGCCATATGAAAAAAATTGGGAAATTGTCTAGGTTTTTGGTCAAAATGCAAAGTTCATTCAGAGGATGAGAACTTTCTAAAAGAGAATCAGGAGGACAGGCCCCTTCCACTCACCTAGGGAATCGGCTTCTCTGGATTTGTACCAAGGTTGAGGGACTTCCTCCTGGCTTCCCAAGACTTTTAGGGGTCATTGGAATTTGAAAGATTTGTGTGTGGAGGGGCAGTGGTGTAGGACTTGGAGTATGAAAGACACATATGGAACAAAGGAAAGTGATTAGTCTGAAAAATCTTTGATCCAATTATTACCCATACCCTCACACATACATGCATACATGCATACATACATATAATTTTCTAGGACCATTCAGAACACATACCTGACTTTTGGTTTTCTAGGTACATATTATCTTCTATGTAGATTTTTTAGGGCCAGAGTTTGGTCTGAAGCTAGATTTTTTTCCCACTGCTCAGAACAACTGCAGCTGTCACCTCCCCAAGACCATCCCTAAGGGGACATGAGGCCCAGGGCAAATCACACCATGTGTCTGCCCTTCCTAACATTTTTATAAATGTGAAATTTTATTAAAGTAAAACATAACGGACACTTTCCAGAGTAAAAGAAAAGGATAAAGGTTACCAAAGAGTAACATGCAGTCAGAAGGGAGTGTGTGTGTGTGTGTGTGTGTGTGTGTGTGTGTGTAAGGAAGGGTGTGTGGAGCTGCCAGAATTCTACCTCAGTTGCAAGTGGGAACCCTAAGTATCAGCTGGGAGCCCCATTTCCTTCTCTCATTTCCCTCTCTTGCCTGTTGTTCTCTTAATTTAAAAGGTAGAAGAAACTCTGAGACATTTAATGGAACATCTATTGGATTGAATGTCATCTGGATACCACTAGACCATAACCCCTAGAGCAGAGCAGGGCTTCTTAACTCTCTCTCTGTCTCTCTGTCTGTCCGTCTGTCTGTCTGTCTGTCTGTTTCTCTCTGTGTAGGTAGTTCATGGACAAAAACTGGCAGTCTGGTGAAGCTTATGGATCTCTTCTCAGAATAATGTTTTTAAAATGCACAAAAAATAACAGGTTTACAAAGGAAACTAATTCTATTAAAATGCAGTTATCTATTTATAGATAACGGCAATATAACTATATTTAATATCGATACGTAATACCTATGTACCACCTATGTATGTTGGTATCTATCTATATGTCTATGTCTGTCTATCTATCTATCTATCTATCTATCTATCTATCTATCTATCTATCTATCTTTAAAATGTTCACCACTCCCAGCTGAAGAACACATGTTCTACTTGTGCCATGTAGACCTTTCAAACACTACCTTAAGTTCAATAAATTGTATCTGGATTCAGGAGACCTGGGTTTGAACCCACTTACTAGTCATAGGACTTTGGGCAAATCATTTACTCGATCCGTGCCTCAGTTCCCTCATCTGGAAAATGAGGATAATAATATTTATGCCACCAACCTCACAGGGTTGTTGTGGGGAAGATATTTTGTAAATTACAAAGTGTCGTGAAATGTGAGTCATGTTCCTTAGATCAAGGACTGTGCCTCATTACCCTTGTACTTGGCTTCCATAACAAATGATGCAGCCTGCCTGACTTAGCTATACAGTAGAGTCTACCTACTTGTGACCCTGACTAGAACATTTGTGACTGTAGAAATTCATTATTAGTTAAATTGCCAAGTGATCTATAATTATTCTACAACAGAGGTGTCAGGTCACCTGTGGGCAGCTGAACCAGATTAAAATGTAATTGGGAAATAATTTAACAAAACAAATAAAAATATAATAAAACAAAGAAAACATTACATTTAAAAACTTTGTTAAAGCTGCCAATCAGACTTAAAAGACTGACACTTAAAAGCGTCATGTATATAATTCCCCCCCTCCCCCCCAACGCCACACTGATCCACGGGATTCCTGTGTAGGATCAAATAAGAGAATGCATATAGAGTGCTTAGTAAACCTTAACGCACATTATGCGTTATAGCTATTGTTGTTGCTGCCATGTGTTCTTTTCTCACAAATTTGACCTCTGGAGGTCCACAATGGCCTTTACTAGACTTGGCCATCAGTTCAGCTTTACAGTTAGCACTAGGCTGAGATGATCTACCTTCTGTGGCTTGACTCTGGCAGATATCCTTGACTCACTTAACAAACAGTTAACCCATCTTTGGAAAAAGGCAGTTGGATTACTCTTTTCAAAGGGTAAGACATTAAATTGTACACTCTATCTGGCATTTTTTTGTTATTTTGGGTCTGGATTGCTTTTGTCAAAAAACCTTTATATAAATCAGTAATAGAAATGACTTTATCATTTCCTAACAGATCTAATAATGTAGCAAGCCTAAGAAGATTCACGTCAAGTTTAGTTTTAGAATTTAATTTTCTGTAGTCCATACACACAATCTATTTGTTCTATCTGGTTTGGGAGTCAGCACTAACAGGGCCAGGATTCTCAGGAGGTTAGTAGACACCCAGAAACAGAATGCTGGACCACTAGCTTTGGAGGTAACCTCTTAATTCATCTAATCCAGCTTCAAAAGCATGAATCTTTTCTATCATATTCTCAACTAGTGGTTATTTTCAGTTTCTTTCTATGCCACCAGCACTTTCTTTAGGAAGAAATAGCACCTCTGGTGTGAAGGCTACCGAGTCTTTTTCAGGGCTGCTCATACACCTTTGGTGTCCACCTGGCACTCAGCTCTCACCTGTGGCTCCAAGAAGCATGAACAGAGGCCACACCTCAGTAAAGCTGTCTTGGCAGAGGGGCCAAACCAGATTGAGGGTAACAGACAGAGCTCAAATCTGTCAGTGAGTTAGGGGATGTCAACCCCAAGCACACAAAGACTCCCTCCTGGTGGAATGGGCAGATGAGAACAATTTGTTTCAGTGGCTATGAAGGTGGCAGAAGCAGGTCCTGTGGAGCACTTAGAGCTTGGTCAAACATCAAAGATGCCAAGGTCATCCACTGCATCCTGGTCCTTTGTCAGTCATCCAGATTTTTATCTTGCCACTGGACTTGGATAACTCTGGAATAGAGAGTGAGGCTGATGACTTTGTGCAACTCCACTTCCCTCAAATCCAAATTCATACACAAGTCAAGACATTATCCCACGATGTCATTGGTCATTCTCTTCAGAAACAAAGGATGAATAACAACCATTGAACTTCTAAAGTGGCAATCTAATTGTCTTGTCACAAGAGGATATATCTCTTCTGCCTGCTTTTCTTTCAAAGAGCATCTAGGAATCCACTAAAAGATAGATGGATTGTGACTGATGGAGAAGTATTCTTGTACTGCTTGAGTCCTTTTATCCTGCATTCCCTCCTATGTACATTATTGACCTCTTCTTTCTCACATCCTGGCTTTCTGTAATTGGAGAATTATGGTGACTTGAAGACATGAGTCTCTTTCTGCTAACCTGGGATTCTAGCATATTGATATTTACCACCTTATGTTTCATTGAGGACAGCTCCAAGGCATTTGAGAAGGTGACTTTGTGTGACCTGACTCTTAATTTGTAAGACTCTTCATATTCTGTGTTATCTCTGCATTAAGGTAGGATTCTTTCTGGTCCTGGGCGACAGTGTATGAACTGCAAGAAAGACAGTGTTGCTGGATTATAAAGTAAGTGGAGAGGAAAAAAGAATAAGCAACCTGGAAAGACAGGAAGGGGCCAGATTGTGAATGTTTTTAAAAGCCGGACAGAGGATCTGATCCTGGAGGTAACAGGAGTTTATTGAGTAGAGAAGTGACATGATCAGACCTATGCTTCAGGCAGATCACTTTGGCAGGTGAGTGGAGGATGGATTGGGGTGTGGAAAGACTTGAGGCATCAAAGGAGGATCTTTGTGAAGGATACACAGTAATATTTATTTGCTTGGCCCTATTGCACTAAAACTTATAGCCTGCTTGTCAACGTGTCTGCAGGAGATCCCAGACAGAACAGTCAGTAAGTCAACAAGCATCTCAAGTATATTATTATTACTCTGTGTCAGGCACTGTGCTAAGCCCTGGGAATACAAACAGGGACAAGAAGACAGTCCTTGTCCTCAAGCTTACGTTCTAATGGGGGGAGACAATATATTAAAAAGGAAATTGAAGGGGAGGGGGAGGAGTGCAGGTACCCCCTTGAGGGGGCATGGTAGAGGAGTCAGGACTGCAGTCTGGTGTGAAGTGAGGACTTGGATGGTCTGAGTACCTTGCTTGCTTACATGGAGGTTTTGGCAGCAGCTATTATCCAATCAGAGAGAGAGAGAGAGAGAGAGAGAGAGAGAGAGAGAGAGAGAGAGAGAGAGAGAGAGAGACCACAGAGGCAGGGGGAACTTCCAAAGTATCCTATGGTTCAATCCATACCTGTAAAAGAATCTACTTTTCCTCTTTGGGAATGGGTTGAGGAAAAGACTTACTACCCTTAATCTCTCCAGTCTCTGATGTACTTCTTCTGTCTTAGGTAGAATTTATATTAGAATTGTGGTTTCATTTTCACTCTTTGCTACTTTCTAGAACATCTCACAGGACTTACAGTAATCTGTTCCCTGTTGTATTAGAAATTCAGCTCTTGTTGATCCTTAGAGGACCAGTCCCAGGTAAACTATGAGCTAGTCCCAACAACCTTAAGTCTGTTCTTTTATAGGATAAGAAAGGGCTTGTGGGATTATCAGGAAAAAACACCTCAGATCCTGGAAAGCTATGATGGGGAGGGGGTGAACGAACACATATTAAGTGCCTACTATGTGCCAGGTACTGGACTGAACACTTTATAAATATTATCTCATTTTATCCTGTCAATAACCCTGGCAGGCAGGTGCCGCCATTGCCTCCATTTTATAGTTGAGAAAACTGAGGCAGACAGGTTAAGTGACTTGCTTGGGGACAGACAGCCCATAAATATCTGGGTTTGGGTATGAACTTGGGTCTTCCTGGCTGCTGATACAGCACAGCATCCACTGCTCCATCTCCTTGCTTGCTATAATCTGCATAGCAACTAGTGATTCTACAGTTTGCTTTCTCTCAACAAAGAGGAAAAAGCACTGGGTCTGGAGTCAGTGTTCAAACCCTGACTTTGTCACTTAACATTTGGGTGAAGTTAGGCACGTCACTTAACTTCTGCAGACCTCAGTTTTTGTCCTCTGGCAGTTGAAGGCACTGGAGTAGATGACCTCTAAGATCCCCAGTTAGCTTTAAGTATGATCTTTGATCCTTCTTGTGTAGTAAAGGGAACTTTTTGCAGGAGAAATAGGTTCCTTAAGGATGCCAGCCCTAGATCCTGGAGGAGTTTCGTTTAAACCATTCAGAATTCCCCATATTTTTAAATAGGTTTTCTGGCAAATCTGTTCCATCAGAGCTATCCATCTTTCCCTGTGACAGTTTCCCCCTTGCTACAAGAGGGAGCTGTTACAGCTATTGATTTCTCCTTCACCACATTTTGCTTGGCAAATGTTTAGGGTCCTTTGAGATTTCATCTTTATCTAGAGAGGAAGCTTGTAGGCCCACATCCTGTCCTTTTTTATCCTCATAGAGCATCTGATTCCTGTAGGCCTACCCTCTTTATCTTGGCTTGGTTACTTGTTACTTTAAGACATGGGTAATAGTGGGTTGTGAATGCAGGGAAAGGAGCTAGGATGGGGGAAGTTGGAATAAAATTGTAACGATCAAGTAGGTACCAGGGGTCAGATGCATTTGTGAAATGTCAGCTGGAGCCAGGACATAGACGGATAGAGTCAAGGCAGGTAGAGGATCAGGTGCCAGTCAGGTAGATGGGAACTGAGAAGAAAGAAATACTGGAGGATGGAAAAAGGAAAGTACTAAAAAGAAATCCAGGTAAAGTCAGGAGATGGGGCATCTGCAGGATTTCTGGCAGAATGTGGAGCAAATCGAGGTAAAGAAGAGTATAGATATGAAGTGCCTACAATAAGGATTGAGGCATCCTTTGTCTTGGTGCAGACACTTTTATAATAGTAAGAGCTTTTGCTTAGAGTGGGGAATGAAGGATTAGAGGACAGTTTTTTTTTTTCACCAGAATATCAGGATCCATTACTGTAGCTTTTCATCCAGTAATCACTATCACATAGGACACTACCTTTTGATGGGAGGGAGTGTGGTACAATGGAAAGATCACTGGTTTTGGCATCTGAGGATACAAGTTCAAAGACTGCCTCTTGCTGGGTATTACATGGGGGACTTTGGACAAGTCACTTAATTTCTGTAGTTCTTAGTTTCCTCATCTGTAAAATGGGTGATAGGTGGGAGATTGGGTTAAATAGCTTATGAGATCTCCACCAACTTCAGAACTATGATTCTATGATCAGTTCTTGCTTCACATAAACTTCTATCCACCTCCATATTCAATCAATTGATACTGGAATAACAAGTGTTTGTAAGGGCTAGTCTTCTTAGATTCCAGATTTCAGTGTACCTTGCCGGAACAAAATAAGAAGGAAAAAGGAAGAGAATGAGCATTTATTAAGTGCCTACCATGTGTCAGGCATTGTAATAACTACTTTTCAAATATTATCATCCTCTAGACCACCCTGTGAAGTCGATGCTATTACTATCCCCATTTTACAATTGAGGAAACTGAGGCAGAGAGTAGTTAAGTGACTTGCTAGTAAGTATCTGAGGTTGGATTTGAACTCAGAGTTCAAAAACTATAGAGTTTTTTACTCTAGGCAGAGGAATCTGTCTACTGTACCACCAACCTGTTCTGACCAAATTAAGGAAGTGGCGAGTCTGGCTTTCAGTATTTCCCAAGTATAACATATTCTGCCCCTTGTTAGCCTGGTGTGATAGAAAGACCTGGATTTGGATTGCCGAGACTTGAATTCAGCATCCAGGTCTGCCTCTCACTAGTGTGTGAATTTAGGCACGTGTCTTCTCTTCTCTGAGCCTCAGGTGTCTTTAAAAATCTGTAAAATGAAGATAACCATGGTTGGACTCTTTCCTTGTTCAGAAGGTTGTTGTAAGATCTAATGAGACAATATATGTAAAACATTCTACAAGTGAAAGCTATTATTTTTTGATGATGATAATTTCTTAGTTACTATTGCTAGTAAGAAGGAGCTCTCCAGGATACCTTTTCTTTCCCATAAGCCATAAAGAAGCATTGTGGCAAAGAAGGTTAAGAACGGACCTTGGAATCAGGAAGAATTGGTCCTGTTGGGACATATGCTGGCTGAGACCCTGGGCATGTCATAACCTCTTAGTGCCCCAGACAATTCTTCGAGAGGCAGAGAAAGTACTTATCTGCATTAATGGAAGGAGTTTCCATTCTGGGAGTTCTTCATATGAATTAAATTCTTTACATGGATGAAATCGTACATTAAAAACATTTTAATGGTTAAATACAGCTACTTTATAGGCTTCTTGCGGGGGGGGGGGGGAAGCTGATACGTTTTGGCAGATGTGGCAAATGTCCTTGGGTCACCTTGATCCTACTAGCTTCTCTTTTTCCATTGATGAAGTCTTTGTACTTTTCTTTGTACCTTCCTTCCTTTTTCTTTCCCTCCCCTTCATCACCCCCATGGACTTGGTAGCTGTGAAAGCTGATCTTCCAGTGTATCAAGAGATCATTAGCCATCTCTGCTGCTTGGGCCATTGTTGAAGTCTTCATACCCTTGACTGGTAATTGGATTTCCCAGGGAACTCTTATAATAGAATTGATCCAGCCCAATTAAGCCAAGGACTGGCTCTTGAGCATCCAACTTCACACCTTCTACTCACAGATTTAAGATTTTCATCAATGTTATTCCAAATGAGGATTTTAGATTTTTTGGGAGGGGTTAGCTTTGTAATGTTCTTGCTTTCTTTTAGAAATAGAACCCAATCTGAATATATTCTAAGTGGTTTCTTAAATATGGCCTAAGAAACCATCTATATCCCTAACCTGTGTGGCTAGGTGGATAGTGTTGAACTTGGAGTCTAGAAATCCTGAGTTCAGATTCTGCTTGAGATATTAGCACCTTCTCCCTGGACAAGTTTCTCTTCACATTATAGAATTGTTGTGAGGATCAAATGAGTTGAAATTTTAAAAGTTTTACAAGCCTTAAAGGACTATACAAATACTAGCCATTTTTGTTACTGTAGTAACAGACTATAGTCTGTTGTTCAGTCATTTTCAGTAGTGTCCAACTCTTTGTGACTCCATTTGGGGTTTTCTTGGCAAAGATACTGGAGTGGTTTGCCATTTCCTTCTCCAGCTCATTTTACAGATGAGGGAACTGTGGCAAACAGGGTAAAGTGAGTTGTTCACTTTACCTTGCTCACATAGCTTGCTTCTAATAAGGGGGAGGTAGCCCTCTTAGGAGGCTTTGACTTTAGGACAACTGGAAAGGCCCAGTGGTCCCATTGAAAAGGGGGAGCACCTGAAGGGAGGGGAGAGTAGCACCTTCACCTCCTGCCCTTCAGCCCCATCCCCAGGCCTCCTCCAACAACGGTTCAATAAGTCCATGTTGGACTAGCCTAGATAGGAGGTATGGGAAATGGAGAGGGCCTGATGGGCACTGGATGAAGAACATAATTAGAGGGGTAAGGGGATCAGTGAACCCTGTGTAAAACATGTTCATGGGAATATATATGTTTATGTACATATGTGTATGTGATGAGACCAATCAACCAGACTCCATTTGTGGAAAAAAAAGGGTGTTTTGGAAGGTCGGATAGCCTTCCCCAAGAAGTCATCTTTGTCATTGTTTTAAATCTACATTTAGTTTAGTTGTCTTTAAATGACACTTCCATTTAAATTTTTGTACTCACTGAATATATTTTCCTTTATCTACTTTCTTCATATTGTACTAGTTCATACAAAGCCTTTCCATGTTTCTCAGAATTCTTATTTGTCCCTCATGACCTTTCATTTACATACCACAATTTGTTGTTTTGTTACCACAAAAAGTTCTGGCACATATGGTTTTGGTATTACTACATGACACCAGGCTCTGTTTAAAGATTTCTGGTGACATGTATTTGACCATATAGGTCATGCTGATTGCAGCAAGCCATAGTGTTTATAGTGCTGGATTTGAGTCAGGAAGACACAGTTTCTTGTGGGTAGTAGAAAAAGAGCTGGTCTGATAGTCAGGAAGACCTGGGTTCCAATTCTGTCTCCAACAGGTACTGGCTATGTGACCCTAGTTTATTTTTCTTTCTCTCTCAGTGCCCTAGGCAATTCTCTAACCCTATAATTTGCAGAGAAACTTCTATCTGAACTGGTAAAGGAAGTTTCCTTATAGAGGAGCTCTCTCCACCAGGAGTCTTCCTATCCTACCCCCCCCCCCCCAACCCCATCTCCCCTTACTGTGTTGTGGTGATCACATGAGATACTACACATAAGTTTGTATCTATGTATCTTGCAAACTTTAAAATGCTAGATAACTGTCAGTTACTATTATCTCATGAAGCAACCCATCACAAATCTAAGAAAGGCTTGTTCCTTCCTCTCACTACAGTTAATCCCTTCTGGTTTCGATATATCTTGGGTCAGTATAAGAAATTAAATGAGAATTTTTGGGGTAGTTTTGTGGAAGTCGCCAGATGACCCAGAAAAAGTTTAGAAACCCAGAAGGGAATAAAATGTATGTATAATGTAAGTATAGTATCATATAATATCAACATATTTTGTCTTTTAAAACTATAATATTTCAGACTTATTCTCTGGTATGAAGGGAGGCCCAACAAATTTATGTGGATTTTCCAGAACATGGGTGGGAGAGGGAAGGGTGAAGGGGGGGAAGGGAGGGAGAAGGAGGGAAGAGAGAGAAAGGGGGGAAAGAGAGGGGGAAGGGGGAAAGAGAAGGGAAAGGGTGGATACTGGGTTCCTAACCCTTGTGACTGGGAAGGGATAACTGTATGCTGTACTAACTTTCACCCCCAGTAGCTATATCCAGAGGTATTGGAGCCCCATGGGCAAAACAAGCTAACTTGGGGTATAGAAAACTGAGTAAAACAGGGCTATAAAACGTAGTATTCCACCAGTGCTACTTATGGGGAAAAACCTTATTTTTACTTATCTATTTAGAATATAAATACAAGTATTATTTAGCTTCACTTTCTAAACTATGAAATAGCCCAAGGAGGGCAAAAATTAAAAAAAAAATTCTAAGTGCAAAGGATATGTTTTTTGACAGCTTCAGTAAGGAAAATAAAAACTCTAAGAAAAGAGTTTTATCACAGTTTATCTGTCTCCCATCTCCAGGCTGCCCCAGGCCCTTTTCACAGATCTAGCCCTATTTGTTCCAGATTATTTTCAGCTGTTCGAGCCTAGGTGTTAAGTACCATGTTTACAACTCTTCACTCGTTCTGGGGGCACCAATCCCTTAGCCAGATCAGACCCAAATTCCTCTTCTCTTGTCTCTTAAAGCAATTTCCTCACTTTCGAATCTCTCTTCCCTTCTGAGTGGATCCAAGCCACCATTTATAATGTAGAAAACTGTGTTCTTCTGAGGATCTTCCTAATTCCTTCCAACTCCTCTGGTAAGGGGACTCAGCTTTTAAAAATCTGACAGCCCCTTGTTCCTTCTAAACATTTTTTCAATGAAACCAAATGTAGGTTAAATCATCGAACACAGTAAAATCTAGGCTAGCCAAATGTAACAATTTTCTTTAATTAGGCATGAAGTGATGAGGGCCTGAATTAAGGTGGTGGAAGTAGACATGGAGAGAAAAGAGAGAATCTGTAAGAAATTTAGAAGAATCAATAGCACTTGATGACGGATTAAATGGAGAAGGGGGAAAGTCAAGTAAGATTCTTAGATTACTAGACTCAAAGACTAGAAGAATGGGTTTTTGTCTGTAACTCCAGTCTTGGCACTTAATAAATTCTTGGTGATTGATTGAATGGTGCTGTGTTGGAAACAAATTAGGTGATTGAGAAATGAAGGGCTTTTTGAGGGGGGGGTAGGATACTAAGATGACCCATTTGAGTTAAGTTTAAGGTGACATCAAGACGTCTTTATAGGACTAGAGGTTAAAATTAAATGGTTAGAAGGCAAACTGGAGGAAAGACTGGAATTGTAGATATGGAGGTCATTGGCACAGAGGTGGTCATTGAACTCATGTGAATATATGAACTGTTTGAGGGAGTGCAGATAGAGAGCAGAAGAATAAGCCTTGGGGGAAATGGCCAAAATTAGGGGGTGAGAAGAAAAGTCTAGGGAGTCAAAAATCATTTAATAAGTACTTACTATGTGCCAGGCACCATGATAAGCACTAAGAACACAAAGAAAGACTCCCAAAAAAGTCCTGCCCTCAGAACATACATTAGAATGAGGGAGGCAAGAATGTGAAAAAAAAAACTAGGCACATACATTTTATATACAGAGTTGTTGGAAGGTCATCTGAAAAGGGAAGGCATTATCAGTTCAGCAGATTGGGAAACACCTTGGGTAAAAGGGGCTTTAAGTTAAATCTTGAAGGAAGCCAGGGAAGTTAAAAGGTGAGAGGTTAGAGCATTCCAGGCATGGGGAACAGTCAGGGCAAAAGAATGGTGGATGGATACTAAAAACTGAAAGGAAAGTCAATGTAATTATATCGCAGAACTTGAGGAAGGTGATAAAATGTAATAAGACTGGAAAGGTCATAAGGGGCCAGTTTATTAAGAGCTTTAAATGGCAAATAGAGGAATGTCTCTGGTTTTAGACATAGGTAAGAGTAAACTACTGGAAACTCATTGAACTGGGTTGTTATATAGTCAGTATTATAGTTTAGAAAAATCACTGTGGCAGCTGAGTAGAGGATGGACTGGAGTGGAAAGAGATTTGGGGCGGGGATACCAGTTGGAAAGCTATTCTAGAAGTCTAGTAAGATGTAGCATAATGGATACAGCAAGGGGCCTAGAGTCAGAAATACTTGAGTTCAAATCTGACCTCAGACCCCTACTAGCTGTATGACCCTAGGCAAGTCACTTAACCTTAGTTTCTTCATCTTTTGCAAGATCAGACAAGACAATATTTGTAAATTGCTTAGCACCATGACCACACGTAGTAAGTGCTATATAAATGTTAGCTATTGTTATTATTAATTATTATAGAGAAGGGAGACATTCTATGAAGGTAGATACTGAGTTTCCTCATCTGTAAAATGGGGATAATAAGAGCACCTACCTCCTAGGGTTGTTTCATGGATCAAATAAGATAATATTTGTAAATGGCTTAGTGCGGTGCCTGACACATATTAAGAGCAATATAAATGTTAGCTATCTAGCTTCAGAGTCAGGCCCTGGAGTCAGGAGGACCTGACCCCAATTGCCTCACTTTCCCCGCTCCAAAACAATTTAAAAAAAGGCATGTATGAAGATGCTATGAAGTCAGAAGTGAAAAGATTTGACTATTGATTGGTTATGGCTCCTGGAGATGAATATGAGTGAGGTGTCAACTATCACACCTAGATTGAGAGCCTGGAAGGGTGGTGGTATCCTTGATAGTCATAAAAAAAGTTTGGAAGGGGGAAGGTTTGAAGGAAAAGATAATGAGTTCTGTTTTTAGACATGCTGAGCTTGGACATCATACCTACTGGACAGCTAGCTCAGGATGTCCAAGATACAGTTGGAGATTAGCTCAGGAGAAAGATTAGGGCCAGTAAAAGAGAAGCCAATGGAAGAAAAAAGAGAAAATATGAAGAGAGAGCAGGAAAGAAAGAACCAGGAAAGTATGCCTTGGAAAGAAAGAAATGTAAGAGTTTTGAGAAATTTGAAATGGTCAGTAACCATAGCTTATATTTATAATATACATATTACTTTATAATGTGCTGTTCCCTTTTGATCCTCACATAGTAACTCTGTAAGATGAGGGTGTGAGCATCACTATCGCCATCTTATAGGTCAGGAAACAGAGTTTCAGATAAATGAACTGATCAGTCCAAAGTCACAGTCAACAGCAGGCAGATCTGAGAATCAATCCAGGCTGTAAAATGTCAAGTTCACAGTTCTTTTCACTGTTCTTCATGGTTCAACAGCATCAAAAACCACAGAATGGTCAAGTAGGAGGAAAGTGGGAGAAAGCTTGTTGAGTTCATCTATAAAATGGTCATTGGTATCTTTTGAGGGCAGCTAGGGGGTGCAGTGACTAGAGTGCCAGGCCTGGAATCATGAAGACTTGAGTTCAAATCCAGACTCAGATACTTCCTATCTGTGAGACCCTGGAGAAGTACTTAACTCTATTTACCTCAGTTTCTTCATCTGTAAAATAAGCTGGAGAAAGAAATGGCAAACCATTCCATTATCTTTGTCAAGAGAACCCCAAATGGAATCACGAAGAGTTGATCACAATTGAACAACAGTCTTTTGAGAGAGTTTTTCATGATTGTGTGGAGGTGAAAGTCTGAGTATAGAGGTTTACAAAAGGAATGGTACTTTGGGCAGTAGGAAATGGGATATGTGGATGGGAAGGGTGGGGTGATCTGTTCTATGAGAAGTTTCTAGCTGAAGCAGCAGCACTCCTATCTCCTGAGCACAATGCTCATGGGCCTGTGATAGTGGGGTTGTGTTTGAAGGGAGATTACTTCCCTTTTCATTTCGTGCTTATATAGTATCCATTCCCAAACTCTGTATTGGGCTTGGGGGTCTGTAATCAGGCTTTTGGTTTGTGCAGAGCAATAATGTCTATTGGCAGATTGGTTGTTGTTGTTTCTCCTTTGTACTCAAAGAGGACCATGCCATCAGGGAGGACCATGCCATGCCGTGCAAGTGAATTGGATTTAAATGAGGCAGGGTTGTGCAAAGTCACCAGCCTCACATTCTCCTTCGGAGCCATCTGGGTCCAGTGACAAGATATAGGTCAGGATGTAGCCTCTGATGCAGTAGAAGACCTTGACCTTTTTAAGCTAAGGTGTTCAGCAGGTCTCAGTTTGACTGAAGCAACACCCTTTTAACCTAGTCAAAAAGAAATCAGTCTGGGAGGGGAAGACTCTCAGGATTTCTGACCCAAACAGAAACAATTATTTATATTCACTCTGAGTTAATCAGGGCCCAAACAATGACCAAGGCACTAACATGGTAGGTAGAAGACATTTCCCTGCGTGCCTGTCGTCCAATGTCATCCTTTTATAGATGAGGAACCAGGCAGTGATTTGCTCAAGACACACCATAGTAAACAGCAGAGTTGGTATCAGAACCATCATCTTGTTATTCCAAATACACTGCAAGATACTAAGACACAATCACAATAGCTTAGTTGTATGCAACATACTGCACAACAGCCTTGAGGCAAACAGATGACACTATTTAGACAGTATTACGAACTAGATGTCTGGACATTTCTGGAGCAGAAACATCCATCCCCAGTGGGGATTGGGGATTTACATCCATATAGGTCTTTGTCAATCTACTTGATAGAATTCACATGTACAGTACCTATATTTAGCAGATGGTTGAGTTCTTCTACAGGGATCTCAGATGGTGAGTGAATTATCTAGCATGTGATCATAACTTCAGGTTGCCAAGCCAACTGCGAACATTTGGAATTTCAGCTACCTGGCAAGATAATGAAAGAGTTTGTGAATGACAGCCACCGTTGGAGTGAGCAGGACAGAGAAGCTGGACCAGGAGAGGAAGAGTCAGGACCAAGGGAAGGGAAGGGGCTTTTTGTTTATTATTAATATTATTTTGCTATTATCAAATGACCCTACTTCCAACACCAACCTCCGTCACCCTAAATCTAAGCCATCTCTACCTGGTCTCAGCCCAAAGTGTAGTCTTAAGGGGAAATGTCCCCATCTTATATTGGCCCCTGACTGTATGTCTGATGTGTAGTATGTTTATACAATGTGTCTGATGTATGAATGTACTCGCCACACTGTCTCTCCAGGTGATCTCATCGGTCCCTATGGGATTAATTATCTCTATCTAGATGATTCCCTAGTCTATGTATCCAGCCCTAACCTTTTTCCTGAGTTCTATACCTCTATTGCCAACAGCCTGTTGGACACATCCACCTTGATATCCCACAGATATCTCAAATATATCATGTCTAAAATGGAGCTCATTATCTCCCAACCCTCAACCCTACCCCTTCTCTTAACTTTCTCCTTTAATTTCTGCCAAAGTAGACAGTGATGTAGATTGGAAAGAGCGTAGGATTTGGAATTGTAGGAACTTCCATTCAGATCTCAGCTCAGACACTTAATGGCTGTGTGGTTTTGGGAAAGGTGCTCTCTGTGCCTTAGGTTTTTCATCTGTAAAATGGGGTGGTTGGGTCAGATGATCTCTGAGGTCCATTCCAATTCTAAATCTGGGATCCTTTCTGGTCATCTCTGTCTACAAGCAGAATTGTCTTTGATCTTTCCTTTCCCTCACTTCTCATATCTAATCATTTGCCAAGTATGGGTCAGTGTTACCTCTACAACCTCTTTTCCATCTCCAGTTCAGCCTTTATAGAGTAGCTGGGATTTGAATCTGATTCTTATGATTCACAATGCAGTATTTTTCCCTTTGCTTCACTTGGTATTTCACAATCTGACTTTAACCTCTCTTTCCAGACTTATTTCACAGTAGTCCCACTCACTTACTTTGTATCTTAACCTTTGTTGTTGAGTGGTTTCAGTCATGTCCATCCTTGTGACCGCATTTGGGGTTTTCTTGGCAAAGACACTGCCATTTCCTTCTCCAGCTCATTTTACAGATGAGGAAACTGGGGCAAACAGGGTTAAATGACCTGCCCATGGTCACACAGCTAGAAGACCAGATTTGAACTCAGGAAGATGAGTCTTTTTCAACTTTAGACCTGGCATTCTATGTACTGCTCCAACTAGCTGCTCCTTGTCTTAGCCAAATTGACTCAAATTTAGTACTCTTTCTCCTCCCTTCATGACTTTGTAAAGGCTGTCCCCCATGCCTGGGGGGCTCTCCCTCATTTCTGCCTCTTAGAATTCCTAGCTTCTTTTCAGACTCAGTTCAGGTGTCACCTCCCATTGAAGACCCATCCTAATGTCCCCCACCCACCCCACCCTCCTTGTCATTCCCTCACCCCCAATTAATGCTGTATTCACTGCAAAATTATCTTACATTTACTTCTCTGTCTATACACTATATCTCTCAGTAGATTGTAAATTTCTTCATCACAGTCACTGTTTTTCATTTCTTCCATTTGTATTCCTGGCACATTAATAACAACAGCACACTTAAATAGTGCTTTAAATTTTGTAAGGCCCTTTACAAATATTATCTCATTTCATTCTCACAACCCTGGCAGGTAGATAGTATTACTAACCCCATTTTATAGATAAGGAAACTGAGGCAGACAAAGGTCAAGTAATCTGCTCATGGACACATAGGTAGGAAATATATGGGGCAGGATTTGTACCCAGGTTTTCTTGACTACAGGTCTAGCCCTCTTTCTACTGTGCCACCTAGCACACAGTTGCTATAATTATATGTAGGTTGAATTAAATTAAATTAATGACTAGAGTGGATATTAATTTGTAAATAAACAGGGGAGACCTTTTGATCTCCCTGAAGAGAGACTAGATGGCTCTGGCTTGAGAGAGTAACAAGAACCGAGATGATCCAGGTGTAGGAACAGGGGACACGCTTTTCTCTTCATTTAAAATGTATTTTTCCAGTGCACTTAAACTACACCCAAGTCATAATGCTCTGCACATAGTAGGCACTTAATATATATTTGTTGAAGTAGACTTTAATTAAAGGAGAGGACTCAGAAGAATCAGTGATATCTCAGACTGCTGAGGGGGTGAGCTCAGGCTGAGAGACTTAGAGAGAATACAAAAGCAAAGACTTCTTAGGGAGCCTGTGCAAGAATCTGAGATTGCAGATCTCTTTCCACCAGTGTGTGTGTGTGTGTGTGTGTGTGTGTGTGTGTGTGTGTGTGTGTGTGTGTGTGTGTGTGCATGTGTCTTAGAGGGCAGTGTTTGACTGTCACTGATACTTAAGCAGGAATTCATCCCTGTGTGTGTGTGTGTGTGTGTGTGTGTGTGTGTGTGTGTGTGTGTGTGTGCGCTCACATGCCTGTGCTTAGACACCACTGAATGCATGGCAGGGGTAATGGCATCTCAGTAGAGCTAAAGTCCTGGATGATACCACTCCTGAAGGGGGTGAAGATTGGAGGGCGATGACACAGGAGTCTCTCTCAGAATAAAAAGGTGAACTCTGAGAAGGGCAGCAAGGTCAGGTTCACTATGAAAAGAGCTGAATCACTAGGGTTGGGTGGAGAAACCTATTGGACCTGTCCTGCATATTGGATATCTAATTGGAGAGCAGAGCCAAGGGCTAAGCTGCTGTCTTCTTTTTCTTTCAATTGTGACCTGCACAGGAAATTTTGTAGGTGAGCATGAATGGAGAGATACAAAGAAGGAAAACCTCAGTTGCCTTCTGGGAACTCGGCTGCCTCAGGGAAAGTCATGGATGTTTTCAATTCACTTAGTAGAAAGTTCTTCAAGGTGACCATTCCAAGATGGCATCAGGGTAGCCCAAAGAGTGTTGGAAAGAAAACCAGGAGAAATTGAGCCTTTGAAGGATTTTAGTATTCTCTCATTCCAACCTATTTTGGGGCTCCTCTAAATTTCCCAACACTAATGTGAGAACTGAGGTAACAATGGGTGGGTCAGGAATTATGTCAATTAAAAGACCAAACAAACCCAATAGCTAATGCAGGTCAAAACCTTGCCAGGAGCATATTTTGCGTAAACATTGAAGAATTTGATAGGGGGTCCATGAACTTATCTGGGGAAGAAAAATTACATTTGTATTTCAATAAAATTGTTTTTCTTTGTGATCCTATGAATTTTATTTTGTGCTTTAAAAAACATTATTCTTAGGAGTTCATAGCATTCACTAGACTGTCAAAGGGGTCCATGACACAAAACAGGTGAAAAGCCCTTGACCTAAAGCTACGCTCTTTGTTTTGCAGAAAACTACTGAGTTGGAGATAGCAGTTGAATAACTTGCTTAATTTCACATTACTAGTTAGTGGCAGAGAATCTAGGTACCCTGACTCCTGTGTAACTCCTTCCATCAAATACTAGCCTAACTCTAGGCCCCAAAACAAAATAATCTATTTACTCCCAAATATATGTATTTTGAGTCTGCATACTATGTAGCTATTCTTTCTTTATGTACTTCAATTTCTAGGCATTTCAGTTGAGGGTATTTATTCTCAGAGGTAGACAAAAGGAATAATTTTAGCTCAAATGTGTTTTTTTCAAGATTAGCCTTACTGATTTTGACAGCCTATTGCTTTTCCTCTCCCTCCGTCTCTCTCTCTCTCTCTCTCTCTCTCTCTGTCTCCCTCCTCTCCCTCCCCCTCTCTCCCTCTCTCTTTCTCTCTCCTCTGTCTCCTCTCTCTCTGAGTCCTCTCTCTCTCTCTCCTCTCTCTCTCTCTTTCTGTCTCTCTGTCTCTCTGTCTCCTCTCTCTCTCTCTGTCTCTCTCCTCTCTCTCTCTCTGTCTCTGTCTCTCTCTCTCCTCTCCCTCTCTCTCTCTCCTCCCTCCCAGTTTCTGTCTTTCTCTCTGTCTCTCTCTTTGTGTCTCTCTCAGAGACCTGCATCACAGGTTGTCTAAGAAGTCTTGGTTTTTGTATTCACTCTAAGTCTCTCAGCCTGAGCTCACCCCCTTAGCAGTCTGAGGTATCACTGGTTCTTCTGAGTCATCTCCTTAACTAAAGTCTTCCTCAACAAATACATGCTAAATGCCCACTATGTGCAGGCATTATTACCTAGGGGGAGCTTCAGTACACTGACAAAAATACATTTTCAATGAAAAAAAGAGAAAAAGAAAAGCTTATTTTCTTATTCCTTAAGTTCCTCAATTTCCATGACCCCTGGATCATATTTGTTCCTGTTATTCTCTAAAGCCAGAGTCATCTAGTCTCTTTTCAGGGAGATTGAAAGGTCTCCCCTGTTTATCTACAAGTAAGCATCTGATATATGTATATATCTAGATCACATACATGTTTACATATACACACACATATACATGTATACATATATGCATAGATATACATATATATGTATATGTGTGAGTATATATATGTGTGTGTGTGTATATATATATATACTTACACATAACCTAAGAATTCACATCTTTTTATGAGTATATAACTACATGTCATTACCTCGCAGGGATGTTTCCATATTCCGGGTCATTTAGCTCATTTGGTTTGCATATGTTATTAATAAGGCTAGGGTCACAGGTCTGATCTTATGCAATATAAGACCTCCGATTTAGAACCAAGACAGACTTTAGGGGCTATCAAGTCCAACTGCCTCCTTTACAAATGAGGACACTGAGTCACAGAGAGGCTCATCCAGGAGCCATAGCTTGTGTGTGAGTCCGAGTTTCAACCTGAGTCTTCTTGACTCTTAAGTTCAAAGCTTTATCTTCTAACAGCATTTATTTGCATACAATTATGTGCTCATTAAAAATGATATTTATTTGAATCCAGGTCTCTCTGACTCCAAAGCTAGTTCCCTATCTTCTAATAACATTTGTTTTCATGCAATTAATATGGTAATTATGTATGATATTTATTTGAACTGATCTCAACTCCAAACGCCAGTGCCTTATCTGCTTAACCACAATGCCTCTCAACCAGTTTGCTTTGCACATGAAAAGACTTGACTCTTTATCCATAGGCGCCCCTTTAACTCAAGCCATTTATTTGGAAAATCTCTACTATTGGTCATTCATAAAACAGAAAAGAATAGGAGGATTTGGGTGGTGGAGGCACCTATTATCATTATTAGAAAACCAGCACTGATTGCTCGCCCTGAAAAGGATGGATCCAGAAGGGAACCAGTTACAAATTTCCATAGAACTAAAATGAAGACATATGTTACATTTATGTTGGTAAATCATCTGTCTGAGCTTTGCAGACTTTAAAAAACAGGTGTGGTTGTTGTTGTTGTAATGGCACACTGAGATTTATCTAGATAATATTGCCTGGCTCCAATCAAGATTAAGCAATGTATTCATACAGATGCCCAGACCAGGTACCACAGTCGGAATCCCTGATGCCTCTCTCTTGGATAATGTCCCTGGGTTGTAGAACTGTAAGTAATCTCCACAGTTCACCTAGTTCATCCCTCTGCCTCCATCTCATACAACTCGATGTTTTCATGTAGCACCCCGAGCCAAGTCCATATGCAGCTAGAACACAGCCCTTCAAATCAGCAGTTTTTCCCTTCAGATATCGGTTTTTGTTTTTTTATTTGATGTCAGCCTTCTGTTTCTCCCATTCCCAGTCACAGATGTCTGGATATGATGGAGAAACCTGGTAGATGTTAAGTATTTATTGATCTATTCCTACCCCTTTCCCATTTGAATAATGCTTATTGATATAACCATTTAGATCAGGTGATTTTTCTAAACAACAACAACTACTATAGAGCTTAGAAGAATAAGGGAAGAGAAACCCATTGTCTGATGCGTGATTTGCTGTAGGAAAAGAATGTGGTGTTTTTCCCATGTTATTATGTGGCTGTGAGACAAGGAACACAAAGGTCTCCAGAGAATTGAAAATGAATATCACACAGAAGGCAGTAGAGAGATACATGGTGGGTGTGAGCAGGCTGCTCTAGATAACAAATAAAGAACTTCAGAGAAGAACTGGAGTAAAATGGATATTATGAGGAAAACGTGTGATTGAAGGAAGGGAGACTGGCTGCTCACATGGTCTGAATGCCCCACTGGTGTCCTCTTTGTTTTGGGAGGAATCAATGAAGGAGCCTAGCATGTTGAGTGGACCCCGCATGTGTGTGGACAAGACTCACACAGGATGGGTAGGCATGGATTTATTGTAATCTGTGAGTATCATTAAAGGGAACAAGGACCTTCCAGATCCGTATGAGTATTTCCTCATGGTCAATGAAAAATTTCTCAGCTCAAGGCTGAACTCCTGATTCGGGACTTTCTCTAACTATGATACAGAAACCTCCTCACCATGGAAGTTCATAGCATTCCTGGACTTCTCACACTGAAAGTAAATCTTGGGCTCTTCTTCTCATTGGTCGGCTCTTCCCAGAACTTTAATCTTAAGGAGGATGCTCAAGCCACCTATGACTTCTCTCCTTTCCAGGCTGCAACCTTGGCTCTAGATATTCTCTAGACATCACTCTACCACTGATCACACCATAATCCCTCTTCCAATTCCCTTCCTTTTCAGCTTCCTTTTATTCCCTGATCAGGATGTAAGTTCTTCCAGGAAAGCCTTGTCTTTGTTGTGCTTTGTATTCTCATTGGTTAGCACAGTGCTTGGCACACAGTAAGCATTTAATAAATGCTTGTTGACTTGATGATGTGACCTGACCTGTAACACTGAAGGGGTGTCCGTTAGAGTGTTAGGCACGTTGTAAGTGCTTGATAAACGCTTATGGACTCATTGGTTAATGCTGTGTTGTGGCAGAGGACTTGACCACTTGGTTCTGTCCTCTAGGACAAGATAATATTGAGAAGTCCACTTTGTACATCTGGAGAAACTTCTTCACTGTTCCAGTGGAAAGATGAAAAGAGAGGAGAGGAAGGAGGAAGAGAGGAAGAAAGAAAAAAGGATAAGAGATAGGAGAGACATAGAGAGGGCAAAGGTGTGAAGGAAGGAAAGGAGAAAGAGAAGGAGAAACAGCACTAAACACACTAGATGCTTGTGGATGGGTTAAGAAAGCTGAGTAGAGAAGGAGGAGGCTACTGTTGTTGTCTGTCATGGGCAATAGTGGATCTACATGATGCATATTCCTTCACATTGAAAGAGATCCTACTAATAAAAAAAGCAAGTTCTGCTACTAAGTATCTATGGAACTTTGGGCAATGGGCTATTACTCCCAATCTTGACTGGGTGCTAGGCCAAAGGCAGGACTAGCAAAGTTCTTGACCGTCCATGGAACAGGTTGTGATTCTAGTAGACCATCTCCTGTGTGACCAGACTATTTGTGGCAATAATATCTCAATGAGAAGACATAGGAAAGATGGGCTGTTCGAGGCTATAGCTAAGACAAATCCATAAGCAATTTATCTCTAACTATGTTCTAACTCAACGCTCACCTGTGGCTCCAAGAGGCTTTAGCATGTGCAGCAGCCACAGTCTGGTAAACTGTTTCAGCAGATGGGCTAAACCAGGTTGAGGGTAACCAACAGGACTCAAGTCTAGTGGTGAGTTGGGGGGGGGGTGTCTACCCCAAGCATGTGAAGACGTCCCCTGGTGGAATGGATAGATAAGAACATTTTGCTCCAACAGCCCATAAGGCAGCTGAAGCAGGCTCCATGCAGCACTTAGAGCTTGGTCAGACTGCATCCTGGGCTACCAATGGACTTCCGATGACTGGAAGAAAGAGTGAGAGTGATGACTTTATGCAACTCTGCCTCCCTTTAATTCACACACATGAGTCAAGACACCCTGTGATGTCACTGGTCCTCTCCGAAAACAGGAGAAACAACAACTATGTGCCAGGCACTGTGCTAAATGCTTTACACATGCTATCTCTTTTGATTCTCACAGCAACTTTGGGAAGTAGGTGCTTTTATTATCCTCATTTTACAGTTGAGGTAACTGAGACAGACAGAGGTTAAGTGACTTGCCCAGGGTACCACAGCGAGAACAGTCTGAGGACGGATTTGAATTCAGGTCTTCCAGCTTCCAGGAACACTAAGCTTCCAGGCTTCCTGTACACTGTATTTAGAGGCAGTAGGGTGTCAAAAATGTAAAAGTAGTTTGGCCACAGGTGGTTCTAGAGTCTAAGGAGGCACAATAGGAATGTGTGAATGTGGTCTAAAGTCACACAGGAATTCAGGGAATCAAGTTACCAAATAGCTTTGTAGCTTATACAAAAAGGTGAATTTCCAATATGAATTAATCATTCCAGAACTCTTCAGTTCTGACCCACCTTGTTCTTCAGCTGGGAACAGTTTCCTGCTGTTGCTCCTTCTTTTCTGGGTATTTTTCAGAGCAGTGAATGACCACTGAATTTTCCAGTTTCAAGTCCCTATCAAACTCATTCCCCATAAGAGATTGATCACACTGGTAAGTGTGTGTGTGTGTGTGTGTGTGTGTGTGTGTGTGTGTGTGTGTGTGAATTAACAGGGTCTGAGGGAAAGCACTATCCTAAGGAGAAAGGGTCTAAGCCATGAGCTAAAAGAGTTCAAGGTCAATCTAGAATTCATGGAGTACCATGATCTAAGAGACTAGGGTTGAGAGGAGAAAGGAGTTCATCTCAGTGATCCACAGCTGGGGAAGTTAGTAGATAATATACTACAAAAAGGTAACAGTCATCATTACCAAGATGACAATTTATTTCAGGCAATTTCTTGAGATCATATTATTTTTTTGGGGGGGGGGAGTGGAGGCAGGAGATGGTGGTGGTGGTAGTGGTGATGGTGGTGGTATCTGGCTATGCCTCCTCCTTGTCCCAGTGTGGCAGTGTTTCCATAGTTCCAGACATCACTAAACCTTACCAGCTAACTACTAGGCTTCTAAGCATCTTCACACATGCCCTAATGGAGGGTGGAAGCAAGAGTGATCTCAGAGGTTGTAAATCAGGGATGCGATCTTTGCTGAGCGTGCAGCATCCTCTCATCACAAATGCCCCCTAGTGCTGCAGTGTATGTCTGGAATCTTGGGGAGTTCAGTAGCAGCAGCATGAACATCCATCCATCACCTCTACTACCACCCAACTGAGTGAACACTTTTAGTATAAATGAATCACACTATTCAACAAAAAAGGTCTCTCCCTACCCACCCAAAATCATACTGCTCTGCTTTGATGAGGTTTCCCCAGTCTCCACAAACCTAGGTTTAGGAGGGCTGGTTTTCAGTCACTAGCACTGGAAATCTTTGCTTTCTCTTTGCTTAAATGTGCCTGCTGAAGGCAGCTCAAATGTGGGGGAGAGGATGTTGAGATCATTGTCTGGAGCTGCTATATTCTTGACAGCAGTAACCTAGTGGCATTATTTTTCCCTCTGTGCTCATGATCTGGACCCCATTTTTCTCATAATAAAATAAATTAGATGAGCTGATCTCTAAAGTCCTTTTCCAGCTCAAAAAATTCTATGATCTTTCACTTGAAAAAAAAAAAGATTATCCTAGTCCCTTCAGCCACCAGGGCTACGGCTTTTGGCCACTTGCCTAATTTAATCTTCAGTATTTCTTCAGCTGGGGGTTGGGACGAACTTTCTCTAATTCAGGGGAGGGCATGGGAGCAGAGAGCTTGTAGAAGCAAATGAATGACAGAATAAAAACATTGAACAGACTGACTGGAGGTCCCTCAGGGCATAGTCCAGGCCTGCATCACTTAATGTATACAGAGCCCAGCATAGTCCAAGCACAAAGAGGCACTTAAGAGAAATCTCTACCTCCCTCCCCATTAGTCAGGGATGATTTTGTGGAGGAGAGAGGATTTCAAGGCCCTTAATATCATCACCATAGTACAGATGGGGAAACAGGCCCAACAAGCTATGGGAAAAGAATGGCCAGTAAGAACTCAGAAGAGCACTTGAGTCTCCTGTCTTTCTACCTAGGATTCAAATGGAAGAGGTGGCAGAAAGGAAATGTGAGTTGGGGTTTGTGGACCCCCAATTCAACAAGCGTATTAAGTACCTACGGTCTGCAGAGCACAATAACGGGCATTGGAAGTTGGCAGAACAAGGGTCAGACGTTAAGACACAGTTCCTGACCTCATGGACCTCTCTTTGGAGTAGATGAAAGATGAATAATTACAATAATATTTCTAGCTTGCATTTATATATTTAAGGTTTGTTTTTAAGGTGCTTTACAAATATGATTTGTTTTTAATCCCCACAACAACCCTGTGAGGTAGGTGCTATTATTATCCCCCTCCTTTTTTTTTTAGCAAATGAGGAAACTGATGCAGATACAAGTGACTTGCCTGGAGTCCCATAGCTAATAAGTATCTGAAGTTAAATTTGAACTCAGGTCTTCTTGACTCCAGGAAGACAGTACTTTATCCACTATACCACCTAGCTGCCTAATAAGAACAGACATTTATACAATCCTTTAAAATCTAAAAAGTCCCTACGAATGTTATCATATATACATATGTATATAATACAGTATAAAATAAAATTTATTAGAGTTGTAGACAAAGAACTGTGTAAAGTTAAAACAGCTCTGAGCAAATTGGCAGAAATGACAAAGGATAAGAAGGGTAAAGGGATGGTAGAGAAGCAGGCACACTGTGGAGTTGTGAATTTCTGGAAAGCTGTTTGGAATGATGTAAAGTAGCTAAAATGTCTATACCCTTTGACTAAGAGATTCCACTGCTAGGCATATACACTAAGGAGGTCATTGCCAAAAAGGAAGGCTTCGTATACACACCTAAAAATTGATAGCATCACTTTGGAGGAGGGGAGGGGTAGTAAAAAACTAGAAATGCAGTGTCAGCCTATCCCTTGGGGAGTGGCTAAATAAATTCTGGTAGACGAAAGTAACTTACTGTGCTGTAAGAAACAATGAGCATAATGAATATAGAGCAGTGTGGAAAGACCTAAATGACCTGAAAAGATGTAAAGTAAGCAGGGCTAGGAAGATAACATTCACAATGACTATGATAATATAAATGGAAGACAACCGCCACAAAACAACGAAGACCAGTATTGCCAAAGTAGAGCCCACAAAGTTGGCCCCAAAGAAGATGTGAGGGGATACACCAACCCTGCTCCTTTGCTCAGAGGCTGGAGGCTGTGGGTATGGAACATTGTGTACATCAGATTTTTTTAATGTATTGATCAGTTTTGCTAACTTTTTCCCCCCTTATTTTTCAAAAATTATTTGTTGTAAGGAATGACTCTGGGAGTGGGAAAGAAGGATAGAGGAGAGAATCTATGTAAAAAAATCAATGTAAAAAATGTATTAGTAAAAATCTGTCAAAAAAGAAAACAAACCACCCAATACCATCACCACCAAAACCAAAATGCTACGTGAGGATCATCTAAGATCACCTGGGTTGTCAGGCTTATGGGAAAAGCCAATTTGAGATAGTTTCCTTCACATGATTCTGATTGACCATAAACCTGATCTTGTCTCTGGACCCTAAACAAAACCATAGGACCATATTTCAGGTCTCTGTAAGAGATGTCACTGGTAAGGAGACAGCGTGGTAAGGGGGAGGAGGTTCCTGAATTTGGTACTACTAGAGGACCTGAGTTCAAATCTCAGTTTTGCCACTTTCCAGCTGTGTGACCTCGGAGAAGTCAGTTACCTTTTCTTTGAGTCTGTATCCTCATCTGGAGAATGAGATGGTTGGATTAGATGACCTATAAGTGTCCTCTCAGCTCTAAACCTCTTATCCTGAAGGAGCTGTTTGAGATAGGCACCTTTTTAACCTTTATAAGTATTCAATGATATTCGAGGGTTATGATTCCTCTCCCACTAGCCTCTCATCATCATCATCATTGCTGCCATTTATATGGCCCCTTATATCTTATAAAACACTTTCTATACATTTTTTCATTTATCTTCACAACATCCCATGGAGACAGTTGGTATAGGCATTATTAATCCTGTTTTATATATGAAGAAACCAAGACTCAGAGGTTAAATGGCTGGCCTATGGTCACATAGTTTAGTAAATTTCAGAAGGAAGATGTGAACCTAGGTCTTCCCAGCCTCAAAGCTGACATTCTTTCCCCCATGCCACAGAGCAAACACTGACTCATCAGATGCTCTCCAGACTCCCTTGTCTGAGTGTTTGTGCTGCAATGCAAAATGATTTATGGGGGCCTGATACTTATACTCTGAGGGCTTCTCATCAAAACAGGCAGGGGGAAGGAGCATGGGGGAGAGGAGGGGAACGCACAGAGATAATGCGCAAGAGACAGAGATATCAGAAACACACATCAGAGACAAGTACAAACTCAGAGCAATCGTAAACAGCTATAGCAGAGGAGAGGGAAGGGGGTCCTTGGAATGCCTTGTAATAACTAGAGCTTGGGGGAATTAGCTTGGGAAGGCTTCCACAGGGAGTTGATTCTTTTTTTGTTGTTGTTAATTTATTGATTTTTAGTTTAGGGAGTTGATTCTTTAAGCAGAAGGATGGGGACAGTTTTAGCATAGAGGAGGCATCAAAAGAAAAGTCATCTTATGTGAGGTACTGTCATATTTATCACAGAAACTGAGAGTCCTCAAACACTGAATATTTCCCAACATTTTGGCACCAAGAGAAGCCCATCTTTCAGGATGAGAGAGAAGGGGCCAGGACTCAGCCAGCACCATGTTAAAAATGAATATTGGTTTACTTGAAAAATCTGCTGTGAGCCCTCTGTTACACAAACTTGTCTCCTTTCTCTCCCTGGAACATACCACACAGTTTGGTCTTTGGAATAAGGAAAGCAACAAGATTAAGTGGAAAGTACATTGAACTTGGTGTCAGAAGTTCTGGGTCTGATTTCTACCCCTCTCCACATATTCATATCTGAGTTTCCATTTCTTCATTCTTCTCAGCAAAACTCCATGAAAAAGCTGTCTGCAGCTAGAGAGGATGAGGGAAAAATAGGTATTGGTGGTGAAGTAGTGAACTGGTCCAACCTTTCTGGAGAACAATTTGGAACTAGGCTCAAAGGGCTATAAAACTATGCATACTCTTTGACCCAGCAATAACTCTACTAGGTCTGTATCTCAAAGAGATCAAAGAAAAAGAAAAAGGACCTAAATATACAAAATTATTTATAGCAGCTCTTTTTGTGGTGGGAAAGCATTGTAAATTGAGGTGATGCTCTTTAATTGGGGAATAGCTGAACAAGATATAGCATAAGATTGTGATGGAGTACTATTGATCTATAAAAAATGATGTGGGGGGGTGGTTTCAGAAAAACATAGTAAGATCCATATGAACTGATGCAAAGTGAAGTGAGAATAACCGGGAAATCATTGTGTACAGTAACGGCAATGTTGTAATGATTATTAACTGTGAAAGATTCAGCTACTTTGATCAATAAGCGATTCAAGACATTTCCAAAGAATTCATGATGAAAACAACGTTATCCACCTCTGGAGAGAGAACTGGTGAACTCTGGATACAAATTGAAGAATAATTTTTTCACTTTGTTTTTCTTCTTTTTTTTGAAATATGGCTAATATGGAAATATATTTTACATCATTTTATATGTATAATTGATATCCTATTGCTTGCCCTCTCAGTGGATAGAGGATGGAGAGAATTTAGATCTCAGAATCTAAAAAGAAAAGAATGCTAAAGTGAATAAATAAAAAAATTGAAAAAAAGAAAAAGGAAAAAGCTATCTATACCCATGATTTCTGCTTCTTTTCTTCTCCCTCTCCCCTTAGCTCTTTGCAATTTGATTTCTGAACCATACTGCTCAGCTGAAATTATTTTTTCCAAAATTACTGATGATCTCTTAATGGCCAAATTAACAGTCCTCCTCCTTCTAGATTTATCTGTCCCATTTGACACCATTGAACCTTGGATGCTTTCTTCTCTATGGGTTTTTGTGACATGGCTCTCACCTGTTTCTCCTACCTGTCTGGCAACTCTGTCTCACTGTTGGCTCAGCATCCATATTGCATCATCCATTCCAGGTTGAAATCTATAAGAACACAGGGTGACAAAGAGATCTGGATTCACCATGATTCTTACTATTTATGTATCCAGGAGCAAGTCATTTTGTCTTCTCTAAGCCTCATGCAACTCTCTAAGACAAAGTTACCCATTGACAGAGGAGATTTTCACATCATTGATAAACCCCCAGATCCTTGAGCTAGACATAGGGCATAGTTTGTAGATCCTGTATTAGGAAATCTGAATTCTAGTCCTGGTTATGCCTCTAACTAGTTCTGAGGTTTTGGGCAAGTCACATATCCCCTATGGTCCACATATATGGACCATATATGGTCCATATATTCTTTTTAAGTTGTGGTATGTGAATGCAACAGAATACTTTTGTGCCATAAGAAATAAGGATCTGAGCCAAGTCAACATGTATTTATTAAGCACCTATTATGTATCAGGGACTTTTGCAAGTGCTGGGAGTATAACTATGAGTGGAAAGAAAGACAATTCCTATCCTCAGTGAGCTTACATGCTAATGGAGGAGGACAGCACAAAATGGGGAACTGGAAAGGGTGTGTGTGTGTGTGTGTGTGTGTGTGTGTGTGTGTGTGTGTGTGAATATAGATGAAGGTCTGTGAAGTCAAGAATGTAGCCGGAGGCAGCCATGCTCCTAGTAAGCACACAACACTATGGGGGGGAGGGGGACTTGGTGCCAGCTCACTTGGGATGCTTTCTGATCCTTTAGCAGCAGTGAGTGCTCTTCCCAAGATGCTCTTAGGGCATGGCTGGTGCAAAAGTACCCAAATAAATGAAACCCGGGTAGAAGAAGCAACGGGGTCTTCTTTGTCTGAGACTCCTTTTACAAGTGAAGAAACTGAGGCCTGGAGAGATCAAGTGACTTGCCCAAGGTCACACAGATATTAAGTGGAAGAGGCTGGTTTGACTCCAAAGCCGATGCCTTTTTTCCCTGCCCCACTCTGCCTACAATATTTAGTTGTCTTTATTTGAACATTTAGTAATGAACAATAACATAGTTAATTGCTAGTGTGTCTCAATACTAGCTGTTATTTCATAAATGTTAACCTAGTATGTCCTTTTCTTCTCATAATACTTTTATATTTTGAAAGAGATACGATTTGCTCCATGTGGGTGCTCTCCATTAATGTGGGTCAAAACCTCCTAAGAGTTTCTGTGGCTGAAAAAGTCATCACATAGCAACTCTCCTTCTGGAGATGAGCTTTCCCACAGTTCGGATGGTCTTCAGACAAGAGACTCACAGTCTGCAGTTTTTTTGTCAGATCTGTTTCCTACAAACTGAGAAAGGACCCCTTAGGAAGGGTTGACTCTATCAGTGGCTTGGTTGTTAGCCTCTCATCTCTCTCCTTCAGTGGCTCAATTGTAATAGCACAGGCTTGAAAAGCAGTCTCCTTGCTAATGAGAAGCATGCCTCTGCGGTTCCATTCACACAGTCAGTCACCACCATTGATTCGATGCCCAATGTTTGCAAAGTCCTGTTCTGGGAACTATAGGGGGAATATAAAAGATCTAGAAAACCTGGTTCATGCCCTAGAGAACCTTAAACTTACAATGGGGAAATAGGACATATATTCAAGGAAAAAAACCAGACTTTTTGAGCTTACAACGCAGTGTGCTAACAAGTATAGATGAATATAGTGCAAGTAAAATATTTTAAACTGAATCCTGAGAGGCTGAGGGAACCAGGCAGAGTGAATTAAAAAAAAGATGTTCATTTTTAAAAAAATAATGTAAGTATCAAGTATAACAAAGGTGATTGGAGAAGACAGTGCAATGGTAACTGATGAGAGATGGCACAACTCTCTTGAGATTACTTTACTCATCCAGTGAATCTGGCTTTTCCACAATGAGAATAACATTCAGTCTTCAAAGGGTAGGAGCAATATTTACTAGAGTTTCTGCTATGCAAACTAAGTTAGTGTTTTCCCCAAGAGGCAAGGGGGCTGCTGCCAACATTTGAATCCTCAGGGGCAGAGACTTCAGCCATTGGCCTGATTTCCTGACTGCCTAAGGCATAAAAAAAGCCAGCCCTTGAAGAATTGGTACCCTCTTAGACTAAGCAGATGTTCCACTGCCCCCTGAGTCACCACACTCTGTGAATCATACTCTGCTGACTGGATGTGTTTCTGAAAGTAGGCAAAAGGGGCCAGCATCTACTTGAACTGATTCTGGATCCTTGCTGAATATCCTTTCCATGGTTAAATATGGTTAAGAAAACCCCATACTATTAACTGGTAGATAGACTCTGAGTGTCTTATTTTGTCTTAATTCTTGAATCTATATAACTGGAGTGGTTTGAGTCAGGCCTAGCTTACAACACAGGGCACATATAGTGGAAAGGGCATTGGTTTAAGCCTTAAGAAGACCTAGGTTCTAGTCCTGACTCTGTTACTAATTACCAGTATAACCTTGATAGTTATTTCATGTCTTTGACCCTTGTTTGTTTGTTTGTTTGTTGTTTTATCTATAAAATGGCACTTGAACTGCCTACCTTACAGGGCTGTTGTGGGGATCAGATGATATTTGAAAGCACTTTGAAAACTGTAAAGTGATACACACACTTGAATATGTAAACATACATATTCATACACACATACATACATATATGCATGCATATATGTGTGTATATATATGAAAGATATTTTTAGGAGAACATACAGCTGCTTTCAATGAGTTCGAGTCTCTAGGCCCAGAACAATTACATTCTATCCAAGTTTCTGACTGATAGGGATTATTTTGTTCTTTTTTTAATGTCCCTAGTGTCCAGTACAGTGTCTGGAACACAGTAGACCGACCCCTAATGAATGTTTGTTGATAGATTGATAGGTGTGAATGTACAACCATTGTTGATAATCTTTAGAAAATAATGAAAATTGTTAAAAGATTAAAAGAGCTAGAGAATTTTAAGATAAATTAATATAGATAAATGAAAACTGTGGCTGTTCAAAAAGGAGAAAAGGGTAAATTCTTGAAACCATAGACTTAAACATTGGTCTCTAGGGTGGGTTGAAATGAAAAATTAAATTAAACAAGTATAAATGTAAAGTACTAAAATTAAACAAGTGGTTTATAGAATTTAAGAAAGGATGAAGTGATCACTAGGAACCAACATTGATTCACTAAGAACAATTTATGGAAATAAACATATTTCTCTTTGTGATAATTATTAGTTTATTAGCTTAGAAGAATGCCCTAATTGTAATGTAGCTTGAATTCAGCAAAGCATTTTATAATGTCTTTCATGACATCCTGAGGGGTTGGATAACTGTACTGGATTATAGTAGATTTTCTATTGGTTAAATAATCTTACTCAAAGGTTTTATTTATTGTCTTTGTGTTAAACTGGAGGGAGGTCTTTGGGGGCTCTGTTAGTAAGACTGCCTTGCACATAGTAGGTATTTGATATATGCTAGTTGGAATGCTGAATTGGATTTGCTCCATTCAATCCAATATTTTAATTAGTATATTGGACGAAGGTAGAGAAATTTATGTAACAAATTTTTCAGTGACACAAAGCTGGCAAGATAACTATACTATAGATCAGTGGTATCAACTAAACTATACAAAAGGATCCCTGTGATGCATATTAACTCAGAAAACTACATGTTAACATTATCTATTTTCTATTGTATTTTTATTTATATTGTTAAATTTTTGCCAAATTCATTTTAATCAGGTTCCCCTGTGCTGGGGCTCCCATCAGTTATGCTATAGCTGAGTGATCTTGAGGAAGTTTCTGAACCCCTCTGTGCCTCAATTCCATCATTTTTAAAATGAGGAGCATTGAACTTGGTGGCCAGGGTCTCTTCTAGCTCTAAATCTGTGGCCCTATGATTCTTGAGGCTTGTTAAGTGGGGCAGTGGAGGGAATGCTGTGTCTTGAATCATGAAGACTCATCTTCCTGAGTTCAAATCTGGCTTCAGACACTTCCTAGCTGTGTGACCCTGGGAAAGTGACTTAGCCCTGTTTGCCTCAGTTTCCTCATCTGTAAAATGAACTGGAGAAAACATGGCAAACCACTCTATTATCTCTGCCAAGAAAACCCCAAATAGAGTCAGACACGACTGAAAATGACTGAACACACATGGAGATTCTTGGGGTATGATGGGGAGGTGATGGAGAGAAGATCAGGAAATTTCATCTCTACTTGGACCAGGTAAGGAAGCTTTGAGATAGAATCTGGAATACAGGCCAGGAGTTCTTGAAATTCTTTGGAGCCTACATTACATGACCCTAACATGCTGAAATTCAACTGATACTTTTTTTTTTTTTACCTACTCACATAGCCCCATTACATCATATAGCAGTTTATCCTTATCAGCTTTGAAAAGTGCAATAAACTTGTGAACTATTATGGTTATCAGCTTTTTACCCCCTCACTTTCTGGAAGAGTTTAGTGTTGTCTGCAAACTTGGAAATTTCACTGTATGAAATTCCTTCATATTATTTATAAAAATGTTAAATAACACTGATCCCAGGATATCCCTACTGTTTACAGTCTTCCATCCAGAGAAACGAAAACACTGATGATCACGGCTTACATTCCATAGTGTTTTATGTTGTACTACAAAGTACTTTCACATCCATTAACTCAATTGATCTTCAAAAGAGCCCTGTGAGACAGGAATGGCAGGTATTACTCTCCCAGTTTATGAAGGAGGAAACTGAAGCTCAGTGAGGTTAAGGGACTTACCCAAGGTTAAATAGGTAAAAAGTAGTAGGGATTGTTGTGTTCGTCTTTCATTGCCGAAGAAGACCATGCCATCAGAGAAATGATGATAAGACTTGCACTTGACTTTGTTTTGAGTGAGGGAGGGCTGTGCAGGTCACCAGCCTCACTTCTCCTCCAGAGCCATCTGAATCCAGTGACCAGATATTCATTAGGATGACTGGAGATGACCTAGGATGCACTGGGAGATCTTGATCCCTTTAGACCAAGGTCTCTGCAGCCACTCACTTAGGGTGAGGTAACGCTCATTCATTGATAGGCCTGTTTAAGAAGTAGCCAGGTCATGGCCCCTTCAGTGAGGCAAAGAAAAGAAAGACATCAGACTGGGAGGGAAACAGAAACTTTTACTACTGATAATTACTCTTAAGCCAGGAGGGTCCACAAGAGAACCTTTAGGCAGGGGGCTGCATGGTATCAGAGTTTCACAGGTGTAGTAGGTTTAAGGGAAAGGGAAGGGAAGGGAAGGAAAAGTAGCCAGTAAAACCCAAGTCAACTGGGCATCTTTTGGCCATCAAAATTTACCTTCGTTTGGAGAGGAGAAGGAAGGCGAGGGAGAGACAGGGAGGGCAGCTGGGTGATGCAGTGGATACAGAGCTGGTTTTGGAGTCAGGAAGACCTGAGTTCAAATCTAGTCTCAGATATTTACTTCCTAGTTGTCTGACCCTAGGAAAAGTCACTTCACCCTCTTTGCCTCAGTTTCCTCATCTGTAAAATGATGAGAGAAGGAAATGGCAAATCATTCCGGTATTCTTGTCAAAAAAAAAACAAACCCAAAATAAGGTTATGAAGAGTCAGACACAACTAATTGAATAAACAATAAAAGTAGGGATGAAACCAAGCTTTGAAATGACTTGAATTGACTTTGAAATGACAAATGTCAGTTTATCCCTACACCGTTTTGGCTTTCTAATAACCAGCACTCTGTCCTTGAAAAAAAAGTCCGCTCACTGCAGCAAGACTGAATTTAAAAAGATAGTCTTCATTATGGAATCAGTCAGTCAATCGATGTAAAATCCTATTGAGTGCTTTTTGAAAGAAGGAATAGGGAGCCCTTGAACATTCTCAGAAAGGGCCATGACCTGAGGAAATAGATGTTTTGGATAGTATTAGCAAAAAGAATGAACAAGGAAGCAATGAGAATCAGGCATGGAGGACATCCTTATTTAAAGTGTCAAAGAATTGGCTTTGGGTAGGGAGTGGGAAAGAAGAATAAGGAAATGGAGGGATGTTTGAAGGAAGGAATGATACTGCTTGATGAATTCCCTGCTCAAGAGACTATGATGAGCTATAGAATCAAGAAGAAAGGCAGTGTAGAGTAGTGGTGAGAGCCCAGGATTTAGATTTGGAGAAGGAGAGCTCAAATCCTGACTCCATAAGTCAGTTCCTTTTTCTCGGCTTCAGGGTCTTCTGTAAAATGAATGGGTTGAACTAGATGACCACTGAAGTACTTTCTAGCTTGAAATTTCATTTTTTACACTCTGTAAATGCAAACTCATCATAAAGGCAGCTAAGTAGGATAGCATATTGGGCTTGGAATCAGAAAAACTTGGATTCAAATCCTTCCTCACACTTTGGACAAGTTACTTAACTTCTTCCAGTCTCAGTTTCCTCATGTATGAAACGGGATGATAATTGCACTTATCTCACTGGGTTGCTGTGAGGATGAAATGAGAACAAATATGAAGAGCAAATCTGAATGGGCTGTATGTTAACATATTAAGGTATATTAATGTATAATAACTATTGTATTATCATAGTTTTTATTTTATTCTTAATTTTATTTTATCATGATTTTTAGAGACCTCCATAACTTAGCCCCATCCAGACTGTCTCATTTTCTCATTCACTTTCCCTAAAAAAAATCTCCCTCATTCTTTTTTTGCTCCTACTTTTGCTCATGATGATTTCAGTCAGATGCCTCAGTGTCCCTTAATTTACACACTTAGTTGCTCCCCTTCAGATAAGTTCAAATAGGTCAGTCAGGTGTGATCCAAACTGTCTTCCCCCAGCCGTAACAGTGGGTTATGCTGGCTTCCACTTTCATGAGTCTTGCCTCTTATTATACATTCTACTGACTCCCTGGATATGGAAATGAGCCTCCTTGTCTGCAGTTCCCAGGATCTCCTCTAGATCCCATCTCATGAATGGACTCTGCCCTGGCAGTCTGCCAGTCCTCTGGCCCATTTGGGCCCCTTTGTAATATAGGAGGTTACACAATTTGGCCAGTGATGGGAGTCCCACAATTTCACACTTGAGCTCCTTCAGGACTCCAGGTGGGAGCCATCTGCTCCCAGGGAATTTGTCAGTTAGGTCCAGAATATCCTCAGCCTTGACCATAATTTGATCTTGGACCTCTCTAACTGGTCTATTCCAGGGGACAATGTGGGGCTGGAAATTGTTCTAATTAATAGGGTTCAGGGTAGAGACTAGACAGACCTGTGATTTTTCTGGCATAGGGAATTCCTTGGTAAGGAAATCCTTTCTACCAAAATAGATTAGCACCTTCTCTGCAATTTATAGTCTAGGAGCTTTGCCCAAAGCACTGAAAGATGAATGAGTTGCCCAGGGTCACTCGGCCAGTGTAGGCCAGAAGTAGAATTTGGATCCAAGTCTTCCTGGCTTTGTGGCAAGCTCTCTTTGGACCATGTTATGCTGCTTCTTGACCCTCATTAATAATGGCTCATGTTTATGCAAGAGCTTTACAGTCGACAGAATTGCTTTCTGTCGTAACCATGAGGACTGGGTCATGCTGCGTCACTATTCCCATTGTACAGATGAGGAAACAGTCTGAGGGAGATTAAGTGACAACCAAAGGCACACAGTTATTAAATGGTGAAGCCAGTACTTGAATCTTCAAATCCAGTGTTCTTGCCTCTTTTTCTCTGAAAAGAGAAGTTAATTCTTTGCTATCTGCTTATCTCCCAAAAAGGTACCCTCTTTACTATGATAATGTAAGCTCCTTGAGAGGGTCTGCTAGGTGGTGCAGTGGATAGAGCCCTGGGCTTAGAATCAGAATGACAGACTCTTCTTGAGTTGAAATCTGGCCTCCGAATCTTATTGGCATTGTGACCCTGAGCAAGTCACTTAACCCTGTTTGCCTCAGTTTTCTCATCTGTAAAATGAGCTGGAGAAGAAAATGGCACACCAGCTCCAGGATCTTTGCCAAGAAAACCCCAAATGTAGTCATGAATGGATAGACACAACTGAAACGACTAAACAAAAAGGAGTGGTTAATTTTGTTCCTGTCTTTGTATGATCAGGGCCTGGAACTCAATGAACATTTATTAATGATGGATCATTACTTTGTTCCTCTGATATTGTAACCATGTTTCTCCCCTTCATATGTGTATTAAGTCTCTTACTCCTGGTTTTGTGTCCTTTGTAAGGTACTCTTCAGATTTTGTTGGGACCCACAAGATTTCATGGTCTTTTTTGTTTTCCTTACTTGTAACATTTTTTCAGTTTTTGGAAAGATTTTTTTTAATTTTTTCCTACTTGAGTCTCTGATTTTTCTAGATAGTTACCCAGAATTTCTTTTTGAAATGGCTTGGCATTTCTGATCTTCAGCACACATTTATTTTGAGCTCATTTTAAAAATAGCCTCCAGACTTCCAGTGGGTTACTGACATTAAAAAAGTGTTGCTGGTGCCTTTTGTCATTTCTGAACATACCTTCCCTGCCCCCTCGCCATTCCCCCACTCAAACCTTATCTTGTAACAAAGGAAAATGGTTAACCAAAACTAATTTGCCAAGCAACCTAATCTGATGCATGCAGCATTTCATATCCACAGTACCCCACTTCTTCAGTGAAAGAAGGATTATGGATTTCCTTGTTTCTTCTCCAGGATTTAAATTTGTCATTATAATTACATAATATTCAGCTGTTTTAGCAGTTTTATATACATTATTATAGTGATTGTGTTATTGTTTTTTTTGTTATGAATCAGTTCATATAAGTCTTCCCACGTTTTTTGAATTCTTCGTTGCTTCCTGTGGTGTAATTATATTCCATTACATGCTTACACCACAGGTTACTCAGCCACTTCACAACTGATGGGCACCCACTTTTTTTCCAGTTCTTGGCTACCACAAAAATTTCTGCTATGAATATTTTAGTATAAGTGGGACCATTCTTTCTCTTTTTATATCCCGGGGCTATATACTTGGCCATCTAATCTCTCAGTCCAAGGGGATGAATAGTTTAGTCACTTTCCTTGTGTTGGACCATTGATTTTTTAAAACTCCATCTCTATTTTTCCCCTTCCTAATGCCTCTGTTTTATCATCAGTTTCCCTTCTAAAACATGGCATTAGGGAGCTTAGCCTGAGAGAAGGCTTCCAGACCCGAATGAAATAGTTGGCTGAGTGGGCAGGCTTGGGTATTCTCATGATTAGCTACCCAGCTGGAAAGCTGAGAAGGGCATTTGTCATGGATCAGTGCAAGCTTAGTTCCAGAAGCTGGCTAGGGAGATTGAGCCTCAAGAGTGTGGTTTGTATGGCATGACCCCTATCCTGCTCTGAGGATTTCTCAACGCCCTTGGCATTGCCACTGATTCTAAAACTTATGGAATCATTAAATCACACACTCTGAGAATTGTAAGGAACTATAAAGAAATGTAAGAAACTGTAAGATTAAAAGATCATTTGTCTTCTAATTTTACAAACTAAGACACTAAGGTCCAGAGAAATGAGCTAACTGGATTGAGTTCACACGTATGGTTAGTGGCAAGTGCTAGGTTTAGGAGCTGGCTTTAGTACTCTCTTTGCTCTATTCTCTTGCCAATATTGGTCAATAAACATTTATTTAACACCTACTATGTTCCAGGTACTATGCTGTGTGACATTGTACATGTTTCTTGTTCTAATAGCATGCTCCAACCTCAACCTCAAAATGATAGTGAATGGGAAGTGAGAAAGATGAAGATGATGATTTGGATCTCTTCTTTCATGAAGACAAAATAAGAGATAAGTTGGAGCTACATTAGGAAATATAGGCATTAGACTTTGAATCCAAGCATCTCAGCCAAGTAGCAAGAGGTTGTCTAGTCGAACCTTCTGTCCGGGTTTCTGAAAAATATATCGGGGTGGAAGTGAGGAGGGGAGGGATGGAGCCCAGTATGGTGGCCAGATCCACTGACAATTGCTACTTTCATGAGCCTTGTTATTGGAACTCTGCTGAATCTGTTTCCCTCTTCACAGAATGGAGTTCATTATCCTCCAAGTGCTAGTGAGCCAAGGTTTTCTTGAGGCTTAAGTGAATACAAAGCATTTTGCAAACTTTAAAGTGTAATGGAGAAATGTGCATTATTGTTCTGGGGTAAGGGATGGCAGGATTAAGGAAAACATCGGAATGAATAACAGGAGAAGAGGTGGAACTTTCTTTGAACACAGCTGCGTCATACAGTGGATAGAGTTGTAATCAGAAAGACTCATCTTCCTGAGTTCAAATTCAGCTTCAGACACTTCCTAGTTGTGTGACTTAACCTTGTTTGCCTTAGTTCCTTCATCTATAAAATGAGCTGGAGAAGGAAATGGCAAACTACTCCAGAATCTTTGCCAAGAAAACCCCAAATGGGCTGACAGAGAGTAGGACATTACTGAAACAACAGTAACAAAAAGTGTTGGAAAGTGGGCTGCATCTGTAGTCAGGGGACTTGTCATTTACTGTGTGACTTTGGGCAAGTAATAGACATTGGTATGGGATCTAGATCCAGAAGGGATCTTATAGGTTACCTAATCCAGTACCATCATCTTCTAAATGGTAGAACTGAGAGGGGAGATGACTTACCCCAGGTTACACAGGTCATAAATGGAAGAGCAAAGATTCAGGTCTCATCCTTCTAAATTCAGTGTTCTTAAAGCTACACTGGACTCTCTCCTGGTCTGGCCCTCAGTTTCGTTATCTGTATAATGAGGGGATTGAACTAGATTTCTCTAAAGTCACTTCTCCTTCATCTCCAAATCTATAATCCAGTCAAGGAGAACTTGCTAAAGCCCAGGAAATGGATGAGGTTGATATACTTTGTTTGAGTTGCTAAAGTTTTCTTCCCAGCCAAAGGTGTTCAGAGGTCATGTAAGGGGCTCCTTAACTGAAGCTGCCACTGATTGGCGAGACTCCCCTGCTGCCAGTAACAAGTGTCTGACCAGTGTTGTTAAACTAATTGTTAAATTAGAGTGGCCAGGGAAGCAAATTGCTTCATGATGGGGTTTCCGTGACTGTGTCCAAAGCTGATGTCATCCTGCCTCTCTCCTTCTTGAGGGAGTAAGTTTCAACATGCCTCTTTGACTTGAAGGGTGTTAATGAACCTTTCTGAGCTGCTGCCAGCTACTGTTCCTCAGAGAGCACCCCCTGCCCAAGTGCACACACCTTGACTTCTGTGGGGGAGCCTACCCAGCCTGGATATGGTGCTTCATTTGGGAAACTCTGGTTTGGTGTCCTGGAATCCTGACTCTTTCTTTACCCCACCCCACCTCAGGCCCTAGGCCAACTGATTTGTAGTGGACTCCTTTGGGTAAGGAGGATAATCTTGGAGAAAGAAGTGGGAGGCTGGCTAGGGTGAGGAACTACTGGGTAAGGCTTTATGCCGCATGATTGGCCCTGCCTTCGAGGGCAGAGGTGAATGGATCTGTCTCCACTCATGATCCAAGGGGCCCAGGGCCAGCTGGGTGTGAGGAGTATCCTTGTTGAGGTCATAAAACTCTAGCAGGTAGGAGCTGTACTTATGTCTTGGAACTGGCCAGTTGGTGAATGCTGCTCAGTATGGGCCAGGGGGGTGGCGTGGAGGCAAAGAGGGCTAGGTTTTGAGACGGAGGACTTGGGTTTGAATCCTAACTTTTTTACTTGTTCCTTGTGTGACCTTGGGCAAGCACACTCTATGGGCCTTAGTCGCTCAACTGTGGACAGGTAGATGGCTCAGGGGATAGAGTGTTGGCTCTGGAGTCAGGAAGACCTGAATCCTGCCTCAGGACTTTCAGTTTGCTTCTCTGTAAAATAGGGTTAATAGTAGCACCTACCTCAAAAGGTGATTGTGAGGGTTAAATGGAAAGCACTTTCTAGGTCTTAAAAAGACCATGTCAATACTAACTGTGATTAACTGTAAAGTGAGGGGCTTAGGCTACGGACCTCTAAGATTCCTTCCAACTCAAACCTATCATCCTGTGCTTTTTTCCTAGGACTCCTCAGAACTAAGGCAGCCTCTGCTCCCTGGAGTGTACAAGCTCGCTCCCATTCTGGTTCTCTACACCCCTGAGTCATTTGTGCTCTCCTATATAGGCCTACATACCTATTTATACTCTCACTCTCAGCTACAGAACTGCACGCCTGCACATGTTATGCTCACAGATGAAGGGTGTACATTCCCATTTCCACTATGTGTTCAGGCCTCTATATGCCAAAAGCACAGATGCCTCTGTTGAGTCTCCACAAAGCATTGGCCATTGTCCATGTCTTCATGCCATGGAATGATGAAACCACTTTAAGTCTTTGTTTTAAAACCTTGTTAAAAGCTTAAAAAAAACCCCTTTTTTTTAAAAAAAAATTGTCTAAAAGTAAAGACAGTATAATTGATAGAGCTAGTCTGGAAACCAGGAAGACCTGGATTCAAGTCCTGACTCAGACATATATTGACCATGTGATTTTGGATAGGTCATTTAACTTCTCAGTACTCTAGATCAATAGTGCAGCTGGATGGTGAAGTGGATAGAGCAGTGGGCTTGGAATCAGGAAGATATCTTCCTGAGTTCAAATCTGGCCTCAGATACTTACTATCTGTGTAATCCTGTGCAGGCCGTATGCCTCAGTTTCCTCATCTGTAAAATGAGCTGGAGGAGGAAAGGGCAAACCATTTTGTCAAGAGAACCTAAATGGGGTCATAAAGAGTCAGGCTGAAAAATGACTGCATAACAGTGCTAGATCAGTATATCAAACTCAAATAGAAAGAAGGGCCCACTAATTCTGCATACAGGGATCCCTGTGGGTCACATATTGACTTAGTTTTAAAATGTATTCTTCTCTATGTTTTATTGTATTTTAATTTATTTTATTACATATTTTCCAGTTACATTTTAATCTCTTTCTGGTTATACTGGGGAATGGGGGTCACATGTCTGACATGTCTGCTATAGGCAATTCTAAGGCAACCTGCCTTGGTAGAGAGAGCTTTTCACCTGGGAGTTCCATATACTATTGAACTCAAAGGTACCCTCTCTATCCCTATTTGTAAGCATAGAAATTACTTTAGAAACCTGTTCTGAGAGATTCTTTTGCTGTTTGTCTTCAAGGTAGTTGTAAAAGTTGGGGGATGTTAAGGGCTAGGAGATGTTTCACAATATTTAAACTTCACACTGGAATCCATAGACTGGGGGCTCCTGCTCCTTCATTTCTGTGTGTGGAAAAGAGGAAGAAAGCTAGAAGAAGAGTCCTGAAGAGAACAGGCTGCCCTTGTGGAGGGTGGGAGGGAAAGGAGGGTAGGTTATATGTGAGAATTATTTTTCAGTATCTTGAATGAGGAAGAAACTGTGGTAGCACATGTAGCCCCCAACTGTGAAAAATATTTCAAAGGATCCATGATCCCAGTGATATGTGTATGCCTTCCACTGATTCAGATTGAAACCCATTCATCCCTTCTCATCTTGTATCACTCTTGTATATGCTTGAGGATCATAGATTTTGAACTGGAAGGGGTCTCAGAGGCTATAGCCCAGCCAGTTTACAAATGAGGAAACTGAGGACTAGGGAGACTAAATGACTCTCCCGAATTCACATAGGTAGTAAGTATCAAAGATGAGATATCCAATATACCCTACCCAGAGGATCTACCCAATCCATCGGAGGCTTTCCTCTAGGACTTTCAACATTTGATGAGTACCAGGATAGCCAGCACTTGAGTATCTACGTCTGCTAATCTATATTCTTGTATGTGGCTGGACTACCTCTTTATTCAAACATAGCTTTCCTGGACAATGTCTTTTACAACACTTAGGTATAAGTCATAGATGCTACTATGCCTTAGCCTAATGACACCCATCATTTGTCTCTCTACTGTCCTTTGTGACACTCACAACTTGAATACTTGGGATGAGGAAATGAAGAGGGCTTTAATTCCAAGGGAATGCGTAGAATTAGAAGCAGGCATTTTCTTTTCTTTTTAAGAATATTTATTTTTGGTTTTCAACATTTGCTTTGATAAGATTTTGAGTTTAAATCCCCCTCCATTCTTCCCTCCCAAGATGGTGTACAATCTGATATAGGCTATACATGTACGATCATATTAAACATGTCCACATTTGTCATGTTATGAAAGAAGAATCCAAACAAAAGGGAAAAACCATGGGAAAGGAAAAACAAAAAAAATATAAAAGAAAGAGAAAGTGGTATGCTTCAATCTGCATTCAGACTCCATAGTTCTTTCTCTGGATGTGGATAGCATTTTCCATCATGAGTCTTTTGGAATTATCTTAGATCATTGCATTGTTAAGAAGAGCTAAGTCTAACAAAGTTAGTCATGGTACAGTGTTGCTATTACTGTGTACAGTGTTCTCCTGGTTCTGCTCATTTCACTCAGCATCAGTTCATGTAAACATTTCCAGGTTTTACTGAAGTCCACCTGCTCACCATTTCTTATGGGACAATAGTATTCCAGTACATTCATATACTACAGTTTGTTCAGTCATTCCTCAGTTGATGGACATAGGAGGAGGCTTTTTTCAAGGCCAGGAATTTTAATACCAAAACAAGTGGCCTACATATTGTAGTTTAATAAATGTTTATTGACTGAATAAAGCCAGGAAGTGAGAAAGAGATCTAAAATTTCCCTCTTTGAAGGTATATAAGGGAGAGAATTAAAGATATAATTGTTAAGAATAGATAAGAAAGGTCCTTAGTTGTACTTAGGTATTATAAAATTTGAACCATGGGCTTAGTTCAAGGCCAAATGTTTTAATGAAAAAATAACATTTTATTTAAAAAGGGTAAAAATGGGAAGTCTGGAAATCTCTCTTAGTTACCTATACCTATACCAGGCATAAGCCTGGCAATATGAATTATGAATACCAGGAGCCTACTTTCATCTTGTGGCACAGTATATTAATTACAGGATCAAATTCTGATTAGTCAGTAAGTTTTGTAAAAGCAAAATCTGCAAAATGAATATGGAATCCTAGATTGTTAGGGTCGGAAAAGGCCTTAAAGATTATTTAGTTTAAATTCTTTCCTAATGAAGGAGCCTTTTCTGTGACATCTTTGATTTGAGTACTTTCTGTAACAGCATTCGTTACTTCGTAAGGCAGCTCATTCCATCACGGGACAATTTTAGCTATAAGAACACTCCTTTTCTTTATGTGGAAGCAAAATTTGCCTCCCTGGAACTTCTACCACTCATTTGGTCTAAGTTTTGTCCTCTAGAACAAATCTTTTTAAAAAAAATTTTAAGGCAATCAGCATTAAGTGACTTGCTCAAGGTCATATAACTAATATGTCTGAGGCCAAATTTGAACTCAGGTCCTCCTGACTTCAGTGCCAGTACACTATGCACTGTGTCACCTAGCTGCCCCAATAACAAACAAATCTACTATTCTTCCTGAATAATAGGACTTCAAATATTTGACCAAAAAAGTCATATGATTTGTCTTTTTCAGATTGAATTAGCTCCCTCCACCCTTTTTCATATGACTTGGTTTCTGGATTATCCCATTATGCTGATTGCTGTCCTTTGGATGTAATTGACTATGTTACTGTTGTTCTTAAATTGTCCTGAATTGATTGTTGACTGAATTAAATACAGCACTCCAGGTAGACTTATATCAGTGCAGACTGTCATAGAACTGTTGTTTCCTGTGATTTGTCTGAATGCTACTCTTGGATTACTATAGTCTAAGGGCACGGAAGTAGGGTGGTTTTAGTGCATAAAGAACTAGCCTTGGAGGAAGGAAGGAAAGAAGGAGGGAGGGAGGAAAGAAAGAAGAAAATAATGTAAAAAGAAGAAAATGAAAGGAAGAAAAGGTAGCAAAAAAGAAAAAGAAGGAAATGAGGGAGGGAAGAAGGAAGAGAAAAAGGAAGGAAGAACAGAAGAAAAGGAAAGAAGGTAGGAAAGGAGGAAGGAAATAAGTATTTTTAAAATTACCTACGATATGTTAGCCCTGGGAGGTAGATGCTCTTATGTTTCTCATTTTATAGTTGAGGAAACTGAGACAGACAGAGGTTAAGTTACTTACTCAGGGTCACACAGCTAGCTAAGAGTCTGAAGCTGGATTTAAACTCAGATCTTCCTGACTCCAGGGTGACACATCTTGGGCAAGTTGCTTAGTCTTTCATTTTGCCCATGTCTCCTCTCTAAAGACTGTAAGTTAAAGGGAAGGGACTGAATCAGAGTTCTGTACAGTGATGAAATGACAGGTCCAGCTTAGAATGAAATTTTTATTTAGCCATCTCCCAGTGTTGGGCCACATTACACAGTTGGTCCACCAAAAAAAATGTAGATTTTTTTTTTCCCATATCCTTGAAAAGATAGGACTCCCTTATCTTATACTCGTATAATTGATTGTATGATATTTCATGAAAACTTTACATTTCTGTTCTTGTATAATTGGTCTTGTTGGTTGCAGCCAAGCCACCTGGTCTACTGAGATAATTTTGAATCTTTATTTTGGCCTGCGGGTTTTCTTGGCCTGAAAACTTAATATGAGTCAGCAGTGTGATATGGACGCCAGAAAAGATGGCTTGATCTTCATCTGCTTTTAACAGAAGTACAGACTCCAAAAAGAGTCTCTCTGTGCTCTTCCTCAGTCAGACTACATCTGGAGTACAGTATTGTGTTTAGTTCTGGGTACTGCATTTTAGGAAGGACATTAACAAGCTGGACTGCATTCAGAAGAGAGTAACTAGGATGGTGAGTGGATTTGAAACTCTGCCATTTGAGAATTAGTTGAAGTAACTCAGGATGGTTAGCCTGGAGAAATGAAGACTTGGCGGTTTTCAGGGGGAGTGCCCATGATGTCTGCCTTGAGATATTTGAAGGTCTGTCATGTGGAAGAGGGATTAGGCTTGTTTTGCTTGGTCCCAGAAGAAAGAACTAGAAGTGATGGTGGAAGAAGGACAGTTTTCAGCTCCATATAAGGAAACAGTTCTAGCAATTAGAATGGTCCAAAAGAGGAATGGACTGATTTGAGATGTAGTGAGTTTCCCATTACCAGAGGTGTTCAGTCAGAAGTCCAAAGACCACATGTTGGGGATATTATAGAGGAGATTCCTAATAAAGGTAAGAGTTGGACCTACCAGTTCTGAGATTCTGAAATTTTTCTCCTTCCCAAATTTGGGCCTTTTCTGGATTTCCTACATGCACTTTCTTATGTCTTCATCCAAGTCATTGACATAATCATTGGACTAGACAGAATCACTGAGTCATGTGGCGCTCTGTTGGACATGCCCTTCTTAGTTGACCCAGAGTCATCAATGGGCACTCTTTGGAGAATTCCCACTCTGTTGGAATGTGTTAGTTTTCTTTTAAAATTTCTCACAATTCTTAGTTTTGACTTGTTTTTGGACTTATCATACTTTCTCTTGTATCACACTTTTGTGTGACACACACACACTTGCCCTTGCTTCTCTTAATTGGTTTCTTGAAAGCAGAGTAGCTGTTTATATATCCCATTGCCTACCATGATGCTTGTATGTAACAGGTGTGTGTGAAATGCATGATTGCTGAATGGTGATTCAAGCACCTTAGAATTCATTTTGCTGTACCATATTTCATCCTCTTATCCACAAAAATCTCATAGGAAATTTTTCCCCCACAAATTTTGCTAAAATCAAACTATTTAAGCCAATTGCACTATTCCCTGATTGCCCAACCTAGTAATACAATCACAAAGGGAAAAGAGGTCAATTTATGCAAATATGATCTTCATGGGCTTTTACAAATATAGAATAAATCATTCAAAATAGCTCCTATTTGAGGCTTTAATGTTTATTATACATTTGTATATATTCATGCATATGTGCTCTCAGATATGCACACAAAAACACTATGGCTCACTCAACAAAAAGACAATTTCTATTGTTGACTTTGAGTTGCTGCGTTTCCTTTTTCTTTACATTTTCTTTTAAGGTATCCAAGAGAATAATGGGATAGATGTGGGGCATGTGTAGGTATTTAGTACTATTAAAATCCCTGTGCAGGGGAGGAATGCCAAACAAAAATGTAGGTGAGGATGACTCTCTTGCTCCCTTTCTACCAATGTCACTGGCTAGATGAACTGTCCATCAGAGTCAAGTTAGCCATGGGTGGTTTTATGGTTGTTCTTCCATGATTCAGAGGCCTCCGATAATTGGTAGCTCCATCACCTACTAAGATAGGGGATATTAGATACATCCTCCTTCTCCTCTCTTTCTCTCAGCTAATTCAATATAAGAAGAAGACCCCAGGCAGTAGTCTGGGGGCATAGAATGTTAGCTTCTACTACTGAAATGATGAAATAGCTATGAACACTACCTACTCCTCAGATGTATTCTTAGAGTTGCCCTACACACTTTGTAAATAACTAGGATTGACTGCTTGGAAAGGAGAGACAAGAAGAGAAAGAGGAGCTAGTAGTTCCATTTGGGGACCAATTCTCTCCATATTGGGTGATGGCCTCAAATGCCCCATTGTGGTGATGGTTCTGGGAAGAGAATAATTATTTTTATTTTGTTTTGGAATACATTACATCACATGTAGCAGATGGGGAGTCCATATGTGGATCATTGATTTTTTACTATACCCCTCCCTGATGGTGGCAGTCCTGGCCTGCTCTAAGAATATTCCTCAGCAGTGCAGATGTTTGGATGGGAGTGTCCCCAACTGCACTGTTCTCTGTGGTTATTCAGTAATTCCCCTTCTCTTTTCATTTGTGATTCTGAATACATGTGTTTATGGGAGTAGAGTGTCATAGATGGCCAGAGAGAGAGGAGAGCCAGTACAGGGTAGTGGAAAGGGCGCTTCTGAGTTTTGGAGTGAGACAACCTGGGTTTGACATATTTACTGGCTGTGTGTCGTTGGGCAAGCTACTTCATCCCTCTGAAATTCATTTTACTCATCTATAAAATGGGAATAATAATCTGTATGTTACCTACTTCACCAGGTTGTTGTAGAGAAAGCACTTGATATCCTTTGTGCTACTATGCTGGGCCAAAGCGGATGTACTCATGTTTTTCATTGAGGAAAAATTCCTACATGATTTCTCTTTCTTTCACTTTTTTTGAGAAATTGGGATGGAAAACATAACCTCAGGTCCCTATGATGTAATCTCCAAGGGAAAAGTTGCTTCAGCTTTTTTCTTGCTATAAGTAGAAATTGTTTCTTTATTTTTTCTGTGAGTCTGAGCTTTTGGAGGTTTTTGGCAAAACTGCATCCAAATAGATCTTCTCCAAAGCCCAATGGCTGACATTTATTTGGCTGGGGGGAGAGGGAAGAGGGAAGAGAGAGAGACAGAGAGACAGAGAAAAAGAGAGACATTGAGAGTAACACAGAGACAAGTAAAATCTCCTTTAATGCCTTGAGTTTCTTTAAAATGCTTTTTTGATGCCAGGCCAGGTGGCACATGCCTGTAGTTCCTGGTTCTTAAGAAGTCAAGACTGGTGGTTAGCTTGAATTCCAGAGTTCTGAACTGCTGTGGGCTAACCTGTTTGGGTTGTCTGCACTGTCTGGCATCACTCTGGTGAGCCTCTTGGAACAGAGGGCCACCAAGTGGCTTTAAGAGGGGCAGACTGGATTAGGTCAGAAATGAAGCAGGTCAGAGCCTCAAAGCTGATTAGTATTGGTATCAGGACTGTGATGAACCTCTGTACTTCCAGCCTTGGTGAGATAGAGAAAACCATGCACCTCATTAACAGGGAATTCTTGTTCTTGTGGCCAAGACAAGGCCAGTGCCCTCCAGGTAATATAAGTGGCTCTATCATTAGTATTGACACTACTTAAAACACCTGGTTGTCCAGAAAACTTTTTTTAACTGTCTCCCACCCTTACCTGAGCAGTCCCTAAATCAAAGCTCTGTATAAAGCAGAAAAACAAGAGATAGAAGAAGTAATAAGAAATACATGAATGGCCATGTTTTCTATCCTTGTATTGGTGATGTTTCAACCCTGAACATTGAGAAAAGATTAGATTACTGATTTAACCAAGATTGGATTGATTTCTGCATCTAACACACACACACACACACACACACACACACCCATTTGCCAAGAAAACCCCAAATGGGGTCACCAAGAGTCAGACATGACTAAAAACAACTCAACAACAAGAAAAAAATGCTTGGATAGAAGGTACTCTTAGGACCACAGAGTCAGAGAATTTTAGAACTTGAGGGAGCTTAGAGATAATCCAGTCCACCTTCCTTATCTTACCAATGATTATAATAACAATAAAAATAATATTGCATATTTCAAAGACCACCAGATTTGGAATCAGAAGGCCGGAATTTTAATTCCAGCTCAGCTGTTTCTCATCTTTATTAACTTGGGCAAATTGCCTCCCTTCTCTGAGCCTCTATTTGTTCACCTGGAAGATGAGAAGATTATACTAGATAACCTCTAGAGTATCTTCTAGGACTCTGGCTTATGGATTTTCTAATAAATCATAACCTATTTTTATACTTTCCTCATGACAACCCCAACAGGTAGGTAGTGCAATTACTATTATTCCCATTTTACATATGAGGAAGCTGAGGCTAAGGGAGTTAAGTGATTTGCCCAAGATGACACAGCAGGCTCCCTCCTTACATCCTCCTTGGGTCCAATGATTGAAGACTTCTAGGATGTTAGGATTAGAGAGATGAGCTTTCAACTTTATATTGAATGGAAAAAAGCCTCCATGTCACTTTCCAGACATCTTTACAACATGCCCCCATATATGTACCATCTCTTACCCTTTCCAGCTCCCCTTTTTATGCTGTCTTCTCCCATTAGAGTATAAGCTTGAGGGAAGGAATTATTTTCCTTATGTTAGTATCCCCAATGCAAAACACAGTGCCTGGTACATAGTAAGCACCAAATAAAAATCTCTGTCTTAGTTTATGTCTCTGTCTCGATCTTTCTCTAATGATTCAGTGGCACCATGGTGTGTTCGTCCTTTGTTGCCAAAGAAGACCATGCCATCAGAGAAATAATGACATGACTTGTACCTGACTTTGTTTTGAGTGAGGGCTCTGCAGGTCACTAGCCTCACTTCTCCTCCAGAACCATCTGAATCTAGTGACCAGATATTCATCAGGATGACTGGAGATAACCCAGGATGAGGCAATTGGGGTTAAGTGACTTGCCCAAGGTCACACAGCTGGTGAGTATCAAGTGTCTGAGGTGAGATTTGAACTCAGGTCCTCCTGACTCTTACACTGGTGCTCTATTCACTGCACCACCTAGCTGCCCTTAAATGGTACCATATTCTTGCCTTGTAAGAGGAAGCTGATGGTATAGTGGATAGAGCTCTGGTCTCGGAGTCAGGAAGACCTGAGTTCAAATGTGACCTTGGACACTTACTAGCTTCTGGCCAAGTCATTTAACCTCTGTCTACCTCAATTTTCCCAAGAGTAAACATAGGGTTAATAATAGCACCTACTCCCCCAGAATTGTTGTGAGGAGCAAATGAGATATGTGTAAAAATTGTTTAGTACAGTGCCTGATATGTAGTTGTACTACATAAGTGTTTATATATATATGTACATATATAGTTTAATATATATAATAAATATATATTATTTATATATAAATAAGTTTATTCCCTCCCTTGCTAAGCCTGTATTTAACAAATCATTTCTCCATATGGCCTCAGAAGGAGGGTATCTTGAAGTCCTGTGGTCCTAAGGGAGTCTTTACCCTCAGGTACTCCAGCCTTTTTTGTGAGGAAGACCTACATTAAGTTAACCCAGGCCTCATGCTCACAAGAGCTTTGGAGACAGAGCAAGGATGAATGGAAAGACTAAATCCTTTGTGTGTGTGTGTGTGCATGTGCGTGCGTGTGTGTGTATAAAGTTTCTGAAAAGAGCTAAGGGGGGTGGGCAGAGGATATTGCTTTGCAATGAGAATTCTTAGAAATTAGAGTCAAGGATGTTGGTGATTCCAATAGAATACAAGTTCTTGGAGGGCAAGAATCATCTTTTTTTTTGGTGCTTGTTTTTTTCTCTTTGTACTCTAGTATTCAGCATGATGCCTTACCTATAGCAGGCACTTAATGCATAATTATTCAACTGGAGTAGATGGCAACCAGTTTGAAATGCTATCGCTTATGACATTCAGATAGACCATAGATAGCAACATAGTGGTTGGGGATCACAGTTTCAGGAAGACAAAGGGTGAAAAATTCATCCACCTTTGGATTTCTTAACTTTAGGTTAACTGATCAAAATATGGTTATGAATGCATCAACAATCACAGAATATGAGTATGAGTAGAAGTATGTCCATCTCCGACACTTCAGCAGGAAATCCATAAACTGTTAGAAATGAAGGAATCTTGGAGCTGATCTGGTTCATTTCTCCTTATTTTATTGATGAGAAAACTGAGACCTAATGGTGGAATGTGAGTTACCGAAAGTCACAGAGGAATATAATGACTAGACTCATCATTGTATCACTAGACAGGTAGTGGGCAGCTGGGTGGCACAATGGATAAAGCATTGGACTTGGAATCAAGAACATTCTACTTCATGAGTTCAAATCTGGCCTTAGACATTTGCTAGATGTGTGACCCTGGATAAATCACTTAACCCTGTTTACCTCAGTTCTTTATTTGTAAAATGATCTGAAGAAGGAAATGCAAATCACTCTAGTATCTTTACCAAGTAAACCCCAAGTAGAGTCACAAATACTGAAATGACCCAACAACAAAGAACCTAGAACCTTTAAGATGTAACCCAAGGTTCTTGACTTTACTCCAGAGTATGCTTGGCTGACAAAGGAAGAAGTGACCCCTTTGATATTTACTGCTGTGCCTTCCACTTTGGAGGCCTATATTTTCATGGAAGTAAGGAAAAAGAATAGTAGAATTATCTTGATTTCCATTGGTGCAAAACGTTGTGTGCTGCCCTTACACAGTCTGAGTTAAAAATGTGCTCAAAAGACTGCCTATTGGTTGTGTTTCCTTTCATTCCACTTTAGAAAAGTACAGGAAACCCAAGAAAGCCAGCTTCTTGTCTTCTTTGTCTACTAGACTGGAGCACTCTTGCAAGTGTTATCCAGGATTCCTTCTCTACACTGTGCCGAGGCATCTGAGTCTGAAGTGGCTTTGCACTTGGTCCTTCCGCTGAAGACATTGAGAGTCATGTACCATGAAATATTCAAGTTATAAGGGGACTTAGGGCTCATCTAGCCTAAATCAAAGATGTCCTGATTTTCAGAAAACAGGGAAGAGGGTAGAGCCTATAAAAATGTAGGTTAATGAACTTGACTGATTCCTGGCAAAGTTGTCCAACATATTTTTGAAGGGGTGATTTGTATACAATTAAGGAAAGACATGGTGATCAGTAAGAGACCTCATGGTTTCATTAAAAACACATTAGACCAGATTAACTTCATTTCCTTTGACAGTGTAACTAAACTGATAAAGGGACTGCTGAAGATATCATTTACCTAGATTTCCCAAAAGTGTTTGACAGTATCTCAAAGCTTTTGACAGCTATCCCTCTGGATAAGATAGAGAGGTTTGGGCTAGATGATAGATTCAGAACTGTTTTAATAACTAAATCCAAAACATTGTCATTAATAGAGCAGTGTTAACTTGGGGAGTGTTCTCTAGAGGACATGGAGCTGTCCATGGCTTTGTTCAGATCAGAATTTTTATCAGTGACTTAAATGGCATACTTATATTTGCAGGAAACATAAATCTGGGAGGGAGAGCTAACACACTGAAAGGCAGAGTTGGGGAATCTAAGATTTCAATAGGCTGGAAAAGTAAGCTTAATTTAATAAAATGAAATTTGGTAGGGATAAATGTAACGTGCAGCATGGGATAATGGTTAGGAAACTAGGAGTCAGGAAGCCCTGACATACTGACTTTGTGACCCTGGACAAGTCACTTAGCCTGTCAACCAACTCTAAGCCAGGCACTCTCTAAGAGTATACATTTCAGAAAAAGTACTGATTTGCATTGATAGAGGGATTTTTATCATTAGGAGCTGCATCAATCATAATTCTGATGAAAAATAATGTAATGCTTCTCTTCCCCCCCTTACTCTTTTTTTTCCCCTCACTGCTAAACTTCCCAGTTTCTTCAATTGATATTCATGTGATGTGGTCATAGAGTTCCACTGGATTACAAAAATCTACTTTAAAAGTTAGATAAATATCCCATTTATTCTAATTCTTCTATACATCATGACTAATGTGAAAATATGTTTAATAGGAATATATCTGTGGAGCCTATATCAGATTGCAGGTTGTCTTGGGAAGGGAGGGGGAGAAAATTTAAAACTTATGGAAGTGAATGTTGAAAACTAAAAATAAATAAACTAATAAAGAAAGAAAAAAGTTAGATAAATGTGATTAGATTACAGTTGGCGTTGAAAAATATTTAGGCTTTAGTGGAATGCAGACTTAAAATGAGTAATATGGAAATCAGAAGAGTTACTGCTCTTCTGAGCTGCATTAAAAACATCCTAGACAAGGGGGCCACTAGTCTTCTTTTTTTATATTCTGTCTGGACTCCCCTCTGAGTATTGTGTTCAGTTCTGGACACCATGTTTTAGGATAAACAGTGATAAGATGGAGACTGCCCAGCAGTTAACTAGTAGAATGATTGGGGGATGGTAGGGTACATTGGAAAGAACATGGGCTCTGGAAGGGATCCTTGCCTCTGACTCTTGCTACCTATGTGATCTTGGGCAAGTCACTTAATCTCAAATTCCTCATGTGTAAAGTTGGGCTCGATGGCCTCTGAGGTACCTTCCAACTCTAAATCTATGATTCCCCATGACCATTCCCTAAAAATACCAACCAAAGGATCTGGGGATATTTAACAGGGAGAAGAGAATATTTGGGGGGGGGGGAATTGATAACAATATTCACCTAGCATGAAATTTGTACTACTTGACCTCACAATACAGACATAGAAACAAATGGATATAGAAAAAAGGAGAACTTTTACTCCATATTATGCATTCACCCATTAATGAAAATCTTCTATCAGTGAGTGGTTGGATGACCATTTGTCAGTGATATAGAATGATTCTTACTCAGGGTTTGACAGTTGCTTCTGAGGTCTCTTGTAAATTAGATTCAGAGATATTATGAAATTGGGGTCCTTACAGTTCGAAGAGATTCATTTTTAGCTTTCATATACATTTACTTAGCACTTACTATTTCTATAGTGCTAAGGAATATGTAAAGAGGAATAAGATGGGGACTTAACTTTCATGAGCTTTTAGTCTAGTAGGTAATATTAGATACGTGAACAGATATACAAAGAATATCTAAGAAAAGTATGAACAAAGTGCTATGAGAGTTCACAGGCAAAAGGTATTAAGGGAACTTCATGAAAGAGGTGGCTTTTGAGCTGAGCTTTGAATGATAGGTAGATTAAAGTAACATCCCACACCCATCAAACTGGCAGACACGGTAAGACCCATTGTTGGAAGAGCTGTGGGAAGATTGGCACATTAATTCATCACTAGCCAAGCTGTGGATTATTTCAACTATTCTGGAAAACCATGTGTAGCAAGGTATCTAGATTATTTATACCCCTTGAACTCAGAGATTCCACTACTTAGGCCCAAGAAGGTGCTGACATCAAGAAGAGGGCCACATGTACAAAAAAGTTCATGGTAGCATTACTTGTGATAATAAACAGCTTAAAACAAAATCTGTGCCCAGTGAGTGAGGACTGGCTGAACAAATTATGTTATAGGAATATAATGGAATATCACTGCAACGTAAAGAATGGTAAATAGGAGGAACTCAATGAAGCATGGGAAGGCTTCTGTAAGGTGACATGGATTGAGGAAAGCAGAGCCAAACAACAACGTATACAATGAGGACAACAACGTAAATAAAGTCAGCTTGTGGAGGACCCAAATTTCTGATGAGATATAATGGTCAATATTATTACTGCGGTGTCAAAGTTAGGTGTGACCATGTCTATTCCTTCCTCCTCCCTACTCAGTGTGCTCCAGGAGCTGTCTATTACCTTCAACATCAAATATAAACTCTTTGGCACCACTTCCTTCCTTAATTGCTTACACACCACCCCGTCAACAACACGTTCTAGGATTTTGCCAGGAATGCAATCTAAATTCACCAACCTATAGTTTACAGACCCTAATGTCTTCCCTTTTCTTCCCTGAAAACCAGGACATCTGTAAAATAAGGCAGTTGGACTCGATGAACCTCAAGTCCCCTTTTAGCCCTAATATTCCATGGTTAATAGCTCTAAGCATCCTCAGTGGAGGGACCAAGTGCAAGGATGCTGTAGCCCCAGGCACCTCAGCACACTGTAAAGGAGGAACTCTGGTTCACCTTGGCAAGAGAGTCACACAATCTACTAGATAAAGAAGATAAGAATTTGCCTGTGCTAGTTTTCCTCTGCCTTTTCTTCATAATTCTTCATATCTTGGCCTCTTCCTACCTGTCCATTCTTCTTACATTTTACCCTTTTCCATTCAATCTATGATCCACATGAATTAGTATGCTTGTACTGTCATTTTCTGTCTCTGTGCCTCTTTTCAGACTGTCCTCCATGCCTGGAATGCTCTCCCTCCTTATTTTTGCCTCCTGGCTTCATTCAAATATCAGCTTAAATCCTACCTTCTGAATGTCTTTCCCTATCATCCCAACTGCTAGATACCCTCCCCTCTAATATACTTAGTGTGTATCTTGTATTTATTTACCTGGTGTCTCCTCCATTAGAATGTGAGTCCCTTGATAGAAGGGACAGTTTTTACTGTTTCTTGTATCTTCAGTGCTTAGCCCAGTGCCTGGCACACAGTAAGAGTGAAATAAATGTGTGGTGACTGACAACTTGTTGATTGACAGACAAAACAAGCTGAAAAAAAAGAGGAAATAGGATAGTGCATAGACCCTGAAGTCAGGAGGACCTGAATTCAAATCTGGCCTTAGACACTAGCTGTCTGACCCTGGACAAGCCTTTTAACCCTGATTGCCTCAAAAAACAAACAAACAGACAAACAAAAGAAATATATTTGTAAGGAGTTTATTTGAATATTTGCTAGGAAGTATTCTATTGCATAAAAACAAAGTTTATCAGTAAATTAAAAACTTTTTTTAAAAAGAAGGATGAGATTTCAATGGTGGAGGAGTGGAAGGATGTGGGGCAGAGGTTGAGGAGGGAAGGATAGTCTAAGCACAGCAAATGATGTGACAAAGATACTGGAGCAGGAAGGCAGGGAGCATGATTTGTCCAAGGTCACATGGTCAGTTGGTGGCAGTCAGGACTAAAACTCAGCTTTCCTTATTTCCTGGTCCAATGCTCCTTCCACTAACTTCTGCTTTATACCATGGACGTTCCATGCAAGCAGAGGCTCTGACACAAGGCTGGAAGTCAGGACTGCTCCCCAGCTGCTTCCTGATGCTCTGAAAATTCGCCCAAGCCGCACACCAGTGTTTGGAAAAATTAATGCTTTCAAGATGAGCTCCGCGTGGTCTTGGTGCATCTGTCTCCCCTTCCTTCACCAAACCGAAAGAAAAGAAGCATTCTTAGACAATTACTCCCTGAGGGAGCCAAGGGGCTGGCTTTGTTTATGTACAGTGTTTTTAGTTACAACACGTGCAGTTCTGGGGTTTTCTGGGGACCTCCCAAATTAACGGAGAATGCACAAGAACTGGGAGGAGCGTAGGACTCCTGATCAGTATGCACTGAAGCCTTTAGTAAAGCTGGGCATGATAGACTGGACCTGGGCCGAAGCCTGAGCTCACCCCTACCCTGGGCCCAGATGTTCAATGCCTCCTCTCTGCAGCTGTCTTTGGGGAAGCATCTGTAGTACCTGCTGCTCCTCTTTTCAGATGCTTCCCTCCTGCCCCCACACCCTCTCACCACCAGGCTGCCAACAGCTTATCCTCCATTTAAAGAGGGAGTGGTGATAAGACTGCCTGTCTCTACCATGATCTGCTCCTTCTAGCTTCCTTCACCTCACATATATATATATAAAACCAAGAGTCTGTATGAGAAACTTTATAGGTCAGAAGCCATCCGCAAAAGTTACAAGTTTTGGAGTTCATGTCTAGTAAAACATGAACTCCGAAACTTGTAACTTGTAAACTGACATAATAATAAATATATAATAAAGGATTTTCTAACTGGGAGATAATTTCATAGGAAGCCTATAAAAAGAGATTGGACTAGTGGACCCTTAAAGTTCATTCTGAAATTTTAATTACTTTGGTCCTATAAACCTATAAAAAGTGTTTTGTAACTGGAAGACCATCTCCTAGGAATTCCATGAGAAGGGTTTCTGACTAGATGACCTTTCAGGTTTTTTCTGACCCTAACTACTATGGTCTTTAATCTTCTGAGGGCACGTGTCGTGGACCCCTTTAGCAGTCAGGTAAACGCTTTCTCAGAATTTTTTTAAATAATTGGAGGAAAATGCTAAATTTTACTTAAAAGCAAGTGAAAATGAAGATGTAATTTTTTTCCTCATCCAACTTCATGAACTCTGAAGTCTGTCTGTGAATCCAAAGTCAAGAATCCCTGCTAAAACCCTTGTCACAGATGAGAGTGGGAGGAAGAAATGGAAGAAAAGAAGGGATTAGAATTATCTGGGAGTTTTCTGACCTGTGGATTATAAAATGGGCCCAAATCCTTCCTTTTATAGATGAGGAAACTAAGGCCCAAGGAAGAAGAATAGTTTGCCCAAAATATCATTGTTCTTATAGTTTGTTCTCCAAGAGGATTATGGCATCGAGGTGATACCATGACTTACAAGTGAATTGGATTTAAGGGAGGCAGGGCTGTGCAAAGTTACCAGCCTCACTCTCTACTCCAGAGCCATCATAGCTAATTAGTGACAGAGCTGTGCCTGTTGAAGATTCATGCTTTAGGGAAGGTTTCTTCTAATTCTAGGATTCTGTGATTCTTTGAACTGAGGGCTCCCACTAGTCTGCTTCCTCCTATCCAGGACCATTTCTGCAGTGAAAGCTGTCTTCAGATGTCTTGAAGGATGATGTGGAAGAGGTAATAGTCTTTCTCTGTGCTGCTTTGGAGCAAGACCAATAGGTGGAAATGTCAGAAGTGTATTTCAATGCAATATAAGGAAAAACTTCCTAGCCAACTATCTGGATGAGATTGCTTTGTGAAATGGTAAGTTCCCTATCACTAGACATATTCAAGGAGACACACAGTCTCTGAGAAGTTGTGGAGGAGGTTTCTGAATAAGGAGGAAGGTTGGAATAGATGATTAGTAATCTCTTTTTTCATACTCAGATCCCAGGATTATAACTGGGACATGAGATCACTCCTACAGTACCCTTGGACAGGCAGCTAGGCAATTCAGGTGAGCTGGATTTTAAAATGACTTGTGGCATCTCTGTTATTGTTTCCCATTCCAGGCTCTCTAGAAAGGGTATGAAGAAGCAGAGCTCCAGGCCTGGAGTCAGGAAGACCTGACTTCAAATACTTATTAGCTCTGTGATCCTGAGCAAGTCACTTAACCCTACTTGCCTCAGTTTCCTCATCTGTAAAATGAGCTGGAAAAGGAAATAGCAAACCACTGAAGTATCTTTGCCAAGAAAACTCCAAATGAGGTCACACAAAATTGGACATGCCTGAAACAATATGGCACAACTGAACAACAAAAAAGGTTTGGAGGTTAGAGGTGAAGCACCAATTATTGTCTTTGGTGCCTACTTATTGCCAAGGTAATGTCTGACCTGAAGCTTTCTGAGGTCTATTGCGTGCACACCCCTTTTAGATGGACAGTGAGGTGGTACATTGAATAGAGTGCTGGAGCTGGAGTTAGGGAGATTCATCTTTGCGAGTTCAATCCAGCTTCGGACACTAGCCATCTCTGTGAGTCTGGGCAAATCACTTCACCCTGTTTGCCTCAGTTTCCTCATCTGCCAAATGAGGTGGAGAAGGAAATGAAATGGCAAAGCACTCCAGTATCTTTGCCAAGAGAACCCGAAATGGGGTCACAGTGTTGGATATAAGTGAACAAACCAAAAACCCTTTTAAGGCCTATTGTTTCTTGGTCTTTGAGGGAGAATGACATATTTAGTTTTATGGCTGCTCCAATAGATCCTCTGGACTTCACTTTCCCTTGGGGCTTAGGTTTATATACTTGGTTCAGGTGGAAATAGTCAAGAGGTTTTCATGATTGAATCTTACTTGGAGTTTCCAATATGTGTGAGTGAGAGGAAGGGTCCAGTTAAGTTTGACTTATTTTCCATATTGGAAATTAATTCATTCATTAAGTGTCTACTATGTATTATGATGTATGTATATATATGATATGCAAATATAGAGAATCCACCCTAAATGTTCACATGGACTATCTGTGCCCAACCTGTGGTAGAACATTCTGAGCTCTTATTGGTCTGATCAGCCACAGTTAAACACACTGGAACTTGGCTGCAATATAATGATGTCATTTTGGTCATCTTCGAGAATGAAGGACAACAACCAGCCTACCATGTATAAATATTATTATTCCCTTTTTACAGGCAAGGAAACTGAGACTAAGAGAAGTTATGTGATGTTGGCAGGATCAGGACTTGAGCCCAGGTGTTCTAGGGGGAAATTAACTATGAGCTTGAACCTCATAGAGCTATGTGGAAGAGAGGCATGGAGGACGAAGCAGTGGTTATTTGGTCACAGCAGCAGGCCTTCTGTTGACCTCTTAGTCTTCCTAGAATTGCCTTCAGTGACAGAAATGCCTTTATCTTCCCTATCCAATAGATAAATTCTCATTACTTCAGATTTATTGATTCAGATTCTGTGATAAGCTAAACTGGAGACTGGCTAGTTTACTTCCCTTTGCTATTCCCTCTAAAGAAAGAGCTTTTATAAACAAATGAACAAATGACAAAAAGTTGTAAAAAGAACGTTAAAATTATTTAAGAGAACCAACTCTTCCAAGATCATAGGCTTATAGATTTAGAGGGACCTTATTTAGAAAGGACCTTAAATGTTATCAAGTGCAACTCCCCCATTTTACAGATGAGGAAACTAAGGTGCAAAGGCATTAAGTGATATCAAATGACTTCTTGGTTCCAGTCTAGCAGTGTCTCTAAAGCAACCTAGCTGTGAGTTCCACATGACAGTGTGACATGACTGCCCAAAGGGCCAATAAAATCTTAGATTGAATTCCTTAAAGCATAACACCCAGAATGAGGGAGGTAATAGTTCCTTTGTAGAGGGGATTTTGGTTTAGTCCAGATTAGACTAGAGGCCCTCTGAGGTACCCTCCAACCCTCAGATTCTGGAATTCTTGGAATATAATGTTTGGTAGGCAAATTTTGTCATCAAAGAAGATGCAAAGGTGGGAAAGCTTGGGGAACTAAGAAAGGCAGGGTTGTGGATATTGGGATCCATAGTGAGAGGTTCAGGATAGTCAAGGTGCAGACTGGTAGACTTGGATGCCTTGGCAAGGAGGTTATTCATCTGATAAGGGAGAGAAAAGAAGAGTACTATATAGGGATGTGGAAGACTTCCCATGAATTTCACAATTTTCCTTAGGGCTAGTTCTGGGTACCATGATGGGATGTTTCCCCCAACAGTTAGATGTATATTCTGCCCAGAAAGAAGCTTGGGCAAGGCTTCCACCTGACCTGGTATGTGAAGCACCATTTAAAGCTGTGGTTGTGGTTTGTCCTTCATTCTCAAAGAGGACCATGACATCAGGAAGGTGATGCCATGATCCATAAGAGAATTGGATTTAAATGAGGCAGGGCTGTGCAAAGTCACCAGTCTCACTTTCCCCTCTGGAGCTGTCTGGATCCAGTGGTAAGATATCGATCAGGATAATTAGAGATGGCCCAGAACCATTTAAACAGTTGTAAATAGGGGGATGGCATTGTGCGGGGTGAAGCATCAGAAGAATGGAAGTACTTTGAAACTTAGAAATGGTTGGAGTTGATTTTTCTTTCTGGGTTTTTTAGTCAGTCAATCCTGCCCCTTCCTGTCCAGCTCCAGCAATCCTGCAGAGAGAAAGGAAGGAAAAGGTCTAGACCTAGATTTGTAGGCTCATAGACTGTTAGATCTGAGAGGGACCTAAGATATCAACCAAGCCTACTCTCCTCATTTTATAGGTGGGGAAATGTGAACTCAACAGCGTGAAGACTTAACCAGCATCACACAGCTAATCACTGACAGTTCCTCTTTTCCCTTAAAAGAGATACAGTGCCAGCCTTTGGAGAACCATTAGACTAAATGGTGAGACAGCATAATTTACATGCAATATCTAAACCTATTAAAATGAAATAATTACAAAAGCTTTAGAAAGTGGAGGGGGAATCATAGACAAAGAGCTGGAAGGAACTTTAGAAGTTATTGCAACTCCATCATTTTATAGATAAGAAATACGAGGCCTAGAAAGCTCAAGTTCATGCCCAAGTTCATACAGGTATTGTGCTCCATGGCCAAGTCAGGATTTGAATGTGACACCTCTGATGCCCAGTTCAGGGTTCTTTCCAAAATGCTATTCCTCTTGGGTCCAGCATAGTGCTAGAGGAAAAATGGAATTAATTGGGAAAGTTATCTTGGAAAAATAAATTTTTTTTGAGCTCTTAGGGACCTTAGAGACCTATGGTTTAATTTAACAAATGAGGAACTTAAAGTCAAGAAGGAAAAATGTCTAGCCTCAGGATACATGGTAAGTTCATGGTATGTTTGGTAGAGAATTTAGGTTTCCACCGTGGAGGAGGTGGTATTTTTGATAAAGGCTACAGTTGCTGCTACGTCTTGTTTTCAAAGTGTGTAAAAAGCCAGAGGAGCTGGGGCTTTGAAACCCCACCTGGAGACATCAAATGTTTGTTAATATAAGAGTGCCTAGGGTTTAGGGGCCATGTGGACAGCCCAGCTGGGAGTGTGCTGCCATTTGATTGGGCACAAGGCAAGAGAAGCATAGAAGTCGTCTAGGAGGCAGATAGAAATGCAAGAATTAGTAGATTGATGTATTCTGCTTTTTTGGGGTGGGAGGAAAGGGGAGGAGGGGAGAGTGCCATACCAACTAAAGGGTTTCATTTCTGCTAATCCATGCAAATGGCTGTGCTTCCCAGATGGTTGTAGCTTGAACAATATTTCCATGTGAAAGGTGCCTTTCCCCCACCCCCCACAATGGCTTTGAGAAGCAGCCCTGCCATTGTCACCCCACAGAGAAGAGCAGGAAAGACTTCAGAGATGCTCTCTGCTCTCTACATTCACATGTCATGTCTTTATCAGACTGGCAACGTGTCGCTCACCCCCTTTCCTCATTTACAAATTCAAAGTAGGGGAAAGACTTGGGAGATAGGGCCAAGAAAAAAAGAGAAGAAATGGTGAAGGGAAGGAAACAGATTATACATTGCATTCTCAAGGAACTGGTGATTATGAAAACAAGAGAGCTGGCCCCAAGTGCATCTTGGGGGGAAGAGTCTCTTACTGGCCTGGTGGGCAGCAGCTGTTTAGCGTTGCTTCTGAGTGGGCCAGGATTGGTCTTCTCATCTTGCTGTAAGGGTGGGGGTGGGGAAGGTTAGGGCCAGCCAGAATAGCTCTGTTTGCTTTGACTGCGAAGAAAGAGTAAGCCATTTTGCTAACATTATTTAAAAAGGGGAAAAAATGAAGAAAGATCCCTCCTGGCTAATGTCACAATCCTTTCTAATGCAATGGAGCATCTGGAGCCAAAGGACCAGGTCTGTTTGACAGACTGGGAGAGTTTGCTTCAATTCAGGGAGTTATGATTTGAACATGATTTGGTTTCTGTTGGCCTCTCAGAGGGGCAAAATGAACTGCTTTAAGCTAGGAATTCGGTGGAGTCCTGGTTGATGGCTTTACCCTTGTCCTTAGGCTAAGCCCTGGACCAAGTCAATCTTGAGTCTCACCAAGTGTGGCAGCTCTTGTGTCCTTTCCAACTGCGAGCAGGGCAAGGATATTTGGGTTAGTATTATGCCAAGGAAAAGTAATTTTCTTTTTCCTTCTTTGTAAAATGAAGACAAAGGATTGTTTTTTTTTCCTTTCTCAAGGCCTCACTTTGAGGTAGGATAATGTAGTAGATAGAGAACTGGCTACTGCTTGGCACACAGTAGGCATCTAATAAATGCTGGTTGATTTGACTTGCTTTTGAAAGTCAGGGAGTCTAAAAAATGTAATTTTTAAGCTTGTGGGTTTTCTGTGGAAATAAGGCTTCTCTGAATGCGAGAGGGGGGTGGAGAGGTCAGAAAAGATCTGGAATGAGACAGGGCAAGCGAAAAGATAAGAGATGGAAGATTATTCCAGGAGAGGGCACTCACCTCAATCCAGGAAGACATTGTTTCCTTTCCTGTCTCTGACACATGCTGACTGTGTGAACCCGGGCAATCTCTCAGTAGTCTAGACAACTCTGTAAGACTACAAGGTGTAGAGAAGGTGCCAACCTGCATTGGTAGAGGGAATTCCTAAGTGGGGGATTCCCCATATCAGTGAAATGACAGGTCTGGTCCCTGGGAAAGCATGTTATGTCTAGAGTCAGAGAAACACAGAAAGGATTTCACTGGTCATTTAGTTCAACCTGTAAATGAACAGGCATCCCCTCTCCATCTCCAACAATTGGTCATCCAGTTGCCAACTGGAGACTTCAGAGGATGGAGACCCCTATTTCCCACCTTCCTCTGTTGCATGGCTCCAACTACCAAGAAGTTGCTTGTCCTGTTGACCTGAAATTGACTTTCCTGTGACCTTCTTTGTGTGCAGCTCTTTCCCAAAAGAACTGGTTTTGGATCCTGGCCCTACCACTCACTAAGTGACTACATCGTACCTGTGTGAAGTCATCTGTAAAATGAGAGGTTGGACAGAAGACCCTATCCACCTCTAAATTCCATACTATCATGACTATGGATGGGGAATGTCTCTGAACCTTCTTTTCACCATCAAAAAATAGGGATAGCATAATCACGATTGTTGTTGTTTAGATGTACCCAACTCTGTGTGACCCCATGGACATTGTTTATGACTTTTTCTTGGCAAAGATTCTGGAGTGGTTTGCCATTTACTTCTTCAGTATATCTCCATTTTACAGATGAGGTACTGAGGCACATAGAGGTTAAGTGACTTGCCCAGGGTCACATAGCTAGTAAGTGTCTGAGGCTGGATTTGAACTCAGATTTTTCTGACTCTAGACCCAGTGGTCTATCCACTGCATCACCTAGCTACCCCAGTATAATTGTACTACATACCTTGTGTGACAGGTGTAAAGAAATCATTTGTAAAGTGCTATATAACTGTATAATATTATTGTTAATACTCAATGGAGAGAAAAATAGGACAAAGGTGTGTTATATGTCCTGTCTTGGAGCCCTGGTAGCTTTTGTGCCTGGAGAGCTTCTCTACCTCCACTCCTAGGACGCTGTGGCTCACAGTGGTCAACGAAAAACTCATGCCTCATGCCTCAAGGTAGGGAGCCATTTTCCACAGTCTTCTAACCTTTACTTCCTTCCTTTTAGAAAATGCTGTTCCTTTGCATTTGAATTTTGAGACCCAGAGGCAGCCTTGAGTTGTGAGTTTTTTTCCATAGGGCCAGTTGTGTGCAGAACATCTTATGCAAATAAATATTTTACAAAGGGAAATTTCCTTTCCTACTCCCACTTACTCAAATTGATTTTGCTTGAATGAAGGTACATTATCCCCAGGCTCTAATTCAGTGCCTGGATAGATAGTTTAGGAAAGGGGAGATGAAAAGGACCTTGGGATTATCTAGGAGTTTAATTTTAGAGCCAGAGTCCATCTGATCTAACCTCCTCATTTTACAGGCAAGTAAACTGAGGTTTAAGTGACTTGCCTATGGTCATTCATAATAAGTATCTGAAGAGGGAATCAAATTCAGGTCTGATTCAGTTTTCTCAATGATAAAAAGAGAGGGTTGGATTCAATGACCCCTAAAGCTTCTTTCATTTCAAAACTGATGAACTTATGATATGAGTGGAAAGGGACCATAGAGACTCTCTAGTCTAATTCCTTCACTTTATGCTGGGAAAACCAAGGCGCAGTAAGTCTAGGTAATCTGCTCATCGAAGAATTTAGAACTGCAATAGACCTTGGAGACCATCTGGTCCAAGCCCTTCTTTTCTCTGTTTGATCTGAGGCCCAACTTGCCAGAAGTCCTCATTTGTTACAGTAGTTTATGAACAGGGAGAATCTGAGTGAATGTAAGATGTCTTGGGAAGGAAAGGATTCTTGAACTTGACTCCACAGCCAAATCCTTTTCTCACCAAGGGAATAACAATAATCTTAATAAAGCTGATGAAGTGGCTTCTTGGTTGGTAATCTCTTAGCTTGGTCACAGGGCCTATGTTAAAGTTTAGGTAGATAACTGCAGGGAAGGTAAGATTGTGAACTCTCTGTCTCTCTCTTTGTCTGTCTGTCTCTGACTCTGTGTCTCTCTCTGTGTCTCTGTCTCCAGTGTCTGAGGTCTGCCCAGAAAACTGTAGTCCATGGTATCCTTGAATGCTTGAGATCTGGGAAAGAGTTTATATTGAGGTCTGCTTCCTTGCCAACAGCCTGATAGAGCACAGGAGGCCAGGGAATGTTAATATTTTTGTTAGGGAGGACAGTGTGGGTGGGGGTGGGGGTTGGGGTGGTGTTACATATTTATGGTTCTGCCTGGCAAATTGGGGCACCCTTTCATGAGCATCCTGAAGAGATTGGTAGGCTTGCCTTCCAGTGCAAAGTCATTCAGAGCTTTGGAATGCCCTCAGGTTTCACCCAAGCGGCTGCGTAGATGGCTCGGTGTGTTTGTGTTCATCCTTCGTTGCCTGAAGAAGATCATGACATCAGAGAAATGATGACATGACTTGCACTTAACTTTGTTTTGAGTGAGGGAGGGCTGTGCAACGTCACTTTCCCCTCCTGAGCCATCTAGATCCAGTGACCAGATATTCGTCAGGATAATAACTTGGTATAGATTTTGAAGAAGACAGTATTCCACAGTCTTCCTAGGAGGTAGCATGGGCTTGAGTTCAAATCCTAGCTCTACCTTTTGCAAGCTGTGTGACCTTGACCAAGTTACTCAATTTCTTTCCTCAGCTGTGAAGGAAGGAGACTGGACTAGCTGGTATCTGAGATCTCTTCCATCTCTGTAACTTTGATCCTAAATAATTCAGTCTGCCCTAGCCTTGGCATGGTTGGAGTAGGTGACACTAAAATCTCTCTCATCTCTAACTCTACGATTCCGTAGCCACAGGACCAATAAGTGGAAGTTAATGGAAAGCAAAATTCTGCTCAACAAAAAGGTAAACTTTCTAACGTTAAGGACAATCCAAAAATGGAATGATCTACCTTGCTGGGTAATGAATTGCCCATTCTGATGCCCAAGAAAGAGAGGTCTTTAAGTACAAACTAGATGGTCACTTGCTGGGGATATTGTGAAGGAATGCCTGTTTTAGCTTGGGATTGGATAAGATCTGAGTTCCTTTTCAAACCTGAGTCTCTCATTCAGCTGTTCTAGAGGTTTGCTAAAGACTTTAACCATTGTTAAGGCAAAACAGGGTGGTGGTATTTATCTGAAATGAAATACTGAAATGATTTGCTCTTTCCTTCTTCAGCTCATTTTATAGATGAGGAAACTGAGGCAAACAGGGTTGAGTGACCTGCCCAGCATCACACAGCTGGTAAGTGAAGTGTCTGAGGGCAGATTTGAACTCAGGATGAAGAGTCTTCCCAACTCTAAGCCTGGTGCTCTATCCGCTGGGCCACCTAGCTGCCCAGGGTAGCCTGTGGTTTATCCAGGGACCTTTGGGTAGAATCTTTGAGGCCTTAAGCTGTTGCTTCCTCTTCTCTCCTAGAAAAGTTCAGACAGAGCAGGTTGCCTAGGCATATAATCTATGAGAAGTCACTGATTTTTCCACCATGAGCACTTCAATTTAACTCAATTCCCGGCTTCCTTTGTATGAGATGAGGAGTGAGAAGAAAGGTGCAGTCAGAACTGTGGAATCCTCAGAGGAAAGCAGGGTTTCTATGGAAAGAAATGGAGGGTCATAGATTTAGAACTGAAAGGACATTAACTTCTAATATCCTTTACTCCAAACTCCTCATGTTATAGGTGAGGAAACCGATACCCAGGGGATTAGGATATCTACCCTAGGGCATACATATAACACCCAGGATTGAAGCCCTCCAAATCCAAGGAGTTCAGAATGAAAGAATGTTTTCTAAGGATGCATTGTGGGTTCCAAAGGGTATAGTGGAAGGGACGAGTGGAGGAAGGTAGAGATGGAGGAGGAGGGCTGGGGTGGATGGTGACCAAAGTGTGGGAGCAAGCATTTGCAGAATGTTACCTTGAGTCTAGGATAATGTGTCTGCATGCTAGGGGTTAGGAGAATTAATTATTATCATATTTATCTATTCCAACTTGCCATAATCTCTTCTCCAATTCTGTGACAGCAAAACAATTCCTAATTCCTTTTGATGCAAAAGGACTTAGTTGCTTATTGACATAGCTTTCATTTCGCAGGTATATAGTAGCTACAGTCCCTCACAGGGGAGTTGAGGGAGACCATTTGTATTGGTTTTTTTCCTGGAGGGGAAGGAAGCTTATGGGCATCTTAATGAATTGCTGACACTAGCCTACAGGCAAAGGGAGGTTGAAAGTGTCTGACTTGTTCATATCCAGCCTCTACGGAAATAGAGACTGGTAACCCTAGTGGAGGAACCACTGTCCTCAAGGATTGACTGAAGGAGGCAGGCAAAAGGGAGGGCTTCTGGCAGCTGCTAGAATATTTTAATTCCTCCTCCAAACTCAGATCCAGGAGACTCTCCCTGATCTGGGCTCAGTCTATAGTTGTGTATTTGTTGGCACCTTGTAGGATTGCTTGCTGTTTGTCCCTCATTCTCAAAGAGGACCACGACATCAGGAAGGTGATACCATGACTTGCAAGTGAATTGGATTTAAGTGAGGTAGGGCTGTGCAGGGTTACCAGCCTCACTTTCTCCTCTGGAGCCATCTGGGTCCAGTGGCCAGATATAGATCAGGATGACTGAAGATGGCCTCCACCTTGTAGGGAAATGGTCTTAAAAAGAATAACTCAGCTGCAGCATCCACTTCAGTGTAAGATGCTTGAGAGGCCAGCATATCCTTGCATCTTATGATCCTGGAGGGTTTTCTTGGGCATCAGAAGCTGTCACTGCTGTACATCCAAGATGAATGTAGAAAGGATCATCTGAGGCGGACAGTATCTTAGGAAATATTTAATTAAGATCATAGATTTAGAGCAGGTGGGATATTTGAAATTACCTGGTCCAATTCTCCTTTTAGATGTAAGTTAACTGATGCCAAGGTTATAAAGAGGGTGCTTAGAAGAGCCAGGGTTCAATCCCAGATCTTTGTACTCCAAATGTGTTCTCCTACAACTACACTGTTCTGGGTGGTTTAATGGAAATAGCTCAGTCAAATACATTTAATAGAGTGCTTATAGGTGCAGAAAAAGTCTACAATTTCTGGCCTTAGGGGGCCTTCATCTCTAAACAGGGAAGAGAATGGACCCAGCTGAAGTGTTCATAATTAAGGTGAGTCTGTTAAGGGGACAATTAGCTCCTATCCTGAGATGAGCAGCCAGAAAAGGCAGGAGCAGGTGGTAAGCAACCAGGAGCTGAGAATCAGTCCTGGGCAATTTCAGAGAAGAGTCAAGAGCCATAATTTCCCCCATAGCCAGGCTTTATCACCTGGTGACTTCTACTGGCAGTCTGAGTACAATAATTAAGAGGAAAGAACTTGCCTGGTATCCTCACTCCTACCAAGGGATCGTGAGCCCCCTTCCAAGCAGAGCCTGATTTTTAAAAAAGAGTCAAGGGTGAACAGCCCAGTGACCTTACATAATGGAATGGGATATTCTGACAAAGAGAACTTTACACACTGAAATTATTTGGGGTAAGTATGCCTTACCTAGGATATCCCATAGCCTAGCATTGTGCACCTTCTGTTAACATCAGAATCATTCAATGCCAAAGCTTGAAGGGACCTTCAGAGATCATTTAGTCCCACTCTTCCATTTGATAAATGAGGAAACTGAGGCTCAGGGATATGAAATGACACCTGAAACTACACAGTTAACAACTAGAAGATCCAGGCTTGGACCTAGTGCTTCTAAGTACATTGCTTTCATTTCCGTCCTTCTGTAGAAGGAAAGGTCCCTCAAGCTTGGGCATTTTCTGTTGGCTGATCTCTTGATTGTATTATTAATAAATCACATATATATTATGGCATATATTGTTATATATTTTTTGCTCTCAGAGGCAGTCAGGGTTAAGTGACTTGCCCAAGGTCACCCAGCTAAAGCCGGATTTGAACTTAAATCCTCTTGATTCCAGGGTTGGTTGCTCTGTCTACTGTGCCACCTAGCTGCCCTGTATATGTATTATTCAGATTATAGCACTTTTACCAACTAGATCTTTTCCATATGGTCGTACAGACTGTCAGTCAGAACACTTTGAAATAGACATCATAAAAATACAAAGTGAAATTGTCTGCTAAAAGTGGAATACACTTAGAAAGAAAAATACAGTTTCCTGCTAAACTTCACACTGGGAGAAAACAGGGAATTTCAGAAATCATTGAGAACTTTGTGTGTAAAAAATATACAATATACTATATACAATATGTGTGTATACATACATATATGCATATAAATATGGGCCCATGTATATCATATTCATCTGCATAGGAGTTTGTATACATGTATGTATATGTTTATACTTTCATGTGTATATATATACATGGGCATTGTATATGTAGGCACACATGTATATTGTGTATAGAGAGCTTAAAATGACAGCTTAATAGCTTAAAACTGTACTAAGACTTTTGGGACACCCTGCAGATGTATACATGCACATGTATATTTGTATACATGTTTATACATTTGTACATGGTGCATATGTATACACACATATATATGCACACACAATTCACATGCTTGTAAACATGTGCTTGTATATCTAAGTATAAAATTTGGCTAGACTAGACTAAGTATTTGATTGGAAAAGGAAAGTTGTGGAGTAATTCAGAAGTAGTTTGTAAAGTCACTAAATTTGAAGAAACAGTGACAAAAATGTCCATCTCTAAAGGCCTCTGGATGTCTTAGCCAGTAGTAAAAGCCTAAATAAAATATAAAACCAAATAGCGTTTTTGTTATGGGTTCAAATTACAAAGGTAGGAAACGAGTGAATGGATTAATGACCAAATCCTGACACTCAGATAATGGAGACTCCTTCTTATTTGACAAAACTGTCAGTCCCCCACCCTTATTTTACGATGCTTCAGGGCTCTAATGAACACAGAAATTCTTTTCAAGTGACCTCAGCAGCTTTTCTCTTTTATGTGGAGGTTTCAGGCAGGCAAAGTTTGAGCTGAGCTTCCAGTCAGCTTGGATGCCCCAGTGCTCCCCCCACCCCCAAATTTAGTGGGTGATAGTTGCTGGAAGTGCTTTCTGTAACTGTCTCCAGGTAAAGGGTGGTGAGAGGGATCTGGTGTGTACACACCCATCCTGTATCCAGTTTCTAGTTAACTGAGTTATTGACTCTGCTAATAAGTTTATTTTGCTTGCAAAATGGTTTTCAATTGCCAGCCAGGCTGAGCCAGCTCATGGGACACACCCAGTAAATGTTGTTGTATGAATGAATGAATGAGACACAGAATGAATGTCCACTTGGCCTGTGTCTGCTTTGGAAAGCATTGACTGAGCTCCTTCCACTTTATAGCCAAATCCAGACTTGTCATATTGTTTTCTCATCTGAGCCATTTTATGAAGTTAAATGGAATGGTGGGTAGAGCCCTAGCCTAGGAGTCAGGAAGAGGTCCTGTTTCTGACGTCTGCTGTGTGACCTTGGGCAAACAACTAGATCTTTCCTTCCACAAAGACAGCTCTCTAAGGCAGGAATCCTTAACTTGGAAAAAAATATATATTTGATAAATATATTTCACCACAATTGGCTTTCTTTGTAATCTTACGTTTTTAAATGCATAAAATAAAATACATAAGTCTGAGAAGGGGTCTATAGGCTTCACCACGCTGCCAAAATTATTCATGATGTATTAAAAAAAAGAAAATAACTTGTTTTTAAGACTATAAGTCATTCAGAAGCCAATCTAAATTACAGGAGGAACTTTCCACATCACACAGCATTCCCTATACTAATGAAATCATTGGTCCAGGGTACATGTGTGCATGTATGTGTAGGAGTGTGTGTATGTGTGTGTGTGTTAAAAGTGTGTGTAAAAGTAAAAATTGTGGGGCAAATGATAAACTACTTTGTAAGTAATCAGATTTAAGTAGTGACCACACCACATGCATCCATGCACACTTTTGTGTCTAGATGTATGTTTTCATTGATACAGTGAACTCACTGGTAAAGAAACTTTCTTAATGCAGATCAGTACTAACTAATTAATTGATTAATTAACTAATGCAGATCTCATCTTAGGGAGTTTCATGGGCACATGAAGAAAATTGAGGGACTTGCCCAGGGCCCTGAAGACAGTATGTGTAGAGTTGGGACTTGAACCCAAGAGCAGATCTCAATTGACTCCTCTATGAGACCTCTCTCACACACACACACACACACACACACACACACACGTATATATGTGTGCATATAATTAGTTTATTTCTCCTCAACAACCTCCATGCTGCCCTGACCCTATCCCTCATGTGGCCTCAAGGCAGAAAGTTCCCCACCCCTACCCCAAACCAAGCCTTTTCTCTCACTCTGGGGACCTACAGTCCTGACAGTTGTCCACTACATCTAGGCCCCTGGACAACTAGGTGGTGGAGTGGATAGAGTGCCAGCCTGGGGTCAGGAAGACTCATCTCCCTAAGTTCAAATCCAGCACACAGTTAATAGTTGGGTGATCTTGGGCAAGTTACTTCTCCCTCTTTGTATTTCTTTCCTCATGTGTAAAATGAGAGAGAGAAGAAATGGCAAACTGGTATAGTATCTTTGTCAAGAAGACCCCAAATGAAGTCTCAGAGAGGTGGGTACATTGACAAAACAACAAAATAAACATCTGGGCCCAATCCCAGCTTCGCTTTGCTTTCCTCTCTGGCTTACTAGCTGCCCTGCTGCTGCTGCTTCCTGTCACCCCATTTCTCTCTACCCCAATCTTCACCCCTCCTCCCCTTCCAGTTCTGGAAGCATAATCCAATCAGCTCTGTCATCATTATTAGGAAGTATGTCAATATATTCCCCAAAGACTCTTATCACCCTCCCAGTAACTTTACAAGCCAAACTACCCGTCCCTGCCCACCACTCCCCTCAACACATTATCCCTTTGATTATAATATAAGCTCCCTGAAGGCAGGAACTCTCTTTACTTTTCTATTTTCATCTCCAGCATTTAAGACACAGTAAACACTAAAGGCTTTTTCATTCATTCATTCCCACTCTTTTCATTGCCATCCTTTATGGTGCTAAAGAAGACCACTGGTCCTCAAGAAATGGAGAAGAAAGTGGAAAATGAGAAGGCAATAAGCATTTACATTACACATACTATGTGCCAGGCATTGTACTAAAACCTTTATAAATATAATTTTATTTGATCCTCACAACAACCTTGGAAGGTGGGTGCTATTTTTATCCCCATCTTACAGCTGAGGAAACTAGGGGTAAGTACCCATTGTCACACAGCTAAGAAATGTCTGACATTACATTTGACCCCATGCCCAGTGCTCTATCCATTGCACCACCATCAGCTACCTCTAAAGTTAAAAAAAAAAAAAAAAGCAGGAAATGTTTAGTTTAACTTAAAAAAATAGAAACCCTGCACTGTTTGCTGACCTCAAGGTCATTGTACTTGATGGTCAATATAGTTTGAATCTGATTCAATATCATTAGGGAATTAAGGACCCTTCTTGCAGGAAAGAAATGAATTTCATTTTTTTCATTCTAACATTCATTCTGGGTTTGGGATTCCAGCTTCATTTTCATTTTACAAAATACTTTTATCACTTCTCCCTTGTGGGGTAAGGATGATTATCATTTTTACTTTGATAGTGAGAAAAGGGAACTCCAAAGATAGTTAGTGAAATAGCCCAGGGCTCCAAGTGAGGTTTCCTATATTTAAGTATTTAGGATCACAGCTCTAGAACTGAAGGACATTCAGAAACCATCTGATCCAACCCATCTCATTTTATAGACGAAGAATCTGAATCCCTAGGAGCTTACATGACTTGTCCAAGGTCACACACCTACTAAGCTTCTGAGGTGGAATTTGACTCATAAACTATGTGATCTTTCCACACTGCTTATGTTTAGTACCCTTTGGCACCAAACTGCCATACTGTAGTTGTTTCAGTCATGTATAACTTTTCATAACCCCGTTTGGGATTTTCTTGGCAAAGATACTGGAGTGGTTTGCTATTTCCTTCTCCAGCTCATTTTCCAGATGAGGAAACTGAGGCAAATGGGGTTAAGTGATAAGGGCACATAGCTAGTCATTGTCTGAGATTAGAAAGAAGCCTCTTCCTGATTCTAGGTCCAGAGCTCTAACCACTGTGCCAATAAAAAACAACAAGAAATAGAATTCAACCTGTAAGGGAAACCAACTCATGACAAATTTAGTCAAATCAACAATTACATTTAACAATTATATATTGAAACATCTGTTTTACCAGGGGCATTCTGCTAGATACTGTCAGTGATAAGGAGTATGAAAACAGTATTGGCCTTCAGAGGACAGAGTCTAAATGGGATCCAAGGCAGATAGTCCTTGGGAAAGTCATTTAACTACTTCAGATCTCTGCTTCCTCATGTGTAAAATGAAGGCAGAAAACAATCCAAAGTGAATGCTGTAAAATTCCAAAGGGTGACCATGGCCCCAAGGAAGAGATATGATAAGACACTCCCACCCTGCTCTGCACTCTTCAGTAGAGGTGGAAGGACAAGGAGTGTGGAATATTGCATATGTTTTCAGATATTTTTTTCAATGTATTTTGTAAGTTTTCTTTTTATCATTTTTATCTTTTAAAAATATTTTTATGTGAGGTTGCTCTCTGGGAGGGAGGAGCAGAGGGATAGAAGGGAAAATCTAGGCAACATAAAACAAAAATATCAACGAACATTTATTTTTAAAACTGAAAGGGTTGGACTAAATGATCTCTGAAGTTCCAGTTATGACATTCTATTCTTCTATAAAGCTACATGAAATTAAATCACAATAAATGTAGCAATAATAATAGCTTGCATGAATAGAGAACTTTAAGGTTTCATTGTTGTTTCATTGGAGTGTCATTGGGACTTGGTAACGTAGGTGCTATTATCATCCCCATTTTACAGGTGGGGAAACTGAGGTCTGGGGAAGTTAAGTGTCCAGACCAGAGTCACTTAGCTAGTAAGGGTCTGAAGCAGAATTTGAACCTAGGTTTTTCCTGACTCTTAATCTCATGCTATCTGTCTTCATAAAAAGAAATCTAATAAGTTTTTGGTCAAATGAGAGATACAAAGAGGGTACATGAAGCTAGAGAACTTGGAGATTCCTCTAGGCTAAGAAGTTTCATGGTTTAAGAAGGAATTGAGCTGAGTCTTGGAGGATGAGTTGGACTTGGCCAGGTAGATAGCAGGAGGATTCCAGGCAGGGACAACAAATTGCAGGAATACAGGCACAGACCAGAAGGTACAGAGATCATTCAAGAGATAACAAGTAGACTACTTTATCCGAAGTATACAACTCATATAGGGGAGCAGTGGGAAACAAGTGTGGAAATATAGCCTAGAGCCAGGCTATGGAATATTATGACTGGTAGATTGTCAAGTATTATTGGATTTGTTTGTTTGTGAGTATTATTGTCTAGGCAGCTAGGTGTATAGTGGATGGAGTACTGGGCCTGAAGACTGGAAGATATGAATTTAAATCTGGCCTTGGACACTTAGTAACTGTGTGACCCTGGACAAGTCATGTAATCTCTGTTTCCATCAATTTCCCCATCTGTAAAATGAGATAAAATAACACTTATCTCAGTGCCTGGCACATGGCAAACACCATATAAATGTGTGCTATTATTAGCTATTATTATCATAGGCAATACAGAGCCATAGATAGTTCTGGAACATGGAGGTGATATGATCACACAGATTTAGCGCTGGAATGGGCCTCAGGGACTATCTAGTTCTACTCTCTCCTTTTCCAGGTGAATAAAATTGTGTTTTAAGGAAATTAAGTGACTTGCAGATAGTCATGCAGATAGGAAACTTCAGACATGAAGTTTACGTGGGGTCATGTTATCTGACTCTGACGTTGACGTTTTTCCCACTGATTACAGAAGAGATGAATCTAGCATCAGTGCAAAGGATGGATGGGATAGATGACAGGATTACAGGGTTAAAAGGTTATTCTAGGCACGACCAGATAAGGTTCTGAATAGAAGAGAGTTGGTGAAATAAGGATTTAACGAGTGGTTGGACAAGTGAGAACATGAAGGGAGTAGTGAAGAGACATTTTAGCTGAAATGTAGGGATCATGTCATATAAGGGGAGTGAAGGGGAAGATTACTCTGGGGTTTCTAATCCTGAGTATTAGTGAAAGTCACGATCTAGGGATGAAAAAGCCTAGAGGCAGGGATGGTTTGGGGCAATACTAGTTAGTACTTTACGCAGTCTTTTCCTCTCAACAACACTATGAGATAAATAAGTAAAGTAAGTAAGTAAAATGAGATCATTTTAACCATGTTGGGTTTGAAGTCATTTGGGGACTAAAGAGGAGATCTAAGGAAAAAGGTCAAGGTTGAAGGGCACAGATGGAGGGTACAGGGTTTAGACCTAAATAGGAATAAGGATACCTTTTAGTCTAATATTGGAAAAAAGAATGAGAGGATATGGATTTTGTTGTCTAGGATTGGGGAAACGAGGGAGTGTATACTGGAAGCTATCTCATCCATCTCCAGCATGGCATAGTGGGTACAATATTGATCTCTTAAGCTCTGTGAGACTCAGTCTCCTCATCTGTAAAATGGTGATAATAATAGTCCCTACCTTCTAAGGGTTGTCATGAGGATAAAGTGAGATAATATATGTAAAGCACTTTTTAAAATCTTAGTGCACACTCTAAATGTGAGCTCTTGTTATCGTCTATGCATTATGAGGGGGTGGTGTAGGAGTGTAGGATTGAGGAGACAGGAGGGTGTTTTCAATAGCCATGTGTCACAAAAATGGAACTGTCTCCTGTTGAGGGTGGGTGTTTATTTTTTACTTTCCAATATTCCTAGCCGAGGCAGGCCTGTCCTCCTCACTGGCCCATCTGGAATAATTCTGTTCACATGCCTTCCAGGGAGCTTGTTTTGCAGTATCCATGAAGGATTTGAAATAGCATGAAAGTAAATCCAAGGCAGCTTCAGAGTGTGTGTGTGTGTGAGCATGTGTGTATGTAGAAACGAAGGTAGTGGAAACATGTGTGTGCCTGGAGGTGTCATGGTGGGAATAGGGGGCTGGGCTGATAGTGGTGGAGTTACTCTCCACTCCTGCACTTTTCCCAAGGAGTTAGGGGAAGAGGCTTAGTCTCAGTGGTACACTGCCCTGTGGTCTGTCTTTCCTGCCTTCAGGTGGAGGCATCTCCAAATGTTCTGATCATAAATGACTGAAGATTGTAGGAGTTGATCATAGGGAGCCATGATGGATAAGATGAAGCAGCCAGTCAATGTGACTGATAGGAGTACAAAACCCCAGTGAATATTATGCAAAGAACAAGAAGAATGGAGATATTAATCAACTGATCTGCAAGTATTTAGCAAGGACCTGTTATGTGCTAAGTACTGGGGATATACGATTAAAGTGAAATAATCCCTGCACTCAATGAGTTTATATTCTATTGGAGAAGAGACAAAAATGTACAAATATATCCAAAATAAGTAGCAGATAGTTTTTTTTGGAGGGGGAAGGCACTAGCAGCTGTGGGAGTAGGGATTGGAAAGGTTTAATATAAAAGGTGCTGCTTGAGCTGAGCTTTGAAGGAAATTCAGGACCTAGAGGTGAGGGCTAGGAGGGGGTATCCTCCAGCATTTCAGGAATAAGGGTCAGTCAACACAAAGGCATGGTGAGAGGAGACAGGGAATACTAGACACAATTGTTAATCCATCAACAAGCATTTCTAAAGAATCTATTACGAGTTAGATGCTGTGCTAGGAGCTAGGGTTACGAATACAAATCTGAGACAGTGTGTCTGCCTTTATAGAACTATGGAAAGATCAAAGAGGAAATGGAATTGATTGAATGTCAAGTCAATGCCATTTGGTCAATGGGTCCAAGCTATAGAGTGTGAATTAATACTGCACGAACTCAGCCTCCTATCAATAAACAAATAATGACTGGATATGTGTTGGGTGTTCAGGACTGTCTAGGTTCAGTGGAAGACACAGAGAGGGTGCCCTCAAAGACCTTACAGTTTAACTGGGGAAATAAGACCAATATACAACGAACAATGCAAGAACAAGTAAGTGCCAAATGGTACAGAACAGTTTATGTGATATAATAATGCAATATAACAACAGCACACAAATATTGAGCCCATAGTGGATTCAAACGATGTCTTCGATCTTGGGAGAGATGCAACATTAAGGTAGAACATGGGCTCCTGCTACCAGGGAGCTTATAGTCTGGTAAGGGTATGAGGCATCAACAACACAGATATCTGTAAAACACAGTGATCACATGCTAAAAAGCTATGTGGCATAGTAGCTAGAATGTTAGACCTGGAGGCAGAAAGCTCTGAGTTCAAATCCTATTTCAGATGCTTACTGACTGTGTGACTCTAGATGCGTTCACTATACCCCTCTGAACCTCAGTTTCCTCATCTGTCAAATGGGGATAATAATAGCACCTATCTCTCAGGGTTGTTGGTTGTTGTGAGGATCAAAAGATGTTTAATTGCTTTATGAACCTTAAAATACTGTATAGATGTGAGCTAATATTATTTAGTGTGTTAGAGAATTATGAATAAAAAGATATTATTAATGTGTATTATTGTATATTACTATATAATGTATATTATAATTATATTGATATATTATATGTTAATATATAACTATAATAATTATATTATAATTATATAATATACTAATATATATTATACATAGCTAATATGTATCGGGGTCGAATTTGAACCCATATCTTTCTTGCGTCAAGCATTGTGCTAAATGTTGAAGACAGATAGAAAAGTGAGGTACTTCCTGCTTTCAAAGAGGGACTAGCTGAGGGACACAAAATATGTAGCTATATTCTGAGGCAGGACAGGAAGGCCCATTGGTCCTTAGGGTGCAACATCAGAGAAGATTACAAGGCTCAGTGACTGTTAAGGGATATATGGAAGGTGGTAAAGCCCAGTGGTCCATAAGCAAGGCAGATAGACAGCAGTGCTATAAACCAAACCCTGTTTAACCATATTTGCCAATAAATTTGTTAAGAAACAAAGTGCTATGAAAGGTACAAGGGGGGGAAGTCTGTAAGTACAAGGATTAGCCTGTAAACCCTCACTAAGGGCTGTAATAATTAGGCTTTTGTAGGTTTTTGTAGAGGAAGTGTGTCCTTGAAGGATAGGTGGGATTTGGACAGGCAGAGGGCCAGGGAGGTAAGAGGGTGTGAATGCTGGAAAGATTTTAACTAAAAAGTATGATAAGAATGGAATAGGAGTCAGTCAGAAAGTGGTTCTGGGAGGGGAAATTGGAGTCAAATGGGGTCATAGATGAAGGCTCAGCTTCAGCCCACACAGGGTGGCTTGAACTCAAAGCCCCATTGAAAATAAAATTGTTTACCATTCAGTCAGATACTGCCTCTCTTAGCTTGTGTATGTGGGCTGGCCAGAGCTGGTGGAAGTCGGGGTGGGTCCCAGCTTCACAAGGTCTGGTTTCTAAGAGCTCTGGCTGAGGGACAATGATCCTTCCTTCCTTCCCAATCACTTTTTATACTGGGAAAATAATCTGAGTGGAATTAGGAATGGCACCAGTTTTCCCCCTGCCTGGCTCAGATGTGGTATCTGAGAGCAGAGTTTTTAGCTTTCAGGACTTAGAACGGGGAGGGAGTATCCTCCATGAAAGCCCAAGAGAGAAGAAAGTCTTGGCATTGGGCTCTTAATCTGCGTCCATGTGAAGTCAAATCTGTTAGATGAGATAATAAGCTCCATATTTGAGAGACTATTTTAAGGCTATCTGTCTCAAAATAAACCAGAGGACTTGGAGTAGGGGAAGACAGAAAGGCATGGCTCATCAGCCTGTTTTTCCCCCGCTTAATGATCCCAAACCCAGTACAAGGCCCTCAGTGATATTGTAATGGAAACCACATTTTTTTTCACTGTATGTTTTTGGACAAACACAGCCAAAGCTCTGAGACATAATTAAGATTACTACTCCCAATCCTAGGAATACACAGACTTTCCATGGTTGAAAGGGAAGAGGGGGGTGGGTCCTCTGGAGAAAAGCAGGGTTTTAGAAAGAGTTGGGACTGAAGAAACAAGTTTGTTAGGATCCTTGGCCCCCTGAGGCCTCTTTTCAGTAAGGCTACCCCCAATAAATACATACATACATACATAAAAATAAATGGATTGAGAGATGTTCGAGCTCTCTGTGAAAGGAAGAGACTGTACAGATGCTGCTGCTCGCTTCCTGGTTGTGCAGGCTGCCTTCGGGGAGACACGCAGTGTGGACTGGTGTGCACCCATACGTCTGTGCTCTGAAAGGGGAGGGAAGCAACAGGTGTGCGTGGGTAGGCGGGAAAGGGAGGAATAGGTGCGTGTTTCCAAAGAGAAGAGTCTGTACAGCCAGGTCTGGAAATTCGGAGAGTGCAAAGCAGTTCTCCAGGGGGTTTGTGGTGGAAGGGGTGGGGTGCAAAGGTGGAGCTCCCTCCCACCTTGAGGCGTCTTTGCCTGAAGGAGCATTCGAACTTTAGAAAACACAAAATTCTTTATTTTTCTTTCTCTGTCTCTGTCTCTCTCTTTCTCTCCCTCCTTTCTTTTCTCTCTCTCTCCCTCTGTCTCCCTCCTTCTGTCTCTCCCCTGTCTCTCTCTTTTTTTTGAGATCAAAGTGAGGAAACTTGGCATAGGCAACCCTGATTGTGTGGCTTTTCTCTCTTTTCCTTCCCTCCCCCGCCCCCTTTGCTTTTCTTCATTCAACCACATCTTGAACACCTGGAGACCATGCTAAGAGAGGCCTCTTTTGCCTTCTTGCCAACTGTTGTGCTTTCTCAGTCTTGCAAAGGGGCGTGGAGTGGGGCAAAGAAGCAGAGGAATGGTCAGGGGCTAAAGGGGTGGAGGGGGCGGGGTGCCTGGTACTTAATCACTGGGCAGTTTGTTAGAGGGGCTGAATCTGGGGGGATGATACAGCTGATGGGGACCAGGGTGTCATCCAGTTATGGAAAGAGTCGTATTGTCCTACTTCCCAAAAATCTTTTGCTAATCAAACGACTAACCATCCAACCAATATTTATTTTATTTTTTTAAATTTATTTTTAGCTTTCAACATTCACTTTTATAAGATTTTGAGTTCTAAATTCCCTCTCCTCTCCCCCTTTCCAAGAGAGCATGCAATTTGATATAGTCTATACATTTACAATAATACTAAACATATTTCCACATTAGTCATCCAACCAGTATTTATTGAGCAGGTATACGTAGACTAGGATAGTGTTTACAGTTTTGAAATTAGAATCAGAAAGATGTGAATTCAGATCCTCACTGATATTTTCTAGCTGTGTGTGACTGAAGGTGATTACAGCAACAAACTGATCCGTTATGTTGTGAGTTCCTTGAGGGCAGGTCCCCTGACTTCAGAGACAACGTACTTTCTCTTACGCTGCACTGACTCTCAAGTTGTATCACTGGAGCCATGGGCTATGGAAAACTGGAAGATGAGAACTTATGGACAAGATTTGGTAACTTGGATTTTATTAAACAAAGTATTACAATGGAATGAATGGCCTTATTTAATATCAACATTAAGAATGTTAATTTTGTTATTGTGAATATTCTCTCCACAAAATGCAACTTACAATTCCATTGTACCTGAGTAAATACCAGTGGTGAATTGGTATCTTCACTTGGTGGTCAACCTTCGGGTGATGAACCTCTCCATTTGTCAACCTTATCTACTTGGTAGGACCTGTTAAACTCAAATTTGGCTGGAATAGACTTAGCGTCTACAAAGATATCTGGATGCTCCAGCAAGGCAGCAGAGGAGATGGTTAATGAAGGATCATGTATTTATAAAGTATACCCTGGTGACATTACAAATTAATGAATTACTTTATGATTATATGTTCATATATTATTCATCTGATAGATGATAATCAAACCCAGAGATTTTCTGTCTCTTTTAATTTTTGAAGAAGTCAGCTGTGACTTACAGAAGGAAATGATCCTTCACATCCTCCCTTAACTCAATTGGAGGCAGTGGCTAGGGACAGCTTTTTGATTTTTCTGAAAGGGAATGAACTGTTTGTATCTCCCCAAATGTCCACACTGGGTGTCAGGAGGTGAGGGAGGGGTACAGAAAGTTATATGCAATTTACAGCCTCTTCTAGGACTTGTTCCTTTCATATTGATTCTTCTAGTTCCTGGAAAGAATTTAGCTCCTCCTTTGAAAAATGAAATCCAACTTTGAGAAGCGTCTTGCCTACTTCTACTCATCCCATTGCCCTGCTCTGTAGAGCCCACAGTTTTTAGTTGCTATATATGTGTGAAGATTTTGTAGTCCCATATCATGACCCCTCTCTAGGGGTGTGCTGGGGGGGGAACAAATGTGTACATCACATACCTTTAAGTTTAATCTGTATTATTATTAACATTTTCTCCATCACTTTCTTAATTCTAGACTCTAGACAATCAACATTTGCTGATTTCTGAGATGTCAATGCTCCCACTGAAAATTGAACGGTTAGCTCACTGTACATCCTTGATTCATCTCTGTGATCCTTTTCCCTCCTAACCTGCTGCTTGACCTGAACTGAGAAAATCTCCTCATTTTCCTATTTTTCTTGTGATTTAGGGAGGTGGTTCACAGAAAGTAACTCAGAGGCCCTCAAGTTCATCCCATAATTGTGTAGAAATCCCCACCCTCCCCTCTCCCTCAAGGGGTTCAGCCTTTATTTGAAAATCTCTAGCCAAGGGAGCCTACTACCTTCCAAGACTGCTTATTCCACTTTTAGATATCTCTAATTGTCAGGATGTTTTCCATTATATTGAACTTAAATTTTCCTCTCTACCACTTCAACTGGTCTTGTTCCCAGTTTTTTCCTTTGGGAGCCAGCAAATCAAGTTGAATCTCTTTTCCACAGGACAGCCCTTCCAATACTTACATATGACTGTCTTATTTCCCTCAGTTAAATATCTACAGTTAGTAGGATTACGGATTTAGAGCCAAAGGGGATCTCAGAGGCCACTGAATCCAACCCTCCAATTTTATAGAATGGAAAACTGAGGCACAGAGATGTCAAATGACTTGTTCACAGTTAGATAGTGTCAGAGTCAAGATTAGAACTCAGGTCTACCCGGGTGTAAGTTCAGTGTTCTATTCATTATGCATCCTACCAGCCTGTTAAAACTCCGTCAACTAGTCTTTGACTCACTCTTCTGGTTACCTGCCTCTGCACACTCTCCAGCTTGTTTGTCAATGTTGTTTCCAAAATGGTGGCTCCTAGAACTGAACAGAATACTTCAGATATGATTGGTCCAGGGTAGGGTACAGCAGGACTATCACCTCTTCCCACATCTTGGACCACTGTCTTTCAGTGCAACCTAAGATGGAATTAGCTTTTTTGGATACCATATCAGTCATATTGAATTTACAGTCTACCAAATATCCTGGGGAGTTTCTGAAAAAATGTCTTAAGAATGTATCTAAGAGTGATCTAGGTTGACCTAATGTGATAGACTATTCCTGGTTATAATCTAGAGTGGGTTGAGGTTATATAGATTCATAAAGACTGGTTATGTTAAATTCTACCGGAGGGTGCATAAGGCCACACCTTACTCTTAAGAACCTTCATCATACCAGGGGTCCCTTCATAGAAACTCCATCCATGCTCCCTGCCCCAACTTTGTATTTCTGCTGAATCCTCTTTGGTTTTGATCTTCCTTCTAGTTTAAGTAGATTAAGGACTGAACGACCAGGTGGAATAAGGGCTACCTTCATTGATGAGAATTTAAGGATCTAGGTATTGATAGATCCTCAGGGCCCTGAGCAGTATCTGTGGAAATGCATTCTTATCGATACCTTCTGGAATGTAGGATTCATTAGGGCAATGGAAAAGTCTGATATCAATGCCACTTGTCTCAATCTAAAACACGGGGGAGAAGCATGGTTCAACGGAAAGCACAATGAATTGAAGTTACAGGACCTGGCTTTATTCTCAACTGAGATGCAGCTTATGGTGTCATCTTGGGTCAGTCAGTCACTGAAGTACCACACTGGACCTCATGTTTGACATGTGTAAAATCAAGAGACTGACTTCGATGGCCTTTGATGTCCCTTCTAGATCTATGATCTTATGGCTGGTCCCAGGCTATGCAAGAAGTGGAATGACCTTTAGGATGAACTTTTGAATTAGAATTATTTAGCCTTAAACAACTGTCCTTTGTTGTTATTCAGTTATATTTGTCATGTCCAACTCTTTATGACCCCATTTGGGGTTTTCTTGGCAAAGATACTGAAGTGGTTTCCCATTTCCTTTTCCAGCTCACTTTACAGGTGAGCAAATGGAGGCAAACAGGGTTAAGTGCCTTGCCCAATGTTAAATAGTTAGTAAGTATCTGAGGCTGGAACTGAACTCAGATCTTTTTGACTCTAGGTCCGGCACTCTATCCACTGAGCCACCTAGCTGCTCCAAGCTTGTGGGACTTCTCTCCTGTCATCAATCACCCTAGAGGACAGAGCAGCAGGATGAATACAGCAAAGCAGTGTAGAATGACAAGTAATGAGTTCAAGGTCAGAGGATGGGGTGAACCAACTCTGCTGATCTTGAGTCACTTTACTTGTTTAAACCTCAACTCCATCCATAAATTGAGGAATTTGAATGAATTGAACCCTGAAGTTTCTTCCATGTCTAAATTCCATGATCCTATGTGGTCTAAATTTGTATTTGACACATGGTGTTAGGCTAGAGATAAAGAATTTCCTGACAATAAGAGATGGTACCTTTGACACACTGCCATGGGATTTGGATGCCTGGAGGACTTCAGTGCCATTACCCAGCAGTGGGAACTTGTTCCTGCAAAGGAAAGGAAATGCCCATGAAGAGGCACCTCAGGAACTCTTTCATTCTTCCAGAGCAACCCTGGCCCTTTCCCCCCCATTCCAGTCATGTCCTGAGCTTCCCTCAATGCACAACCTAGGTGCCATCTTCTACATGAGATTTTTCTTGATCCTTCCTCCCTCCTCCAGTTAATAATATTCTCTAGCTCTGGAAATCACTTTGTATATATGTTTGGTCCCCAGTAGACTATAAATTCTTGAGGTCAGGGAGTGTTTCCCCTTAACCTTTGTATCCTCAGTGCCTAGCCCAATGCTTGCCACATGGTAGGTCCTTCAAAAATGTTTATTGAGTTGGAAGGGAATACCCATAGTCAACCCTTAAAAAATGCATCAATTCTTATTGGTTTGGTTTAAATGAAGCCCCATTTTGGGGAATGGAGATTGTGTGCAGGGCACAATCCAATCCTTTTTCAAAGGATCTGAATGAACACACTGGAGGATGACTTCAGCATTCCTCTGGCCATCCTCCAAGTCTTCGTTATGTTTTGCCTCTTGATGAGAACTGGAGCCGGGAGGTGTGGCTGAAGAAGCCACAGGTATTTTACTTTAAATTCCACAGTGGGTATGTGTAATTCTGGAGCTGAATGTGACACATCTTATATCTGAAGACTGGCGTAATCAACAGTGGTGCTTTGGAGGCTGCTTTGATGAGGAATGCATTGCCACAAGCCTGCAACCCAAATGTATTTGTTGGAGCTTGCTTAGTGTTTTTTCTGGGTAAATTGATAAGGGATGAGCTAGGTGTGATTCAGAGGCTGGTACCCTACTGGAATTACCTGGAGATCACTGTCCTTGCCTAAATTCAGCCCAAGTTATTGATCATACATGGAGTGTCACTTGAACAATGAATGTAAAGCTACCTGTGAAGAAATGCTCTTTGTTTAGAAAAGGTTTCCTCTCCTTGCTCTTCATGGCACGTGGATATTCATTTTGTGATCACTGAAGTCTTGTGTGTCACAGGGGATATTCAAAGGTAACGTGTCACAGTGGAAAGAACACTGGCTCTAAAGTTGGAGTCAGATCTGAGGTTGATCCCTACATCTTGTGATTGTGACCTGTGTGATGATGGTCAGTCTGTTTAACACACTGAGCCTCAGTTTCTCTATCTGTAAAATGAAGGCACTGGTTGAGAATGGTGGTAGAATTCCTGTCCCTGGGCATACTGAGGCTGGTGGATTACTTGAGTTTGAAAGTTTCGAGTTGCACTAGGACTAATTCCAGTACGACGTTTGAACTAAATACAGCACCAGTGTGGGGAACCCCCAGAAGGAGAGGGCCACCAGGCTACCTAAGGAGAAGCCAACAGACCTAGATTAGAAATGGGGCTGATTGAAGCTTCTGATCTAATCAGTATCAGGATTGGCCCATGAGTGGCCATTGTACTTCTAGCTTGGGTAACCCAATCTCTAAAATAAAAAATAAAATAAAATGAGAGGATTGGACTAGATGGCATTTGAGGGTTCCACCCCACCCCTTTTTAGATTTATGATCCTTGGGTAAATGATAGCACATTTTGATACAGATTTCAAAATTTGTTTATAGTACATTAATACTTTGCACTAGCTCATATTAGTAGTTTCTTTCTCCTGGAGGCAGAGAAGCAGAATGAGAAGACAGAATGACTTCTGGATGATCCTGCTGGCCTGAGTTCTCTAGAACCATTCTGATGGTTCTACTGGCACCTAACTCTTTAGGTTCATCCAAGTTTTTATTGGTCTCCTTAGTTCCTGATTTCTCATAGCCAACTGTGATGGCCAGTATTTGTTTCCTTTGGACAGCAATTGAAACAGTGCTCTAGCTTACAGCTCCCAGTACCTCAACCAATAAGACCATGAAGGCACATAGAGCAGTATTGAGGCTGGCAGATTTCCCTGATGCCTGCCTTGTAGATGAGAATATTGAGTCCCAAAGGGTTTCTCGGAGACATTCCCAAGGATGCTGAGCAAGTCTAGTGGTGACATTCAGAGGATGGAACCCAACTCTGTAGTTCCTAGCTTGCCCACAGTATCTTTGGGCTCAGGGCAGCCCATGCAGGAGACAGGGGCATGATGTGACTTCCGCAGCTCCAGTCTAGCTTTGGTCATGTCATGCTCAGCCTCCTGTACCCCTAAAAGGAGAGAACTGGGTCTAACACTCCCTAAGATCCCTTCTCAGCTCTGATGTTCTGTGATCAACCTGAGTTATCCCAGAATGAACTGGCTAAGCCACGGTTCCTGTTTCTGAGTAGGATACTGATTGACCTCTCTCCTTTCTCTTCTTTCTTCCTCTCTGAATCTGGGGTTCCTCAAGAACTAGCTGCAGTTTTCTTCTTCTCAGTGATAAATGCAAATGTCAAATGGGGATTTATCCACAGCCCTACTGATTTTTTCTATTGCTTGGATAATGAATGCAAAAGCGCCCACACACACAGCCATGGTGCCTAGAACAGCCTGAACAGCAGCTCGGAAGGGAGCAGTTTCACAGACGAAATGTCAGCCCTGAGTTTACCCAGTTCTCTGGCTCTGCCAAGTCCAGAGACACATAACTATGTTTCCTTTGGAGAAGAATACTGAATTTTTATTATGCTTAATTTTTAAAATTATTTTTTAAAATGTTTTATTGATGTCTTTTGTTTTTACATCACAGTTATTTCTGGATGTCTCTCTAACCTCTCTCCCCCAAATGAGCCTTTCCTTATAAAAAAAGAAAAACATTTAAGCAAAACCAACTAGCACAAGGACCTTGTGTGTCAGTACATGCAACATCTTATACCTCTAGTCCCCTCAACACTTTCCTATAGGAGAAAAGTGCTTCCTGATCTCTTCTCCAGAACCAAAATTTATCATTGCAATTCCTCAGTGTTTAGCTTTCTTTTAGTTTTCCTTTGGTTTACATTATTGTCGTCACATTACATAGTCCCAAATTTTAATTTACATTAATGGTCATTATTGTGTTGTGTATCTCGTTCTCCTGATTCTACTTACTCTGTTGTGTATCTGTTGATACCAAGTCTTCCCCCTGTTTCTCTGAATCCTTCATTTCTCATATGAATATGAATATAGAGGATAATAGTTGTGGAGTACATGAAAGATCTGTCATTTTATGCAGTTTAGGGAGCTTCCTCTAATCATAGCAGTCCATTCATGACTGGAGTTGTTCTGAGTACATCAAAAGTGAATATCTTGTTCATGGTTACATAGCTAGCAAGTGCCAGAGTTGGGATTTGAACCCAGACCTTTCTGACCCCATGCTAAGCACTTGATCCCCTATACTAGGTTGTCAAAAAAAAAGAAAGAAAGAAAGAAAAAGGTCTTTGTGTCTCTAAGAATGGCAAAGGAAGGCAGGGTTCCTTTACCCAGAAGATTAAAGGGGAGATCTTACTGCTGGGTAGCAAGTAAAGGAGAGGTTAATAGAACCATTAGAAGGCACAGTGGAAAAAATATTGGCTCTGGAGTCAGAGAACCTGGGTTCAAATCTCACCTCTGACTCTTTCTATCTGTCTATGACCTTGGATAACACTTACTTTCCCTAGGTTTTAGCTTCCACATTTATAAAATAAGGGGTTGGACTTGATGACTTCTGAGAGGCCCCCTTCCACTTCTAAATCTATGACCCTGTGACTAGATGATCTCCAAAGTATCTTTTAGATATGATTCCGTGATCATATAAATACAATTATTCTCAGTTTGCCTGGGCTGGAAGCAGGAACTGGTGATCTGCAAAGCTACCTGCTTCTGCAGTGCAGTGGAGTCATTTTCAGTTGTGTCCAATTCTTCGTGACCTCATTTGGGGTTTTCTTGGCAAAAATACTAGACTCCTTTTCCATTTCCTTCTCCAGCTCATTTTACAGATGAAGAAACTGAGGCAAACAAAGTTAAGGAGCTTGCTCAGGGTCACACAGCGAGGTCAGATTTGAACTCAGGTCTTCCTAACTCCTGGACTGGAACTTTACACACTTTGCCACCTAGCTACCCATCTGTGTGAATACTTTCTCTATGATTGCCAGTCACATCTGGGATATGCATAACTTCTCATTCTGTGGGATCCTTATTCATGTTTTTTTGGATATGCTCTAGAGAAGATTCACCCAAGGTCCTTCACAGGTCTTACTCTTAGGTTTTTAGTACTTTTAGGATACCAGGACAATACTCCAGCTGTTCTTTTATCTCCCCTTGCTCCATAACCCTTGTCATCTACACACTTTATACCCTCATCCTATCCCTTTGTGTAACTAGAGTAACTTCTTTTGCACCTGAGGATACCAGGATGACTGAGAGTGTGTTCCTACTAATGATCTATTACAGGACCTATAGCAGGACAGCTATCTATCTGTGGATGTAGGAAAAAAACCCAAGAATTCAAGGTTGCGTGCGCCCGTGTGTGTGTGTGTTTGTCCTTCGTTGCTGAAGAAGACCACCCCATCAGAGAAACGATGACATGACTTGCACTTGATTTTTGTTTTTGAGTGAGGGAGGGCTGTGCAGGTCACCAGCCTCACTTCTCCTCCACAGCCATCTGAATTTAGTGACCAGATATTCATCAGGATGAGGCAATTGGGGTTAAGTGACTTGCCCAAGGTCACACAGCTATTGAGTGTCAAGTGTCTGAGGTGAGATTTGAACTCAGGTCCTCCTGACTCCTGTACTGGTGCTTTATCCACTGCACCATCTAGCTGCCCCTCAACCTAAGGCTATAAATAAATACTTAATGATGTGGTTCCAAAGACTTTAACAGTGTCATGCTTGTTCATAAGCCCAATTCATTTTTCCCTCTCTCTCCCTCCTCATCTCCCAATCACATTGATAATGGGGGTGGGGGATGGGGGACAACCTCCCTAGAGTAGAAAATTTAGTGGGATACTACCACCTGAGTGCATTTTCTACTTAGCTGTCAAGTTGATCTTCCTAAAAGATAAATCTGACCATCTCACTCCCAATTTAATAAATTCCTGTGGTTTCTTATCAGCCTCCTGAATCAAATGCAAAATCCTCTGTTTGAGCCCTTAATAACCTGGATGCTGCTCCAATCTTTCTACTCTTCTATCCTTTACCCCCAGCTACTTTGTGATTCAGTGACACAGGCCTTCTTGTTCCCCACATCAGAAAGTCCCTCTTCTGATTCTGGGCATTTTTACTGGTTTTTCCCTATGTCTAGGATTCTCTCCCTTCCCCACATCCTGGTTTTCCTGGCTTCCTTCAAGACTTAGCTGAGATTCTACCTTTCCTGGTTCCCCTTAACTCTACTGCCTTCTCCTTGTCAATTATAACCCATTTATCTGCATTTATCCTCTACTTGTTTGTGCATAGTTGTTTGCATGATGTCCCCCCTGTCAGACTGTGTGAGCTTCGTGAGGACAGGGCCTGCCTTTTGCTTTTAGCCCAGTGTTTGACACATAAAGGACGTGGCTAGGTGACACAGTACGTAGAGAACTGGGCCTGGAGCCAGGAAGATGACTCATCTTCTTGAGTTCAGATCCAGCCTTAGACACCTTCTGGCTGTGTGACCTTGGGCAAGTCCCTTAACCCTGTTTGTCTCAGTTTCCTCACCTGTCAAATGAACTGGAGAAGGAAATGGCAAAGCACTCCAGTATCTTTGCCAAGAAAACCTCAAATAGAGTCAAAAAGAGTCAGACACAACAACTGACACATAAATACTTGTTGCCTGCCTGTAGGACCATCCTGTAGGCATTTATAGTATAAATCTAGGTCTGGAAGGGACTTGAGAAATCATATTATCTACCTCCCCCATTTTACAGATGAGGAAACTGAGGCCCAGAAAGGTGAAATAACAGGTCACATGAGTAATAAATGTCAGAGATGGAATTTGGAGCTAGGGTGTCTGGCTCCAGAACTAATACTCTTTTCACTCTATACCACACTTTTTAGATGTTCAGAAAGCTCACAGTATCTTGAGGTCCACATTTCCCCCCAGATGTCACATCACCACTGAGCTTATCAACTCCCCACGTTAGATTGATCTCTGAACTCAATATATTCATTGGTTGTTGTGCTGTTTGACTATGACTGAGGAGTTCTGCCTGTTCCTCTCCCTAGCCACCCAAATAAGTCAGTAGATCTTTCCTGGTCCATAGGATGATAAATTTGTGAAAATCATGAATTTAGAGCTGAAAGGAGCCTTAGATGCCCCCTAGCCCAACCCTCCCATTTTTCACGTGAGGAAAGAGAGTCCCATGGAAGTGAAATTGTCTATGCCAGGTCACAGTGGTAGTCAACCAGATTTTGAACCTCTCTAGGTCTTCCAATGTCTAAACCCAGCACTTTCCCCAGTACACAATGTTGTGTACACTTTTCCTTGTTTGAATCTGAAGTACAATCATATCCCATTCCATGGAGATGCCAAGAGGCTGAGTGGCTGGTGAACAGAATGCTGGATGTGGGATGGGGAAGATCTAAGGATGTGGCTGGCGGTGGTGAGGGGATTTCTCACACTGATGAATCACAGGTCTTTGACGTATTGACAACATGTATATTCCACAGTCTATCTGAACATTCCGTAGTCACTGAGCACATACTTTGTTTCCCAACTTTGTATTATGACAAATAATGCTGCTATGAATATTTCTGGGAAGTTATCTCTTTTTCCTTCTACTGGTCCCCAGCCTTCTTGGGGTTATAATTTCTGAAACTTAATGAGAGTGCTGGGTCAAAGACTAGAAATGTTTTGTAACTTTTAGGGGAGAGTAGAAGGGAATAAGCATAGCTCCTATTGTGTGCTAGGCACTGTGCTAATCACATTACATTTGATCCTCACAACAGCCCTATGAAATAGGTGCTATTATTATCATTGCCACTTTACAGTTGGGAAAACTGAGGCAGAGAAAGATTAAATGACTTGCCCATGGTCACATGGATAGGAAATAGCTATGGCTGGATCTAAATTCAGATCTATGTGATTCCAGGCCTATAGCTTTATTCACTGGGCTACCTTTATTTATAATCGACTTTCATTGTTTTATCTTGTACTGCTTTCCAAAAATTACAACTCAGATCAATAATTAATGCATTTGAATAGAAAAAAGGCTGGCAAATCATTTGTAAAATTAAAAAAATGAAGATTATATCTCACTTTTTTTTTTAGTAGGCAATGAATTGCAGTAGATAGGTTGCTGGACTTGGAGTCAGAAAACTAGCTGAGTTTGAAGTCTACCTTAAATGATCTATGTGATCATGGACAAGTACTGTTACCTGTCAGATCCTCAGTTTTTTCATCTGTAAAATGGGAATAACTATACTATTGTGAGGAAAGGACTTTGTAAAACTAAAGCAATACGTAATTGTGAATTATTCATTTAGCGCCATTAAAAAAATACATAGCTTACAACCTCAAAGACTTGGAGTGGAGGGAGACTTTTTGGACCCATGAGAGAGCAGAAGGCTGATGGTAGGATAAACATATTATAGAAACCTTTGTTAGATTGACCAGTATGTAATTGTAATTCAGTTCCTCTGAACCTGTCTAAATTGAACACCTCCAATCCACCCTGACTTCAGAAAGGTTAAGCCCGCCTCCCATAACTACCTCTACCAATGAGAGGCAGAGGGATGAAGTAGAAGAGAGCGTCAGTCATTTATCACACATTTATTAATGTGGATACTATGCTCAGCCCTGGGGATACAAGAAAAGGCAGAAGGCAGTCCCTGCTCTCCAGAAGCTCACAGTGTAATGGACTGGGATTACAGTTGTAGGACTTTGACCTTGGGGGCATCCCTTAGCCTCTGTTGGCCTCAGGTCCTCATCTATAAAATGAAAGGCTTAGATTAAGTGACTTCTAATGCCCCTTTTAGCTCTAAGTTTATGATCTTAAGACACAATGTTGTTGGTCAATCCTTTCAATCGTGTCTAACTCTTCATGACCCCATTTGGGGTTTTCTTGGCAAAGATATTGGAGTGATTTGGCATTTCCTTCTATAACTTAAATGAGGAAACTGAGGCAAAAAGGATTCAGTGACTTGCTCAAGTTCACACAGCTAGTAGGTGTCTGAGGCTGGATTTGAACTCAAGTCTTCCTGACTCTAGGCGTAATGCTCAGTGCGTAATGGTGCCACCTAGCTGCCCCTTAGTCAAAGGACCCAAGTTCAAATTCCAGGCCTGCTACTTACCAAATGTGCCTCATTTTTATCTCCCTGAGCCTCAGTTTCCACATCTGTAAAATAAGGGAGTGGGACTGTATGGCCCTTTGCAGAGCTAGAGCTGTGATACTATGAAAAGGCTGAATACAGCTCCATGTTCTTATCATTAACAATAAATGAACATTTAATGATTTGAAGCAGTATGTCATAGTGGTAGGAGCACTGGGTTTGGAATTAGCGGATTCAGGTTCAGACTAAAGTCAGGCGACTTTAGTCAAGTTTCCCTCCCCCCTTCAGTTTCTTTACATGTAAAATGAGGGAGTTGGGCTTGAGGAGTTCTGAGATTCCTTCCAACTTTCAGTCCTGTGATGCTGTGATAATGAATACCAGCCACTTCAGAAATATAAAAGAATAAACCCTTGTACATGGAACATCAATTAAGATGGGATTTTTTCAAAACATGGATGGAAATACCTTAAAAAATGTTTTTGTCAGTAGCTTTTTTATTTTTAACATCATGTTCACTTCCAAGGGTACCCCTCCCCTCCTCCAATCAGGGAGCCAAACTCTCTGTGACAAAGATTTTCAAAGAAAGAAAAAAAATCAGTATAAAACCAATCAATGTATCAACCCTGTCTGATAGTATATGCAGTATATTCCACACGCATTATCTCCCACTTCTGCAAAGAAAGGAGAAAGGTATGTTTCCTCAGATCTTCTCCAGGACCAAGCTTGTCCATTACAATTGTACAATGTTGCATTTTTCTTCATTTACTTTGTTGTACCAGGAGTGGGGAACCTGTGGCCTTGAGGCCACATGTGGTCTTCCAGGTCCTTGGGTGAAGGCTTTTAACTGAGTCCAAGTTTTACAGAACAAATCCTTTCATTAAGGGAAATTATCCTGCCAAGTTTAGATTCAGTCAATGGGGCAACACGTGAGGACCTAAAGGACCTCATGTGGGCTCTAGGTCACACGTTCTGCACCCCTGTTATATTTCAGAGAATGTTTTCTTACTTCTGCTTGCTACTCTCTATACCAGTTCCTCTAGGTCTTCTTATGCTTTTCTGGATGCTTTATATTGTCAGTTCTCCTTGTGCAGTAATAATCTAATACATTCACATTTGTTTAGCTATTCCCCAATCAGTGGGCACCTACTTCTTATTCTTTACAATCTCACAAAATACTGATAAGATTGGAGCAGTTAGGTGGCACAGTGCAGGGCCTCTAGTCAAGAAGACTCATCTTCATGAGTTCAAATCTGACTAGACATTTGCTAGCTGTGTGACTCTGGCCAAAATCGCTTAACCCTATTTACCTCAGTTTCTTCATCTGTAAAATGACAAACCGCTCCAGTATCTTTGCCAAAAAAAACCCAGATGGGGTCATAAAGAGTGAGACATGACTGAAAAGACTCAACAATAAACAACAACAACTGATAAGTTTATTTGGGTTTATATGAGACTTTTTTTTTTTTTGTCTTTGATCTCCCTGGGGTGATATCCCTAACAGTAGGATCTCTGGGTATATATATTTTAGTCTTTTTTTTTCACAACTCCAAGTTGTTTTCTAGAATACTTGGGCCAATTCACAGCTTTACCAGTACTGTATCACCATTTCTCTCTCCTTGCATGTCCACTGACTTTGACTTTTCATCTTTGTTATCCTTGCCATCCTGCTGATTATAAGGTGAAACCTCAGAAATTATTTGATTTGCATTTCACATATTGATGATTTTGAACAGTTCTTCATATACTTGAATAATTCGTAATTTATCTTTTGGGAGCTGTTTATTTATGTCCTTGACCCTTCGTCTTTCAAATTTGTGTTGTCTCTCATTTGTGTTATCTTGTATCATATCTTTATCAGAGTTTTTTTATGCAAAGATTTGTTTCCTAATCAAAGCTTTCCCTTCTTATCCTAGCTGCATTGATTTTGTTTGTGTAGACTTTTCATTTTCAAATAATTAAAATAACCTATTTTAATTTTTGAGATTGTTTCTCTCTCATTTGACTAAAAATTCTCACCCCAACTATAGCTTTAAAAGGTATTTAATGCCATTTTCTTATGGAAGTACTTTAAAAAAGAAATCTGTTCATCACAATATATCCCAAAAGGAGAAAACTTTGTTTTTGGAACTTCTCATTTGTATCTAAGAGAAGAACTTGACAGAAATTTATCTGAATATTACAGTTACTCTTTGTCTATTCCTGTGTATGTTGTTAGCTCATTTGGCTAGAACTCTATGTTAATGAGGCCAAAAGCAGGACTTGCATTGATCCCAATGTGAGCCAATTAAGTTTGCCCTGTTTCACAGTCACAGATGACTTCTCTCTAGTCCCAGCCAATAATCTTCAAAGTGATGCTGTTGGTACAAGGAGGACCAGTCCAGACTGTGTCAGTGAATCAGCACAAATTCAGCACCATTACAGGAAGAACTCAAAGTTTGTGCCTTCCTACTGATAGACTTAAGATGTCATCTATAAAATTACTTCCATTTATCTCCAAGTCTGACAAGAACAAATGAGTGGATTAGCACGGCTAACCATTTAGAATGAATGATTTAAAAACCAGTAATCTTCTAGATGACAGGGACCCTGCCATATATCATAGCATGCCTTTCTCTGAAGTCCTTAGCAAATGCCTCACACATAGTTAGAAGTAAAAAAAATAATAAATATTTAATAATGAATGAATGATAAATACCTTTCAAACAGAAGCCCTCAAAATGTTTTTCAAACTATATGTATGTTTTGTAATTAAAACATTGGTTGAACATCTGATTTCAATTTTCAAAACTACTATCTCGTCTGAAAATATCAATGCAGATCTATCCACACTGTCTTGGTTCATTTCCCATTGTCCCATTAACATTATTCGTGTTGTCTCCAGTGAAGGGAGAACTAATATTGAAAGTTTATCTAGAGCTGTCATTAGTCTGGGGATGGAACTGCTCAAATATATAATAAGAAAATTAACTCTTTCAACCAGTTCTTAATGTGTGAGATCACACATTATCCAGTACTTGAATGGATTCCCCATGGACTTGTGCGTATGTTGATATTAAGGTTTTCCAAAGCTGTAGTCAGGGTAAAATAATTCACCGATCCAAGAATTGTGTTCCTGTTTATTCTTCTTTTGCCAGCACTTATTGTTGATTTAAGTTATGGTTTTTACCTTAATCAGCTGGATTAACATGTAGCCTTTGTTGAGTCTGACTTTCTTCTGTGAAATGCAATACTCATGAAACAAATGAAAGATGTTTGTGGAATGCAGTTTCATTGCCTAAATGCTCTAATGATAAGATCATTGATTCAGAGCTACTAGGAAACTTAGAGGCCAACTTGACCAACTCCTTTACTTATGGATGATGAAACTGGGGTCCAGTGAGGTCAGGTGACTTGGCCAAAGTTAAGCCAGAAGTCCTTAGCCAGTGATCAAACCTAGTAATAGGAGGATCATAATTTCTGAGCATGTGAATTGATTTTTCTTGAAGATGAGCACATCAACATGTTTTATGTAGAGGATGCCATTAGCCCCAGTGGCTAGGACAGGGGGGATAGTCGGATGAAAGTTCATGAGAAAAAGCGTTTTTTATATATATATGGTTATAGTTGAGTCAGTAACATGATGTAGGTACAAAAAAAATCTAATGGCCTTTTAAATCTGTATTGATAAAAGTATAGGGTCCGGAGGAAGGGAACTAATTGAACTTCTGCTATTCTCTGCCCTGGTCAGTCCACTGATGCTTGATTTAGGAGGGCGTGGAGTTGTGTCATGATGAATGGTTAAAGGAACAGGGAAAGTTTCAGGGAGTCATGATTGCCATCTCTAAATGTCTGAAGTTATACTAAGGAAGATGGATTCTGGGTCGTTCAAGAGGATCGAACTAAGGCTAATGGGTGAAACTGGGCTCAGTAAGAGAATTGCCTAATGATTGGAATTGTCCCCAAGTAGGAGTAGGCTGCCTTGTGAGGCAGGGAATTTTCTACGAAAGCATAGGTTGCATTTGTTGGTGAGTCACGTTTCAGGTAGAGACTATACCAAATGACCTCTGAGGTCCCTTCTGACCCTGAGAGCCTCTGAATTTATGACTTAGAGCAGTCATGATGGGACTATTTTTCAAACTGGTTAAGCTGAAAAACTGTTGTTGTTTTTTAAAGGTTTACGATCATAGTAGAATAGACGATAAAGACCACAAAAATGTGAATTTATTTATCTCTTCGTGATTTGTAGAATACTTTATATACATTACCTCATTTGGTCACCTCACAAAAACCCTGTGAGATATATGCTATTATTATGCCCACTTTACAAATGAGGAAACTGAGGCTCTGTAGAGGAGAGAAATCAAGATACTTAGTTGTGGTTGCACAGCTGGTAAGGCTTGAAGATGAAACTTGAATTCAGGTCTCTTCTGACTCCCAGGTTCTTTCTAATTTCTACTATACCTCTCTATGCAGTGCTTCTTAAACAGTTTAAGAGGTGCTGAAGAGGTCGTGAGTGGAAAAAGTTTAAGAAGCCCTGCTCTAGGGGATGAGAGAGCATAAGCATGAGGCAGGTCAATCTGATACATAGCTCCAGGGGGATGGGAAGTGAACAGGAAAGAAACTGAGGTCAGAGTGGGGCAAGGGGCAATCCACTTGAGAGCTTGAGGGGTATAACCCACACTGTTTGTCGGTCTATCTTGCTAGTGATCTGGAGTCATGAGAAAGAAGTGGAAGAAATGCTGGATTCAGTCACTTATTTTCTGCATGACCTTGGGCAAGTCACTTAACCTGTATGGGCCTCAGTTTCCTTATTAGCCAGATGAGGGCCTTGGACTAGATGACCTCTAAGGTTCTTTCCAGGTCTAACTTTGGGATCCTTATGCAATCAATCTTCCCTGTACTGAGATTGTGGAGATGTGTCTGATGTGTTCTGGACATCCTCGCCAGAAACTTGTAGAACAACAGGTACTATTTCCAAAGGAGGGGCTCTCTTTGGATTGATAAGACATGTATCCTGAGGGAAGAAGTGAAAGTCACAGATGACTGTCTGAAGCAGCATCTCCTGTGTATTTTCCCATCATCCTTGGCACAGTGAGCAGTGCCCTCTGTCCTCTCTTTGCTTTGACACAGAGTTGCCTCAGTCCCGTTCGATGCTCAAGCTAACATCTGCTTACTGGACCCTGCCCCCCTCACTCCCCACCTGGTCCCCAGAAGAATTGGGAAAGTGACAGATGGAAGATCGAGGACAGATGGAAGATCAGATTTCACACACTACAAGCTATGAGTTTGAACGACTGCTATTCAGATGGTAGGAAGGAGGGGCTCAGCTCGTTTTGTCAGTTGTCAAGTGTGGCATCTGACTTGCTTCTCTGAGCTAGGTTCTCACCATGAGACTTTGAAATAAAGAAAAAGTGATGAGTTTGCCCTCTTATAGACTCATAGATCTAGAAATGGAGGGAAACTCACAGTTCTTCTAGCCCACCTACCTCCAAAGATTGTTGTGAGGATCAGTTGAGATAATATTTGTCAAGTGCTTTGTAGACCTTAAAGCAAGGAGGCACAGTAGATACAGTGCCAGTCCTGGGGCCAAGAAGACATCTTCCTGAGTTCAGATTTGGCCTCAGACATTTAACTGTGTGGCCTCAGGCAAATTGCTTAACACTGTTTGCCTCAGTTTCCTTATCTGTCAAATGAACTGAAGAAGGAAATGGCAAACCACTCCAATGTCTTTAACGCCAAATGAGGTCACTGAGAGTCAGACATGATAGAAAAATTATTGAATAATAATTATGGCTGTGCCCATTCAGTTTAATTCAGGAAGTTCTTCCTGACCATGTAATCTGTGCCCAGCCTTGTGAGCAGATGGTGTGGGATTGTATTGGGGAAGTATAAGACACACTGCTCCTTTGGACACTAAGGAGTTTGGAAATCCTACAGGGAGACAAGGTGAAGGGAAGCAAGGAGCCACCAATTAGAGAATAACTAGAGATAGTGTCTAGTCAAAAACTAGGTGGTGGGGCAAAGAAAATCAAAGTCTACAAAGGAATATTGGGGGAATGTCAGAATAAATGGTGTGACTGGGCCTTGGTTGGGTCCTGGGTTCTAGTCCTGGGTGGGCTTCTTTCTCATCTTGGCAGGATTCAGGCCTTCTTCATCCCCCTAAGTTCCTCTCTAGAAACTTGAACTCTACCTAGGAGTGTATTGGTAAATGTTTAATAATTGGCTCTACAAAAAAAATACCACTATATACTTTTAAGTTTGATCTGTGTTATTCTCCATACTTTCTTAAGTCTAGAGATGAACAAAGCAGTAAATTGTTCCTGATTTGTAGCATTTGCTGATCTCGGAGACGTAAATGCTCAAACTAAATATTTAACAATCAGGTCTTCTGATTTGAGCTAGCTACAGCACAGCCCTCACTCTATTCCAGGAAGTACCCTGGGCTCTGATAGGTATCCTTACTTACCTTATCTTGCTAGGATCCATGCCTTCCTCTTAAGCATACTTTAGAAAGCAGGAGACACGTGAGCGGGTGGAGAGGAGGGCATTCAGCTTAAGTCTTTGGGGATTTGTGGGACTGAGGTGTTTAGCAAGATAATTAACATCAATTTTCGGTTTTTCAGATAATGAAATTAACGGCTGGTCTATGAGGTGCAAAAGCCATTATTAACTTGTAAGTCTTGGTAATTAATTTCCAGAAGCCCTTTTGGCTTTGGTGTACTAGGCCTTCTTCCTACTGCCAGAGATTTTTTTTTAACATTTTAGAAATGACATTTAATTAGGGAAAGTATAAAATTCCTTTTGCATCATCAGTAGCCTAGGAAAGCCTATGACAGAATCTTTAAGAGATCATTTAAGGCCAGCATTCATTCATCTTTTCCACATTTCCCTGAATTCCCACTCCCATTAGACATTATCTTGGGGATCCTGTCGTGATGTCATATTTGTGTTCATGTGCATTTCATACACGCTCACATAGAATCAGAGCTGGAAGGGACCTTGGGGGTCCAGCCTTCTCATTTTACAGGAGAGGCACTTTTAAGTGCCTTGCCCACAATGAGCCCAGTGTCAAAACTGGATCTTATCATCTGATTCCGAAACTAATCCTCTTTCTACCATGCCATGTGTTTGTTATGGAGGCAGAGATGGGGAGTGGATGGTTGTGACCAACTCTGTGGAGCCATGAGGATGATGTGCTCCAGGAGGGAGACCCCAAGAAGTTCCTGCTTGTGAGAGGGGAGAGAAACCATGAAGATCAAGGCTTTGTTGGAGTTGTGCTTTGGGCGGGGGTGGGAGGGGATCTTTTGGCCATCTGTTATAGTCACTATGAAGGTTAGAAGGAATGCCATTGACCCAGGTTACTGAGAGTAGACGCTGATTCCAAAACTTATTCATTTTATTTTTTTTTCAACTCTATTTTATTTTATTTTCAGGTCTACATTTTCTCCCCACCTCCCCCTTCCTTACCACCCTCCCATGCCACACTGAGAAAGCAAGAAAAATCAAACCAGTTACAAATATATACAGGTTTTGTTTACAAATGTAAATTGTTTGCTATACATACATATATAATCGAACAAAAAAAATCCTTCATTCTCCTTGTCCTAAAACCAAACCAAACCAAACCAAAACCCTTATAAACCTCAATCTGTATTCTGAGTCCTTCACCTCTTGATAGAGAGGTGAAAACTGACTCATTTTAAATAGACCTTCTTTCCCAGACTAGGTGTGATACATTGTGAGAATACTATATATGCTGATACATTACATAGTAACGCCAATTTATATTCACATAGACAGACACAGGATTTCATCTTCTCATCTCTGATACCCGGGGACACTCACGTTCAATGTTTATTACAAAGTCAGCGTTCTGTGTATGTATTCAGAAGGGGAGTTAGAGAACCACTTGGATCCCTTGGCTATAAGTACATCACAAAGAGAATGCCAGAAAGTAAGTTCCAAAAGAAATCAGAGTGTCCAAATGACTAGAATCATTTTCTGCTTCTTTCATACCCTTTTCTCTGAGTTTTCCTTGGGATTCACCGTAGTAAAAAAAAAAAAAAAAGCTACATTTCTGAGTCAAGAAGACCTGAGTTCAAATATCTCCCTCCTCCGTAAAAGCTGTATGACCCTACATGTGTCGCTTAAGCACTGTGAGCTTCAGTTTCCTCATTTGAAAAATGGGGATATTAATTCTTATTTGTGGTATCTATTTCACAAGGTTGTGGATTAAGTAATGTATGTAAAATGCTTTGTAAACTTGAAAGCACTTCTATATAGATGCCAGTTATGATGATCATAATTGTGGTGTTGACAATTATGTCAGGATAGCTGATAAGACAGAGAAACTTGCATTGAGAGCAGATGATCCCCCAAAGTTAACTTGTTTGCAGTACAGCTATCGCTTCCACATGGCAGGATTGGGGGTATGGTGTCCCCATAATCTGGAAAATCTGCTTAAAATTTTTTGGCCCTTCCTTTGTACCCGAAAAGAAGTTTAAAATGTTATAGTATTAAAAGAAAAAATATGTTGATATTATTCAATACTATACATATATATTATGCATTTCTGATTTTTAAAACTTTTTTCCGTGTCTTCTGTTGGCATCTGTGGCTTCTGCAAAACTCCCCTGCCCCGGAAATTCCCATTTAATTTCTTACGCTGACCCACTGAAATTGTGATGGGGAAAGTCATGATATGGAAGGGATAAGTGTATTTGTTTTGAGTCTCTGTCTCAGTGGGTTAATCTAGGAGCTTTAGGAACAAAATGCTAAAGGGGTAGAACCAGGATGACCCAGGGCCCCCGGGAGTGTGTGTGGAGCCTAGGCAAATGCAATAGCCAAATATTTGGGTTGTCTTAGGCTATTTTCCAAGCTATTCCATAAAGAATGTTTAATAATGGAGAAACTGGGACGGATTCAAGAAACCTGAATCTTAGAAAAGTGTGAAGCAGCAAGTAACGTATTTATCACGACCTGCAAAGGATTCTCTGTGACAGGAGGGTTAGAGCTCACTGATGGATGGGGCTAAGTTTCTAGACCCAAGGAGATATTAAAATAAATATTTAATCAGAACAAATTATGCTATGAATCATTAAGATAAACATAAATCTCATGAATAAGATTTCCCTTCTTTTTCTCTGGGACTACATGAAAGATTTATTAAGGAGAATGAAGTTGAGTCCCCTCTGCTTCGCATGACAATATGCGACCGATAATCTTCCAAAGGTAGCTTTGTCAAGAAGCCAGGTCCTGGGGATGAAGAAGAAGGAGGCAAGACCCCATGCAGGTAAGAATCCCAGAGGTGCACCTGAGAGCACAGCTTTTGGAAGAATAGGCTATACTCCCCCACCTCAGCTCTCCTCCTTCCCCTTTCCTAATCTGGGGAATTGGAAACTACAGCCAAGGGAGGTTATTCCTTAGGAAACCCTGAAATATGATAAGTAGTTATTCACTGATGAGGCCAGCCCAGAAGGACAGATCAGATACAACAGCTGTGGATTCTTGGTAGCTTAATCATTCCATCAATCGGATTCACTTGAATCACCTTAATAGCCTTAGAGGTTATTCAGAGTAGCCCAGAGCTGTTGTTGGGGGTTTCTTATCAAGGTCAAGACAGTTATTGATCTTTCACTCAATTGGCCTCCACTAGTGAAAACAATTTTCATCCCCCCCAACAGTGAAGGGGAGAAAAAGCAGACACAGCCTAGGAGCCCGACTCTAATTGACAGCAGGGAGCCATGATTGTAGGATGGAATCCACAAATATTTAATGTTCACCTGGACCAGACACTGTGTGAATAAGGAGAATTCTGAGATTTGGTCTTTGCTCCCGAGGAGTTTACAATCTGATTCAGGAGTCAAAATTAACACAGGGAACGGTTAACTCACATTAGCAAGAGGGTTCTGCTAAGTGTCAAATGGATCATTGTCATCAGTCATTATCAGTTTTGATCTGGATGAGATTTGTGAGGTCAACTAATTCATCCCATCCATTTTGCAGGCGAGGAAACAAGCCCAGTGTTGAATTGACTGGCTCATCATCACACAGGTCACACATGGAGGTAGAAGAATTTGAAGTCAAGCTGTTTGACTCTATATCCTGCAACTGGGTGGCATAGTGGATAGACTATTGGATTTGGCATCAGGGAAATTTGAACTCAAATCTGTTTTATTTTTAAATTTATTTTTAAAAGTTTAATAGTATTCTATTCTCCTCCCTCCCCAGTTACATGTCAAGCAAATTTTAGCATTCATCTTCACAAGATTTTGATTTTTTTTCAAATATTTTTCACCCTCCCTTTCCTCCCCTCTTCTGAAAATGGTAGGCAATTTGATAAAGTTTATACATGTGCTGTCATGCAAAAACATTTCCATATTAGTCACAGTTGTGAAAGAAAAAAATAGATCAAAAGTAAAAAATACACAAGAAAGAATAAAGTGAAAAACAACACTTTCATCTGCATTCAGAGTCCATCAGTTCTTTATCTGGATATGAAATAACATTTTCCTTCGTGAGTCCTTTGTACTTGTCTTGGATGATTGTATAGCTGAGAAAAGCTGAATCATTCATAACTGATCATCACACAATGTTACTGATACTGTGTACAGTGTTTTCTTGATTCTGTTCATTTCACCTTGCATCAGTTTGTACAAGTCTTTCCAGAATTTTCAGAAATTTGCCTGTTCTTCATTTGGTATTGCATTTCTTGTATTCCATCACATTCATATACCACTGCTTGTTGAGCCATTTCCAACTGATGAACATCTCCTCGATTTCCAATATTTTGCTACCATGAAAAGAGCTACTATAAATATATTTGCCCATGTGGGTCCTTTTCCCTTTTTAATGATCCCTTTGGGATGTAGACCTAGTAGAGGTATTGCTGGATCACAGGGTATGCATAGTTTGGTTGCCCTTTGAACATGATTCCAAATTACTCTCCAGAAAGGATGAATCAGTTCACAACTCCACCAACCAGTGTCTCAATTTTCCCACATCCTCTCCAACAGTTTTCATTTCCCATTTTTTTTTTTGTCACACTAGCCTATCTGATAGGTGTGAGGTGGTTTTAATTTGCATTTCAAATGTGATCAAAAAGTGATTTAGAGCACTTCATATGACTATAGATAGCTTTGGTTTCTTCATCTGAAAACTGCCTGCTCATATCCTTTATCAATTGGCAAATGGCTTGTACTGAATTCGAATGTGACCTCAGATATTTTCTGTGCAACTCTAGGCAAGTCACTTAATCTCTCTATGACTCAGTTTTCTCATCTGTAAAATAGGGATGTTAATAGCATCTACTTCACAGGGTTGCTGTGAGAATCAAATGAAATAATACTTGTAAGGTGCTTTACAAACCTTAAATTGCACTATAAATGCTAGCTATTGTTATTGCTGTTCCTTCCCCTACCTCCTGACCTTTGCCCCTCTTGCCCCTCAGGGAGTATAGTGTTATAGGTATTAAGAAATGATAGGATCATGGAGTTAGAGGTAGAAGGGAATTGAGAGGTCATCAAGTGCAACTCTCTCAATTTGTAGATGAGGAAACTGAAACAGAGGTTAAATGACTTGCCCAGGGTCACTGAACCTATGTCTTCTTGACTCAGGGCAGCTAGGTGGCACAGTGAATGGAATGCTGGGCTTGGAGTCAGGAAGACTCATCTTTCCTGAGTTTAAATCCATCCTCAGACACTTCCTAGCTGTGTGACCCTGAGCAAGTCACTTAATTCCATTTGCCTTATCTGTAAAATGAGCTTGAGAAGGAAATGGCAAACTATTCTAGTATGTTTGCCAAGAAAACCCCAAATGGGGCCAGCAACAATAAACTTTTTGAATCAAAGTCCAGCATTCTATTGTATCCATTTCTATGCCTCCAAGAGTGAGGATTTGCCATGGTATGGTGTGATCAGGGAAGACCTCCAGGAGGTGGGACCTAAGCTGAATCTTGAATAGTTAAGAAGAACTTAGAGTTCAGAGAAACTTTAAAGGCTGTCTCTGCTAACCTCCTTCCCCTTACCCCATGTTACAATGGAGGAAACTGAGGCTTGGTTCTACTCAACAAGCATTCACTTGCCATAGTGATCAGAATGCTGGATTTGGAAACAAGGGGACCTGAGACTGAATCTTGCTTTAGACACTTACTAGTTGTGTGACCCTGGGCAAGTCACTTAACCTTTCTGTGCCTCAGAGGGAATAAGGAAATGCAAAATGAGGGAATTGAATTTGATGCCAAGGGCTAAATCTGTGTCCCTTTGAGTGGCACAAGACACTGTGCTATACTTTAGATTCAAACACACACACACACACACACACACACACACACACACACACACACACACAGAACCACTCTTTGTCCTCATGCAGTTCATAATCTATAGACCCAAAGAGGTGGTTTGCTCAAGGCAAAGATCCAAGAGGACCATTCCCACAAGGCATTGACTCGTGTAACTTATTGCCTTTATCAGACCCTCGGCCAAGAGTTGACTGCCCTCTGCTCCAAACTCCAGCGCCCCGGGGTCAGTGTGTGGATGAACAGGTGGTTTACCAATGCAAAGTGTTATTATTTATTTATAGTTGTAGCAATCGTGAACCTTGGGGAACACATTTTGAGATCTGGTGCTGGGAGTAGCTATGAGTAGGAGTTCTCCATAAAGCCATTTATGATATATTTTGCATCAATAGGGAGAAAAATGCAAAACAAAACAAGGAATGTGCGTAGGTGTCACCTATTGGAGCTGCTAAGATTATAGAAAAGGGGAGTTGTACCAGTTAGCAGATGCTAAAAACAATTCTATGAATTTAGGCAAAACACTCCCACCTTCATAAGGGAACCAATATATTCTCTGAGGGAAAATTGACAGCAAGATGTTTTGAATGTCCCCAATATCCTATTTTCCCTTTGGTCTCCTAATGACTTACAGCTGGATAATCAGAGAATTTAAATATATCTCTGTATGAACCTCAGCCAAAAAGCTTGGGCTTTCTTTCATCTTGCCAAGCCAGGAGCTAGGGGATGCCAAGGATTTTGCCTACCAGGGGCTTAGTCAAAGGGCTGTGGGTGGCAAATATGTGCAACCTAAGTGATGAGAGGAAAAAAACAGAAACTAGCAAGATGAGAATAGGGGATTTCCCTACAATGCAATGGGAAGGAAAGGTAAGAGCACTAGTAACCAGAACACACACTTCTTGTTTTATTTTTCAGTAATTATGTTAAATGAAGCCTTCTCTGACCCGGCTCCTTACCCCTGGATGAAAGTGCTCTCGCCCTCCTCAGAATTCTTAGAAAACTTTGCCTTGACCTCTACTTTACACTGACCTCACTTTCCCTTGTATCATTATTTGTACACTAGCCCTTCCCAAGGTAGAATTCTAAGTGACTCAAAAGCAAGCCTTGTGTGGTATCTACCACTACAGATTCTCATCAAAAATGAAGAATGAACCACACCAACAATAGGTCTGCCATGCCTTACAAGTAGAAGACATTAAATAAATATTTGTTGAATGAAAGCATGTATGTGTGTATGTATGGATAAAGAAATGTCTACAGCCAACTTTCCTGAGGGAAACTGTGTGCAAAGAATCCAGCTGGAACCTCTTGATCACACATTTTGAGTGACTATGAGGGAAACTCTGGCAAGATAGGTCTTGAAGACTTTTGGAATTACATGATATTCCAAAAGGGAATGGTATGATGTAATCAGCCCCTTCCCCTCACTGGCCCTGAGACCCATATCTATATAGCACTTCAAGATTTGCAAAGCGCTTTATAAATATTATCTCACTGAATCCTCATAATAGCCCTATGAGGTAGATACTATTACTTTCATCCCCATTTTAAGGAAACTGAGGCTGAGAGAGGTTTTAAGTTACTTGACCAAGGACATTCAGCTAGGAGATATCTGAGGCAGGATTCAAACTCTGGTCTTCCTAACTCCCAGCCCAGTGCTCTCTTTATCCCCCTATACCTCAGCTATATTTACGTCCAGGAAGTTTTTATTATTGTTGTTTATCATTTCAGTTGTGTCTGATTCTTTGTGATTCCGTTTGGGGTCTTCTTGGCAAAGATACTTCAGTGATTTGCGATTTCCTTCTCCAGCTCATTTTACAGATGAGGAAACTGAGACAAAGAATTAAGTGACTTGCCCAGGGTCATGTAGCTAGTAAGTGTCGCCGGCTAGATTTGAATTCATGAACATGAGTGTTCCTGATTCTGAGCCTCCACTGTACCACCATAAATGAGCAGATTTCTTCATCAAAACATTTCTGTTCTCACCTTATTGTTGCTTTATAAAGTGGCTGCTTGGAGGTAGGATGGTACAGTAGAACCCATGTTGGATTTGGTGTTAGAGGACCTAAGCTCATTTCCCAACTGCCACTTGGCACTTAAGGCAAGTGACTAAAAACTCTCAGTGTCCCAGTTTCCTCATCTGTAAAATAAAGGATTAGATTAGATCAGAGATTCCCAAACTTTTTGATCCCAGTGCCCTTTTATACTTTTAAAAATTATTGAGGGCCATCTTTCCGTTCCCCAAAGAGCTTCTGTTTATATAAGTTCTATGATGCAGCCAGTTTGTGTAGCTTCTGAAGAGCTGATGATTACATGTTCAGTGTGAGTGTTTACACCTCAGAAATCAGGAAAAAGCCACATGGGGGCTTGCTTTATTGTTTTACTGATTGTCTGTACTGAATAAAGGGAAGGAGCAAATGTTTAACTTTAAAATGCACCATGAATAAATCACCACCATTGCCACAAGAGTACTTGTTAAGCATTTACCAGCATGCAGTTGGATATATCTATTAATATTTACCATATTAGAAATTAAACATTTTTAGTATTATTATGAAGATAGTTTGGACGTCATGGACCCCCTGAAAGGATCTTGGTGACTCCTGGGCTAAATGACCTCAGAGGTTCCTTACTATTCTGCATCACCTATGCCAGTCTCAGCTGGCTTTATGCATATGAAAAGGTATGCGTAATTAAATCTTTAGCTTGAGAAAAAAAAGTAACAACATAGAAACAATCTGTTGTTTTACCATTATTCCTGGGCTGTAGCCTTCATTTAAATCTAACATCTGCATCTCTCAGGACAATGGGAGAAATCCGTCTTGGATAGAATCAAACCATGGTGTGCTACAAAGAACACCAGATTTGGTGCCAAGCCTATTAGTTAAAATCCCAGTTCTGGTAGATACTCCCTGGCTGCCAGATGACCTTCAACAAATAACTTCCCCTTCTCTGGACATCTTAAATCCTAAATGAAATCAGTGAGTTGTTTGCCAGTGAATTCTAAGGAGGGTTAAAGAGATCAGAGGGACCAAGAGCTTTTTGATGGAATGGTAGCAGCAGCAGCAAATTGAGAACAGGAATGGGCTGTATAGCCTTCTCTGGCTCTTGGGTTCTCCCCATGTCTCTGCTGTCTCTTTCTGTGCCTCTTTCTGTCTGTTTTTCCTTCATTTCCCTCCAACATGTGAGATCCTATCTAACAGTAAGATTTAGACCGCTATGAATGTCCTTTCTGAAGAAAAGGCTAGAAACACCCACAGTGGTGTAAAGTCCTAGACTGAGATGCCCAAAACCTGAGTTCTAGTCTTGGCTAGGCTTTGCCACTAACTAGATGCTTGATTTGCTTGAGTCCCTTGACCTCTGTGGGCGATGTTACCTCCCCTGTATAATTTTGGACATGAATTTTGTTGTTCAGTCATTTCAGTCATGTTGAACTCGTGTTCCCATTTGGGGAAATGGGGCCTTGCCATTTCCTCATCCAACTCATTTTACAGATGAGGAAACTGAGGCAAATGAGGTTAAGTGACTTGCCCACAGTCACGTAAGTATCAGAGGCTGGATTTGAATTCAGGAAAAGAAGTTTTATGAATCCCAAGCATGGTGCTCTATCCACTGCATCACCTAGCTGCTGTTGGGCATGGATTAAGGTTACTGATTTTAATCCTCCACTAAAGCCAGACTCTTGTTCCATGACCACCTGGAAATGACTGGGGATTTTCTAAAGCCCCACCAATGGCTTGAAATTTCTCATATGTGCTGGTATGAACTATAAGTCTTTCAAGTGTGGGCATGGCTACAGATTGAGAACCAGTTTAACTGAATTCAGAAAGACACCACCAGAAGCTGGTCAACAAGCAATGCATTGTTTTTGATCACAGAAACTCATGAAATAGTTTACTGAGGCAGGAAAGAGCATAATTTCCATAGGTGCAGGGCGCATACTCGTAGATAAAATTGTGAAAATTTGGAAATACTTGATCTTGATTTAAGCAGTGTAGCTGGCTGATTTGAATGAATAAATGAACAAAAGGCAAAGGATTTATTAAGAATAGAGTCTTGTGCTGAGTGCTGGGGCTGCAAATAGAAAAATATGAGACAGCCCCTGCTCTCAATGAGTTCACATTTTAATTGGGGGAACCTTAGAGAATACACAGTCAACTCCATGCCATGATCAAAAAGCAATTCTATGTCAATAGAAGTTCTGGTTTATACAAGCCTGCATGCCTCTGCTTTGGAAGGAAAGCATTTGGGCTTGATGGCATCTCTTTTCCTCACTACTCAGAGATATATGCTAACTTCTGGATTTGAGGTTTTATTTTGAATGGTAGAGATTGTTACAAGTTTGAGTAAATGAGATGATGCTGTGCTTGGCATTAAATTTAAAAAAAAAAAACCTTACTTTTATGGTCCTTTTTAAGCATTCAGCAAAGAATCCCAAGAACTGAAAGGGACCCAAAAGGTCATTTAGCCTAAGCCTATATCTGAAATGGATACCTTCTACAACATCCCCCACAAATAGTCATTCATCCTTTGCTTGAAAACTTACATTAAGGAGAAATTCACTATTTCTCAAGGAGGCCCACTTCACTTTTGGACAGTTAGGAAGCTTTTACTTAAATTGAGCATAAATTTTTCTTTGCAATTTCTGCCCATCACTACAGCCTCCATCCTCTGGAGACAAACTGCATGAGTCCAATCCAACTTCCATATGTCACTACTCCAAGTAGTTGAAGACAGTTACCATGTCCCCATGAAGTCTTCTCCAAAAAAAAACATTTCCCAGTTCTTTCAATCTATCTTATCCATGCCCTGGTTCCCAGTCCCCTCACTATCTTGGTAACCCTCCTCTGCACACTCTAACTTGTCAATGTCCTTCCAAAGAGTGGTACTTAGAATTGAACACAATGGTCCAGATGAGACCAGAGGCATATTACCTTTCCTTCATCTACATGCTTTGCCTCTCACTGTTGTCTGGAAGGATAATAGATTTTGTATCTGTCTTGTCACATCCTTGTCTCCTGGTGAATTTGCAGGTCACTAATATCCCAAGTATTTTTCAAACCTACTGCGACATGACCACACCTTTCCCTCTCTATCCTTTGGAAACCTAAAAGCATCCTTGATGAGTTCTGGGACTGCCTGGGGTTGGAAAGTGGGCAAGGGGAGGCTCAGTGAAGGCAGAAGGCAAGGGGACAAGTGCTATTCCTAGAAACAGATTGGACGAAGTCATGGAGCCTGTTCTCTGCTGCCTTGTGGAGAAGTGATGGTCTATGAGAAAAGGAAATAACAGACAATCTCAGCATTTTGCTTCTCTACAATTCAACATGAAAATTCATCCAGAATGGTTGCTTCTCACACCTCTGAAATCTGTAGGTTTGGCTTCTCATCCATTCTTTAAGACCAAAGAGTCCTAGACTAGGAATTTCTTGGTTCCTAGTCTCCAATTTGCCATGACTTGCCTCTTGGGCAAGCCATTTCCCATCTCTTTGTGTCTCAAATTTCCCATCTGTCAAGTGAGGATGATAATTCCTAGTTCTATCTAAGTAACAGGTTTTATGAGGGTAAAGTCAACTAAAAGACATATTGAAAGTGTTTTGGACAACTCAAAGTGCAATATAAATACAAGGGATTCTAATTATAATAGATATTTGGTGGAATGGACAGCACTTACTGCATCCATTCTCCTAAAGTATGGCCCCTGGAGTCGAATATCCAGGATGCAAATATTGGCTATAATCATTTGGTGGGACTTCTTGCCTCTTAAGCAAATGGCAGCAGCCAGTAAGTGGCAGCTGTGATGTTAGATGCAGCTGGTGGGCAAGGGTGGTTTGTATGCAAGGAAATAGTGTGATTGAAAAAATTCTATTGGCAGGGATTCTGTGGGTCTCGGTGCCATAGTTTATGGAAAGGCTTCCAAGGATGGTCAGATAGACAGGTGGGGCTCTTTGAGGACGAGGGGATAAATTTACACTAATATTAACCAATTCTCAGTTGTTCAAAGGTAATAATAATAATTCATTATTATTACATTATAACAGTAATTATTATAATATGATATATTATAGTATAAATAATATGATAAAATATATCATATATCAATATTACATATGCTATAATAATTATAATAGCTAACGTTTGTATAATGTATTATATAATATGATAGCATTTATATAAGTGCTTTAAAGTTTGCAAAGTTCTTCATGGATATTATCTAATTTGATTCTCACTGGGAGATAGGTGATCTTATTATCCCCATTCTATGGATGAGGAAAGTGAAACAGACAGAAAAGTTAAGTGACTTGCCCAGGATCACACATATGTAGATTAACTGTGGAAAGGATTTACTCCCGGGCTGGATTTCCTTGTCTTCTCAGCTATGCTGTATGTTTGGAGAATACAAGGCACATATACACACTTTACATATACAATATATACACATATATATGCACATAAGCATGTATACATTGAACTACAGTTCTATATCTCTACATATACACAAGCGGACAGCTAGGTGGCACAGTACATAGAGTGCTAGCCCTGGAGTCAGGAAGACCCATCTTCCTGAGTTCAAATGTGGCCTCAGACACTTAGTAGCTGTGTGACCCTAGGCAAATCACCTTGTTTGCCTCAGTTTACTCATTTGAAAAATGAGTTGGAGAAGAAAACAGCAAACCACTCTGGTATCTTTGCCAAGAAAACCCCAAATGGGGTCAGGAAGAGTCAGACACAACTGGACACGTTTCTAACTCTTTTTCTGTCTCTGTGTATGGTGATTTCCTCTCTAAGGAGAGCTCTTGATGTGGAACCTCCATTCATACCAAGGCAGAACCCTCTGTAATTTACACACTGAAAGAATTGCTTGGAGGAGCTGAGAAGTTAAGTGACTTACCTACATACAGTTTCTGTCAACAGCCACTGGACTTGAGCCAAGGTCTTGCTGACTCTAAAACTAACCCACTAACCATTGCTCAGGATTCTGCTCATTTTAATGTTAAGGAGGGAAATCTGCTAAGGGAGGTTAGAATGCAAACAAACGAGTTTTGGGTTGGCCATTGTTTCTGGATCACCAGTTGTCTTTTATCTTGGTTCCTTTCTGCAGTAGAGAGATGACTGTTTTATAGAACTCTCATCCATTTTCCATTGCTGAGACAACACTATTCTTGCCTGACACCCGTTTTCTCTTCATCGTCCTCTTGGAACCTCCTAGAATAAGGCTCACCTGTTGCTGTGAGTCTGTGGTCATAGGAATATAGCTTTAGAGCTGGAAGGGACTTTTTAAGATGTCTAGTCTCACCTGCCTCTTTTTATAGGTAAGAAAACTGAGGGCTAGAGAAACTAAGTCATCCATCCAAGTTTTCATAGATAGTCAAGTGGCAAAGGTAGGCTTTGAACCCATGCCTTCAGTGTCCAAAACCAGCATGCATTTCCTTATACTAAGTAGCCTCCAGATTAGGAAGGAACAGGAATTTTCAGGAAGAAAGCAAGTCCATGTTACATACCATCTAGTTACGAAACTGCTCTTTTACAAAGCCTGACCAGCAAAAGGCCTTTTTGAGTAATTTCGGTCTCTATTCAGGGACCCTCTATGATGCCCAGCTCTTCTCTCTCTCTTCTACTACTTAGGAAAATTCCAGAAAATGTTTTAAAGTGTCTACATTGGCAAGAGTATTGATGAGCAAAGGCAGTATACGAGTTATACTTTTTTTGTTTTGGCTGAGTCATCCTGAGGTCTGTAGGGGGAGCAGTGAAATTTGCTGCTTCCAGAACTCAGGATCTGGCTTCACAACATTTGGGAAATCACATACAAGGAGGAAAAAAAACCCATGTGGAGAGAAGAGCCAGTAGACAGGGAACTCAGTCTGGAGATACTGTGCAACACCCTCTTGGGCTTATTGCCTGGGCTGATCTGTCTGAGGCTGAATGAAAATGAAGAGCCAAGGAGAGAGTAACTTACTGCACGAGCTGTGGCCAACCTGAACAGAGCTTTTATTTTGCATGTAGCATGACTCTGGAAAGGGATGGAGAGGGCTGATGAAGCCAGGAGAGAGTGGCTTTGTGGTTTGTCTGGGAAGAAATCAGCCCTTAGCAACCAAGAGCTCTCAGAGGTCCAGCGAGGCCTGGAATATTTCCAGCCTTTGTGGCCCCTAGTTCAGCTTTAATAATATGAAACAGAAAAAAAAGATACTTGAAGCAAAATAAGGAGAGGGAGAGAGACAGACATAGAGAGAGAGAGAGAGAGACAGAGACAGAGACAGAGACAGAGACAGAGAGAGCAAATATAATTGGAATTTTAAAAGTTTATTTTACTAAATGACTTTTCAGTCTTTCCCCATGTAAATCCACTATTTATTCAGAGAAGAAACCCAGTTTCTAATGCATTGTCAAAGTGAGAACAATGAGACTATTCAGGTGCAATTATGTAGCTGAATGATGATAATTCTTTAACTGAATTCAGAGGAACATTCCTATGATCCTTGGCATGGAAGGATGCTCCTCTCAATACTTGCTAAGTTAGAAAGTTCAGACTTGTTCTCCTTGTAACAAAGAGAAAAGGGAATGTTACGTGGTCAGTTGATTTTTTTCTTCCCCACTTGGTGGGTACAATTGCTATACCAGATCATTTTAGATTCTAACTCTGTGATCCAGTATGTGAACCGTTTTTCTTAGCTTTGTTTCACCCACAAATATGATAGATATGCCATGTATGCCTTTGTTCAAGTCATTAATAAAAATTTTCAATAGCATGACACCATACACAGATGCCTGGGTTACACTACTAGAGACCTCCTTCAAAATTTATTAAACAATTAATAATTCTTTTTTGGGTTTGGTCATTCAATCAATTCTAGATTTTCCTAATCGTATCACCAAGGAGTTCACATCTTTCCTTCTTTTCCATAAGAATAACATGAAATCTTATCAAAGGCTTTGCTAAAACTTAGATTAACTGTCTTCAGAATTCCCATGGTCTGCCAGTTTAATAATCTTGTCAAAAACTGCCCCAAAAAACAAACAAAAAAAGGAAGTCAAATTAGTCTGGCATAATTTGATCTCAACAAAGCCATGGTGGCTTTTTTGTAATCACTGCTTCCTTTTTTTTCTGTGTAGTAGCCTTCCCTTCACTAATATTTCCTTGAATTTGGACAAGAATCAAGGTCAAGCTTATTGGACTATAGCATGTCAGCTCTATTTAATCTTCCCTTTCTTGAAAATGAGGATGACGCTTCCCTTTCTCCAATCCTCTCTCATACTCTGTTCAACCACATCTGTAAGTTATGTCAATATCCTGATTAGGTACTTTGCCTTGGTCTAGAAATTTGAAATCATCGATGACAGGTAGGTGCTTGTTTACTATCTCTTGACCTTATCTTGGGTATCAGCTCCCTTCTAGTAATTTTTATTCTTTCCTTTACTGTCCAAAGATCATCTTCCTCAGAAGAGAAAAAAGAGCCAGATGAAGAGTTGAGTAATTAAGCATTTAGTTAGGAGGTTCAGTGGACAGAACACTGGATGTGAAGTAGGGAAGACCTAAGTTCGAATCCCTACTCAGACACTTATTAGTTGTGTGATCCTGGCAAGTCACTTAACTTCTATCTGTTCTTCATCGGTAAAATAGAGATGATAAGAACATCTACCTCCCAGGGTTTTTGTGAGAACCAAATGAGTTAAAATTTGCAAAGCACTTTGTAAAGCTTAAAGCATCATGTAAATACTAGATTCCTTCCTTCCTTCCTTCCTTCCTTCCTTCCTTCCTTCCTTCCTTCCTTCCTTCCTTCCTTCCTTCCTTCCTTCCTTCCTTCCTTCCTTTCCTTCCAAGCTCTATGTAATGATTGTATTTTGGGTTCATGTCAATGGTAACTGTTTCTCTTTGGAACAGCAGCCCTGTCTTCCCCTCCCAGCTTGATTTTTGGTTTTGTGTTCTTTTTCATTAAAGGGGACAACCCTTAACTCACTTCTTAAATAGGGGAAGCCTATTCCCTGAATGGGCATTACCTCACTTTAAGTGAGTACCTGAAACAGCCTTAGCCTAAAAGGGCAAGGGTCTCCCATTGCATCTTGGGTCACCTTCAGTCATCCTGATAAATACCTGGTCATTGGATTCAGATGACTCAGGAGGAGAAAGTGAGGCTGGTGACCTTGCACAGCCCTCCCTCACTCAAACCAAAGTCAACTGCAAGTCATATCATCATTTCCCTGATGTCATGGTCTTCTTTGAGAACGTAGGACAAATACAATATAATTATTCTCATCACATCCATCCTAATCTATTGGATCTCTTCATTGATCATCCTCTTTTTCCAAATATAGCTAAAAAAAACCCCTATCCTTTTTTGTTGTCTCTTTTTAACTCCGAGATCCAAGATTTCAGTGGTTCTGTGGATAAAAATCATCCACTGAGGCTGGATGGATGAGATGACCTCAGTAAGTTTCCAAGATTCCAAAAGATTCCTTGAGGTCCATGATTAGGGGCTCATTCTCCCTCAGACAAATCAGTTACCTGGTAATAATTGTGTTCCCACCAAGGAATGGTATTACCACAACAATGACAAGAACGAGCAGAAGATAATATTTGATAGTGGGGTATGTTTTTTCTCATATAGAATCACTATAGATCTATGTCTTTGAGGTATACAGATTTTGAGAATTCCCTATTTGTCATACAACTCTATCTTGCAATATCAGGTGGCTAGGTTCCTTCATCTCCCTTGCATTGGATGTTTGTATGCTTTTTTCCAGACTAGTATCTTGGACTCTGGCCCAGGAACTTGGGTCTTGTGCCCAGTGTCAACAGGAGAGCAGAGTTCTATATGTATTTGTATGGAGTTAGAGGGATATGGAAGCAAGTCAATGAGGACTGAAATTAGCTTAATCTGTAGACTTAAGTCCTGAGACCTCCAGTTGCTTCGAAATAAGGGGAGCATGAAGATAAGAGTATTGCATCCTCATATTGGCAGAATTCTTCAGTTATTTCTTATGGGGAAAATATTGCTTCTGAAATTCCTTTATCCATACTACTGCCACTGCGCCTCCTACCCTCTCCTTATTATTTTATAGAAATTTTATACGAATTTGAAAGGGCACCTCCAAGAGTATTTAAGCAAGTGTTTAAAAACTGGCTCTCCAGAAAAAAGTATGTACAACATACTTTTAACTTTAATTTGCATTATTAACATTTCCTTCATCACTTCCTTTAGTCTAGACAATCAATAAAATAATAAATCAAGCCCTGATTTGTAGCCTTTGCTGATTTCAGAGGTACAATCAGCTCTCAGGAGCTTGTCAGGACTGACTCAAGCACACTCCCTGTGCCCCTCCAATTTCATAGGATCATATGATTATAACTTTTTGAGCTGGAAGGGTTGACCTTAGAATTCAGTTAGTCCAACTCTTGCATTTTATAGGTGAGGAATTGAAAGAGCAGAGAGATTATATGCCTCACTTAAAACCACAAAATTAAGTAATGCAGTAAAAATTTGAGCCCATGTTTCTTTGCCCCTTTCCCCCAACGAAATTCAACAGCCTATTAAAAAAAAACCTCAAGCCTTCTAAATTGCTTGGTTTGGTTTTTGAATTTTTAAAAAAATGAGTTGTATGAGATGATGAGCATATGGCATGAGTGTGATTTAGATGAAAAAGACTGTGAATTCAGCCAACCCTATGACACAAGCACTACCAAAAAGTGAATGTGGTCTGTGTTGACAGAACTATGGCATTGAGGACAAGACAAGCAAGAGTCCCACTAAATTCTGCCCTGGCCAAACTGCACTTGGAGTATTACATCCAGTTCTGACTGCTCTATCTTAGGAAGTCATTGAGGAGCTGTTGCATGTTGTGAAGGATGATGACTGTAATGCCTGGCATGAAGTTGGAGATTAATAATTGCTTTTTGGCTGATTAATCAAGGTGACCTGGAAACTCTGCCACATAGAGATTTGTTGAAGCCTATAGAAGATTTAGAAAGGACATTATTCCTTTCTTGAAATATTTGAAGTGTTGTTACATAGAAGAGGGAGTAGGCAGGCTCTGCTGGCCCTGAGAAGACTCCCAGGACCAATGACTGCAAACTGTATGGAAGCAGATTTTGGCTCAGTAGTAATAAGAACTTTCTAGTAATTAGAATTGTCCAAAAGTGGAATGTGCTACCTAGCTCTGCACTGAGTTCATTGACATCGAAGGTGTTCAAGGAGTGGAGGCATGACTACTTGTCAAGGATACTATAGAGTTACTCCTATTTGTGTATAGGTTAGACCAGGTAACTCCAAAGTTCTTTCCATCTATGCAACTATGTTCTAAGTCTGCTAGCTCTGACTAATGTGGTGGAAGGTGCTGGCGATGTGGAAAGAGATGATACTTCTATAATATCTTCACACTCCCAGGCATCTCCACTCTGTATCTATGTGAAACAGAACTCTGTTGCTATGGCAACCCTCTTCCAGGGCAAAAGGGTGGGGGGTGTGAAGAAATCTCAGTGGCAAGCTAGATGGACAAAGAGATAGATGAGCAGACAAGATAGTAAATCTCAATAATCAGTGTCAAGGGAATAGATTAAAAGGATACCACATCATAATGCAGAGAAAGTGCTGAGATCCCAAGCTATTCAGATAGATCTCTCCCATCTCTTGCCTGCCCCTTCCTCTCTTGCTCCCCCTTACTGCACTTGAATACCTTCCCTTTTATGAAGTTTTCTCTCTCCAAGGACTTGTTTGTATCTGCCTTTAAGTTATTCAATCAATGACAATGACCATGTCTTTCCCTCATCCAACATCTTCATCCCCTGCAATGATATTTTGCAGATAGGTGCTGGAAGAAGAAACAAAGGGAGGGAGAGACATATCCCCTCTTTTTGAGGAGGGGTTTAGTCATGGTTCCCCACTTTTAAAATACCCATAATCTCATGAAGAGACAGCCCTTCCTTTCAAGGAATTCTCTCTCTATATATATCTTGCCCCGAAGGAGCTCTCTGTCTAATGGAGGAGACAGAATGCATAGGAGATGTAAGACACCAGGAAGAGATGTACAATTCTAAACAAAGACGCACAGATTACATACATATATACATATATATGTGTGTGTGTGTGTGTGTGTGTGTATGTGTATGTGTATGTACTAGAAGTCTGGACTGAGGACAGAGGACTGGGAAAACACAGGAGAGAAGAGCAAGGTGGAAGCTGGGTAACTTTCTCATAGAGTTAATCCCTCTTATGGCAGAGAAGCCCTCTTGGGAGAAAAAGATTGGGGACATGGAGGGTCTTTTGTTGGGTCATCAGTTCATATTTTCTATGACATTCAGTGGTGGCAAAAGATTCGATTTATTTGAGATAAGGTAATTTATTTTGCCTCGGGCTATGAGGATCAGAGAAATGAGAACAATATTCTCTGGGACCCTGGGATAAGTCTGGAACCCTGGGATTTGCTACTCCCATCTCAGAGGATTTCCCTGGGGAGAAAATGTGCCTAGATGTATACATATATATACATATGCACATACATATATGCATGTATGTATATTTGTATCAGAGTGTGTATCCGTGGAGATAGGAAGATCTATCTGTTTCATGGCCAAGATGCTGAAATATCCAATAGAGATATCTATTATCTATTGGGTTGCATCTCTAATACAACCCAGTATTTATTTATTAAGTACCTACTATGGGTCAGGCACTTGTTAAGCACTTATCTGTTTGTAGTAGCCCAATGTCATATCCAGGTCCCTAGAACCTGGTTCGGAATCACTGTTGATTCAATCACTGCTCTGAGTCCCTCTTTTTCCCCTTCTCTAAATCCCTGCTAGGCCAGCCAGTATAAATCACATGACATTAAATTGTAGTGCTAAAAGATCAACTTTCTTAAAATAGAAATGCAGGATAAATAATCAGGAAAATACAACAAAAACAGCAAACAGTTTCCCAGTGTGATTTGCAAGCAAAGTGCTGAACTGAATCCTCCCCCAAGCCCAGTACTCACTGTGCCCTGGGAGAAGCAAATGGTCGGTTCACCCCACACCCGTTGGATAATGACTGAGGATGTTGTACCTCAATATTTGCTTAACTGTTTTTTTTCTCACCACTGGGCCATGAATCTGCAGGGTTATGCAGGCTGCTTCCTGGCATGGGTGGGATGCATGCCAAGGTTTAACATTGAGTCCAAAGTCCAGGAAGAACAAGGGCAAGAAAATTTCAGTGAGACTCCCAATAGCATCATCACATAGATGCCTAGAAGTTCACCATGTGGTTGAGGAATGGTCTCAATATCTTCACATCCCATCAGGAGGAGATGTAGCCCAAGGCTCCAAGGCCATTTTTTTTCTCTCCTTCCACTCTCTCCTTCAGCCTTGCCACTTCTTGTCTCTACATTCCCAGGCAACTTCCTCAGTGAAATCATCAGTTGTTGAATGCTCAGACTCTATATCCCTTTACATGTCTATTCTGAAGTCCCCACTGATATCCATAGTCCGGCAATATGGTCCTGTATAAGCACAAGATAGTGGTTCTGCTTTCTCTGTTAGTTCTTCTTCTTCCTCTTCTTCTTCTTCTCCTTCTTCCTCTTTTTCTTTTTTTCTTCTTATCTTCATCCTCCTTCTTCATTCTCCTTCTTCTTCCTCTTCTTCTTCATCCTCCTCCTCCCTTTCTTCTTTTTCATCCTTTTCTCCATTTCCTTATTCTTCCTCTTCTTCTCATCATTTCCCATAGTTCAAATAATCATTTCTATGAAGATGATTTTCTGAACTATATATCCAGCCTGCATCTCTCTCCTGAGCTCCATTCCCACATCATCAAACACCTATTAGTTGTTTCAAAATGAGGGTTCATCTCAAACTCAATGGGACCAAAACAGAACTAATTTTCCTCATTTCATATCATTTCTAACTCCACAATCTTTCTTGAATCCAGCCTCTTCTCGTTATGGCCACCGCTTTTGTTTGGGGCCTCATTACCTCTCACCTGGATTATTGCAATGGTCTCAGATGGTTTCCCTGCCTCAAAATGATTCCTTTTCTGATTTATCTTCTATAAGTGATGATTCAAAATGATTTTCATTATGCATAAGTCTGACTATGTGACTCCACTGATCAATAAATACCAGTGGCTCCCTATTGCCTCCAGATTAAAAGAAACTCTGTGTCATTTGAAGACTTTCACTACCTCCCACTTACCTTTATAGCTTTATCATACATTACTCCCCTTCTAGTACACTACACTGATAATGTCTTGCACACAGTAGGAACTTTAAAATGTTAAATGAACAAATATTTTCTTCATTGAACTTTTGAACTTCCTTTTCCATTTGGCTAATTCTGCTTTTTAAAGCATTCTTCTCCTCATTGACTTTTTGGACCTCTTTTGCCAGTTGAGTTAGCCCATTTTTAAAGGTGTTATTTTCTTCAGCATTTTTTTGGATCTCCTTTAGCAAGCCGTTGACTCACTTTTCATGATTTTCTTGCATCACTCTCATTTCTCTTCTCAATTTTTCCTCCACCTCTCTTATGTGATTTTCAAAGTCCTTTTTGAGCTCTTCCATGGCCTGGGACTATTGCATATTTATTTTGGAGGTTTTGGATGCAGAAGACTTGACTTTTATGTCATCCCCTGATGGTAAACATTGTTCTTCCTCATCTAAAAGGATGGGAGAGAATACCTGTTCACCAGGAAAGTAACCTTCTATAGTCTTATTTTTTTTTTACTTTTTTTGGGCATTTTCCTAACCAGTTTCTTGACTTTTGCGTCCTTTGTCAAGAGTAGGATATACTCTGGGAGCCTGTAAGTTCTCAGTTCCTCCAAGGTGCTACAATCAAGGGAGAGGAGTTTATTCCCTGGCCTGGCTCCTGGCTGAGATTTAGATCAGCTGCTAAATTCCCCCAGGGGCTTTAGGCAGGGGCAGGGCCACCACTCAGGGCTGAGGTTCAGATTAGCAGCTCAATTCTCCCAGGGGCTTAATCCAACAATGGAAGCCACTGCTGCCTGCCTGGCCACCATAGCAGTGGCCCGCTGCTCCTGCTGCTGCTGCCACTGCTGCAGCCACTGCCTGGAGCTGGGGCTAGAGAAGAACCCTGCTCCCTTGTCACAGAGGTAAAAAAGCTCTCTCACTGACCTTTGAAGCTGCCTTTGGCACCTGTGGCTTGAGGGATCTATGAACCTCCACTGCTCCTGGGGATTCTGCCCCTGAGTCCTGCTCCTATCCTCCTCCCAGCACTGTGCTGCTAAGGCTAGGCTGGGCTCCCCTCCACGTCCTGGTGCAACAGACCTTTCCCGTCAGCCTTCCAGGTCACCCTGAGCTGGAAATCTCCTCCACTCCGTCATTCTGTGGCTTCTGCTGCTCTAGGATTTGTTGAGAGTCTTTCTTTAAAGGTATTTTATGGGCTGTGGGGGAAGAGCTCGAGTATGTGTGTCTTTCTATTCCATCATCTTTGCTCTGCCCCCTAAATGAACAAATAAAAGGATGTCAGTGGTAGAGCAAACTTGAACCCAGGTCCTCTGACTTCCAATTTTCTCTGTCCCATGGTAAGTTCCCATTTATATCAAGGATTTAAATGAATGAATCTGGCCTCATTTAGAATGATTTTTGATTTGGTGAGTTGGGAGTTTTGAATCCAAACTATGACTAGCTCTAAATATTCTGTGATTTCCTTCTGGGATTGGTGTGGGAACTCGGATTAAGTTCCATTCCATCTTGGCCAAAAGACACTGTTCTCAGTCTAAAAATGGTGGGAAAAAAGAGTGACAGGAGAAAAATATCTGTAACAGGCTGATGGAGCATTCCAAACAGCTTCTGGGATATTCAAATCATGTTCTGGAAGAGGCAAAAGCAAAGTAATGGAAACATGGGGATTAAATTAGCTTGCATGTTATCTGTAAGTACACACATAAGCACATACATACACACACACACAAATACACACAAACAATCAGAAAATCAACTTGACAGAAGGAGGCTGCTCTTGTTCCTTAAGGACCTATGGATTTAGAGTATGTTAAAAGCCCCAGGAGGGGCAGCTAGGTGGTGCAGTGGATAGAGCATCTGACCTGGAGTCCGGAAGACCTGAGTTTAAATCCAACCTCAGACACTTACTAGCTGTGTGGCCCCAAGCAAGTCACTTAACTCTGTTTGCCTTAGTTTCTTCATCCGTAAAATGAGCTGGAGAAGGAAATGGTAAACCAATCCAGTGTCTTTGCCAAGAAAACCTCAATGGAGTCACAAAAAGCCAAACACTGCTGAAATGACTGAACAATGGCACCAAAATTCTTTTTAAGGTTTAATGTCAATGGCTGGGTTAAGGATATAGATAATATGCTTATCAAATTTGCACAAGACACCCAGGAAAGGACCTTAGAGGTCATTGGACAATGACAAAAAGTGAGAAGAGATAGCTGTTACAGAGGATAACTAAGTCAGAATCCAAAAAAGATCTTGATGAGTTAGAAGAATGTATTGAATTAATTAGACAAAATTTAATAACAATAAAAAATTTGCATTTGGAACTCAAGTTCCAGTACAAGAAAGATGGGGTTGGGTCAGACAGAAATTCATCTCTTAAAGATCTGGGCATCTTAACGGACTACAAGCTCATCATGTGTCAACAATGACATAGTTCACTATCTCATAGTCTTAAACTGAATGGAGAGGAATAGTGTTCGTTTCTAAAGGGGTGATGGTCCCTCTGTCACCTGTTTTGGTCAGAGAGTATCCAGAACATTCTATTATTTCTAAGTGTCAAATTGTAGGAGAAACATTGATAAGATCAAGCATATCCAGAGTAGAGTAACTTACAATGTGAAAATATCACTGGAAGAAACTGGGGATATTTCCCACACCCTTAACTACATACCTGTGCCTGGTACTGCACACAACACTCCCTGAGAAAAAGCACGCAAGAACCTGGGGGAGATGTTTGAAGGATCAAAGCAGAGCTTATGCTGACCCTCACTGAAAATGTGTCATTCCTTGGGTTAGTAATTATAGAAAGCTGGTGATTTCTGTGGATTTTGTATCTTGCTACTTTTCTGAATTTATTCATTTTTAAAATTCTCTCCCTCCTACCATAAGCTCCCCACTGGGGTACATAATGGTTTCTTCTCCTTTCCATGAAGAAGATGCGAATGTGCACACACTTCTGTGTGTGTGTGTGTGTGTGTGTGTGTGTATGTGTTGTCAGAGTGTATGAAGTAGAGTTGGGAAGGCATCTACTCTGCTCAGGTTTGGAGGGCTACTACAAAAACCAAGTCAACACTTTTGTGATCCAGCAGAAGATCCAAGCCATTTGTTATCCCCTATCTAGGACCTTGCTGTATCTACTATAAATTAAAAATAACAACAAGTAGCATTTACATAGTGTTATAAGGTTTGCAACGGGATTTACAAATATGATCTCATTTTATCCTCCCAACAACCCTGGAGGCTATACTATTATTGCCATTTTATACATGATAAAACTGAGGCAGATGGAAATTAAGGGACTTGCCCAGAGTCACATGCCTACCAAGTGTCTAAGGCAGGATTTGAACTCATCTTTTTGATTCTCAAGTGTAAAACTCTTTACACTTAGCAACCAAGCTTCCGCTATAAACGAGAAGAAGGAGACAGGATCTACTGAGGTCACATGTGGATGGGTGGACATCAGGGTAAGGTGGAAATGAAGAGGAGAGGTGGGGAGAAAGAAGTGTACAGAACCTTCCCTCCCACCTTGTTTACCATCATTGTTCATCCCAGGGACCAATGATTTCTATCCGACCATACCATTGTGACCTGAAGCCATGTCATCTCTCCACTCATCAACTGGCACAACCTTATACAGTCTCATGAAGTTTGCTCATCCCTAATCTCTTTCTGGTGGAAGCTTAGGGACAATGACTGTCTCACATATTTTTAGCATCAGCTAAATTGATATCCTGGGACCAAGTCCTCACCTCCCTACTCTCTACTTATGACTATAATGTTTAACTTGGAATAGAAAAGGGTTAGGGGGGTAGGGGAACATGATAATCAATTTTGAGTATCAGAAGACCTGGAATGTAGAAAAGGGATTAGATTTCTCTTTGGCCCCAGAGGGTAGAATTAGTAGTCATGGGGGGAAGTTGCTAAGAGGTAGATTTAGACCTGATAACAGAAAAATATTCCTAAGAATAGGAGCTGTCCAAAAGTGAAATGACTTCTTCAGGAGTTGCTCCCATTTTCCTGGAGATCTTAAAGTGAAGGACCAAGGTGATTACTGGAGAGATGGGCATCTGTGAAACTCAGAGTGAAAGGGTTGGGAGTCATTCAGTTAATGAATTTACTGGATGCCTACTATGGGAGGGTTTGGGTGCCAGGCAACCAACAAGCATTTACTAAATGTCAGCTATGTTCTGGGTACTGTGCTAGGGACTACCAGGAGTCCATTGATGATTGATTAGAAATTAGAAAGAATTTCTAAATGATTATGAAAATCAATGTTGGGTTTGACTTAAAAAAAAGTCTCCAACTTTTAAGTGTGTGTGCATGCACGTGTGCACGTGCAGAGACAGTTGTTATGTAAAAACTGATGCCTGTACTGGCTAAAGTTGATGTCTTAGTTAAAGTGGTCCTTAAATGGTATCCATGAACTGCCAAAGGGGTACACAACTCAAGAAAGGTTAAGAACTCCTGCCTTAGAAGAAAGGAGACAATCAATGAGGTGGTTGAAGGGCAAAGGATAATGGCTATGTACAAAAAAAAGAGTTTGACTTCTGCATGAGCCTTCTCCCTATCAGGGCTTTGCCTTGACCACTGTCCTGTTTCTGAGCAAGAATGAAGGGAAAAAATACCAGCTGTTGGCAAGTGCCAGCAATGGATAGCAGGCAAGGGACTTAGCATCCCCTCACAAAAGCCAAAACCCATCCTAGAATCCCAGACTCTACTCTGTTAGCAGTATCATTTCTTCTGTGTTCATTCTTGTCTCAAACTTCTGAATTCCAACTTCCATACCCATCACTTTACTGAAATGTGGCAAAGGTGATTATTGTCAGAGGTGGGTTACCTGTGGCCTCAGGGTCACAGGTGGCCCTTTAGGTAATGCAATCCTTTGACTGAATTCAAACTTCACAGAACAAATCCCCTTACTAAAATGATTTGTTCTGTAAAGCTTGGACTCAGTTGAAAAACCACACCCAAAGGACCTAGAAGACCATGTGTGGCCTCGAGACCGCAGGCTTCCCCACCCTGATTGATATGGAAAGCTACAGAGCAGGTTGAGAAGATGAAAGACTGAGAAAAGGCAACTGATTTTGAATGCTGGTGACCTTTGAGAAAATCGCTCCAATAGAGTGAAGGGGGTGCAGATAACAGATTGCATGTTGTTAAGGAGTGTGCTGGTTCTTTCTTACTGTCAGGAATTTTTCTTGATGTCTTTCTTTAATCTATCTTGTTTCATGGTAACTAATATTTTTGGGCATCTAGATGGCATCATAGATGGCATCATAGATAGAATGTTGGGCCTAAGGACAACTCATCTTTGTGAGTTCAGATTTGGCTTCAGATACTAATTAACTTGTGACCCTGGGCAAGTCACTTAATCCTCTTTGCCTCAGTTTCCTCATCTGTAAAATGAGCTGGAGAATGAAATGGCAAAGCACTCCAGTATCTCTGCCAAGAAAACCCCAAATGTGGTCACAAAGAGTCAGATATGACTGAAAGGACTGAACAACAATAAAACCTAGGAGCATAGATTCAGAGCTGGAATGGGGTTAGATCATTTAGTCTATCCTCTCATTTTATAGGTGAGGCAAAACATTTCAGTATCTTTGCTAAGTAAACCCCAAATGGGGTCACCAAAAGTGAGATATAACTGAAAAACAACTCTATGTCTTTTTTCTGTGGATGAGTCATTAGGGCCTGGATTCTTGTATGTATTAGTTGATAATCAGACTTTGACTTCATTGGCTTAATTCACCTCTTCTATGGAGGTGGCTTTTCTCCTCTTCTTTCTAACTCCTTTTCCTACACTTTTATCCCCATCCTGATGCTTCTCCCAGATAAGATACGCCGGGTCTCCCGTCTGCTTTGAACTCACCCTCTCCCCTACCCCAGACCTGCCTTCCCAAGGTAGTCCTCCTGTTATTCTCAGTCACCACCCTCTACTTATTAGAACATTCATACCTTCACCACCTAGTAAGATAATTCACCCAAATAAGTTAGTGACAAAATAGCATAACTTGTCATCCCATAACATGTAATTCTAAACTTGGATCATTCAGTTGAGTTTCACATTGCCCTCTCCTATACTTTAATGTTATTACATATATATATATAGCTGGATTTTACCTGGTTTAAAAGGTTTTCCTTAATCTAGCTCCAAACCACATTGCCAACTTTTCCTCCTTCAGAATGTGAGAAAGGTTTGGTGGAATGAGTGTTGGGTTTGTAATCAGGAGACTTGGAATCAGAAGGACTTTCTCTGCCACTCACTGATTGTGTAAATTTTTGCAGGCTATTTAAATTTCTCTGTGCCTCATTTTCCTTATCTGTAACATGGGAATGAATAATTTCTATTTGACTTGATTCACAGAGTTGTTATGAGGATGAAACAAGATAATACATGTGAAAGCACTTTGTAGACCATAAAGCACCATTCCAATAGAAGGGGCTTTACAGTGTGAGGAAGAGGAAGAGGAGGATAAAGATGAAGAATTCTTTCTTCTAAGTTAGACGTCTCTGTTCACTCTTACATACGCATACCAGTTATAGGCATATCCTCTGTTCATGACAGCCTCATCATCTAGAATGCTCAGCCTACTACCTGTATGCACTTGAGTGAATCATTTAACCTTAGCACAGTGCCCTGCACATAGTAGGTACTTTATATAATTGACTTGAACCTCTTTGGGTCTCACTTTCTCATATAAAACTCTCACAATTTATATAACAAAAGGAGTTAGACTCAATGACCTCTAAGGTCCCTTCCAGCTGGAGCTCTATGAATACCTGATGGAATCGGAGTCAAGAAGTCTGATTTCACATTCCAGTTCTGACACTAGCTATGTGGCCATGGGCAAGTCACTTAATTTTTCTATGCCTCAGTTTCCTTATCTTTAAAATGGGGACAATAATATTTGCACTAACCTCGTGGCATTGCTGTGAAGAAAAAGCTTTAAAAAGCTTGTTTTTCAGTCATTTCAGTGGTGTTCAACTTTTCGTGACTCTATTTGGAGTTTCTTGATGAAATTACTGGAGTGGTTTGCCATTTTTTCCAGATGAGGAAACTGAGGCAAACAGGGTTAAGTGACTTGCCCAGGTTCACATATCTAGGAAGAGTCTGAGGTCACATTTGAACTCAGGCCTTCCTGACTCCAAGCCTGGCACCCTATCCACTGCACCATGAAGATTCCCCTTAAAAACTTAAAGTGCTACAAAAATATGAGATTCTATTATAGACTATAGTATAATTGTAGGCCTGGGTATAAGTGCTTCAAGAGCCTGACAGTAGGCCCTCTCAGTTGGTCCCCTGGTGTTCCTCATGATGGGTTTTCTTCTCTCTTTCTCTCTCACAGGCATAATTTTGCTTCGTTCCCTTTGACTCTGGCTCGGTGGGGCAGAGCTCTCTTTGTCAGTGAGCCCTAAAGCCCTCTCTGCACCCTCCCACGGTGTACCACCACTCAGCCTTCTCTCTTGTACCCTCCACCCCCTCCCTTCCCCGCCCACCTCCTCCCTGTACCAGGCTGCTTCCCCTTGCCTGACTAAGAATAAATTACCCCAGTTGCATAGCAACAAGTTTGGTTTCCTTTCCTTCTCCTCCCACAAAAGCTCCTCAGCTCTAAATTTAAGGCAGCATGTGTCAGAAAATACCACCCGCCCCCAGTGCAACCCCATGTCCTCAGCACTGCCAAGGTCTCTTTTCCCAGATGGGGCTCTAGCAATGAAAGATGATGGACTTAGACTTCAAAGGCGAGCCTCCCCAGCCACAGCCTAAGCCCCAGACCCTTGAGAATCTGAGCAGGTGTGGATTTCTTCATACCTTTGCAGGCACTGAGATGAAACTCATGTTTTTCTCATTTTTTGAACCTTGTAGAAGTAAAGGCTGCAGAGTCTCTGTTGAACACTCTTGTATTCTGCCCTTCAAGATTTCCCAGTCTAAGATAGGGAGACATGTTGGCTTTTAACAGAGGAAGATGCAGCACTCCTTTTTTTTTTAGAGAGTTGCCTGTGGAATGGGAGAGAGATGGTTTCTTCTAATGAGAGCTGACCTAAGCATGTCCTTGAGGAATTACTAGTCTAATAGGGGAGGAATGAATGGTTGCTTCCAAAGGGGAAAGACTCAGTCCCTAGGAAGAGGCAACCCAGAAAAATATCAACACTAGAGATGGAGATGTAGTACAATGGGCATAACCAGGAACAGGTGCAGTGTGAGAGAAAAAAAGGGTGGCAATGGGGGAGAAGAGCAAGAGTTTCTCCTTTAGGGTGAGCCTGAAGGGAGGGCTCTGACTATGCCTCTTGTTTATCTAAACCTAAGTTCACATTCCCTCTCATGTTTTTCCAAGTCTTCCCACTTAAAATACAGACTTTGATTAAATACCCAAGGCCAGGAAAGAGGTTCCAAGCTCATAGGGGATGACAAGTTTGCCGACCTTGAGACCAAGAAAACATGGGCCTGGAAGAAGATCGAGCTGCTGCTCTGGCTAGGAGGAGGTGGAGCAGCCAGAGGACTGAGCCTTGGGAATAAGGTTCTCCCTTTCTTCCTCCCCAATAAATATCTATGGAGGAATTCAGCTCTCTGTGCTCCCCCTTTCCCTTTTCCTTCCCATTCCTATTTCCCCTCCCCTTCTCTTCCTCCTCTTTCTTCCTTTTGTCCTCCTCCCTTCTCCTCACCTTCCCCCTCCTCCATCTACTTCCTTTTCTCCTCTTACACCCCCTTCTTCTCCTGCTCACCTTTCTCCTCCTCTCCTATTTTTATCACCAAGAGTCACTTACTGTGCAAGAACCCTTTTATCCTTCCCGGACCAAACTCCTTGGCTTGGTATTCCACAATCTGATCCCCCACCTACCTCACTTTTCTTTACCTATTTATAGCAGTATCTCAGATTTGTATTATATTTTAAACTTTTTGAAGCATTTTGTTCACAACGATTATTATGAGGTAGGCAGTGCAAGTAGCATTATGCCCAGTTTCTGAGTGGATATATTGAAGTTCAGAGATATGCCCAAAGCCAAACAACACACAAATGGTGAAGCTAGGACTCAGTCCCAGGTTGCCTGACTCCACAACCAATTACATACACACACACACACACACACACACACGCACACACACGCATACACGCATAGACATCTATGCCTCTATCTACCTGTCTATCTACATATATTACTTATCTTTCCCTCCCCTCTATCTCTCCTTAACCCCTTGGAATCTGACTTCTGATCTTATCACTCCACCATCATTACTAATGATCCCTTAGTTGCCCAGTCCAATGGTCTTTTCTCAACCTTCATTCTCTCTAAACTGTCTGTAGCCTTTGACACTGTTGGTCACTCTCTCCTCTCTCTAAATTTTTAGGATACCTCTCTCTCCTGGTTCTCTTTGTACCTATCTGACTCTTCCTTCTCTGCCTCCTTTGCTGGATCATTTTCCAGATCACACTCTCTAACCACAGGTGTCCCTCAAGCTTCTGTCCTCTTCTCCCTCTATACTATTTCACTTGGTGAGCTTATTAGCTCCCATGGATTTAATTTTCATGTATATGCTAATGATTCTCAAATCTATCTTTCCTGCTTCAGTCTCTTCACTAACCTCCAATCTCAGATCTTTAACTGCCTTTCAGACATCTCAAACTGGATATCCAGTACACGTATTAAACTTAATATGTCCAAAATTGAACTCATTATCTTTCTCCTAAACACTTTCCTCCCCTACCATTTCTATGACTATCGAGGGCAATACCATCTTCCCGATTCCTCAGGTTCACAACCTCAGAGTCATCTTGGATTCCTCACTATCTCTCATCCCCCACATTCAAGGTCTGTTGATTTCACTTTATAATATTTCTCCAATATGCCACCTTCTGTCCTTTGCCATTGCCTTTGTTCTAGTGCAGACCCTTGTCACCTTATGCCTGGATTATTGCAATAACCTGCTGATAGGTCTGCCTGCCTCAAGTCTCTCCTCACTCCAATCCATCCCCCATTCATCCACTAAAGAAATTTTCCTAAAGCACCGGTCAGATCATGTCATCCCATTCTTCAATAAACTCCAGTGGTTTCCTCTTGCCCTTTGGATCCAATACAAAATATTCTACCATTTAGAGCCTTTCATAACCTAGTCCCTTCCTACCTTTTCAGTCTTTTTTACACCTTATTTCTTGACACATATTCCTCAAGCAAATGATGCTGGCCTACTGACTGTTCCATGAAGTCTACCTCTTGACTCCAGGCATGTTCTTTTGCTGTCTCCCATGCCTGGAATGCTCTGCCTCCTCCACTCCTACTATTGCCCTCTCTGACTTTCTTTAAATTCCAACTAAAGTCCTACCTTCTATAGGAAGCCTTCCCCAACCCTTCTTAATTCTAGTGCTTTCTTCCTGTTAATTATCTCCTTTTTATCCTAGGTACTAGATTGCTTTGTAGTATCTGCTTGCATATAGTCTCCTCCATCACAGTGTAAGCTCCTGGAGGGCAGGGATTGTCTTTTGCCTGTTTTTGTATCCCTATAGCTTAGCACAGTATCTGGCACACAACAGACACTTAATAACTATGTATTGATTGATATATACTCATACATACACACACATATCTTTTTGTTGTATTATGTGGCCTTCCTATCTCTTTCCCACCAAAACTCTCTGTTCTGGCCAAAATGATCTCTTTGATACTCCCAGAATACCCTGTTCTCATGCTTTTTTTCTAACCTGGAGTCTCCTCCCTCCACCTGGGAAGCTTATCATCTCCCTTTGAAATAATATTCATGCTTTCAAGCTCCATGTCAGCCTTCCCTCATCACAGTAATTGGGGAGGAATTTCCTCCCACCTTTGAGTAGTGCTTTTTTGCAGTCTATTTCACTACATGCTTTATAGGTCCCAGGTGTAAAGCTCCAAGGGATGCTGGACTCAAAAGGCTAGTTTAAACTCCTTATTTAACAGGTGAGGAAACAGGTTCAGAGAGGTAAAGTCTCCTATGCCAAAGTCACACAGCTAGTGCGGTGCCAGTCAGGATTGAAGTCAAAGCCCTCTGACTCCACCATAGCGTTACTTCTATGCTATGCTTAATCTAATATTAATAATAGTTCACATTTATATAGCCTTTACTTTGTGCCAGGTATTGTGCTAAGCTCTTTAGTTATTAGTTTGTTTGATCCTCATTACAACCCTGGGGGGGGGGGGTAGGTTCGTGCTATTATTATCCCCATTTTACAGATAAGGAAAAATTGAGGCAAATAGGGTTCAGTGACTTGCCCAGGGTCACACAGTTGGCAAGCATCTGAGGTTAGATTTGAACCCAGGTCTTCCTGATTCCAGGTGTGGTCCTTTATCCACTGTGTCATGGATCTGCCTTGTTTGGCATTTATTTTGTGTAGAGATTGAATAGGAACTCCCTGATAGCAAAGACTACCTTGTTTTTCTCTTTGTATCACCAGCATTTGGCACAGAGCTTTGTATAGAATGAGAGTTTAAATACTTTTCCATTTATCTCTTCATTTTCCCGCCCTGCCTCTATAAACACACACATATGTAAAGCTTTACCTACTGGCAGCTCAAGGACAAGGAAGCACGCTTTACATATCTGTACCGTTCTCCCATTCCTGCCCGCCCCCCCCCCCCAACCCCCCCAGCAAATCTTTGTTATTTACATGGATGGTGGAACCTCTCCAAAGCAGATTTGGTCCTGACACCTGAGAGCTGATAGTCTGGCCTCTCTGCGGAGAGAACATGCCAGGGAGGTGCAGACTTCAGAATAATAAACCAGATGAGATCAAGTCTTTACACTGTGTCCAAGCCCAGCATAAGTTAATGCCTCCTAAGTGGGTGAGTGTGTGCATTAGAGAAATCCCAGGAGTTTTGTGCTCCGACAGGGGTGGGGTTGGAGGGAAGTTATTACTTCCTTCCCATTAGCCCCCCTGGAGCTCCAATACTCCAGACCGGAAATAGTCCTGCTTCCCATGACCAGGCTGAATATTATTTCTCTATCTCTACCCATCCCTCTCTTCATGCTTTCTAGTACCTCCTGGACATTCTTCTGGAGGTAACCCAGGTCCCAAGAAAACCCAACTCTGTGCCCCCTGGACTGACTCAATTGAAGGGATTCATGTACAGGGATGTCTGAACCTTCTGGCATTCCTTTCTGATGAATGGAATTTTCTACAGTTTCTCTCATCTCAATGTAACAATTTGAGAAACATTTATTATGCACCTATTATATACCAGGAGAAAAGCAGCATGGAATAGGATGAGGATATCTAGGTTTTTTCAATTCTCTGTGTCCTTTGAGTTTTAGAAAACTTAGTAGGAAATGACATAAAGTCCAGAGTTTACCACACACATGCGCACATGAAATAAGATAATGAAATTAATTTTTCACAAAGAAAACTTTCTTTGTTATATAACTTTTTTTTAGTATCATAAAGTTGCTTTCCCTCTAATCTAAATTTTCATCACCACCTCTGCTGCTTTTGGAATATTTCAGCAGGATAATACAGTAATTTCATCACATATTGGCCCTACCCCTTGTCAAGCTTTCCCTCTCTTCTAGGAGTATGGATTCCTCAGGAAGCCAATACGTTACATAGTGAATAGGGGCTGGCCTCTGCGCCAGAAAGAACCCGGCTCCAGTCTCTCCTCCGACACATATTGGCCAAGCGACCTTGGACAAGGGAGCCCTTTGTCAGTGGGAATTGTTTCAATTTTGTCTTATATCTCAAGTACTTAGCAAATTTCCAGTATACAGTAGGCAGTTAATAAATGCTTGTTTATTGATTGTTTAACCTCCCAGTTTTCCAGACTACACTTTAAAATGAAAAATTGCAAGACAATTGCTGATATACGTTGGTAGAGGGAATTTCCTTAACCAGAGTTCCCTGTACCAATGAAATCACAGGTTTTGTTAAAAAAAAAAGTTTTAGGCACGATGCTAGTTGAAATAATAATAATAATAAATAACTAGTGTTTATATAGCAATTTAAGATTTAGAAAGGAGTTTATAAATATTCTCCAACAACCATGGAAGGTAGGTACTATTACTGTCCCTATTTTGGGGAAACTGAGGCTTGGAGAAATTAAGTGACCAGGGTCACACAACTAGTAATTGTTGAGTGACATAAAGGCAAAAGAAAAGGAAAGCAGTGTCTGCCCTTAAGGAAGTCCCATTCTTCTTTTCTCCTTCCTCATCTTTCCTGCTGGAAGAAGAAGCAATTCTAGGGAGACTGAGGCAGGAAATGAAAATGGAAACACATAAAGAGAAAGGGATGGGTGACAGGCAGAGGCAGAGACAGAGACAGACAATAGAAAAAGATTATTAAGAGTCAAATGTTTTAACCAGGGCAGTATTCAAAAATTTACTTTCAAGGTAAATAAAATTTAGGTTTCTCTCAACTAGGATAAGTGCACAAGGAAATAATAGTTAATTTGACTCATTGAGCAAGTTATTTATTGATAGTGTTATAGCGAGAGAGATTTACTTAGCATTTCTGCAGGTATTGTATATATATTTTTGTTTGCGTTCAAGGAGAATGGAATCTCCTTGAAGGGTTGTTTCTAACTTTCTTTATATTCCCCAGGCTTAGCACAATGCAGGACATATAGAAAGCATAAAATGTTTTTGATTTATTGAGGAGTTTGAAATCAGGAGTCCTGGGTTCCAATTCTGCTTCTGCTACTATATTTCTAAAATGAGACACATCGATGAAATGTTTTCACTACGTCCTTTCCATTTGCAAATCGAGAGCCTATCCAACCAGAGCTGTGCATATGACTGTGGAGAACATAGAAGTGTGCGTCTTTGCCTGCTAAGTGGGAAACAAGAGGTAGTTGTGGTTTGTAGCAACTGTACTGGTACAGGCAGAAGACCTGCGTTCAAATGAATAAATGAAAAATATTTATTAAGCATTTGCTATGTTAAGAAGGGGTGGCCAGGTGGCATAGTGGATAGTGTGTCAGACTTGGAGCCAGGAAGACTGATCTTCCTGAGTTCAAATCTGACCTAAGATACTTACTAGCTGTATGACCTTGGGCAAGTCACTTAATTTCTCCATGCCTCAGTTTTCTCATTTCTATAAAATGAGCTGGAGAAGGAAATAGCAAAGCATTCCAGTATCCTTACCAAGAAAACCCAAAATGGGGTCACAAAGAGCCAGATATGCCTGAAAAATGACTGAATAAGAAAGGAGCTAAATATTTCTTGCCTTCACAATGGGTGTGTTAGGGGTAGGAAGGAGAGAGAGAATTTGGAAGGCAACATTTAAAACAAAACGAACGTTAAAAATAAATAATAAATTGGAAACTCAAAAGTGTGCTAAACTGGAGATACAGATACAAAAGCAAGATAATTTTGACATTCTAGTAGGAGGCACCAATACAGAGAAGGGAGTGATGGCCAGGGAAGAAGTTTTGGGTTTGCCAAGTTACTAAAGCAGTAAGTGGAGCCCCAGAGAGTCATATGTCATGATTTTTTCAGAAACCATGGTAGTATTGATTAGATCACTATTCCCACAGCAAGAGACAAAGATGGCAAAGAGATGGGCAGGTTAGATAGCTAGTATAAAATATTAAAATGTTATATATCTGATGCTTACTGCATGTGTACCTTTGGTCAAGACATTTCATTTTTTTCTGACCCTCAGTTTCATCTTCTGTAAAATGGAGAAGTTAAATGTTACCCACCTTGTGGGGATTTTGTAGGGAAAACATTTTGTATGCTTTAAATTTCTATATCTGGGTGTTATTATTTTAGGTACTTATACATAAAACAATTTCAGAACAGTTCAGTGCTAAGTTTGGGAATAGTTTGTTGTTTTGTTTAGTCATATCCTACTCTTCATGACTCCATTTGGGATTTTCTTGGCAAAGATATTAGAGTAGTTTGCCATTTCCTTCTCCAGCTCATTTTACAGATGAGGAAACTGAGGCACACAGGGATAAGTGACTTGCCTGAAGTTACATAGGAGGAAGCATCTGAAGCCGAATTTGAACTCACAGAGATAAATTGTCCTAATTCCAGGCCTAACACTCTATCCACTGCTCCCTATCACTACCCTATAATAACATTATACAATATAATTCATAATAATAATAGTTTGCATTTATATAGCTCTAGCCCTCCCTCTAGGGCTATTTTACCCATTCTCATTCGTATTAGCAGCTCAGGTCCCCAGAAGTCACTTCTCAGTGTTTTTGGGGATGATTCTAGGGGTGGTTTCCTTCTTCCCTCCCTCCCTCCCTCCCTTCCCTCTTTCCTTCCCTCCCTCCCTCCCTGCTTCTCTCCTTCCTTCCTTCCTTCCTTCCTTCCTTCCTTCCTTCCTTCCTTCCTTCCTTCCTTCCTTCCTTCCTTCCTTCCTTCCTTCCTTCCTTCCTTCCTTTCTTCCCTTCCTTTCCCTTTACAAAGGCAGTTGAGGTAAGTGACTTGCCCAGGGTCACAAAATTAGTAAGTCTCTGAGATTGGATTTGAACTCAGGTTCTCCTGACTCCAGGGCTGGTGTTCTATCCATTGCACCTCAGTTTTCTTTTGAGCCCTGGAACTCACAGGGCCCCTGTGGTGTGCATCTCCTTGATTATCAGTTCAACAGACAGAGTTAATTAGCAAGTAGTCCAGTCGGCCAAACTGGCATAGTTGCTGTTTCTGGAACTTGATAGTTTGTCTCCTGCTTTAATGCCTGGAATGTATTCTTGTCACACTGCTGGATATGTAGACTCTTTAACTTTGTTCAAGGCTTAGCTCTGCACCATTTCCAATCGAAAACTTTTTCTGATTTCCTCTAATTGTTAGTGTCCTCTCTGTCCTTAAATTATAATTGTAGTTAACGGTCTGTTCGCATATTATGTCTTTCTGTGGAAGGTAATCTCTTCAAGGGCAGAGACTGTGCTTCATTTTTGTCTTCATGTATTTTTGTCTTTGCCCATAGCCTAGCACAGGGCCTGGCATATAATAGGCGCTTAATAAATACACTGATTTGGGGGACAGAGTAGCATCGCTGATAGAAATGGAGTTATTGAGAAAGATTTTAGCTTCACGGGGATGCGGGGTTCAATTTTTTACCTACAAAATTGGAATCAATGGCGGGACATCCAGATGGAGATGTCCTGTGTTTATTTGCACAGATTATGGACTATTTAATTTTAGGAAGCAAAGTCAGAGCCAGCCTAGAAATCTTCAGTATGAAAATCTATTATCTCAGCTTGTCTGTGTAACCTGTGGAGTTTGCCCAGGAGAGCGCTTGGAGTTAACCTGGAAATCAGACACGCATCTCTCCTTACAGGCAGCATTTGGCAGCCTCTCTCCCAGAGAAAACTGTGGGAACTGAGATTCTGCCTGCAGGTGACACTGTTTTTTGGTTGTTGTGCTAATCACTTATTGAAATTAAGCAGAAAGATGACTGCAATTTCTTTTCCAGGAAATGAAATAGGTACTAAGCTAATCAGATCACTTCCAGGTGAAAGGGGGAAAAGTGGGTTATGTTTCTTAAATTAGGCCACCCTGAAAGGATGATTAGCCATCAATCTGCAGTGGTGCCATGGTTGTGAATATAAATGATTTATGTTTTTATTTTAGAGCTGGGAATAAGACCTGGGAGTTATGAAAGTTTGACACTCCTCATCCTACTCCAAATACATTTCTTTCATTTCCTTTTTTCAGATGTCAGGCAGCTTTCCTTTTACGTCAGAAACTCACATGGTTGTATTCATGGATAGCCTTCAAAATGGGTATTTTACAATATGTGTCCACAGGCTGCAATCCCCCTGCTGCCTGGAAAACCCGAGTTAATGAAACTTTTAAAGCTCAATGCTAAGTATGCAGCTCAGTGAGAAAGATGAGAACATTTCCCAGGGAAGACCTACTTTATTCTGAGCTAATTAGTCCCCTTTGGCCTAATAATAGTAAACAAGAATTATAACAATATTAATAATAATAGCTAACATTTGTATAAAACCTACAGTGTGTAAGGACTGTGCTTTATTTTTGTCTTTTTATGTCCAGTACCTAGCGTAGTGCCTTGTATATAGTGGGCACTTAATAAATGCTTACGTGAAGTACTTTACAATTATGGTCTCATTTTATCCTCAAAATAACCCCAGTAGCTTGGCGCTATTATTATTTCCATTTTACAGATGAGGCAGCTGAGGCAAATAGCAGTGAAGTGACTTGCCCTGGGTCACAAAGCTAATAAGTGTCTTCATGTCCTATTTGAACTTAGGTCTTCCTAGTTCCAGTGCTGTATCCACTGTACCAGCTAGCTGTCCTCAGATCGTATTTTTATCGATAGCATTATAAGATCTGCAAAGCACTTTCTGTACAGTATAAGGAAGGCTGTTCATATAGCACACCTTTAATAAATGTTTGTTCAATGTGAGTAAAAATATCTAACATTTATCAGGTGCCTACTGGGTGTAGGACACTGTCCAGGTGCTAGGGATACTGCCAGATGAAAAACAATCCTGCCTTCAAAGAGCTTACATCTTACTTGTTGAATGAATGAATGAATGATTCTGTAAGATAGCTAGTTCAGATATCGTTGTTCCCATTTTATAACTGAGAAAGAGTGATTTGGCCATGTGTCCAGCAGAGTCTCCTGACATCAAGCCCCATGATCTTTATAGGATCACAGGGCTCCAAGTTAGGGGTGATGCTAGGGGTCATCTAGTCCAGGGCTGGGGAAACTGTGGTCTCGAGTAAAGTTTGTATTCAGTCAAAGGGCGACACTTGAAGACCTAGAGGACCACATGTGGCCTCAAGGCTGCGGGTTCCCCAACCCTGATTCTAGTCCAGACTTCCCGTTTTATAGATGAGAAAACTAAGGCCCTGGAGGAGAGGACAGGGTTATACAGGCACTAAGTAGGAGGCTTGTTGCTCAAACGCAGGTCAGTCAGTCAGTCAAGCATTTATTGTGGTCTGCTGTGTGCCAGGCTTTGTGCTAGGGGCTGGGGATACAAAAATAAAAACATCACTGTCTCTGTACACAAAGAGTTTAATTCTATGAGGGAGACTATAGTGTCCATATCTGTATGTAGAAATAGATGTATAATTAAATATACACATTAAATCAAACGTATATGTGTTTGTATTTATAGATATATGTTACTTGCATGTATATACATGCATACACTGATAGGTATAAACCCATATGTTGCATGTATTGATGGGTATAAACACACAATGCACATACTAGGTACACACAAACATGTATACATGCATCACATACATGTATACATGTATATGCACGTGCTGATGTGTATAACACATGTCTTGCATTGTAAATACATGTCAGTGTGTACACATAGAGTATGTGCACAATACATATATGCACATGTACACACATGTATAAACACACACCTCATGTATTGATATATAAACAAATGGCACACATTGATATGTATAAATTTATATATTTTTTCATATATTCATATACATTGATATGTATAAATTCACATATTTTTCATATATTCATATATTCATAAATTCACATATTCATATATGTATATTACATGCATATACATACATTATGTGTATATACATTTATCACACAGTAAACACATGTACATACATTGATACATATGCATTGTTGTTATTGTGTTTGTCCTTCTTTGCCTAAGAAGACCATGCCATCAGAGAAATGATGACATGACCTGCACTTGACTTTGTTTTGAGCGAGGGATGGCTGTGCAAGGTCACCAACCTCACTTTCTTTCCCTGAGTCATCTGAATTCAGTGACCAGATATTCATCGAGATGACTGGAGATGACCCAGGATGCAATGGGAGATCTCTTTGACCTTGGGCCTATTCAGGTACTCACTTAGGGTGAGGTGAGACCCATACAGGGAATAGGCCTGTTTAAGAACTAGTCAGGGAGTGGCCCCTTTAATGAGCAAAAGAAAAATAACCAAACCAAGCTGGAAGGGAAGGGAAACAGTTACAATTGATAATCACTTGTTAGCCAGGAGGGGTCCAGGAAACAGCCCTTAAGTGGAGTTTGGGCAGGGACCCAGTCTGTGGGCTTCAGAGTGCAGTAAGTTTAAGGTCAGGAAGTAAAAGGACAGCAGAGGAGAGGACAGGAGGGGGCAGGGCAGGAGAGGGCAGGACAGGAGAGGATAGCAAAGCTAGACAGTAAGCCCCAAGTTAACTGGGCATGTCTGGCCGTCCAAATTTAACTTCCTTTGCAGAGTAGAAGGAAGGGGAAGGGGAGTCAGACAGAAGAGAATTAGCTGAGTTTCCCAGCTAGCTGGGTCCCCAATCAGGTAGTTCGGTCTACTCACAGTTTGTGTTTGTCCTTTGTTTTCAAAGAGGACTTTGACATCAGAGAATGTATTGCATATTGACATGTATAAATACACATCAATGTGCATACATGTATTACATGCATATGCGTGCATGTGTGCACAGAATAATATGTTGACATACATGTATTGGTATGCACAAGCACATGCTGCATACATAAAATATGCACACATTACATGCATACACATATATACATATATAAATACATTAGACACATATAAGCACATATTCATATCGATATGTTGACATATGTATATTGCATTGTGGTATGCATGAATACACATTACATATATTTATATATGCATATATAAATACACATCAAGGTGTATATACATAGTACATACATATACATATAAGTACATAGTCATTTTGGTATGTATAGTGTATATGTTGATATGCATAAATATATATCCATATGTATGCATGTATTCCAACAGAATGGATACAAAGTAAATATGGGCTACTGTCATTTGAGGGGAAGGGCCCTAGCAGCCAGCATGATCAGGACAGGGTTCCTGTGGAAGGTGGTACTTGAACAGTCTTGGAGGAAGAAGAGATTTCAGGAAGGGGACCTGAAGAGGGAGGCCTGTATCCTCATGAGGGCCCTGTAGGGCAAAGATAAAAAGTCTAAAGGATAGTGAGGAATCCAGTGTGACAAGACCATTAAGTGACACACAGCCATGGCCTAATGTATAGGGAGACTTAAAAGACAGGTTGGGACCAGGTTGCCAAGGGCTTTAAAGGTTAAGCAGCAGAGTTTCTATTTTATCAGGAGTTCATATGGGACCACTGGAAGTCATTGAGTGGAGGAGTAACTGAAGGGTTTATATTTTATGCCATAGGTCATAGGGAACCATTGGAGTTTATTGAATAGAAGTCAGACCCTCACTTAAGGAAAATCCCTTTGGTAGCTGTGTGGAGGATGGTTTGGACTGAGGAAGACTTGAGGCAGGGAGACCAATTAGGAGGCCATTGGAGTAATCTAGCTCAAAGGTCATGGTGGCATGAAAGGAGGTGGCTGTGTGAACTGGGAAAGAGAGAAGAGATAGTGTAGAAATAGTAAAGGCAAAATATGGCCTCCAGTAGGATGTACCCTCATTGCTGATCATTATTCTGGGATTTTGTTAGGATATGTAATTCATATTCTTTTTATGCTCTCTGGCAAAACATCCCTCTGGTCCACCTTCCATTCCCTCCTAACCATTCCCCCTGTACTGGATCTGACAGACTGGAGGAACAGGCATTTGACAGTGTGTAGTATCCCAAGGCAAGGGGCAATCTATTTTTCATTGACATTTTGCTTGTTGGCTGCCCAATTTCTAATTAGGCTTGGTATAATTTCTTTCAGACCTGGAGAACATGGGTTCATTCTAATTTGCTTGACTGCTTGTAATTGGCAAGCTTGGAGAGAAGCCAGAGAATAAGCCCTTAGGTGAGATAGAATGATTCCCCCGCCCCTGGACAGGAGAAGTCCCTACAGGCAGAGTGAGAGGCAAGCACGCCACTCAATGTGGGAACACGTCAGACCGCCCCAGAGAGCCTCTGTTTTACTCAGAGATAGAGCTAGTCCCTCTGGATTCGTGGCCTTTTTTCTTTTCTTTTTCTTCTGAATAGCAGTGTTATGTTTCTTGGTTTGGACTGTCTAGATAATTGCTTCAAAACTTCCCTTTATTATGTATGTGGGGAAGTTATGGCTAAACTCCAACAACTGGTTAGTGACCTTTTGTGATTTGGGATCTTTGTACTATCCTGTTTGCAACCTAATCTGTTTACTGAACAGATAAACATTGGGGGCTGCTAATCTGCATTGGAAATATTCCCACAGAAGAATGGTCTTAAACAATAATTACCACCACCACCACTATCACTACTACTAATACCACTACCACCACCACCACCACTACTACTGCTGTTGCTACCACCACCACCATTACCACTACCACCCCCGCCCACTGCCACCACTACCAGTACTACTACTACTACTACTACTACTACTACTACCACCACCACTGCTACCGCTACTACTGCTACTATTACTGAATAGTTTAGTATGGGGAAGAAAAGAATGAATAGAAGCATTTTTGAAGATGATGTCATGCTACCAGCCCCTATTTAAATTTTACAACCATTTATTAAGCAGCCTATGTGCAAAGACATAGTATTAGGGGCTGAGGATACAGAAATTAAAATGAAGTAGCCCCTGCTATCAAGGAACTTACATTCTATAAAATATAACTTTATATGCATAAGTAAATATAAAGTGTATATACAAAGTAATATGTTAGCTTATTTTTTTAAATTATGATTTATTTTATTTTCAAATGAAGATCACTCTTTCTCCCTGCTACTTTCACCCCTCCCCCACTGAGAAGGCAACCCTACCCCCCCAAAAAACCAAATCAAAACAAAAAACCTTGTTACAAACATGAATAATCAAATCTAACAAATTTTCGTGATACCAGTTAATTTAAGAGGAAGAGAACTTAGCTAGGAAGTGGGGGAATTGGGAAAGGCTTCATGTAGGAGGTGATACCTTAAAAAGTATTCAGAGTCTCTAAGAAGGAACCATATTTAGAAGGTTTGCTTGGAAAGCAAGCCTTAGAGAGGCTATTTTCTCACAGGCATCATATATTTCTAAAAGCTACCATTAGGTGAAAGGCAATGCCTTGGATTTGCCTGTATTGGCCAGACTCTTTGCCAGACAAGGGTAGTATATATTCGGACAGTTATCACATGAAAATATTATAAAAATAAGAGTATTAATTAGTGAAAGGATAGTTAGGTGGTACAGTGGATAGGATGTTAGGTCTGGAGTCCGGAAGACTCATCTTCCTTAGTTCAAATCTGGACTCAGACTCTTACAAGCTGTGTGACTCTGGCCAAGTCACTTCAGCCTCAGTTTCTTCATCTGTAAAATGAGATGGAGAAGGAAATGGCAAAGCACTCTAATATCTTTGCCAAGAAAACCCCCAAATGGAGTCACAGATAGTTGAACATGACAAACAACTGAACAACAAATATGAAATGTGGGTAAACAAAGAAATAACATACATGAAAGAACGCTGCCATAGGAGACTCAAGAGGAAAGAGGTTAACCTAACCTACAACCTCTCAGAAAGCAGAAAACACAAAGCAGCTTTATCTCAGCTGAGCAGTATCTGTCTACTGGGAATCATTAGTTGAACTCTCTGGGTAAGTGTCAAGGAGTCAAGTTTACTAGCTTACTGATTGGGGGAGGGATTCCACCTGAATGCAGAGGTGATGGAGAGAGGGTCAGGGTAGGATCCCAGTATCCTAGATTTAGGCATCAGGTCCTTGGGAAGCAGACAGTGACTGAATGCCAAAGTTAAATAGCTGAAACCCTTCAACATATTGAAGAGACAATCAAGTTAAATAAGAGTAATAGAGGATGAACCAGGAAAAATGGTAGCCTTAGTCAAAATCACCATGAAGAGAGATGGGAATTTTGTGAGTAAATGTTGACTAACAGAGTTAAGTGACTTTATAGGACTCTTGATGTATGGAGTGTACTTATATAGTAACTCAATCCACACTGACGTCTTAAAATTTTCTGGGTTCTTTGAGCCTGAATCCCAGTGTTGAAGAATAAAATGTAAAGAAATGTAAGACCCTGAACAAATTTCTCAAACTCTCTGTGTCTCATTTTCTTTTTCTGTAAAAGGGGGATGAGGAGGATAGTCTTCATGGTCTTTAAAACTCCTATCAGCTCTAAATATAGAATTCTGTGATTCCTTGAACTTAAATACAAATAAAGGAACTTTTCTCACCCAACTCAATAGTTACCAACCATGGTTTATTTTAACTTTGCTTTGTCACCCTGAGACAAAATCTTTAATGGGAGCCCAGGTCTTGCCTATCCAGAGCTTCCTCCTCTATCTCCGTCTATATCTGTCTACCCTGATAGCACTAGGTACTTTGACACTAGAGTATCATGGAAATCTGCTGTTTGAGGCAATGAAAGTCTTTCATTACTTGCTTACCCTAATTACTTTAGGTAGACCCTTGTTGTGTAGGGCTGGCTCATTAATCTCAGGAACCTAAAGTCTATATCAGCTTGCCTGCTTTGGGTATCTGTGCTCCTACTTCAGAGGCTGACAGAGTCACAAAGATTGTGATACAGAGGAGATGGGGAGCTAAGAATTATCTCTGATCCAACATAGTTCCTGGGGAATATCGATCATCCCTGTGAGATTCCCACATCTTCCCATAAGATGTTGATCTTCCTCTAGATACTGATGCTGAGGGATCCTGGGTAGTGCAGAGACTTCCCCCACCCCAAAAGACTAGGATATTACCCAAGTAGTCAAAGACCTCTAAAGTTGAAGGAATATCATTTCTCAGGAAGAAATGAACAGGTAGCTCTGAACTCATCAGCATAAGAAATCTCATTCTGCAGGGAAATCTTTTGAAGAACGTCTCTTTTTGCTGCTATGAGCAGCCCCAAGGCTATTAAAGTCATAGTCTATTAGAGCTAAAACGATCATAGCAATAGAGTTAGAGAGCTGATCGAGAGCATTAGAGATTATCTGGTCCAACCCTCTCATTTCAAATGTGAGCAAACCAAGGTCCAGAGAATGATTTGCCCAAAGTCGCAGTTACTATACAGCATTTCTATAGCAAAGTCAGATCTGTAAAGCACTTTACATTTGTTACTTTATCAACAACCCACTGAAGTAGATGTTATTATCTTCATTTTTCAGATGAGGAAACTGAGGCAAACAGAGATTAAGTGACTTGTCCTCAGTCACAAAGCTAGTGTCTGAGGTAGGATTCAAACTCATTTCTTCCAGATTCCAAGTCTAATGATCTACCTACTATACCAACCTAGCTGCCTAAGATAATTATTGATGGATAAATCTACATCTATATCTAGATGAATATATTAAGATATAGATATCTATAGATACTTACATAGTTATGATTGTCTGTATAGATAGATATTCTATATAGAGATTTACAGGGAGCTACATGGTATATGTATAGATATGTATATACGTACATATATAACATGTGTAGGTTTCTTCAAATAAGCAAAGAAGAGACATTAGCTGGGGGACAGAGTTTCATGTAACATAGGCAAAGCTGAAATACCACATGGGGAAGGCCCTTGTAAATGAATATCACAGATGCACCGGGCCTTTGAAGTCCCTTCCAGAACTCAGGCTGTGCTGCTGTGACCTTGTGGTCACATATATAGGAAATATAAACTACAATTTGAACAAAGAAGAAGCTCTGGGAGCTTGCAAGAAGAACACTGGGTGGGGAATCAGGAGACCTGGGTTCTAGGCCCGGCTCTGGGACAAGCCAGCTGTGTGACCTTGGGTAAGCTACTTCCTCTCCCCAGGCCTCATTTTCCTCCTCTTTAAATGAGGGGTTTGGGTCTAGGTGATCTCTAAGGTCCCTGAGGTGTCTATGGAAATTGGAACATTGGAAATCAACAGAGCAGAGTTTTTCTTTCACATCACAAGTGATCATAACAAAATGGAGGAGACATGTAAGCTAGGAGGGGATCCTTCCCCTATAGATTGGTCATGCTCAATATCTACAAACTTCCAAAGCCAGAGGAAGTAAGAGATAGTGATTGCTTTTCCAGTGTGGTTAGCCACATTCAGGAAATTCCAGCTCTTTCCCCCTTCCTCCCTCTGGGATTCCTTTCCCTTGGTACAGCTCATTGCTCCAGATCAGCTTGGAGTGAAGCAGGGCAGTTATTTGTTTAAGAAGAGTTGCCTCCAGATTGGACCTCAGAAGCAACTCTTATGGAAAAGGGACAAGTAAAGTCAAGTCTTCTCCTTTCCCTTTTTAGGGCTCCCTTTCTCTTGCTTGCTATTTCTCCCTGAAATATCTAAAGCATCTATAAACTTTCGCCAGGAAGGAAAGAGAAGAAGATAGGAGTACAGAAAGCCTTCTCCCTACAAAGAGCTAGAGGCCTCCTTCTCCCTCCTCCTTCCATTCTGTCCTTCAGTTTTCAAGGCTTTTGGCTTAGAGCTATCCTTGATCCAGTGATTCAAACTGGGAAAGGGCACAAGTCTGGGCCATATCACTCTGCTACTCAATAAACCCATGTGGCTTCCTATTACTTTCTAGCCCAGGGGTTCATAACCTTTTTTCTGTGTCATGAATTTCTTTGATAGCCTGGTGGATCCTACGGACCCCCTCTTAAAACTTTTAAATTCAAAACTAGAACCAAAACCATTTTATGAAGTGCCAACTAACTTACAGATAGTGTGTCCATATAACCAGCCTAGAGGTTGAGGAAGGGGCCTTTAAAGTCCTAGGATGGGGTCACCCAAATGGCCAAAAGTACACCTGCAGTGCATTATCGTGACTGAGGAAGCTAGGCTCTGAAACACACAAGATACCAGCATCCATGGGGGCCTGCTGGGTTCTTGTAGGAAGAAAATAATTGTGAGTTGAGACATAATGATTTCCTGTCTGGAGAAGGCTGGTGTCCACAAGAGGTATCATTTCCTTCACAAATCATTAGTAAGATTCTATCTGGATTCTTGCATCTTTTAGGGTTTTGTCTGAAGTGGATCAGCTCTCTTCCTGGAATTTATTGAATAAGTTATCCATTGACCTGCCTCTGGTGAGCCATCATGTTAATGAAAGGTGGGGAAGGGATATGGAGACCTGCCAGTGACTTCTCAGAGAGAGGGGAGGCTTTTATTGATCAGTCTGACTGACTGTTAACATGGTGAATGGGTGGGAGACAGGAGGACATTTACCTGGAGGTTTGCAAGGCCATGACAGTGTGGGAAGGACGCTTTATATTTAGTGCATTGATCCAATGAACTTGCTGCCTCCACTTTTTCTCCATCTGGAATCTATCCTTCATCCCAAAACCAGCGTAATCTTCTAAAGAAAGTTTTCACTTACATCATTATTTCCCTCCTTGCCTCCCCAGTGCCTGCTGAATCCAATGTGAACCCCTTGGCCTGGCATCCCAAGCCCCCTAAACTGCTACCTGGCATAAACTCTGTACTCTAGACACTGTTCCCAGAACAGTTCTCTTTACAACCTGGACTCTTCCTATCTTTCCAGTCTTCTTACCCCTGAACTCTCCCATCCACTCATACTGACATTGGCTGTTCCTCACATGTGACTCTCCATCTCCTGTCTCAGTGTCTTTGTATTGACCATTTCCAATGCCTGGAATGATCTTCCTCCTCATGTCCACTTCTTAGAACCCCTGGCCCCCTCCTGCACGGAGGCCTTTGTTGCTTGGTGTGGTCCCCTTCTCCCTACTCCTGCCTTTATCTTTCTGTCTACCTTCCACTTACTATGTGTCTTTAACGGGTCTATTTGTACACATAATAATAGCTAAGTTTATACAGCACTTTGGGGTTTACACTATTTCTCTTGATCCTCACAACAACCCTGTGGGGTAAGGTTTATTATCCCTGTTTTACTGCTGATGAAACTGAGGCTAAGAAGTTAAATGGTTTGCCCAGGGTCAAATGGCTAATAAGTGTAGGAGGTGAGATTCAAACTCAGGTCTTCTTGATGTCAAGTCATTGTGCCATCCTTGAGGAATATGTGTTTTGTTTCCTCTAAGTGAGTTGAGGGCAGGGACTGCTTTTACTTTGTTTTGTATCCCGGGACTTAGCACAGTACCTGGCACTTGGTAAATACTTGTTAATTGATTATTCGTTGATGGATTGATCTACCATGTGCAAGCCTCTATGCCAGATGCTGGGCGCACAGAGATAGAAGCAACTCTGGTCTTCCTTTCAATGAGCTCACAACCTGGGGAGGATAAAGACACATTTGATTCCCCATAGAGTACATATCATACATTTTGGCACTGATTCATACTCTTTAGAGCCAGAAGAAACACCAATTTGTTCTGTGAAGTTTGGATTCAGCCAAAGGACTACACTTGAGGACCTGGAGGGCCACATGCGACCTTGAGGCCTCAGGTTCCCCACCCCTGTTTTAGATGCTGAGAACACAGACAAAATGAAACTGTCCTTGCTCTCAAGTAGCTCATAATATTCATAGCCCAGACAGAATATGACCAGCAAAACTCCAGAGGGTAGCCTGAACCAGATTAAAATGTTCTGGGAAATGTTTAACAAATGAGTTAAAATGCAGTGCAGCGTTGATAATGTTCATTTGTGACTTTCTAAGTCCACCTGCAGCCTTCAGGAATCATTTCTGTTTGAGCTGGACATCACTGTTCTAAAGGGATTCATCTAGCTCCACCCTCTTATTTTATACCTGAGGAAGCTAAGGTCAATAGAATTAAGGGGCCTGTTCAAGATTGCACAGACAGTAACAGAGCTGAGGTTTGAACCCAGGTTCTCTTAACTCTCAATCTAATGCACTTCATCTTCACACATGTACTGCTTTGAATTGGAGACACTCAAATAAATATACCCCATATATTGTAAGCTCCCTAAGGGTAGGGACCTGACTTCTGCATCTTCCACAGCCTCTAGGAGGGTGCTGACCACAGAGGTGCTGAGTAAACACCGGCGGAATGAGCTTCTGGAGTTAATGAGCCAACTCCTATCTCGTCCTCAGCATACATTCATGGCCTCAGTTCTGAGGGAGGTACAGAGGTGATGGGGATGAAAGGACAAGTGTGGAAGGGTTCCCAGGAGGTGGTAGCTGTCAGGAGCATTCAGTGAAATAGGACAAGTTTTGGAGGCAAAAAGCCACTGGACATGGAATTCCACGCATCCCAAAGGTAGGAGGTAGAGTCAAGACTGTGAGAGGTATTTCTCAGCTATTTAAAGGAAACAGTTTGATGCATTGTGAATGTATGTGAATGTGGGGGTGGGGAGGAGAGAGTACTATGGCTTTAGGGTTTGGTTGGGGAAAGAAATCATTGTCCAACAGTCCTTGTATATATGAGATAATTTGGCCAAGAATTACACGGGGCAAAAAGCTCACTCCCTCAAGCCTCTAATCTTTAAGATGGATGATGGTGTGGCGTCACCAACTGCCAGTGCCTAGGCTTGTGACTGGAATTTGGCAGTGTGTCTATACAAAGTTGTCCCTAGGGGAGTATGAGGCCAGGGCAGATTACACCCAGTGGGCCTCCCCTTCCAACCTTCTCACATTTTTCTGCTGGTGAAACCTGGTTAAAGTGAATAAAAGTCCAACAGTCTATAGGAGTCAGTGGTTCAAGAAAGCAGAGGGAGAGTGTAGCTGTGGTGTGTGTGTGTGTGTGTGTGTGTGTGTGTGTGTGTGTGTGTGTGTGTGTGTGTGTGTGTGCGTGTGTGTGTGTGTAGAAAGGTGCTGTCTACTGCCTACAGTTGCCTTGGTGACTGGAAGGCAAAAAGGAGGGTTTTATATGCAGTTACCACTTCTATTTGTTAATTGAGTTCTCTGGGATGGAGTAATAGCCTCCTCCTTCCTGCCCTACTCCATGAGCCTTTTACCAAACCTCAGTATGTTCAGGTTCTGAATTATCTGGGGAGGTTGAGATGTGGGAGGGTGGCGGGAGAAGCAGTCTTCTAGGTTTGGCATATCTAGGTTTGGCCTGCGGGGGCCTTCATTCATCTAGTAGGGAAGTGTGTGCAAGAGGAGCATCCTTCGGGTTCCCTCTTGTTCTCCTTTTTCTAGATTTCTGGAACTGAACACAGGCTGAATCCGTATCTCTGAGGACTCTGGATGCTCTGTGAGCAGTCATTTCTGCCATCAGCTATGCTGACGTTAAGGTAAATGAGACAATCCCGATGATGCTAGGTGACTTTTAGACTTCATAGTGAATTCCATCATGGCCCATCATCTCGAGGACCCTAGCCCCTTTTTTTGAACCAGGGCTCAATTAGCACAATATATTACTGTTATTACTATTGGACAGACACCAGAAGTTCCCTTGGGAGGGGGTAAATTAGATGGCAATAATTAGCATTTAAACGAACTGTAAAACAATACTTAATAATGCATGATCTGAGCATCCCACCACTGGCCCCATTTTAATCTCCCACCTCTCCCTAACAAGCTCCATTTACCTCCTCTGATTTTTTTGACCCAGATGGATCAAGATAGGTGGCATATCACAGCAAAAAGGATGTTTAAGCCTATTGTACCATTCCAGAACATGATCTGGATAACTCATGATAGGTACAGGCATGGTGGCTGGAACCTTACTGTAAAGAGCACTGCCTCAGAGGTCAGAGAACCTGGGGTCAAAGTTTGCTTCTCTATCTATCTGTGAGGCCCAGGGCAAGTCACAGCTTTCCTGGGCCTCTATTTCTGCCTAAACAAAAGGAGAAGGTTGGATTAAATAGATGGCCTCCCACATCCCTTCCAGCTTCTGAGATTCCTTCCAGTCAGAATCCACAATCCTATGATCTCCTTTGGTGGCCATCCTCCACTAGCCACTGGCTTGTAGGCAGAATTCATTGTAGAATGATTCTCAGTTACAAAACACATTTACAAATTTTACTCTGCATTTCTTTCCCTTAGCCCTGGAAGAGATATCAAAGATTGCAGGATCAGCTTTCAATTCTTTAATCAATCAATCAGTAAACCTTTATTGGGCACCTACTATGTTCCAGACACTGTGTTTCTCCCTCCTCAACTCTCTCTCATCCTCCTTTGAAGATTACAAGCATAGATATAAATATTTCCTGAGCTGATCTCTTCCCTGAATTGAGAGTGAGAAGGTGGAGGGACTTATTAGAGATGAGAGATGACTTGGAGATTGTGATTTTACAAGATCTAAAATGAACAGAGACATTGAAGATGTTCGTATCTTTAGGACTTAGCCCAGTGTCTAGTACATAGTAGGCATTTAATCAATGCTTATTGATTGATCGAGTGATGGATTGATGTTAGTACCTGACCTTTTGTCCCTACAAACAATTTCCAAAACCTATGAACTAGGAAGTAATCTGATGTTGTGGAAGGAGCATTGGATTCAGATTTAGGTTTTTAAAGGAGGGGTGGCATATGATCCAAATCCACTAACTATTTAGTCAGGCACTAACTAATTAACCCTGGTGAAATCACAACCTTTCTCTGCCTCAACTTCCTAATCTGTAGAATGGGGATGATAATAATATCACCTACCTCCAAGAGTATGATATCTCATATCAAATGAGATAATGTTTGTAACGTGCTTTTTAGACTTTAAAAGTAGGTGGTGCAGTGGATAGAGCTCCAGGCTTTAAGTCAGGAATACTCACCTCCCTGAGTTCAAATCTAGCCTCAGATACTTAATAGCTGTGTGACCCTGGGCAAGTCACTGAATCCTGTTTGCCTCAGTTTCCTCATCTGTAAAATGAGCTGGAGAAGGAAATGACGAACCACTCCAGGATCTTTGCCAAGAAAACCCCAAATAGGGTCAGGAAGAGCTGGACATGGCTGAAATGACTGAACCACACAGACCTTAAAGCATCATAAAACATTAGCTACTGTGTTATCACTGCCTGTGTGATCTTGGACTAGTCACATAACTTTTCAGGGCTTCAAAGTTCCTTTCAGTGAGCAAGCATCCATTTATCCCCAGTTTTAATTCTCTGATCCCATGTATTTCACATAAAACACAACCAAATTTGGTGCTGAGGATAAGCAAGCTAACATAACTCTTGATTACAAGAACCTGACAGTCCATATCTGCCTAATGGCCAGCAATGTTTGCCAAGGCAAGGAAGAAGACTCCAGGGCCCCCTTCTGGTTATTCAGAGTGCTCTTATTGAAAGGAGAGCTGGAGCCTGCAGGTTGAAGGACAAGCTCCTTGCCATTTGGCAAGGACTGTGAGTGGATAATAGCAGTAGATTCATGCCCATAGAAACTCGAACCAATGACTTCTTTGCCCAGTTTGAGAGGAGCAAGGTGAAGTGTAAAGAGTTTGGAGGTAAAAGAAAATTGGAAGTTGACTGTGCTTGGATCTATGACCTTGGAATCCCCAAAGCAACTGAAAGAAAGCATGCAGCGATAGTGAAAGGTAAGAGTTTTAAGTGGATTCTATTTTAAAATGTTATAATTGCTTTAGCAGGTTTTTATAACCTGCACAAGCAATCGTTAAATTCCTTCTCATTTGATTCTTTATGATAGAAGTTGGAAGAGCGTGAGTTAGTGGAAAGAACGGCAGACTTGGAGTCAGGGTTGGGTACTCAGCATTCCCACTTTCTGACTGTGTGATCTGGGTGTATCAGTCAGCTTCTCTGAGACCCAGTTGGCTCATGTATAAAGTGGGGATAATAACTGCCCTGCCAACACATAGGATGTTGTAAGGAAAGCACTGTGTGAACAAACTGTAAACCTCTAAATAAAAATGAGCTATTCTTACCCAGCCTTCGCAATTATCCTGGCAGGTGAGGCCCCCAGGTTTATAAAGTTATTTACAGTTATCCCCAAGGAGGGGACACAAAGCTAAATTTGCACATGATTAGTATTTATATTCAAACTAAACTGTACTTCTCTTTGTTTTACCTTCAGTAAAATGGGACCACCTACTAGACTCTGAAAGCATTTCTCTACTGCAAGGTTTACTAAGAGACAGGAATTTTTTTGGTGTATGTTAATACTGTCAGATGAAATATACACTTCCAAATGCTCCTGTAAGATACACTAAAGTGTTCTGCAGACGTGAAAAAATCCTGGAGATATGTGTGTGTGTGTGTGTGTGTGTGTGTGTGTGTGTATGTGTATGTGTGTGTGTATGCATGTATGGAGAGAGAGAGGAGGGAGGGAAATTGGGTGGCACAGAAAATAAAGCACTGGACCTAGGCTTAGAAGTCTCGAGTTTAAGTCCTGCCTTAGACACTTACTACCGGTTGGGGTCCTAGGCAAATCACTTCAGTTCTATCTGCCTCTATAAAATGGGGATCATTGCAGTCTGAGAAGCAGGCTTTGCCCCTATTATGAGTATGACTTTGGGAAAGCAATTTAACTACTCTGGACTTCCTTTTCCTCATCTGTAAAAACAGAGGTTGAATTAGACTCTAAAGGTCCCTTTCAGTTCTATATCTATAATGCTGTAATTATAACATTTAAGAATCTCATTTCTAGGTGACACAAAGGGCAATGGAAAAAAATGTGTTTTGTAAACTTATAAACGGGGCAGATATGTGGTGCAGTAGATAGAGTGCCAGGCCTAGAGTCAGGAAGACTCATCTTCCCAAGTTCAAATCTGGCCTCAGACACTTCCTACCTGTGTGACCCTGGGTAAGTCACTTAACTCTGTCTGCCTCAGTTTTCTCATTTATAAAATGAGCTGGAGAAGAAAATGGCAAACCACTCCAGTATCTTTGCCAGGAAAGCTCTAAATGGGGTCATAAAGAGTCAGAAGCAACTTAAAAAACTTTTAAATAGATTGGTGCATGTTATCACTCATGATGAACATGTAATGAGTGATAAGTGTAAAAATTCATACAAGGACATGAATGGCACCTAAGAGGTGGGCCAGTCATATAGCAAGAACAAGAAACAACAGATGGATAGTTCAGGTACTACATTTACAAGAGTGAACTATTCTTCTGGATGCTAAGATATAGTATGAGAGGAAGGCTTTTATCTACTCCAGATTGGGTAGATTTGTGGAAAGTCAAAGATGACAGTTGGAGACAGGATGAAGGGATTGTGATCTGCATCAGTGAAGGTAATCTTCTAAAGCCATCCAAGACAAGGGGTTCTTAACCATTTTTGTGTCATATTCTCCTTGGGCAGACTGGTGAAGTCTATGAATCCGTTCTAAGAATATGAATACATTCATATATATATTCATATTTTATATGAATAAAATAAAACATAGAGGAAACTAAGAGTTCATAGAAATCAAGATGTCATTTTTCCCCAAATGAGTTTATAGACCACCTCTTCAACTCTGCCTCACAACCATTCCATGAGTGGCTCTCTGACAGCCAGACTGAATGAATGAAAGTGTTTGTTCAAGGAAGAATCAATTAGTGGCATATAACATCCTATCCGCTTAGCATGGTTCCTTACATATACTAGGCACTTCACAAAGGCTTGCTGACTGACTGATGCAACTATAGGTGGGTAGACAAAGAAGGAATCAGAAGCTGTGTGATTTTGCAAATTTTTGGTGGAAATATTGATCCAGCACAAGTAGAGGCATTGAAGTTGTTTTTGACTCTAAAATGTATGAAGTCCTACAGAAGATAGGGTGCTATGCAACGTTTATTTTTTGCTGAATAACTACAGATAATGTGAGTACTGGGTTTGAAGTCAAAGGATTAAAGTTAAAAAGGGGCAGCTAGGTGGTGCAGTGGATAGAGCACCAGTGTAGGAGTCAGGAGAACCTGAGTTCATATCTCACCTCAGACACTTGACGCTCACTGACTGTGTGACCTTGGGCAAGTCACTTAATCCCAACTGCCTCATCCTGGGTCATCTCCAGTCATGCTGATGAATATGTGGCCACTGGATTCAGATGGCTCTGGAGGAGAAGTGAGGCTGGTGACCTGCACAGCCCTCCCTCACTCAGAACAAAGTCAAGTGTAAGTTATGTCATTATTTCTCTAATGGCATGGTCTTCTTCGGCAAAGAAGGATGAACACACCTAAGCTAAAATATCGGTCTGCCATTTATTGGGCAAGCCACTTATTAGACAAGTCGCTTTGTCAGAATTTACCTCTTTGTATCGCCTTGCTATGCATGGTAAACTTTTAATAAATGCTTGCTGATTAGATAATTCCCCTGAGCCTCAGTTTCCTCCACCTTAAAATGGGGATGGATAGGTGGACCAGATGTCCTGCGAAGTACATTTCAGTTTTAGATCTCTGATGCTGTGAAAGCAGCATGGAAAAGCAAACTAGATGGATGCTTACATGTGACTCTGTGCTTGGGTGTGCATCTCACGATCTGAGCTTGTTTCTTGACGTCAAGAAGGCTGGATACTCTCCAAAAGATAATAGTTGAGTAGAAGAAATTCTAAAACATGCCGAGTGACTCCTATTATCCTTGCTGTCTTCAAAAATAAATTAATGCAGTGACTTTGAACTTCTGGAGGAAAGCTTGATAGGCTGGAGAGAGGAGGTCCTTGGAGAGTTTCCTGAGAAACAAAGACACTCTTAGAGAAACAGTAATTGTTGATGTTCTTGAAATACCCAGTAGTGTAAGGAAGACTGTGCTTAGTGAGACTGCCATTGGAGTAATGCTGAGAATTCCCTGAAGATTCTAAAGACATCGCTTTTTAAATCATCATTTCTTTCTGACTCTGGGCATTTTCACCGGCTGTCCCTCATGCCTGGAACATTCAGCCTTCTCCTCACCTTTTGTTCTCCTTCACCTCTCAGCTTAAGGCTCCCCTTCTACAAGAAGCTGTTTCCTATCCCCCTTAAGGCTAGCGCCTTCCCTCTTTTGATTATCTCCAATTTATCCTACATATAACTTGCTCGTCCATAGTTGTTTGCGTCTTAGACTATGAGCTCTTTGAGAACAGGGACTATCTTTTGTCTTTCTTTGTATCTGGACCCTCCTAGCTTCCGAGTGATTATCAATAGTAACGGTTGCTGCTTCCCACCCAGCCTGATGTCTTTCTTTTCCTTGGCCTTATTAAAGGGGCCATGCCCTGGCTACTTCTGAAACAGGCCTATTCAATGAATGGGCGTTGCCTCACCCTAAGTGAGTACCTGCAAACACCTTGGCCTAGAGGGCCTAAAGTCTCCCAGTGCATCCTGGGTCATCTCCAGTCATCCTGGTGAATATCTGGTCACTGGATCCAGATGGCTCTGGAGGAGAAGTGAGGCTGGTGACCTGCACAGCCCTCCCTCACTCAAAGCAAAGTCAAGTGCAAGAAATGTCCTCATTTCTCTCTTGGCATGGTCTTCTTAGGCAACGAAGGATGAACACAATTATCAGCACTTACTTAATATAGTGCTTAGTATTTAGTCGGTGTTTAATAAATGTTTATTGACCTGACTTTCCAAATCTGCATTCTTCTCTGTGTCTCATTTTCCTCTTCTGTAAAACAAAGGAGTGTTTCCTGGGGTCCCATCCAGCTCTGACTTTCTGCGATTCTATACTGCTCTCAGTTCCTTCCCTTTCTTAAGGTTCTGCCTGCTTCTCATAAACTGGTAACAAGAGCTGACAAAACTCATAGTTTATCTTGCAAGAAAAAAAAAAACATTCAAAAGTACATTTGTAATTATTGTCTGAAAAAGCTATCTTTTAAAATTTAATATACCAAACATGATAGTTTTATGAGTAAACCAAATAATATATAATACATACTTATGTTCCTAAAACTAACAAGATGACCTGTACAAGGAATTGTTGAATATTAGCATGCATTGCATCTATTTGAATTTCCCCCAAATTTTCCAGTTTTTCCTTCCCCACCTACTAGGACTTCAAAATTTCCAGATAATTTGACATTGATAAGATCTCCTCATTACGGGCTGTTTGTTTTGTAATTTGAAGAAAACATGAGAAAGCTTTGAGAGAAGATTTTGCCTGGGGTGGTGGGTAGGATGATGGGAAGAGGGCTGCTTAGCAGAATGTCAACTTCTACCACTGATCTTGAGCTGACATGATTGATCTTGAGCTGCTGAGGAAGGCAGACTTACAAGTCTGTTGCACGTGGAAGTTCAGGAGTTTTACAACTGGCATTTGGTATGGGTGGAACAACAAGGATTTCACATGTGTGACCTACCAAACATGCTAGAATACCCTCTCTAGGGCAGGTCACTGGATAGTGTCCAAGGGTTCAGAGGACACTGCTGTTCTTTCTGTTGCAGTCAAAAAAAATCAGACATGATCATCCCCACCCATAAAAGTGAAAAGAGGCTCCCCTTCTCCCTTTTAAAACTTGGGACAAGCTTAAAAAAAAACTTGGCCTGGGAGAAACAAAAAAGAATCTACTTTTTGGAGACAAATTCAGTTTTGGGTATAGGTGTGGACCTAGGACCCCGTCCAGGGAAGTGCTGGAGTTAGCTCAAACCAACTCCTGATTGATAAATTTTCAGTGTGCATATTTATACCTCAGAAATTGGCAAATAATACAAATCAGGGCTTGATTGATTGTTTCACTGATTGTCTAGACTTAAGAATGATGGAGAAAATGTTAATAATACAGATTAAGGGCCATTCTACTGCAACTAATCAATCAAGGAGAATTTATGGAGAGTTCACTGTCTTCCAGGCCTAGCAGAATTTTGATATAAATAGATATGTGTTGACTGAATGAAATGCAAAGTCAAGCCATTCCTTGCCCTCAAATAACTTATATTCTCCCAAAGGACCATAGGTTCATAGATATAGAGCTCAAAAGGACTTCACGGCTTTAGTCCAAACCCCTCATTTTACAGATGAGGAAACTGAGGCACATGGAGATAAAGTAACTTGTGGCTTAACACACAAGTAGTAAGTGTTAGAAATAGGATGGTGGTAGAGGATGTGGGAAGAAAATGCTCACAAAAATAATATATATATATGCATAAAGTTATATATGCATATATACTATATAAATAGGTAAATATGCATGGTAATTTCCTTCTATGTAAACATATTCCTATTCTTACCTCTTCTTCCCCACTCCCCACCCTGGCTACAAACAATATTAACAATTTGGGGATCAAGAACATCCTCCTTTAGGAGGGGCACTTGCCAAGCCTTGGAAAGAATTAGGGGCTTTTGTTAAGCTGAGTTCAAGGAGGAGTGCATTATGGGTAAGCATGTGTAAAAGCCCAGAATCAGGAGAATTTCATGAATAGGAAATAGTAAGTTGGCCGGTGGGGCTGCAATGGAGAATATGTGAGGTTAGTCTGATCCTGAAGGCTTTGAAATGCCAAATCCTAGAAACATTCAGGAGCCACAGAAGTCTAGAAAGAGACATGGTCAAACTTGAATTTTTGAAACACCAATTTGACAACTTTGTGGACAATATATTGGAAAAGGGAGAGGTTGGATGCAGAAAGACCAATTAGGAGGCTACTGAAATTATCCAGAGAAGAAGTGATGATGGGTTGAACTTGGATGATGGGTTGAGTGAAGAAGGCAATAGCTGAGATTATGTAGCCAAAGAATTGACAAGACTTGGCAATTGATTAATTATGAAAAGATGAGGGAGAGCAAAGAGTTGAAGGTGATTCCTAAATCATGAACCTGGGTGATGGGAGGAACAGTGATGCCCTTGATACAAATAGGGAAGTTTGGAGGAGGGGCAGAAGTTGGGGAAAAGATAGTGAGTTCTGTAGGGAACACATTGATTTTGAGCTGCCTACAGGACATCCAGGTAGAAGTATTTGGAAAAACAACCCTAGAACAACTGGTTATGTAGATCTGAGTCATCTTCATGGAGAAATACAACAAAAAGCTGAGAGAAGAGATTCAGGACAGAACCCTGGGGTACATCCATGAAAGGGAGATGGGTGAACCAGGGGAGGAGAGAGCAATCGCACCTATAATGTGGCAGGATAGGGAAGGGGAGGGTGAAGGAGAAGTGTAACCATCTGGTAATTTTCTACTAAAATAATAGTTTTGCTAATTAGATGCAAACTTTACTTGTTTCCACTCTTCTGGAGGACTATTAGTGCTTTCAGGACCCTCTACATTTCAGGGAAAGCCTTAGTCACTCACCCTAATTATGACTCTGTCTACCCATATGCTCATTGTTCTTTGAAGAACTCTGATATGAAAGAAGAGAGGCAAGAATGGGAGGAGTTGTCAATTAGCTTAGCCCATGCAGCTAGTCACTGGGGGCTGTTCAGTCCCTAGCTGCGGATCCCATGGGGTTCACTCATTGGTGATTATGAATCTGAAAAATATTTCTGTTCCCCAGCTCTGTGGCAACCAACGGGTAGAAAGCAGAGAAAAGAGGTACTGGATGGGGAGTCTGATAGCAGCTCAAAATCAATGTGTTCGCTACAGATCAATCAATGGCATTAATTACTGTTGCCAGGAGGCATCAGGGTACGAATTTCAATAGGAGAGAGGGCCTCATGCCTGTTGACCTGTTGCGATACCCTTGGAATTTCTGCTTCACCAGTTGGTGGTTTTGGCTCTGCAAAATTGTGCTCCCATTTTAAAAAAAAGAGGCCATTCTCCCAACTGCTGACACTAAAGATAGGGTGATGGACTGTTACTGAATAAACCCTTTGAGAAGTTGCATGAAATAGGGACAAGGAGCTGGAAAAAGACTCATTCCTCCCCTCAAATTGCAACCAGGCATATACCAAGTGATAATTAGGGGAGAATGGGGGCAAGGAAACAGACTTCATTTTCTTCTTTTGTAAAATGATGTGGTTGGGTAGAATGCTCTCTAGAGTTCTTTCCAGCTCTCAGTTTATGAATACAGACTTCTGAGCATTTTTTCATTGAAATGAGCATGCAAATTATATATAACATACAAATTAGCATCTACCTCATCCGATTCTCCACAATACTTATACCTAGTAGGTGCTTTACAAATGTTTTTTGAACTAAACTGGAGTCTTTGCTAACTAGCAAATTCATGGCCTCCTTCTGTACCAAGTAAGTGGGGAATTTGACCTGTAGGAGTTTATGGCCATTGAAAATTCCTACCAGTCTAAAGTATTTTGGGGAAACTGCGATTTTATATTACAAAAATATACTATCTGTCCCTCCATCTAGAGGCTCTGAAAAGTTAAAAGTGTAAAATTCTAGAGTGTGATTATTATTATCATCAGGTTAATGTGCATTCAAGAAGAGGATATCTCAATTCAGGCTGTCCACTCATTTCATCCCTCCCACAGGGTCAGAGAAGAGCACTGGAGCATGGTTGCCATCAGTAATGAATTCTTCTCTTAGCCATTATCTGGAGGTTGAGTTTAGGGGTTTGGAGGTGGGGAAATGGTAAGAGGAGATAGTATTAACTAGACATAGGGACTGGACCTGTGATTTCATAGGTATAGGAAACTTTGAGATAAGGAAGCTCCCTCTACTAAATCATGTCAGTCTCTTCTATATAACTTAGTTATAGAGAACTGGCTAGAACACTGAGATGTTAAGTGACATGCCCAAGGCCTAGGCCCAGGAGCATTCAGTCAGTGTCTATCAGAGATTGACTCCAATGCCACACTATCTCTCAAACTTCACCTGTACTAAAGATAGGCAAAAGAAGCTTGGAGGGTTGCTGTAGAAATAAGAGTAATCTGGTGAGGTAAGGAGAGATCAGAGGGAGTCTTGAAGAGTACTAGGCAGAAGAAAAAATAGGAGATGAAAACCTAATACACTTTGATAATGAACTATATACATACACACAAGAGACCTTGGATCTATTCTGAACTCTACCTCTAACTCAGTATGTGATCATGGGGAAGTCATCCCCTGCTGGCTTCAGTTTTCGTTTTCTATAAAAAGAATATAAATATCTAAGATGTCTTCCAACACTAAAATGGGTCCTGTGATTCCTAAATTTAGAAGAACAAAAACCAAGGGATATTCAAAATCATAGCCTTCATCATGGTCATTGACATTCTTCTCATCGTTGTCATTACCATCACCACTAAGACTTTATTTAAATGACTGTCCAATGGTTCTGGGATCTGTGTATGTCTAGTGACACAAACACAAGCTACCTCCTTATGGAGACAGAGTTAGGGGGAATTATACACTACAATGAATCACCATCACTTAACTACTGCACTGTGGAAGGTTTCCTGGAGAAGATGGCATCTCAAGATCTGTGGAAAAAAAATTAAAGGGAGAGAGCTTGGTCTGCTAGTAGCAGGAAAGTCATTTAGACCCAAGGGATGGGCTCAGAAGCATGAGGGGAGCAACTTCTCTTTAGTTTTGAGCCAGCAAGTCCTTTCTATAGGAACAAACGGTTTTGAGATGGAAGGGATTTTAGAGATCATCTTCTAATCCAAAAGGAAGCTGAGACTTAGAAAGGTCTTATCATACATATTAAGTTGAAGAGCCAGGATTGGATACTAGCCCTTCTGACTCTAAACTCAGAGCTCTTGTCCCTATAGCATGAAACTTCTTAGAGGGTTTATTCAGTAATACTCATAGTCCTAGTTTCAACCTCAGCAGTGCAGAACCTGGCCTCTTATTTTTAATGGGCACACATTTTAATGAGCCAAAACCAACTGGTGGAACAGGAGCTCCAAGAGTATCTTAACAGATCAGCAAACATTGTTGCTTTGAGGGGAAGAATGAGGTCCTCTCTTCTGTTAGAATGCCTCCCTGGCGCGAGAAACATAACACTAATCAATGCCATTGATTGATCTGAGGAAGAGATGTTATTCTGTTTCTCTTTTCAATGTAGAAAGTAGGGGGAGGAGAAGGAATGATAGACCATGGTGAATTTTCCCATAAATGGGGTGGAGTCAGTGAGAGAGGAATTTCTCTGCTTGTCTAGATCTGCAGGTAGATTGTTGGTTCAGACATGATATGCTGTATGTGTGGGAAATTGGGTATGAAAAACATTTTTCGTTGAAAGGATATAGAAGAAAGTGAGGGACATTTGATACAGGAGAAGTGGGGATACAGAGTGGGAAAGAAACTTTAGAGAGAGAGAAACTTCCAAGTATTGGAAGCTAATATCTAGTATACAGATTGTGAGTTGGTCTGGGGAAACTCAACCTCAAGACTTTCAGAAGTTTCTTTCTTAGAGAACTGTCATTTTAGTCTTGGCCAAATGTCTAATTGTTATGGTGCTGTCCTTGGTTCTTAACAAAGTAAACTACATGGACCTGGTCTGGACTTCAGTTTTCTTGTCTGAAAAATGAGGCGATTGGACTAGAGAATCCACAATGCCTCTCCCAGCTCTTCTAATTTGTTTCTCTGTACTTCATTCCTACCTTCTTAGAGGTTATAGTCAAAATCAGACTCTAATCTCCTCCTCCATCCTGAAGCAAGACACTATTGCATCAACTTCCATAGTCCCCTGGGTCCTTATTAATTCCTGACCATTTTCAAGAAAATATTGGTTTGTCATTTCTCATGTGGGGTCTCTTCTTACAGACCTGATGTCAGCTGTTGAGCCAATGGGTAACTGAGCTGGACCAGAAACAGCTACTGCTGCTGATGGTGAAGAGGAAGAGTAGGGATTTGCTCTCAGCCTTCAAGCTGCTTTTCATTCTTGAATAGAATTATCTTGCTCCACAAATTGAACCCTCTTCTAAACATTCTTATTACTTTTGAAGGATCCACTAACTATCCAGTCACCAAGGTTTATAACCTTGGTGTTATCTTTGACTCTTTCACCTCATATAAATGAGTGAATGAAAAATCATTGATCAAGACTTACACGAAATAATGAAGAGTGAAATGAGCAGGATCAAGAGAATGGTAACAGCAATGTTGTTTTAAGAATGACTTTGAGTGAATAAATCATTTTGACTATTATAAATACCCAAATTAACTACGAAAGACATATAAAGAAAGACACTATCTGTGATCCAGAGCAAGAACTGACCCATAGAAGTATGTACAGAAAAATTTTACCTGTGTGTGTGTCTAATGGTAGCCATCTCTAGGGTAGGGAAGAGAGAAGAAAAAAAGGAAAAAAAGAAAAAAAATTTGTTTTATATAAATTATATATATACAAATTTATTATATATGTAAATGGAATAGCAAGTTGTACATAATAGATTTTCAGTTTCATGTGCAATTTTTATGTTATGTTATAGAAATTATTATTTTATCCCACAAATTAAAAATTAAATCCATTTAAAAAAATACATACTATGTGCCAGGCACTTTGCTAAGTGTTGGGGATAGAAAATAGAATTAAGAGAATCCTTGCACTCAGGGATGTTATATTCCAATAGGGCAAAACAATGCATAGAGTTATAAATAAGGTGGAGGAGTGAATTTGTATGGCAGCCTGATTTGGAAATGTCCAGGAAGTGCATGTTGGGCTGCTCAAGATAAAGCAGTCTTACTGATCAGAGCACAGGTTCCATGGGCAAATATCTAGTTTCTGGGAGGAGGAAATTGACAAATCTCTGTCTCTCTCTATCTCCGTGTCTGTGCCTCTGTGTGTGTGTGTGTGTGTGTGTGTGTGTGTGTCCTTCTTTCTGTCTCTGACCCTGTATGTCTGTCTCTCTCTCTTATTTCTTATATCCATTCCATAATTTCCATTCACATAGACACTATACTACTTCAGATTTTCATTGCTTCTTGCTAGACTATTCCTATAGCCTCCTTATTGTTCTTTCTGTTTTCATTTTCTCCACATTCTAATCCATCTTTCATGGAACTTTGCTAAAATGTGGATCTGACCATGCATCTCCTTTACTCAACAAATTCTAATGGCTCCCTGTTGTATTGCCTTTAGGATTAGATATAAACTCTTCTCTTCAACTTTTAATGCACTTCACAACCTGGTTCCAAAGTACCTTTCACATATTATTATATATCACTGCTCTTCCTACACTCTTGAAATCCAACCAGACTGACTTTCTTGCTGATAATTACACAAGATATTCTATCTCCTGTCTCTGGGTCTCTGCTCTGGTTGTCCTCCTGCCCACAATGCACTCCTTCCTCACCTCTATCTCTTAGAATCAGCCAAAATGCCAACTTTTCAGAAAGCTTTTTTTCTGGTCTCCCCAGCTGCTAATGCTCTCCCCACCAAAGTTACCTTGCATTTAGAGTATGCATGTATGTGTTTTATACTTGTATATGCACATTTTATATCCCTCCTACAATGTAAGCTCCATGAGGACAGAGGTAGTTTCATTCATATCTTTGTGTCCCAAGTATATGGCCCAGTGCCTAGCACACAGTAGGTGCTTGACAAAGGCTTATTGATTTATTGATATCAGACTTAGATGGAGTTCCCACTCCTTTTCACCAAAGAATCCTACCTTTCATTATTCCAGTTACCTTATCCATCTTGTAGGTGGCATCTAGTCTTCTAGAAGAAAGGGAAAGCTTTTCCTTGGCTCCATCCATATTCATATTTTCTCTCCTTACCCCCTTCAGATCCCCCAAAATGCATCTGCACAAAAGTTAGGGAGCTCTAGCAGAGGGGGAAATGAAGATCTTAGAAACAGGGAGAAGGCAGTGGATGTAAGAAGTGTCATGGAAGTGCCTTCTCTTCTCTTCTTTTGGAACAAGCTTGTTCTTTATAATTTTATGACATTAAATTTGATTGTTTTGTGGTGCAACATTTACATCGTTGTGGTCATTTTTGCATATATTTTCTCCTCTCTGTTTGGTATATGCTAACCATCTCCTTTCATCTCACTGTACCTTATGTTACGTCCTATCTTTCAGTAGGAAGTGAAAAATGTTCCTTCCTTCCTTTTTTTGAGGCAAACAGGATGAAGTGACTTGCCCAGGGTCACACAGCTAGTAAGTGTCTGAGGCAAGATTTAAACTCAGGTCCTCTGAACTCCAGGGCCAGTGGGAAATGTTTCATTAAAAATAACCCTCATCACTTTTTATCCTCAATCCTTAGCAGAGTGCTTTTCATGCGCACTTACTAAAGGGTTGTAGAATTGACTTAAATTTGTAAATGTTAAAAAACTGCCCAAATGTGAGCTACATGTGAAGTTTGTTATCAGAGAATAGTCCTATTATCCAGGACCTTTTTCAAGTGAGAGGTCCTGTGTTGAAATGCTTGCAAATCCCCAGATCTTTTCTTCTGTTTATTGGGTAATAGAAAGAGCTCTTGGCCTGGAATCAAAATACCTGAGTTCAAATCTGAACTGTTTCACGTGCCAGACAGGTCACTATGGACTAGTTATTTCATTTGTCTAAGCCTTGGTTTCCTCACCTCTCAAATAGGGACAATAATACTTAGCTTATATTCATAAATTTGTAGTAAGAAAAACCCCCTTTTTAACTTGTAAAAGTATTTTACAAAAAGTGAACTATTATTGTACTGTGTTCCATTTTCTTAGAGCCCTGTTAGGAAATTAGCAGGTAATTTGTACTGAAGTGTTAATGGTAGATAACACTTTAACTGTGAAAGAGATCATTTTGGCAAGAGGGCCATTTCCTGGGGAGGCAGCTTGGTGGAGTGGAATAAAAGGAAACTAGGCTCCTGTGGAGTATGTTAAGGACTCGATGCTGGCCCTGGTTTTGTCCTGGCTTCTTCCAAGTCCCAGATCAAATCTCGTCTAATCCAAGAGGCTTTTCCCAGTTCCCTTCCCTACCTGTCAATTCCCCCTTTGCCATATTCCCAGGCTCTCTAAAATTACCTTCCATTTTATATCTATATCTATATAGATATGTATGTGTATATACACTCATATACATTTGGATGTATATATGCATGCATATATATGCATTTATATATACATACACATGCAAATTTATGGATGTAATCTAAATATATGTATGTATGTATATATGTATATGTATATATATGGATGTGATCTACTTATATATACACACACATATGCTATTTATATATTCCCACATGCAAATTTATGAATACAATCTCTCTCTACATATATGTATATACAAACACAAACACATACATATAATATATATATATTATATGTATATCCTTGTTTCAATGTGGCTCCCCCATTAGACAGTGAACTCCTCAAGAACAGAGACTTGGTTTTTGTCTTTCTTTGTATTCCCAGCACTTAGCACAGTGTCACACACATAGTGCCTGCTTAAAAAATGCTTATTGATTGGTAACTGACCTTTATTCTAGGTCACTTTTCTATACTCATCCTTAGATGCTTTTTTTTAATGCAATATGAGGGGTTTAACAAGACAGTCTCAAAAGTCAAAGGATTCTAGTGTCATAGACTTAGAACAGGGAAGGACTTCCTGGTCATCCAGTCCAATCACCTCATTTTATAATAAAGAAACTGATGTTCAGAGAGCTGAATGACAAGCCCAAGGTCACATAGGCAGTGAGGTACAGAGACAAGGTTTGCCCTCTGACTCCAAATATGGCAGTCTTCCCATTGTAGCATATGCCCTCCCTTCTAGCTTAGATATACTATATTCTTTGATTCCTGGACCTGCTAAAACCATAACATGCTGGTGCCTTCCTTCTCTGCTTATAAATAAAGCCAGCCATGTTATTGTCTTACTTAGCTAGGGCAGGACTTTCCTAGTCGTTTTAGAATAAGGGTTCTTAACCTGGAGACTGTAGACAGATTTCAAGCCTCAAAAAGAAAAATAAATACATCTCTAAGTGAAATTTCAAATTTTCTCAATTGTGATTATAGCCAACAACCATTATTGAGGAGCCTGTTGGTTTCCCCAAACTGTCAGGTTAAATGCTTCTGAGAGAATGAGCAAAACTCTACGATGTTTCCAAGTATGGCATAATGTAACCAACTCTAGATAAGAGTCAAAAGGTTTGGATTTTCTTCCCAGTTCTTACTAACTGTGTGATTTGGACCAAGTGGTTTCACTTCTAAGTCTTAATTTCCTTATCTACAAAATGAGGATCGCGATACCAGTCCTTACCAACTCCCAGGGTCATCGTGAAGATCAGATGAGAAAAATGGATGTGAAATGTTCTGTAAATGTTCAAATGCTACCCATGGTAAGGGATTGTTATTGAATTGGTTTATTTTATAGTTAACGAAGAGAGGGTTTTTTGTTTGTTTTCTTTTGCCTGAGGGGGTTCAGATTTAAACCTACATATATGGCTGACAGATTTGCTGCTGTTCCTGCATCACGTCACTGCATTTAAGCTATTTTGGCAACATGTAGGAGATAGCTCTGGTGAGCAAGTGTTATGGTTTCTCACGAAACTGAAAATATGCTTTGTGATTTCCCCCAGGCTGATGTACCCATGCAATGGCATAGCCATTTCCCACACACCCCTGCATAATTGTGTGGTTTGATTTTACTTGATGACTTCTAGCTTTCCTGCTGTACCCCACGAACTCTCTTTCCCTCCTCATTTTCTCACCCTTCCCTCTCATTCCCCACATCTCTACAGTCTATAGAGAAGGAAAAATCAGATGGAGACCAAGAATGGTCCTGTCATATGCTAGTATCTCCTGCTATCTATGTCAGGGGAGATGGACAGAGATACCAGAGCCCATGATCTGTCCCCATTACTCCTGTCCCATTATTGAGACAAGATGACCTTTTCCCAGGAAGGCAGTTCATTCTTCCTAACTCAGGGTTTACTAGGCTTCCTATTTCCAATACTTTTGTATGTTTCATTCTTCTCCTTTAGAATGTTTTCCCCCTCCATTCTGTATACATTTTCCTTCCCCTTTCCATCAGGATTTGTTATGATTTGACACCACTCTGTACCAGATATACAGAAAGGAAAATTTGAACTCATTCGTGGAGATATTTATGCCCTTCTGTACAAGTATGGCTGATGGTAGACCTACAAAGAGGCAGAAACTTGAACCTGATGACTATTAGAACATCTTTCAGGCCTGTAGATTTCTTTCCTGGTCTTCTGCAAGGGCTAGAACAGGTCATTGCCAGGATTTGGTAGGGACATTAAGGACTGGAATGGAAGCATTTATTCCCATAGAACTTTGTGACAGCAAAGCACTTTCCCACCCATCGTTTCATTTGCCTGTTACTGCAGTGGGAGGGAGAAGCATCTTTATTCTCATTTGGTGATGGAACCCCAAGTTTGTGGGGACAGATGCTCTGTTCCCTTGCACTGATAAGACCACAGCATGGTGTGGTGTCTGTGGTCCTTGGAGGTTAATCTACAGTACCCTGGAGGAAGAGAGAATGACAAAGACTTAAGTGGTCAGGGTCACCCAGGATCATGGGCATGGGCCTGCATCATTATGCCCCCTCCTGAAGGGGTACATGCTCTGATAGATTGTCTTCTGGGCTTTGAGAAGAACTCGATTATTTTTATATCTCCTACTTCTCTCATTCTTAAAAAAAAGATCGCCCTAAAAAAACCTGACATTGCTTCTTGTGGCTGTTGCTTTAAACAGACCATCAGCTGTGGTGAAGCCTTTTCCTCTAGATGCTTTTTTAGCCTGGTTGGCCTCCTGGTTTGGTGAACATGAGCCTCCCTGTGTTCCTGGCTCTCCAAAGTGGCATCCATTGGAATGACCCTAGGCAAGGTTCCAAACCTCACCATAAGACTTATAATCATAGTAACTCATCAGTAAAGTACTTTTGGGTCACAATAGCTTAAATGAGGTGTAGGTTATGCAAGTGCTACTATATCCAACATACAGATAGGCAAAGGAAGGCTCAGGGACATCGTCTGTGTTAGAAAGTGGTTTTGAGCTGAGACTTGAGCCCAGAGCTCCTGGTTCCAAGTTCTGTGATCTTCTCCCCATCTCTGGTGGTTTAGGGGAATAAATAAATGCAAAGCATATTTTTTTTATTTTCAGAGGCACAGTACTTACCATTATTTATTGCCATGAACTTTGTGGCATTTGTGGCCAGTTTAGTAATAGCTTACATTCATATTGAGCTTCATGATTCACAGAGCCCTTCTACACCCATTATCTCATTTAATCCTCATGATAACCCTGCAAGACAAGTAGGAGAAGCATCATCATTACTCTTTCATCAATAAGCTCAGAGAAGAGGGTGACCTGTCCAAGGTCACTCAACCCAACTAGAATTTTAACTCAAATCTTCTGGTCCCATATCCAAAAATCTTCCTGCTATTTTATGCTGCCTTTCCCAGAGAAAGGGAAATAGTGTATGGGGGTAATAGAAAGTAAGTGCATTGGTCTGGGGGCCAGGAAGATCTGATTTCTAGTACCAGTTCTTCAACTAACTTGATTGTGTTTCCTTGGATAAGTCATTTTCCCTTTCTTGGCCTCAGTTTCCTCTTCTATGAAATGGGGGGGGGGTGTTGGATGAACCCTAAGGTCTCTTCCAGTCATTAGCAATCAATCAATGTCAATCAATATTTATTAAGTACCTACTATGTGCCAGGCACTATGCTAAGCACTGGGGATTAATAAAAAAGAGGCAAAGGACAGTCCCTGCCCTCAGGGATCTTATACTCTAATAGAGAAGACAACATGCTTTAGAACACACACATACACACACAAACACATACACACACACAGCAAATGATATACAGGACAAATAGGTGATAATTAGTAGAGAGAAAGGACAGCTAGGTGGCAAAGTGGATAGAGCACTGGGTGTGGGGTCCGGAAGACTAGTCTTCCTGAGTTCAAATCTGACCTCAGACATCGACTAGCCTGTGTTACCCTGGTCAAGTCACTGAACTCTGTCTTAGTTTCCTTATCTGTAAAATGGACTGGAGAAGGAAATGGCAAACCACTCTAGTGTCTTTGCAAGAAACCCTTATAAGGTGTCACAGAGAGTTGGATGTGACTGAAAAACACTGAACAAATAACAAGAGAAGGCAGGCACTGTATAAAGAGGTTGCAGAAGGCTTCCTATAGAAGTTAGGATTTTAGCTGCAACTTGAAGGAGGCCAGGGAGGTCAGTAATCAGAGCAGAGGAGGTAGAGTATTCCAGGTGTGGGGCACAGCCAGAGACGGTTTGTAGAACAGCCATAAGACCAGTGTCACTGGATCAAGGAGTGTTAGGGAGCACAGGTATAACAAAGCTAGGAAGGTAGGAGGGGGCTAAGTTATGAAGGGCTTTGTTATTATGGTGCAAACCTGAATTGGAAACATTGAAATGCTTTGTTCCAGTCATTTCATATCCAAGATCCATTTCCATGTCAGGACTGGGTCCATTCAAAGCTCATCGAAGATAAGAGGCTATTATTCTTGTTTCATCTATCAGAAACTGCAAATAGACTCAGCATACCTTCCTAGAGCAGGCTAGGGCAGAGATACAAAATTTCCAGGGGTCAGAGCTTTTTTTCTTTCATGGACAAAGGGCAAACTATGCCGGTTAGCCCTCAGCCATATGCCCTGACCACCAAGTCCTGCCCATTCCTCTGAATCCCTGTCCTCATAAGCTTAACCTGACCCCTGGGGGAGGATAACAACCAGACACCTAGTGGAGGATAGTGTTGGCTGGTTGGGCCGCATGCAGATGTTTGGAATGTTTCCAAAGGTTGTTTGGAAGCTGGCCAGAAGCCTTAGGGCCAAAGGCACAGGTGGGACTTAAGATGCTGTCATTATGTAGATTTCGATGCAGAGACACAGAGGGTTTGCTTTCTGAGTTTCTCTATCTGTTACAGAGCATTTGCCTCCCTGCTTCAGAATGACTTACATGAGCATCCCATCTCAAAGTCAGAAAGTGCTTTCTTCTGAATTATTATCCCCTTTGAGACCCACATCACCCCTGAGAAGTAGGGAATGCAAATACCATTCTCTCCATCTTTTTGGGGGTACTGGGGGAGGAAACTTTGCCTTGGCCAATTTAGATCATTTGCCCAAGGGTGGGCAGCTAGACCAAGTCTTCCATTCTAGGTTGTCTGAATAATAATAACAGCTAACACTTATGGAGTGCTTTTAAGGTTTGAAAAGTGTTTTCCCACATACATTTGATCCTTACAACAACTCTGTGGAGCAGATGTTATTATTATCCTCATTTTACAGATGAAGCAACTGAGCTGAGATTTAGGTTCAAGGAATAGCTCTCACTGGCTGTGCAAACTTGGGAAGATCATTTAACCTTCTGAACCTCCGCTTCTTCATTTGTTAAAAGGGGTGATACAGTTCTACCTATCTCTCAAGGCTGTTAGAAGCATGGTATTATACAAAGTGCTTCTAAATCTAAGCTGTTATTCATATTAAGTAAAGGGATTAGACTAGATGGCCTTTAAGACCCCTCCATCTCTGGAACTATGATCCTATGACCTGAGCAGTCCCACAAGTCCATCAATTCCAATTCCAGGGTAGCCATACCAGTTAGTATGGGCTCAGTGATTCAATGACACCGGGCAGTAGACTCCAGGGAAATCAGGCAGCAGATCTAAATAAAATCCAATTGTCTCTGCCTCTCATCCCTTCCCTTGTGTGAGGCTTCTGTCAGATTCAGTGCATGTTATGAAGTGGAGATGTCTGCTGCAGTCAGGTGGGTATTAGGACTCAGAACCTGCTGAGTTGAGGAGGGGGTACTTGGGGAGAGAAACACTCCCATCATTCATCTGATGAGAATGCTCGTGAGCCAGAGAATCTCTCCAACAGCTCAGGACACAACTCACTCCTAATTCCAATCCTCTTTCATGATTTTTTTTCAATTCAATATTAAGCACTCATTTAGTGTAAAGGCTCGTGAGAGAGCTATGAAGAGTGATGTTCAGGGAGGAGAAGTTATTTCTGCAAAGGAACATGGGGAGTGGAACAGGGAAGCCTTCGTGGAGGAGATGGTATTTGAGTTTTCTTGTGATGGATTGTTTGATTCCAGAAATAGGAAAGAACATGAACAAAAGCACATAGGTGAGAAAGCAGAGGATGTGTTGGGGGGATGGGGTGGGTAGAGCAGTGAATATAGGAATGGATAGGGATAATAGGAGAAAAATCAGAAAAGACAGGAGATCTGGCACTAGATTTTGGAGGGCATTTGAATGCCAGGAGGTGGTTAGGCCTGAGATCAGACAATCACAGGGGGAGGGTTTAGCCCAGGACAGCCAGTTTGCTTTCTTGAGGCTAGCCAGGGAATCGAGCAGCTTCAGGGTAACTAAGGGAGGGAGAGGGGAATAAATTATACAGTAATAGCTGACATTTATATAGGCAGATGCACGCAATATACTTTTTATCATTATACCCCCCTTTTTGGAAAGACAAAAGTTATGCATGTTATACAAAAAAATTTCCATTTAGAATAAGCCAGAAGGTACCTGGAAGAACAATGGGGTGACAGACACCTTGGGGCTAAGGAAACAGCTCTAGGACAGGGAGTTCAAATCAAGACAAGGTGACTAGAAGGACAGGGATGAAAGGAAAGAAGAAGAAAAGGGGTGGGGGAACCCTGGAAGATATTGATTCAGTTAGAACTAGACACTAGGAATAGAAGAATTAATAAAATTTAGCTCAAATAAAGGGTTTGAGATTTTTTGGGTGTAGGACTCAGAAACCCACATTTATAAGTATAAGGGCTGGCAGTGGTAGACATAGCAATTGCAAATTGAAGTTCCCTGATGAATAGTGTTCAAATCTTGCCTCTGTTTACTAACTGGATAACCCTGGGAAAATCATTGAATTTTTTGTGCCTCCACTTCCACATCTGTAAAATAAAAGGGTAAATGGACTTAGTGACCTCAGAGGTCCCTTTCAGTTCTCAATCCATGATCCTGGCTTCACTTCAGAAAGTGGTATAGCTTAGCAGGTTTGAACTAATAAGCTTAGGTGATAAACTGTATATGCTAAGCTGGATCTTGTAACAAAGCTGTGTGCCTGTAAATTACTGCATAGAATCCCTACCCAAATATTCCTTGTGTTGTAACTTAAATACCTTTTGAAATCTGCATGACTTGTTGAGCATGTGATATTCTGATGACTTTCTTTGAGAACAAGGGGCAAGGCTATAGACTGACTTCAGCTATTCAAAGAGGAAAATTCCTCTTGATTTTCTGAGTATTGTAGTGTAATCAATAATAGCCAAATTGGAGAGTCTTCTAATTGATGATGCCCTTGCTGGCCTCATTATACTCCTTCCCTCTGTTCCTCTCTTCTTCCTTCCCTTAATTACGTCCCTTTGTCCCTTCTTATTCTATTTCTGTTCTGTCCTCCCTCATTCTAAATTGGTCAAAGAAAGGAAAAATCAAGTAGAGAAAGGAAGCAAACATTAATCTACTCCATACCTGGTACTGTGCTAAGCATTTTACAAATAATAATCTTTTAATTTTTTTGGCCAATGCAGAAAATATTTTATTTATTTATTTTTAGTTTTCAACATTCATTTCCACAAGATTTTGAGTTCCAAATTTTTTCCCCATCTCTCCCCACCCTATGCATTCTGATTACCCCTTTCCCCAGTCTGCTCACTCTTTTATCATCCCCCTCTTATCCCTTTCCCTTTTATTTTCTTGAAGTACAAGATAGATTTCTATATCCAATTGCCTGTATATCTTATTTCCCAGTTGCACATAAAAACAAATTTTTAACCTTTGTTTTAAAGTTCCAAACCCTCTCTCTTCTTGCCTCCCCACCCATCCTCATTGAGAAGACAAGCAAGTAAATATAGGTTATATATGTGTAGTTATGCAAAACACTTCCAAAGCAGTTATATTGTGAAAGACTAACTATATTCCCCTCCATCTTCTCCCACCCCCCAATTATTCTATTTTCTCCTTTGATCCTGTCCCTTTTCAAAAATGTTTTTTTCTCACTTTCCCTTCCCCCAATCTGCCCTCCCTTCTATCATCCCCTCTCTTATTTCCCCCTATTTTCCTGTAGGGTAAGATACCCAATTGAGTATGTATGTTATTCCCTCTGTAAGTCAAATCCAATAGAATAAGGTTCACTCATTCCCTCTTACCTCCTTTCTCTTCCCCTCCATTGTGAAACCTTTTTCTTGCCTCTTTTATGTGAGATAATTTACCTCATTCTATTTCTCTCTTTTTCCTCCAAATATATTCTTCTATTACCCCTTAATTTTATTTTTTAGATATCCTTTCATATTCAACTCACTCTGTGCCATCTATCTATCTATCTATTTATCTATCTATCTATCTATCTATCTATCTATCTATCTATCTGTCTGTCTGTCTGTCTGTCTGTCTGTCTGTCTGTCTGTCTCTCTGTCTGTCTCTCTGTCTGTCTATCTATCTAATCTATTTCCTACAACTACTCTAATACTGAGAAAGGTCTCATGAGTTACAAATATCATCTTTCCATGTAGGAATGTAAACAGTTCAACTTTAATAAGTCTCTTATGATTTCTCTTTCCTGTTTACCTTTTCCTGCTTCTCTTGATTCTTATACTTGAAAGTCAAATTTTCTATTCAGCTCTGGTCTTTTCATCAAGAATGCTTGAAAGTCTTCTGTTTCATTGAATGACCATTTTCCCCCCTAAAGTATTATACTCACTTTTCTGAGTAGGTGATTCTTGGTTTTAATCCTAGAGACTCTGACCTCTGGAATATCATATTCTAAGCCCTTCAGTCCCTTAATGTAGAAGTTGCTAAATCCTGTGATATCCTGATTGTACTTCCACAATACTCAAATTGTTTCTTTCTGGCTGCTTGGAATAATTTCTCCTTCACCTGGGAACTTTGGAATTTGGCTACAATATTCCTAGAAGTTTTCCTTTTAGGATCTCTTTAGGGAGGTGATCAGTGGATTCTTTCCATTTCTATTTTACCATCTGTTTCTAGACTATCAGGGCAGTTCTCCTTGATAATTTCTTGAAAGATGATGCCTAGGCTCTTTTTTTGATCATGGCTTTCAAGTAGTCCAATAATTTTTAAAGTGTCTCTCCTGGATCTATTTTCCAGGTCAGTGGTTTTTCCAATGAGATATTTTACATTGTCTGCTATTTTTTCATTCCTTTGATTTTGTTTTATAATTTCTTGATTTTTCTTAAAGTAATTAGATTCTATCTGCTCCATTATAGTCTTTAAAGAATTATTTTCTTTGGTGAGTTTTTGAACCCCATTTTCCATCTGGCCAGTTCTGCTTTTCAAGGCATTCTTTTCCTCATTGGCTTTTTGGACCTCTTTTTGCCATTTGGGTTAGTCTATTTTTTAAGGTGTTATTTTCTTCAATATTTTTGGGGTCTCCTTTAGCAAACTGTTGACTCAATTTTCATGATTTTCTTGCATCAGTCTCATTTCTCTTCCCAATTTTTCCTGTACTTCTCTTATTTGATTTTCAAAATCCTTTTAGAGTTCTTCCATGATCTGTGCCCAATTCATATTTTTCTTGGAGACTTTTGATATATGATCTTCAACTTTGTTGTCTTTTTCTGATTGTATGTTTTGATCTTCTTGTCACCCAAGTAAGATTCTGTAATCTGAGTTCTTTGCCTGTGTTTACTCATCTTCCCAGCCAAACACTTGACTTTTTAATCTTTGCCAAGGTAAGATTCTGCTTCCAGTGGCAATGGGGTTGGGGGTGGGTGTACTGTCCCATGCTTTAGGGATTTCGTATCAGCTGCTTGATTCCCCCACCATCTGCAGGCTCAGAGCTATGGAAATAGCATCTGCTGCTTCTGCTTCTGCTGCTGCAGCCCTAGGACTGGAGCCAGACCTGGTCAGATCTCACCCAGGTCCCACAGAGTTTTCCCACTGACCTTTTTGACATTTGTGGGTTGAGAAATATGGAAACTGCCACAACTGCCAATGATTCAGTTCCCCTGAGGACTGCTCTGGCCCCTCTTTGCCAGTGCAGCCCATGCCTGACTGTGTTCTACTCCCTGCCTGGTGTGATAGACCCTTCTTATTGACTTTCCAGGTTGTCTTGCACTAGGGATTTGTTTCACTCTGTCATTTTGTGGGTTCTGTAGCTCTAGAATTTGTTTAGAGACATTTTTTACACATATTTAGAAGGCTTTTGGGGAAGAGCTCAGGGAAGTCCCTGCTTTTACTCCACCATCTTTGCTCTAATCTTTTAATTTAATTTGATTTAAATTTTAAAATAACTTTTCAGACCTTAAAAGCATTCCACCAATTACAGCTATTATTATTATTCAGACAACCTAAAATGGCAGACTCAGTCTAGCTACCTGACCTTGGGCAAATGATCTGAATTGGCCAAGGCAGAGTTTCCTCCTCTGTCACCCCCCAATAAAATAGAGATAATGACATTTGCATTCCCTACATTCCTTATAATAATTGATCTTTATAACAATCTGGAGAGGTAGGCACTATTAGTATTCTCATTTTATTTTTAAGGAAACTGAGGCAGACAAAGGTTATGTGATCCCGTGGCTAATGTCTGAGTCTGGACTTGAACTCAGGTCTTTCTGACTTCAACCTTGGTTCTCTAGCCACTGTGACACCTAGCTGCCTGGAGGGCAAGAGATGAGGAGAATGAGGAGGATACTTTAAAGTGTATTTCTGCATACACTCCTTCAGTTGGGGCAGTTCTGCATGAACATATGTGATAAGTGATGGTGGGAATCTAACTCCTGCCTGGTTCAGTAGCCATTGGCTTCAATCATGACTTCTCTACCCCTGAGGACAAAAGACCATAAGCAAACTTGAAACTTGTCCCTTATTTAAAGCCCTCCTAAAGTTCTCAATTTTCCTAGGGTCCTGGTACCTACCATTGTCCTTGGTTTTGTGATGCTTGTTGGCTTGACTTTCTCCTCCACCATTCATTGTCCTCTGCCAGGTAGCTCTGATTAGGTGCCCTACCCTGCTGGGAACTGAAGATAGAAGGGGAAAAGGGCCTGTTCTCCTTAAACTGGTCATATCTGGGGACCTTTGGAGTGAAGATTGTTGACACTCTCCCATTTCTTTTTTGTGTGTTGTTTCTCTGGTTAGTCTTCTCAGTGTGGAAATTATCCCATTAAATCAAATGTGGGACAGAGACAATCTTCCTTGACATCAGCAGAATGGAAGCATCTTGAGGGCAGGAACTTTTTATTTTTGTCTCTCTTTCCAGAGTCTCATTTAATGTCTTGACTTTAGTAGTCACTGAACAAATACTGGTTGGATTGGTTTGGAGCTTGTTGCTTAACACTTTGCTATCTACTCTTTGGGAGTAAGGAAGGCATCATGGTACTTGAAAGATGTGCTGAATCTGTTATCATGTGGATGTGAGTTCAAATACAGTTTCTGCTATTTACTATCTGTCTTATCTTGAACAAGGTCCTTCATTCTCTGGACTTCATTTTCCTCATATGAAAAATAAGGTTGGATTGACAGAAGGAATGAATGAATGAAGTATTTATTAAGTGTTTATTATATACAAAGCCCTGTGCTAAGTGCTGGAGATACAAATAGAAACAAAGCAATCCCTCAATAGTGCTCTCAAGGATCTCCCATTCTAACAGAAGAGACAGCACATGCAGGGTTCAGCTGCAAATCAGATGGGAAAGATCCATATTCCTTAGGGCATAGCAGCAAAGCAGATGGGAAATGCCTCTTCTTTCATGTCACTTCTACTAATAAAATCATATCAGTTCCTGATGTTGAACCATTTGATGGTGCCAAGGACTTTGATGACAAGATTTTTTTTCCCCCTGAATCTTCAGTAGCTGAGGCCAGAACACCTAGAGGAGCAGTTGCCAGGCTGGATCGTTACAGGAGTAGCTTACAGGATGATGACTGAAGGCACTGGCCTGGAAACATTCCCATCTCCATTAGGATCCAAATGTTCAAAACAAACTAACTAATAAACTCTCTCTCTCTCTCTCTCTTGTTTTCTCTCTCTTATTCTTTCTCTGTATATATGTATATATACATACAACACATACATATGTATGAATTGTGCAATGTATATGTATATATACATATCTACATCTATACTCTACATCTGTACATCTATATTCTACAAAAACATGCAATTACACAGTCATTTGGAGGGGCAGGAACTAGCAGCCCAGCAGGGGCAAGAAAAGCTTCTTTGTGTAGGGTTTACTTATTGCTGTCTGCGATCTTGGTTTTTTCCACCCATAGGGCCTTCCTTACCTCTCAAAGAAAACTTCAACCCCAGAAGAACTAGTGAAAAGAGCCCTAGACTCAAAATTAGGAGACCTGAGTACGAATCTGGTTTGTTCACATTTGTCAGTTGTTCAATCCTTCTCATCATTTATCCTATTAGAGTCTCAGTTTTCTCATCTGTAAAATGAATCCAATAAAACTTGCACTACACATTTCAGAGGGATCTTGTGATGAAAGCATGTTGCTGCAATGCTTTAAATGTGGAAATCAGAGGACCTAGGCTGGAATCTTGGCTGTGTTACTTATTAGTTAAAAGATCTTGAGAAAGCCACTCACCTTGGTTTTTTCATGTATAAGATGAGAGATTTGTATCAAAAGATGTCTGAGATCCTTGGTTACCCTAAATTTTATCAACTCCTCTTATTCTACATGTGCTCCAATAGAATGATTGGAAAATATGACTTTCATTCCCCATGTTGCCTGATTTCCTGCCATGCCTTTTTATGCATGAGCTTTTCTTTCTAGGATATGCTGCCTTCAATCCTATTAAGAAGCAGGTGGAATTGAAATCATAAATAAGTAAATATGTATTCTCAAGATTTGTAACATGAGGTTTAATTTCAGACCTACTCAAAGAAATGGACAGGTGAAATTCAATAGTATTTGTCATTCTCCTTTTAGCTTGTGTGATAAAATGGTGGAGACAGTGTGGGAAAGTGTGGAGTATTGAATTGGGACTCAGATCTAGTGTGAAACATTGCTGTACCACTGATACTGTGTGACCTTGAGCAGATCACTTAACCATCAGTACAGTGTGTATGTGTGTGTGTGTGTGTGTGTGTGTGTGTGTGTGTGTGTGTGTGTGTGTCTGTAGGATTATTGCCTCTTACTCCTCTGAGTTATAGATAAATGCTCTGGAAGCATCCCTTTTTCCTTCTCTTTCTAGGATGGATAAGCAGGCTAAGGTGATTTGCAAAATTCAGCCTAGCTGCCCTGGAGGGAGAAGGGACACCGAAAGACAAATGGGAAGAAAGAGTACCTTCAAAAGACTCACTGGTTTTTAAACAGTGGTCATACCTTTTGAACACTGAGGGCAAAGGAGATCAATGAATTTGTAGTAAGTTTGAGGCAGAGACCTGAGAGAGTGCTTTCCCACACTCACTTGGAGGGAACCTGCATATAAAGGATGGGGCCATGGGACCCACGTTGAAACAACAGAAAGTTAAAGTAACTGAGAGTCGTTCCAGCACTGGGACTGTACCGTTGTCAACTGGACTTGCAGAGTAAACCCTCCATGCTCCAACAGTTCCAAAGTTGTTGTTGTCTGCCATAGAAGGGATCAAAATAGTAGGATGGCAGCAAGTGTGAAAAATCAGGCACCTGCTAGGAGAGAGCAATGAGTTTGGTGGGAAGGATCCATGATGTCTTTGGGGAATAGAGGGAATTAGCATCAGAACAGTGGAATTTTGACAGGAAAGAAGCTGCTGAAAAAGCAACAAAGCCTAGAATTACCAGGAGAGGAGCAGCAAAGACCTTTCTTCCCTCCCATACTCCCTCATCCCACATGCTTGTGTCTTCACCCAAATGAGCACTAGTGACTTGACTTACATATCTGGTACTCTATCACCTGGTACTCTATCACCTGGTACTCTATCACCTGTGGTCACTAGCTCCTTTTATGAGACTCACACCTCCAAAACACGAAATTTATATGGACTTGCACCAGAACCCACAGGGAGTCAAGAGACCCTCTCCTTCCCCATTCCACACTGTCTGGAACCTGGGATTATAGATGTAGACCAGAAAGAGATCTCAGAGCCCTCCCCTCTCATTTACACATGAAGAATCTGAAACCCAGAAAGGTAATTTGTTGGGATTGGAAGCTCAATTCCGTGTGGACAGTCTCGGGCAGGTAAAGGTGGGAGCTTCTAAATCTTAGAGCTCTCATGAGACCCTCCCAGGAAACGGCAGGGGATTGAGGTGAACCGAGCTATCTCGAGTAATTCCGCCTCTTCCTGTGAGAAACGTGATGGGGGAGAGATCTCCCCGCCCTCGAGATGGTCCCGGATCTGGGCACACCTAGTTACCTAACAGCACGGTATTGAGATGCAAACTATGGGGCTGAAGGTTAAGTAGGATTGAGGAAGCCTGAAAGCTCTCTTAGCACGTGAGGAGCCAAGAGGACAGTAGGCTCCGCTTTCTTCTTTCCTCTCTCCTCTCTCCCTCTCTCCCCGCTTGTACCTCTGCTTCCAATCCCTTAAGATCTTAGCCTCCTTAGGAAATCTCCCCCTCTTCCTCCTAAGGAAGACCCCCTGCACTTGTAACCTAGACCCTGAAATAAGCTCAACCCTTGTTCGACTCTGGAACGTCCTTTCTCTCACATGAGCATCCGGTTTTGGCCAATCGAAGACCTCGGAGGTGAGGTAAGAAGACTCGGGTAGCCCACGCAGGCCTCTAGGCCTGGCAGTAAGTGATAATACTTCCCCGTATTATATAGGTAATTCATAGCAGATTTGAGATTCAATTCCAAATCTGGTTCTTGTTATATTATACCACATTGCCTGTCATTCAATAAAATTCTAAAGTCCTTTTGGATCATTGTCCTTTGCTGAGTTTCAAAATTATGTCCATTTGGCTGACTGTCCTTTGCTTAATTTCATAATGCATCCCATTATACAATAACAAGATGACTAGGAATACAAAACGCCTATGTGGTGAGGATGACAGGACGAAATGGAGATAGCTGCTGGTCTCCAAATAAATTTGGTCTTGTGTTTCCTTTCATTTAGGTTTCTTATCAACGGTTTAGAAGGGAAACCTATTAACCTTAAAAATCACTCATAGTCATGCCCCGGGTGGGGCCCCAGTAAAAGGGGATCTTGGGCTGCTCTTCCCCTGGCAGCTTTCTGTTGAACGACTTTCCAAAACTGTAAAGTGTCATATGAAATGTGATTTGTTGTTATGGTGAGAGGAAGGTGGTGCTTTCAGACCCAAACTGCTGAATTTAGTATCTAAACGAGACTGGCAGAAGGCCACAGTCATGCATGCTACAGACAGCAGGCCAGACTCTAATGATATTTAGGCGATAGAAAAATCCACTATCTTTCAACACTCAGGCGAGTTCCATTTCATAGGCAAAAAGAGCTGTATAGTCTCTGTCATGCGAGACTGTGCAAATCCCACTTCGGGGGAACAAAGGGTGCCTTCATCCAAAGGCCTTCTTTTTTTCTAAAGGAGACTTCTGAAGGTTGCATTGGTGGGTCCTTGGAGGGGCTGTCAGTTTGGGGGTTGGTCTGGGTTGAGGGGTAACCACAAGTGGCAGAGCAAATAACTGGGACAAACCCAGTTTGTTTTTGAAGCTCTCTTCAGGAATGCTGGGGGTATCATGTGATGATGGATGGATGAATTATAAATGGATTAACTGGCACCACCAAGGTGGCACTAAAAAACAAGAACAGGACTAATTAAGCCTGATTCATGCCACAGATTTCTGTTGTTCCTGATCATTGCAGAAGCACAAAATGGGGAGTATTTATAAAGGTTTTGTTCCCCTCCACAAGTAAATGAATCTTACTAAAAGTAATTAGGGCAGTTGGAGCAAATGGATATTGAGGAAATCAGGCACATTTCCACCTGGTCCTTGTACCCAGCAGGGGCAGAAGAGGGGATGAGATCTCAGGATGTGTGTGCTTGACTTGGCCAGGAATGATCATGTGGGGCAGGGAGGGGTCCCAGCATGATCTGTGCCTCCTTTTGTTTTGAATGGGACAGAGGAAGATAGCTTTAAAAGCAAAAAGGATGTTTTTCCAATCAGGTTTTCTCCAATGCAGATCCTAGTACAAGCAATGCTGTCTAACTCCTGAATGAGCCTGATAACTGCAGCCTCTCTCTGCAACCTTGGTCCATGGAGACCCAGACAGTGGGATCTGTGGTTGTGAATATATAACAGAAGGAAGTCCATCCTGATGTGGAGAATGTGAAGATACTGGACAGATGCTGGGAGCTGGTGAGAGATATGGAGTCTCCTTCTCTAGAAGGTCCAAATAACAGGAAAGGCTCCCGTCTGACTGGACTGGCTTAGGGGTGCTCCTGTCTAGCAAAAGGGGATCTGGTTTGGCAGCCTCATGAGGATTCAGCAGTAGTTATATAGCTTCATTGTAAGGAGCATTTTGTCTTTGGCTTAAAAGCTAATGCCTTAATCTTTCATTTCATCGCTTTGCTGTACACTGGTTAGAAGGTGAAACAGACTAGGGCAGAGGGGAAGCAGGTTGGAGTTTTTCAGTGTGCTTTGAATCACTGTGTATCCCCTTCCCTCATGGGGAGGGACCCCATTTCTTTATTCCTTTTTTTTACCCCTTGCTGGGAAGAGCTTAGATTCCAGAGCATAAATGCTGGCTTCAGCCGCCCTCTCTGATGGAAATGCTAATCTGTCTGGAGTCCCTTCTCAACTCATTTTTATTCCAAAATCAAATGACTCCCAGCCAATGTTTTGGCAGCTTCCGCCTTCCCAGGGCTTATTTAAACAACGGGCAATCTGAGAGTCATTTGACTTCCTTAGCTCCAAATTGCTTGAGGATATAAGGGAGTGTGTGGTTTTTTTGGAGGGTGAGGGGGTTCCTGTTTGTGACTCATTGCTGCTCAAAGATTTCTAAATTGGTTTCTTAACCAGAACTGCTAGTGATTCTAAGTATAGTGACAAGCCAGATTTGTGGCCTGGCTCTTCAGTGAACAGGTAGGCAATCAACAAAAGCCATTTATTAGGCACTCACTATGTATGAAGGGCTGTATTAGGCTATGTCCAGTCCCAAAACTCAGAATCCAGAAGACCTGGAAGCAAATTTGGCCTCTGATACTGGGCAAGTGACTTAACTATCTGGTTCTTAGTTTCCTTGTCTAAAAAATGAGAGAACTAGAGTTTGTTGATATTTAAGGTTCCTTTCAGCCTGGGCATCTAAGTGGCATGGTGGACAGAGTGTTCGGCCTGAAGTCAGGAAGACTCATCTTCCCTAGTTCAAATCTGGCCTCAGATACTTCCTAGCTGTGTGACCCTGGGCAAGTCACTTCACCCTGTTTACCTCAGTTTCCTTATGCGTGAAATGAACTGGAGAAGGAAATGGCAAATCCTTTTAGTATCTTTGCCAGGAAAATCCTCAAATGAGGTCACGAAGAGTCAGACAGGATTGAGCAACAACAACGAACAGGTCATTCTCAGCTCAGATCTATAATCCTATGACCCCAGACCTCTACTGTGGGCAGTGCACTAGGGATGATGAAAGGATTGGAAATCATGCCCTAGGAAGATGGGTTGTAGGCACTAAAAATGTTTAGCTATAATATCTTCATAGAATGTGGTTTCCTAGCCCTTCCTCAAGAGACCATTTGATTATGAGCTGTTTGAGGACAGGGATTATCTTATGCATTTTTTGGTATCTCATTCAGGTCCTGCTTCCCCCCAACACTGGGTAGTGGTATCCCACTGTCCTGAGACCCCCACCTACAAGGCTTTGTATTCTAGGATCTCCTCCTTCCCCTCAACTTAATTTTTTTCAAAAAGTAGACTTGAGGTTATATTTCATCTTGCTTGCCAGAAGGCACTAATATGGCTTAATAAATATTGATTGATTGGTTGGAAACTCATGGGAGACATGATAACCATCATCAAATACTGGCAAGGCTGTCATATGGAAGAGGTATTAGGTTTGAATGTATTGCTATCCTTAGGGGGAGTTGAAACTGGGGGAGAGGGAATGCTCAGCCAGTCCTCAGTTACACAGACTTTAAAGATTTTAAATCAATTTCCTGCAAAGGGAACTTGTAATCCCCCCCCCCCAAAAAAAGTATAAAACTAGTTCTGCATGGACTGACCCAGATAGAGACATTTGGAGACTGAAGGATGTAATTGCATGCCTAAAGCACACTCCCTTCAGTGTCCCAAAGATCTTCCCAAGGGTTACATAGGTACCATGTATAACACATGTCCTTGGAAATTGAGCTGCAGTCTTTCATGAAAATAAATCAAGAGCCTTCCCCAGTCAGACTCTGGCTCTCTAAAAATCCTATCACATAAGACATAGACTCTGAGAAAAAAAAGGAGTGGGGGCACAATAAAAGAAATCTTTTCTTCTTTCCAGTTAGCAATCATACTCAACCCCCTAAGTTCTGAAGGTGCTTTAGCTGGAGGGCTGCATGAAGATCCTGTAGCATCTGATACTAAGGATTCATATTTGGGTTATCTTGTAGTGACCACCCAGGGTACATCTTAATTCCCAGGCTTGCCTTCCTCCTTCTAATGTAGTTTCTTCCCACCTGGGTCACTTCCCCATTAAATTCACTTTGATCAGTTTGAATCCCACATAATTACAAAATCAGAGTCTGCAGCATTTTCTTAAAAAAGAAATCACCTCATATTAGCTTACTGGGTACAAATAGAAATGGATTTTGGATTTTCTGTGGTTTTGGAGCAGCATTTGCTCCACTACTCTGGTAGAGATAGAAGAGTGCTGCAGAGAAAGTTTGACCAAGGTGGTGCAGCTGGGGTTTTGTCTCAGGATGCCGACAGTGTTGGAACTCTTTCAGAAGTGTAGTGTCAATGGAACCAAACATCTACTCAGTAAAGATAATTAAACTAAGAAGACAGTGTGTTTCTATGCTTTCTTACTAATCGCTGAACCTTGGGTGAAATCCTCATTGGCCCATTCAAGTCCTGCTTCCCTCAGCACTGAACAGTGGCATCGCCTATATGGTTTTGTGTCCTAGGGTCTCCACTCCCCCACCCCCCACCAACTTGATTTGTTTTGAAAAGTAGCCTTGAGGGAATTTTTCATGCTGCTTGCCAGGGGACAGTAATACTACTAGGTAAAGTTCTGGTTGCAGAATATTTCTGCATTGAATCTTGAAAATTAGCATATGCTAGTGTTTGCAACCTAAAAAAAAATATAGACACAGACCTAAATGAACTGAAACCTTCACCTCCTCCCTTTCTGTGAGCAGATACAGCTGGAATAACATTGGGTTTAGAGTTGGGACCTGGGTTTGTACCCAGGCTTTGGTACCTTCTATTTGTATAACCTTAGTAAATTATATAAACTCTCTGGATCTCACTTTTTTCATCTGTACAATGGAAGTGCAGGACTCAATAACCTTTTAGGTTCCTTAGAATCTTATGATTCTAAATTTACTGGGGGGCTCTTTTGTGATACTGTGGGGTGATGTATGGGGCATGAATTAGAGGGTGATCCATATAGGCAGATGTGTGGAACTGAGCCGAAAAATGTGGAAATAAAGACAGACAGTGGTGTAGGAGAAAGAATAGCTAGGAACTTAATTTTCCTTATACTTCTATGTCTTTTTGTGGTTAAAGAATGTTTTCATATTTATTTCACTTGGGTCTCACATCCCAGTGAGGTAAGTGCAAGACTTATTATCCTCTCTTTATAGATGGGGAAGCTAGAAATAGTTTCTAAGATGACTTGCCTATGGTCATTGTGGTGGAAAGTGTTCCAGCTCTGACTTGAACCCAAGTCTTGTGACTACTCTCCCAGTGTCCTAAGCACTCTACCATGCTGACTCAGCACTAGGAAGGAGAGAAGACACTGATCCAGTATCAACTGTTGCATGCTGGTGGAAATATTTGTGGGCCTGAAGGCCTTTGGACCATGTGCAGAGATGGTTTCCTGTTACTGTTTCCCCTCTAGATGACTTAGCAGCTGGATGGCATAGTAAGTAGAGTGCTGAAAGGTAGCTAGAGTCAGGAAGACCTTAGTTCAAATCCAGCCTCAGACACTAACTGGCTGTGTGACCCTGGGTAAGTCACTTAACTTCTGAATGCCTCAGTTTCCTCCTCTGTAAATTTGGAATAATAATAGAACTTACCTTTTAAAGTTATGCTGAGGATCATAAAATAGAATATTTGTAAAATACTTTATGTAGATGCTAATTACTGCTGTTATTACCATGATTATTGAATAGGATTTGAAAAGAGGTAAGCTCAGGAAACACACACATTCACAGAGACACAGAGGTTATAAAGATATTTGTTCTGGTGGCGTTTTAATTAAATTCTGTCCTGGAGCTAAGCTGCCCTGGTATGGAAAGGGCTTCTGTGACCTGACTGGGCCTCATTCACCCTCCCACACAGTCACATTTCTTACTTAGACCTCTAGAGCTTATTCCCTTTTGGGATCTTGCCTGCAATAAACAGATAGCCTTTCCTTCTTCTGGACCTCTTTCTGCATACTCATGTCCTTGCAGAGTCATTGAGGCATCCAGTGGGTATAAAGCATCTGCCAGTGTTTAAAATGCACTGAGATGGTCTCTCCATGTAAGGTGGTGTTGCTTTGTTGTTGGGAAAATACCCATCTCCTCATCTGACTTGATGGAGTTTAGATAGAAACAGATCTGGGACAAGTTCCTAGCCTGATAGTATTTTTTCATACTTAGCATCATGGGATCTCAGAGTTGGAGCTGGAAAGAATCCCAGAAGTCATCTCATCTGCCCCCTGTCCACATTTTACAGATGAAGAAACTGAGATATCATCCTTATGCACTTATCTAAAATCACACAGGTAATAGATCTCAGAGGTGGGTTTTGAATCTAGATCCCAGGATTCCAGAGCTTACCCTCTCTCCACTGTACCATGATGCTTAATGTCTCAAAAGTTTATTGTACAGGCAGATAAAATAATTGCTTTTTGTAACTGAATAAAAGTATTGGGATATAAACTTGTCTTCTGTAGGCTCGATGAAAGTATTCTCGATACAATTGCAGTTGCAGATAGGATGACAAGGACGATGCATAGCTCTTCTTTTCCCACATGATTTTCATTTTTTCTACTAGGTCTCTGTATTTGGAAAGTCCTTTATTAGATGTATTTTGGAGATTATGAATATTTGATATGGCAACATGTATTAAAATACTGTTCTTAAATTTTAATGGATATTATCATTACATTCGTGGAAGAGTTGTTGCTTGAACTGAGCCCCCTCCCTTTTCTTTCCCTGAAAACCACAGACTCTACAGTCTAATGACTTTCCATGGCCCTGAACTGGTGGTTCCTGGGTATCCCATTGGCTCCACCGGAGCCTCATCTTTGCCTTGGCTCTCAGCTGCCTGCATTGTTCCGGGAACAATGAGGAGCTTTGCTCTGCCTCAGTGTTGAGGGGATTTGCGTCCGCACCTTTGCACAAAAGGACAGCTGCCTGGCACTGGGGGAGGTCTGTCGGTCAGAAATCTCATTTGAGAGATTCACGGCAAACTCTCCCTTCCCCTCAGCTATCTTATAACAAGCACTAACTACAAACAGTGTTATTCCTATTATTAATAATGAAAACAGCAATAACAATTACTCTTGACTCTCTCCAGTCAAAAGAAGAGATAGAGCTCTATGAAAAGGAAAGAAAAAAATGAAGGAGCAAAAGCAGAGAAATGAACGATTGAGGAAGAGAAATGAAAAAGGAAGGGGGGCAGAGAGAGAGACACACACATACACAGAAAGAGGTATAAAGTGATGAGCTGGAACATTTCTTATGTACTTAATATTTGTCAAGTATATTGTTGAAGAGAGGTGGGCAGAGAGGGGAAGAGGGAAGAAGAGAGAAAAAGGGAGAGAAGAAGGAAGAGAGAAAGAGAAATATAGGAAAGAGAGAGGAAAAAGGGAGAGGGAAAAGGAAGAGAACAAGAGGGAGAGGGAGAAGGACAGAAGGAAGGAAGAGAAGAGAAGGAAGAGAGGGAGAGGAAGGAAAATAAGAAAAGGAAGGAGAAAGAGGAGGAATGGAGAGAAAGGGGAGAGGAAGAGGAAAAAAAGAGGAAAGGGGAGATAGGTAAGTGGCTAGATAGAACATTTATTAAGCATTTACTGTGTTCCAGGTATATAGTCAAAGAGAAGTGGGGGAGGGGGGAGAAAGAGGGAAGAGAGAAAGAAGGAAGAAAAAAAAGAAAGAGGAGAAGGGAAAGGAAAAGGGGAGAGAAGAGAAAAGGAACAGAGCAGGAGGGAGAAACTGAAAGGGACAGAGTGAAGGAAGGGAGAGAAAAGGAAAGAGGGAAGAATGAAGGAAGAAAAAGAAAAGGAAAGAAGGGAGGGAGGGAAGAAGAGGGGGAGGAAAAAGGAAGGGAGAGAAAAGGAGAGAAATGGAGAAAAAGGAGGAAATAGCCAAATAAGAGGGCCTGTTAAATCTTGTTCTCTCCCAGGCACTGTTATTGCCTTCATTCTGGTCCTGTAACACAGACCTTGCCCTGGCTTGCCATGCTCTCTAAGGATGTGCCCACCATCTACCTCTAGGAGGTCTTGAATAATTGGAAGGGTGGCACAGAATTTCCTTTTGTAGCTCTTTGTCTAACTTGTGACTCCTTACCAGTTTCCTCCCCATAACCCATACCAGCTCCTCGGTGTGTATGATCTCGATGTTATTGATGTATTTGTTTGCTCATGTCTAGTCTTGATTGATGCTCACTTGGTCACCCCAGAAGCAGTAGGTCTGTGGGCATCTTTGTGTCTGCCTCACACTAAAAAGAACCTCTGAGTTTGTTGTTCATGGGCTCTTGTGAGGATAAGATAGTGTACTAGGAAAGCTGCTACACAAATATGATGTATTATTAATTACTATCAGTCAAAGCTGATGATGACAGGATACTCTCAATTCGAAGTCACCCTCCCCCCATCCCTTCATAGAAGGCAGGGGCAGGAAGGTCAGAATAGGAGCAGAGAGTCAGTGACCTGAGCTATGTGATGAAAAACTTGAGTAGAGAAATTCCCCCAGAGCCCACTTACTCCAGTGATTTTCTGGCAGTTTGGGAGTCAGTCTTTCTAGTTTTCATTAGAAGAGGAAAAAGTTTTCCTATTTCACTTGGCTGTTTATTTTAGCCCCACTCTCTTGACTCCAGATGGATTTGGCTTTGTCTCTCCCAGAGTCCCAAGAGCCTCTTTCTTCTCTGCCTGGACAGAGTGCGTGCTAGTCATTACTTAAAGCTGGTACCACTGCTTAGGTAAGGTTTTTCTCATGAGATGAGATGAGAGAAAGTCTAGAATTATGGGAAGAGCCAAGGAAAGGAGAGAGACAGAGGGAAAGAAAGGAAAAGGGAGAGAGAGGGAGGGAGGGAGGTAGAGAGAAACAGAGAAACAGGGAGAGACAGGGAGAGAGACAGCACACCTGAGCTTTACTCCCAGTTCTGGCAATTATGACCTTGGGTAAGTCATTGAACCACTCTAAACCCCACCTTCCTTCTCTTTAAAATGAAAGGCTTGAACCAGATGATTTCTGAGGTCCTTTCCAGATTGGAGGCCATGATGCTGTGACTGAGTGGCCATGGAGCTATGGTGATGGCTACCATCACAGATTCTATTAACTCTTTGGAGTGAATAACAGTGAATGCATCAAAGAAAGGAGGGTGGGCGATGTGAAGGTGAAATAAGAAGGAAAAGAATGCATGAATCTATGGTCCTATGAATAAACCTTTGCTTGTTTTGCTATTATTGTGGACTCTGACTTCCAACTGCTACTCAAGGATGTTGATTTCCTTTCCTAGGTCAAACTAATGAGCTCTCTTTGATCCTCTTTCTCCAGTTCCCTTCTGTCCTTTGGTTGGTCTGCCCTGATCCTTGCCACAGTCTACTTATCATCTTACTGCATCACCCTTATTGCAACAATATTGCTATTATATTATTTACCACTTTTTGTCTCAGGTCATTTACATATGGAGGGCTGATGCTTCTGGTTCTTCCCTTTGGGCTCAAACTAGAATTCCAGCATAGAAACATAGCATGGTAGAATCTCAAGAGTTGGAAGGGACCTCAGAAGCCATCTAATCCACTCTGCACTGCATTAGGTATCCCTTCTATCAATCAATCAATCAACATTTATTAAGTACCTATTCTGTGCCATTAACTGTGCTAAGTTCTTGGGATACAAAAAGAGGCAAAAGACAGTCCCTGCCCTCACGGAGCTTATAACCCAAAGGTAGAGACAGTAAGCAAACAAATATGTACAAATACGCTATGTATAGGAAAAATGGGAAAGCTAACCTTAGCACAGAAGAAGACTGCTTTATCTTCTGAGAAAGGAGGAAAGGATGAAAAAGATGAGTGGGAACACAGAGGAGTTTAGAGGTTTGGATGAAGGGAGTGTGGGCAATTGACGCTAGATGGCCTCAGTCTTCTTGGTGAAATAAAGGGAAAGATCAGTTGCTGAACAGAAAAGAAGAAGCATGGTGCTGGGGTCTGAGGAGAAAAGAGAAGGCATGGCATAGGCACTATGGATATGCTAAAGTCAATAAAAACGTGAGTGGCAACATGAGTGGTAGTGGGTAGAGCGTCAGGCATAAGATCAGGAAATCTTGGGTTTATGTCCTGCTTCTGAAACTTACTGTGTGGCCTTGGACAAGTCATTTCATTCATGTGTCTTAGGCAACTGACTCCCTTAGGATTTAGCACCTAAGTCAAAGAAGGGCTGTTGAATCTGTCATTGGAGGAACTTCCCATAGCAGGAATTCTCAACACTGATGAAATCACAGATCATTCTAAAATTCTCTATTTTTTTTTTTTTATTATAAGTTGCCTGGAGAAGAGGGCATCATGTCTGTATAAAAGAGCTGTCCTGTAGAAGAGAGATTACACTCTCTTTCTTGGTTCCAGAGAGTGGAAGTAGGATCAACAGGTAAAATTTAGCAAGGCAGAGTTTCATGCAATTCAAGGGAACCTTCCTAAGAGTTGGAGCCTGAAAAATTGGATTGGTTGTCTCAACTGGTAGTAAGTTCTTTGTCACTGGTGAGTTTCAAGAGGCTGGATGATCATCAGTAGTGTTTCAAAAGACAGGTAGTAGTTGGGCTTCATGAAATTTGAGGTCCTTGCTATATTAGCAACCATGCTAACATACAGAGTGGGCTGCTAGCACAGGTTCTTTGATCTGCTTTCCTAAAGGAAAGACAACTTTAAAAGGATTAACAGTCTTACTTTAATTAACAGACAGATAAGTAGTCCAAGAGAGAATTCAATAGACTGGGCTCCAACTGTCTAAATAGAATAATACAATAGACTGAGAGAGCACCAACATCTGAGTAGGCAGGAGCTTTTAGCAAATGGCTACTTAGAGTCTGTTACAGGGAATCAAAAGATCCTTCTCATGAGTGATCCCCCAAAGCAAAATGTCAGTCTCCCAGAATTTATAATAAAGACACAGCCCCTGATTGGCTCAGTCCCTGAAAGTACTAAACTTACTTGACTCTGCACAGCTGTGAATTGTCACGGTTCAAAGGAGATTAATCCTTCAGATGTTTACAATTGAACCTGAACCTGGTAAACTGAACTCCAAAAAAGGAACAACAAAAATCCCACCTTACTTGCACTTACACCTGACAACTCAGAGACTGTGTGAATTTGTGAATTTTATATTTTTACAAAACCACTTAAACTTATGTACAAATAATCCTCACTAAAGGAAGCAAAGTCAGATTAAGCAGTGACTGATAACAGAGATTAGTAAATATTTGGACCTCAGTGTTTATTTCATATTTTTTAGTATGTTTGTGTGCATCTATTCTTTTTCCAATATGATGTAGTACCCTGCACTCCATGCTCTTTAATTCCCCCTCACCCCATTACATTATAAGAAAGAAGCTACTATTAGACCTTGACACTTTAGTATAAATGAGTCCCAGTCTCTATGTTCCCTTTCCCCAATATACTTGCTTTTTAAGCCTTTTCCCTAACTAGGGAACAAATGCTTTTCCAATTACCCTGTGGCTGAACCCTCTTTGTGCTGTCTGTCTCCATTTGGATGTGAGCTTCCTGAAAACAAGAACTGCCTCACTTTTATATGTGTTTTAGAAGCACTTACCCCAGTGCTTGGCACATAGCAATCTGTTAATAAATGCTTTTCTTGCTTTCATTTATTCTTTGCATTCAGAAAATAGGAAGATTTGGCAAGGGTATCATATGGGCTTTCCCATTTCTTTTCTCAAATCACAGTATATTTCTTATAAGGCCAGCCCTAGAGGAAAATCTGCTTTAGGAATTTCCATGTGTTTAAAGAGGTGGAGATCAGAATGGAGAATCCATGATTCTTCTCCTTCCCAGATGCTTCCCTTAGGTTTGGGGTGAGGGTAGATAAGTCAACTGCTAGCCTTGCTGTTACAACCAGACAACTTTTCTGGGAGCAGAGTCAAGTGTTACTGGCTTATTCCACCTGCAGCCCCAGGACCTAAATCCCACTTACTCCAACCACAGGTGGTGTGGTGTGATGGGCCCCTTTCCTTCAAACCCTGGCCCAACTACCTTCTCTTCCCTCCTGTTTTACAGAGAGGCTGTGGGCAGTAGTACATTACAGAGACAGGTCAGGAAGCCTGGTCCTCAAAAGCCAGGATAGATGCTGGGACTGTAATATGGGAACATACCCAGACCCAGACAATACAGTACTTGGAAGGTGACATCAAGATAGAGCTGAGGTCAAGTCCAGGCACACATTCAAGAACAATGGACAGAAGGACAGAAGTCAAAGGTCAAGATCAGGCAATAAGTCAATTAGGTAGGCAGTTAGATGATCAGAGGGAAATATAATGGGTCAGAAACAAGGTTTGTCTCTGACAAAAAAGCATGTTATATACTCCTTCTGGTATAACAGCAACTTATGATTAACTTTCCAGGAACTGGACACCTAGGATCAGAAGAAGTAAATTGTTAAATATATCACCAGAAAAGTTCTCATTCTGTTGACAAGAATAAAAGGACTTTTGATCTCAGTTCCCTAATCTATACCGTGTTTACTGGCAAGATTTCCCCCCTTTTTAAAAAGTAGTTATTTAAATTCTAAATTAGGGAGGAGTGAGTATGAGTAGGAGAGAGTGTTTCATAGCAGAAGTTGCTGTTCCCAACAAATAAGAGGGAAAACAGTCCACAGCTGGAATAAGATAGGGCTTTTTGGATTTGGGGCATGTTTTCTCTTCACATATGATGAAGTTGAGGAATAGGAAATCCCTAGAGGAAGGTTTGAATGTGTGCCACTGTGAGATGGTGTATGAATGCATATCTGGGGGGAGAGGGTGGAGTGAAGTGGGCAGGGAGGAAGGGTAGAGAAGAAAAGAGAGCGATCAAATAAGAGATTGAGAGAATGAAAGGGAGAAAGAGAATAGGAAAAAAAGAAAATGGGAGAGGAGACAGAAGTGAGAGTAAGAGAATGAGTGAGAAAGAATGAGAGAGATTCAGAGAAGAGCATGAGAGAACAACAGAAAGAGATTCTGGGCTTTGGGAAGTCCTAGTCCAGTTCTGACTCTGAGGGAGGTGGAGACACTTTGGTGGCATAGTCTCTTCCCACTGAGAGCAAAGAACAATGGCTCCTGTTGACTCTGGCCTGGCTGGGCTCCCAGGATGCTCCGGAGTCTTGGCACTTTCACTGGAATATTGTGGACTTGCTTGTGTTTCTTTTTTAAAAAAAAAGGTCTTACTTAATTTCTCAAGGTTTTTCTCTCCTGGGTGAAGAGTTCCATGAAGAGACAGTGTTTTAGGGGGAAAAAATTCCACAGTCATCAAAAAAAATTTACAAAGCTCCTGAATGTGGGCAGTAGGGGTTGCTTACCTCCCAGTTTTATGAAGAAGATCCCTTGTCCTTAGGGAGCTTCTAATCTAGTGGTGGGGAACCTGTGAGGTCCTCAACTGCAACCCTTTGACTGAATCCAACTTCACAGAATAGATCCCCTTAATAAAAGAATTTACTCTGTAAGACTTGGACACTGTCTGAAGACCACACCGAAGGACCTAGGAGGCCACATGTGACCTCAAGCCCACATGTTCCCCACCCTTGATCTAGTCTAAAAGAAGTGACATTGTTCTTGTCCTCAGAGAGATCCCTGTGCTAATGCAAAAAAGCAGTAGAGATTCATTCATTCATTAAATAATCATTTTTGTGCAAGGCACTGTGATGGGCACTGGGGGAGATTATAAAGATAATTAAAGTAAGGTCTCAGCTTTCTCTGAGCTAACAAACATCCAGGAAAAAAGAAGATATGAGATTCTTTAGAAAATTGCTCGCAAAAAGCACAAGTTGATCTGTTACACAAGAAGTCCAGGGCAAGAGTGGCCATCGTCATCATCTTCGAGTGGCCTCCCGGCTTTCAGAAGTAGCAGACTTTCTTTAAAAAGCTACCTTGTCCTTGCCATCATCCATGCCTGGTACCCATCAGCTAGGATTTGAAGGGGTAGGGAATGAAGGTTTGAGAGAGCTGTAGACCTTGAATTGATTTGGGGCAGAGTGAAACTCCCCCTGTCACCTCTCATCATTCTTAGGACCTCTCCTTTCCTTTCCATAGTCTGCCCTTGTGTCCCCAGGCACACTGTGCCCAGCTCATGGGAGGTGATTAGTGAGTACTTGCTAACTGACTGATGTATTGACTGACCTCTCCAAGGCCCTTTCCCCTGTATGTGAGGAGGGATTCAGCTACAATTACATATTTATTCAAGTTTAAGATTTCAGGTGCTTTCATGGGTGAAATCAAAACAAGAAAATGGCTACGATGAAGGACTGCTTTGTGTTTCTACCCCATCCTCGCTAATATATACATGAGAAACCTTATCTTCTTAAATGCCAGTACCCTTCAAGTCATCCTTTCTGGCTAACTCTCTTCATTTGCTTGGATCTGACATTTTCAGGAAGTTTCTCATTTCATCTCTGCCCACCCTACTCTAGTCCACCACCCCCTTTAATGTGCTTAAAGGAATAACTGGTATTTGTTGTAATTTAGTTGTATTCCAATTGTGTCTGACTCTTCCCAACCCCATTTTGGGGTTTTCTTGGCAAAGATACTAGCATGGATTGCCATTTCTTTCTCCAGCTCATTTTACAGATGAGGAAACTGATGCAAATAAGGTTATGTGACTTTCCCAGGGTCACACAACTAGTAAGTGTCTGACGGCAGATTTGAACTCAGGAAGGTGAGTCTTTCTGATTTTCACTGTAGTGCTCTATCCACTGTACCACCTAACGGCTCCAACTAACATTTATACGAGGATTTAGAGCTTACAAGTACTTTATATATACTATCTTAACAATATACAATCTTAACAATTTTGCAAGGCAGGTAAAATGGGCATGACCTGGGGGCTGTTAAGCCTTTTTTGAATGAAGTTTATGTTATCAGTCTGTTCAAAGTGTCATAATAACCTCTAAAAGGAAATTATCATGAAGATTTCTACAGTGGGATTGCAGCTCAGTTTTACAGATGAGGAAAGGAAGGGAAGGAGAGAGGAAAAAAAGGAAAGAAATAAGGGGAAAGAAAGGAGGGAGGAAAGAAGGAAGTAAAGAAGATAGGAAGGAAAGAAGGAATGAAACAGGAAGGAAGGAAACAAGCATTTATTAAGTGCCCACTATATTTCAGGCGCTATGCTGAGCACTTTACAAATTTTATCTTATTTGCTCCTTACAACAACTCTGGGAGATAGATGCTTTTATTTTACATTTGGGGAAACTGAGGCAAACAGATGGGAAGCGAATTTCTCAGGATCACACAACTATGTGTCTGAGAGGTAATCTGAACTTCTGGAAGGATAGGGGATAAGGAAATGGACCTATGATTTCATTAGTGTTGGGATCTTCTAGATGGGAAGTTTCCTCTACCAAGACAGGTTGGCATCTTGTCTGCAACTGAGAAGGATGTGGAGGCAAAGCAACAGGGTCCCATTGCTAATAAATGCCAGAGGCAGGATATGAGCCCTGATCTTTTGACTTACAATCTAGCATGCTATCTGCTATAACAGACCACCTTGCTCTTTCTGCAACTTTATCCTGTTTCCAGGTCAGCCTGAGGGAAAACTACAGGTTGTAAAAGATTAGCAGCTGAAAAATAAAAACACCTTCCTCTTAAAAATCGCTATTTTTATTGCATTTGGACTCTTAAAATTGCAATTGTGCTTCACTTTAAGAAAATCCTGGATATGAAAAAATCTAACCTTACAAATAGAGGTGTTGGTGTCGATTGGCCCCATGACAGAAGGATTCACTGAATTTTCCCTTTAAACAGTAGTAGAAGACCCTGCTTGCTGAAAGCCTCTGTTTATATCTCTGCCTACAGGCTGCCCAGCTCATTCAGATATTTCCAGCTCCCTGCTCATCTGCACTGGTTACGCTGGGATTGGCTCCTGTCACTTCAGGAGCGTCCTAAAAATCCTGAACCTGCACAGCCTTCTCAATTATTCCAGTCCTGCCAGACTCTCTGCCCCTTATCTGGGGCTCACATTCTACCCCTTGCCCTGAGTGCTTGCTCAGATTTCTCTTCCCTCCTGCCCCCAATTGTTTCCCTATTTTTGTCCTTCAGTGTATTTTATATGGAAAATTAAAGACAGAATTCTAGAGATGGAAGGGACCTTAGTGAGCATTTGGTCCAATGCTTTCCTTCTATCGTTGTAGAACCCAAAGCTCCAAGAATTAACCGGCTTGCTCCAGGTCACACAAGTAGTAAGGAGCAGATCCAGATTTTCTGAGTCTAGGTCAAGGGTTCTTTCTACTACCACACACTTTTTTTGTTGTTGTTGAATAAATATTTGTTGAGTGAATGGCTATTTGCCTTTCCAGAATTCCTGGTTCTTTCCCACCTTTGAGTATCTGGCTAGGTCACCACTTTGGGCTGCTGCCTTGGCTCAGACCCCTGGCTGAACCCCTGCCCATTGGCTTCTGGGCCTGTTTCCATTTCTGGCCCACTCTGATGGTTCTCCTATACCCCGAACCCCAAGCTCTGCCTCCCATCTCCTGAGCCTGACTGCTTCCTTCTTCCTCTGATGCCCGTAGCCTTCTGAAGGTAACAAGCAGCTCTCTAGTGCATGGCAGAATTTTGTTTACAAGCTGAGGGTTGGTGAGTGACTGGAACCAAAAATTTTAAAGCTCCAGTGTTAGCCTTAAATTGAAGGGCAATCATCCCTGTATTCAGTGTTTCTATTACTTTGACCATTGGGCTGAATAAAATATAATCGGAATTTCTTGGTAGCAGCAAGTCACTGAGCTTTTGTCTTTGGGAGTTATGTGCTTAGACCAGATGGAATCAGGGGAAAATCACTACTTCTTTGTCAGTGAGAAGATTTCCTAAGATTTACAAAGCACTTTGCACAGTTCTCTTTTCTCCGTCCCCACAGACAATTCTGTGACATAGATGTTATTATCTCTATTTTACAGATGAGGAAACTGAGTCACAGAGAGATGAACTAACTTGACCACACAGGAAGTGTCAGAGGCAGAATTTGAACTCGGGTCTTCCTGACTCCAATACTATGCACTGTGATGTCCCCTAGGTAGTTCTAGGTCCCAGGAAAGGAGGTTGGAAAGGTTTCAACTTGATTTCTTTTCTGCCTCAAGGCTATTTCCTAAAATAAAGGAGGACACTTGTGTTCAGATTAAACTTTGCTTGCTCCAAACTCTACTTCATCTTTCCCATCTGTTAGGGGAAAATGACAATTCTTTATAACCTGGCTGGATCTCTGGAACCCAAACGATGTTGTGCCTTTGGGTTGTCTCGCTGGGTTTTGCCAGGGCTATGTCTGCTAGCCAGTAACCCAAGTCTTTTTATGCCCCTGACATGCTGTGGTGTTGCTTGAAGTTCCATTAATTTTTTTGTGCTCTGCCCCTGGGAACCTTGAATCCATTACTCCTTTTCACCACCCCACCCCCACTTTCCCTCCCTCTCAGAAACGTCAGGGCTGGAGAAATAATTTCTCTTCCCAGAAACCTAGAGTCATCTGTCATCAAGCATCCAATTAACCAAAGCATGAAGCAGCAGATTGGGAGTGTAGACATCTGCACGTGGTTTTCGGTTACTGCCCAGGGAGACAGGACACTCACTAGTGGGCAGTGATAGGCTGTGTCCCCATTCTTAGCAAAAGGCTCCAGACCTGAGCATTGTTGATTTTGGTTGAGGCAGGGTGTATTGGATTATACCCATTTGACAGGAATGGAAACTGAGGCCCAGAGAAGTGGAAATCCAAAAGTCATAAAAGTAGTCCAACTGAAAGCTAAAATTCTGACTACTAGACCTGTAACCAGTTTCTTGGTTGTGTTGCTTGAGGAGGAAGGATGGGACAACTTGAAGAAAAATGGCTTTCTGTGAATTGTTAAGACTTAATTTGAGGCACCATCCCCAAAGCTAAACCGGTACATCCCTCTCCCCACCCCCACCCTTTAATGAGCCTTTCTTCAGCTCAGGTTGAATACCTCTCCTAGGAAAAGAAGCCTGATTCCCTAGAATTTCTCACTTAAGTAATGGTGGTCTATAGCCTCATTATGTTCCTGCTCAGGGTGTGCTAAAGAGACAATAACACTGGATTAGGAGACAGGAGATCTGAATTTTGGTCCCAGATCTGCTGCTAGCTAGCTGTGTGAACTTAATAACACCACAGCTTCTCTGGGCTTCATTTTCCTCCTCTGGGAAATGAGGGAGTGGAGAGTGATATATAAGGTCCTTTTTGAGCTTTGATATTCTATAAGTCAAACTTCTTGATTATATGTGGTTGGTGAAAGGCAGAAAGGGTGGAAGGAAGAGGAGAGAGAGACAGAGAGAGAAAAAGAGAGAGGGAGAGAGACAGACACAGAAAGAGACAGGACAGAGGCAGAGGGAGACACACACACATACAAAGAGAAACAGAGATGGACACATACAGAGACAGAGGGATAGGCAGACAGGTACACAGAGACACAGACAGGGAGGGAGGAAAGAAGGAAAGGGGGGGAGAAAGGGAGAGAGGCAGAGATAGAGTGAGGGAAAGAAAAGGAAAGTGGAAGGGAGGAAAGGGAGAGGAGGAATGATTAGCTGGGATATCCGCTGACTAGTCAAAGAATGAGAGAGGGAGGGTACAAAAAGAGAATGGAAAGAAAGAAGAGAAAAAGAAGAAATTTTTACCCCAAAATTTGTCTGCCTTTCAAGAGTATGAATTCTCATTGTTACGTTCTCCCCCTCATTGATGTGAATCAATCAGCAATATTTGCTGAGTATTTATGTGCCCAGTTCTGAGTTATGTATTAGTCAGGAATACTAAAGAGCGATTAGATATAGCCTCAGAGAGCTTATAATCTGATTGTAGGGGTGAAACTAAAATATGACCTAATTTCTGAAAATGGTAGAATCAAGCAGTCCAATTATGGGAGTCAAGATATTAGACCAGTGACCAGGCTGATTGTGATTCAGGGTCTAACCTGGGCTCCTTATATTCCCCTCAACCCATAGAGGGGAGATAAGGGATCCCAGATGAGAAATTTAAAGGGAATATTAAGGGCAGGCTACCCAGAAAATCATTCATCTGGCATTCTGACATCTCACCCCAAATCTCATCTGTCACATCTCTGCTAAGTACTCACTGGGGGCAGGTAGGTGGTACAGTGGATAGAGCACCAGTGCAGAAGTCAGGAGGACCTGAGTTCAAATCTCACCTCAGACACTTGGCACTCACTGGCTATGTCACCTTGGGCAAGTCACTTAACCCCAATTGCCTCATCCTGGCTCATCTCCAGTCATCCTGATGAATATCTGGTCACTGGATTCAGATGGCTCTGGAAGAGAATTGAGGCTGGTGACCTGTACAGCCCTCCCTCACTCAAAACACAGTCAAGTGCAAGTCATGTCATCATTTCTCTGATGCCATAGTCTTCCTTGGCAACAAAGGACGGACACACGCACAAATACTCACTGACTCTTGCACAATACTCAAATGTCAATCACTGTTGCAATGGATTTGCCAATTCTAGGTCAGAACTGGCTTCTGGTTCTTAATTCCTGAGCTACATTGGGGAAAGTGTGGCAAGTGACAAGTGTCACTTTAGTGGAAAGTATGTTGAACTTGGAGGCAAGAGGACCTGAGTTCAAATCCTGATTCAGACACTTACTAGCTCTCCAATTCTAGGACAATCACTTCACCTCTGTCATCCTCAGTTTCCTCATGTGTAAAATGCCTATTATGAAGGGCAAATTAAATCACTTGAAGCCCTTTGCAAGCACTGAAGCATTAAATAAATGCTAGCCATCATCATCACTATTGCTTGCCTGGTCCTGACCCTTACATTTCATCTAGGTCAAAGTTACAGATGTGCAACTGTCCTTGTTACATGGGTTCCCTGAACTTTTCCAAAGCTGGAGTGTTTCTCAAAGGGTACCAGCTGGTTTAAAGTCAACATTTTGCAATAATATTAGCTTATGAGATTACGCTTAACCATGTCATAAACCAATAATGGGTTAGGGAGCTTCTCTGGACTCTGCATTTATATCATCCATTCAGTGTTGATGCCTGAAATACCCCAGGTTTTTTTTTCTTTTATCTAATTTTTCTTCTTGTCACTACTTGAAAAATAATAGCTCCTCACCTCTGAAGCTTATGAAAATGTTTATTCAGAGTGATTGGGTTTGCTGGCTAATCTTGTGATATTTACTTTGTAAGTTCGGTTTTGGAAGACCAGCTGCCTTAAAAGGCTGTTTATTTTCTCCTAGGTTCTATATCTGTCCCTGAGCTAATTTGTCACTGATCAGGTAGTGGTACCAGGGTTATGAAGTCGTGGACTCAAAGTCTAGGCATCACATAAATTTGACTAATTGACAGAACTGGTAGTAGTAAGTTTTTTACTCAGTTATAATGAATTTAAATAAAAAAGAGACTTTTTCCTGTTTGATTCACAGGGCTATTTTATGTAATATTTTATTTCCCCCTAAATTATATACAAAACAATTTTTAACATTCAATTTTAAAAAATTTGAGTTCCAAATTCTCTCCCTTCCTCCCCTCTCTCTTCATTGAGAAGGCAAGCAGTTTGTTACAGGTTATATTTGGGTGGTCATGCAAGACATTTTTCCATATTGGTTATGTTGTGAAAGAAAACAGACCAAAAAGAAAAATAAAGTTTTAAAAAGTATGCTTTGATCTGCATTCAGAATTTATCAGTCCTTTTCTGGAGGCAGATAGCTTTTTTCATCATGAGTCCTTAGGAATTGTCTTAGATCATTGCATTGCTAAGAATAGTTAAGTCATTCACAGTTGATCATCGTATGATATCATCGTTACTATGTACAGTGGTCTTCTGGTTCTGCTCATTTCACTTTGCATGAGTTCATGTAAGTCTTTCTAGATAAAAAGGGGACTTTTTATTACAACAACTAAGAACAAAAATAAACCGTTACTTCTAAACACTAACTAGAAACAGGACACACAATTAGAACAAGAATTTTAGAAATATAAACATATAGGTACAATATACTCCTTTTCTTACTAGTTGTTAACCATCCCTCCCCTAATCTCTTACCCTTGTAACCCTCTGAATCAAACATACAGATGCAGCCACAGGTATACAAAAACACAATGCACCAGTTTGCATACACAGCCTAGAGGCCTTGGAGTAGTTAACTCATGTGTTCCTCTCATGAGGGAGGAATAAGGTAGATTTTTTTTTAACGTGTCAACTATTTCCAGACTTAGAAGTATCACTTCTAATATTGGAAAATTCCTTTAGAGCTCCTAAGGAAATGAGTGGTCTTCAACTTTTGGGGAAGAGGTAAAAGCACTATCTTCTGCTTCTACTCCGTCAACTTCTTGAACCAGATCTTTTAGAATGATGGGCTCTGAGGGCAGAGCGTAGATATATATTACTAATCTTTCAGCCCAGAATCAAGAGGCAGAATTCCTTGATTTCACAAGAATGTGTACTATGAAGAAATCTCTGTCCTAGAAAGCTTAGACCACTGTGGGGTTTCTATAGCAGTTATTGTGGGGGGGTTACCAAACCAAGTTAGCTGCAATGTTGCCCCTTCCACCTGCCACCAACTTCAGACACCTTCTAGAATTCTGGGAGTGATGCTGGGTTGGCTATAGATGTCCTAATCCATCAAGGTTGATGAGCATCCTGTGCTAAGAATCCATTTGCCAATGGAGAAGTCTTGAAGTATATTCTGGAGCCCCAAGGTAATATAGGTTCTGAGAGGTCAAAGTTAAAAAACCCATTCTTTCAGCTCCCATTTTAAATGGGGGTTGAAGTGTGGTATTTGCCATCAGGGAGCTCCCTAGGTAACGGGAATATCAGGACGGATGCATTTAAAATCAACAGAAATATGACAGTATAATGATTACAGAGGTATATAAGGGAGTACAGAGTGATGTTGGCTATTTGGAAAATGGGTTCAGTTAATCTACGAAGATTCTGGGCATCCTGGAATCTTCCTCTTCTTGGACAAGGAAGACAAATGGCATAGTAGAAAGTAACTCTGGGTTGTTGACAAGAATATATGGGTTTAAGACCTATTATTGTAACTAATTAGCTATGTGACTTTAGGATTTATCTCTTTGGGCCTCAGTTTATTCCTGTGTCAAATAAGGGATTGGGATTATATATGTCTTAAGGTTTCTTCTAGCCCTAACATATGATTTCTATGTTTCTCTATGGTTCAGAGGAAAGAAGCATAAAGAGGGAGAAGGAGGAAGGTTATTTTCTAATTTGAGGCTGGTTTGAATAGTGTAGATCAGTGGACCAGGGGATAGAGTTTAGATGAGGAGTTAGGAAGACTCAAGTTCAAATGGCACCTCCGACATTTACTAGCTGGATGAATCTTGGTAAATTACTTAGTCTCCGTCTGCTTCACTCTCCTCTTCTGTAAAATGGGGATAATAATAGCACCTGCCTCCCAGGGTTGTTATGAGAGTCTAATGAAATAATGTTTCTAAAGCATTTAACACAGAGTAGATATTTAATAAATGCTTGTTGTTATTGTTTAAGGCCTACAAAGGGAAATGGGAATTAATGAATATCTGGGAATCTTTTCTGGCATTCTTGAGGGGACAGTTTGAGCCTCCCTGTAAGCATGGCTATTGAGGTAATTTTTTTTTTCAAATTGATATCTGTTTCCGTGGAGTCCCACAAAGTACACCCCCTCCCCTTTTTTCCTCTAGTAAGAAAGTTGTTCTTTGGAAAGTTGGCCTATGGGGCTTCTACCAAGCAGCAGTAGAGCAGTCCCAGGATTGAGGTTGGTACTTTCTGAAGTTGCACGCCACATTGGAGGGTGGTGGCAGTATGAGGAGAGGTGGATGTAATGAGAAGAGTTTTATCACTGGCATCAGGCCTTCTCTCCTGGAACTTCCCACAACATCGGGAGACACTTTTCAAACTGAGAAATTTTTCTCTGTGACCTTCAACCAGCAAGCCATGAATGTTTGTGGCAAAAACATTTTTTTAGGTATAAAAACCGGTTCCCAACAAAGCACCAACTCTGACTGAGACTCAGGTCTAAGAGGAGCAGTCACTGCCAATTTTGAAAAATCAAATGAATTATTATAAATTTAACACTGGATACCAAACTAATTAAACTTGCTTAGAAATTCTTTATAGTTAATTACTTAGCAGAGTCTGAGTTCTCCATCAGGAGTCTTGGTTCATTGTCAACCACTTTTCCTTTAATATGGTCATGGTTTACATGTGCTTTGTTCTTCCAATTTGGGACCAGCTGTTTTTAGAAGAGGATTCACCATGGCACAAATGGTCACAGCTGATCTGCTTCTCAGAAGCCTAGTGGTGAAACAGAGCGCTAGACCTAGAGTCAGGGAGAGGAATTTGAGTCCCATGTCCAATACTTACTAGCTGTGTGATGCTGGGAAAACAGCATCCTCCTCCATAAAGTAGTGATTGAAAATAGTACCTAACTCCCAGAGTTGTTATGAGAATCAGATAGGATATTTGTAAGGTGCCTCACAAACCTTAAAGCACCATTGGAATTTTAGCTATTATTATTTGTAGTTTTATCACATGTATGTGAAGAAGTATTATCCTGCTGACAGAATCAAGCAATTTTAGTTTTTAGTAACCTCTGTATGTCCCAAAGCAATTCCCTGGGGCTTATTTACCAAGCCATAGACGAGCTATGAGCTGCATTGGTGAAGGGAGCTCTTGCCCTGGGAGAAGGAGTGGGCTGGGAAATGTTTAACAGCTAGCTCTCCAAGGGGAAAAAGCTAGGCACAACACACTTTTTATGTTTAATCTTCATTATTAATATTTTCTCCACCACTTCTTACAGTCTAGACAATCAACAAACTATAAATCAAGTCTAGATTTGTAACATTTGTCAATTTCTGAGGTGTAAATGCTCATACTGAAAATTTATCAGTCTACTTCTGCAAGCCATTATGAGCTAGTTCCAGCACACTCTTCCCTGGGAGCTCCTCACTTGGACAGAATCACTGAGGTTTCCACTATTACATGTTCAATATATCAGGCATTTATCTGGTAAACATTTCTTAGCAATCCTTGTTCATTGTTTTGATTCATTCATAATTGTTTCATGTTTTCTATTCTTGTCTCCTCACCTAGTCCATAAGATCCTTGAATGCAGGGACCATGTCTTGTAAACGAGACCTGGCACACAGTGGGTGCTCAATGTGTGCTCGTCCTTTGTTGCCGAAGAAGTCCATGCCATCAGCGAAATGATGACATGACTTGCCCTTGACTTTGTTTTGAGTGAGGAAGGGCTGTGCGGGTCACCAGCCTCACTTCCCCTCCAGAGCCATCTGAATCCAGTGACCAGATATGCATCAGGATGACTGGAGATGAGCCAGGATGAGGCAGTTGGGGTTAAGTGACTTGCCCAACGTCATACAGTTAGTGAGTCTCAAGTGTCTGAGGTGAGATTTGAACTCAGGTTTTCCTGATTCCTGCACTGGTGCTCTATCCACTGCACCACCTACTGCCCCTGGGTACTCAATAAAGACCTACAGAATGGGCAACTAGGTGGCACAGTGGATAGAGCTGGAGTCAGGAAGACTTGAGTTCAAATTTGACATTTACTAGCTGTGCGACCCTGGGCAAGTCACTTAACCCGGTTTGCCTCAGTTTCCTCATCTGTTAAATGAGCTGGAGAAGGAAATGGCAAACCACTGAAGTTCAAGAAAACCTCAAGTGGGGTCATGAAGAGTTGGACACAACTGATACACCTGAACAAGTACAACAGGGCCACAGAAGCATGTCATTGTGACTTGCCTTTTTTTATATTGCAACCACCAAAAAACTTCCTCAGTTGTCTAAGACTTTAGTCCTCTGAGCTCATTAAATCCCAAGGGTGATTTCAATACCTTTTAAGGAAAAAACTGAGCCCAGACTGCGTGGAAGTAGTGGGGCTTTAGGATATCACTCCTGCCACATAGTCCAGAATTCTCTTCTTAGGGCTGAGAAAACTGAGAACCCTTGAGACTTTGTCCAGGTCACATAACTGGTTAGTGGCAGGGTCAGGACTAGAACCCAGGTCTCTTAACTCTTAGTCCCAGCAGCTCTCTCTCTCCTTGGTATCTCCAGTAAGCATAATAGAAAACACACTGCAGATTGCTGCCAAAGACACACAGACCTGGGGCTGCCATTCACTCTAGGCTGGGTTCCTGGCCCATGACCACCTTTGGGGATTGTAAGACTATTGGTTTTTGTCTTTTGTCTTCGAAGAGGACCAAAATGACATCACCATGATAAAGTGAAGTTTCACTGCATCCAACTGTGGCTGATCAGACCAATATGAGCTTGGAATGCTCTAGCACAGGTTGGCCACAGAGAGTCCATGTGAATATTTGGCATGGATATCCCAAATTTGCGCATCCTATGTTTACTTTGTAAGACTACTAGAGGATTAAAAAGCACCCAGGTTTTTGGCAGGAGAATAAAGGTCCATGTGGCTGCAAAGGAAGGGGCTAACAGGCATCCTGTCTCTGCACAGGCCTGTCCCACTCTCAGGTCCAGAGAGGTAAAAGGATGCTGAGTCAGGATTGCCTGCGGCTCATGGAGCAAACCCAGTATTGAGGCAATGGAAAACCTGGTAAAAGCCGAACACATTTTAGAAGTGCCAGTTGGACCTTGTTTGTGATTAGGAAAGGGAAATTATTCCTGGCTTCTACTGAACCTTTCTCATGTCTCTGTATACACACACACACACACACACACACACACACACACACAATCACGCTATACTCACACACTCAATCACACATACACACACTCACATATACACTCACCCATAAACTCACATACTTACAATACACACACATCACACTCACATACATAACGACACATATACATATACACAGTATACTCTCACACTCAATCATACATACACACACTCACATATACACTCACCCATACATCTATACACACGTATACTTACAATGTACACATATCACACACACATACATACACATATACATACATACACATATTCATATGCACACATATCTTCGTACACACATACACTCTCACTCACACATACACGCACACATAGATAATTGTTTCTTGTTCTATGGTAGTCTGTTATTATTACTGTCATTCCACTGAATTTTCTGTGGATGGATCGTCTATTCCTGAGTTAGCTTGTTTGTTTGTTAATGGGCTAGCTTGTTTCTTCCTTTTTCCTTCCTGTCCTTCTCCCTGTCCCTGAACATTTCATGTGGACAGAGCACTGGATCCGAAGTCAGAGGAGCTAGCTGGGTTCAAATTCTGGCTCTACTATGTAGTCCCTGTGTGACCTTGGGCAATTTTCTGAATTTCTCTGGGTCAGAATCCCAAATCAGTAAAATGAGGGGATTAGCCTTGATGACTTCTGAGGGTCCTTTCAGGTTCTAAACCAGAGAGCTCTATCATTTGACATTTTGTAAGGAGGAGCTTTAGGGAATCACATCTTTCTTTCTCATCCCCATGTAAAAGTTAAGTCTGAGACCTGAGAGTCAGGCTAATGTGACTAGGAATCAATCAATCAATAAGCATTTATTAAGTGCCTACTGTGTGTCAAGCACTCTTTTAAGCCCTGGGGGTACAAAAAAGAGGCAAAAGCCAGTCCTTGCCCTCAAGGAGTTTATAGTGAATGGGGAAGGGATGACAGCATGAAAAAAAATGTGCTCATCCCTCTGGCTCTGCCATTATGTTGCGTAAGTTGCTTTACCCTTGAGGGCCTTACTTTCCTCATCTATGAAATGAAGGAAAACTGAAACACATGATCTCTAAGGAGCCAGCGAGCTCTGCGGGTCTGGCATTCTGCGATACTCAGCCCAGGTGTGACGAAGCCCAGGGGCAAAGGCAGGTATGGTTTTAGGACAGCAGAGAGAAATCTTTTATCTCATAACGTCCCCAGAGACAGAAAATAATTGGTTAAGAGCCATCCAAAGGTAAAAAGTAAATTTATTTACTACTTTTCCCTCCCCCTAGTAAGAAAGGAAACACCTTCACATTCCATGTACCTTTTAAAAAGAGGGAACACATTAAAAAAATATGAAAAATAAATATATAAGTATAAAGAAATATATAAAATAATATATATGATATATAAATATATAAAGTAAAATATATAAAAATATATAAATCCTTCATGTATTATATATAATTTTAATTTTATAAATATGTATAAATACTACAATATGTATATTTTGTTTCTCCTTTATGAGCCAAGAGGCAAAAGCAGGGAAGGAGAGTAAAAGGAAAAGACAAGGGGAAGAAAGAGGGTAAAGGAGCTTGAGGGAGGAAGGCAGATGGCAAAAATCCAGGGATGTGCTTGTCAATGTTTAACTACCAGCTCTGGGGGGGGTGTTGGAGAAGGCGCAACACACTTTTAAGTTTAATCTGTGTTATGAAGATTTTCTCCATGATTTTCTTAAGTCTAGACAGCAGAATCATAAAGCAAACCCTGTTTATAACATGATCCATTTCTCTGGTATAAAAGCTTACATGAAATTGAACAATTAGGTTCCTGTGGTAACTGGTTCCAGCACACCCCTGAGGATGAGGGACAGAGAAGAAAGGGCAGATACTGGTGGGGGAAAGATAAGGAGAGAGAGAGAGATGAAAGGAGGAAGAAAGCAGGCAAAGAGAAATCACACAAAGAAAAAGAAATGAAGTGGAATGTGGAGAAAGATTTCTGAATAAGGAATTTGAGAGACTGCCAAATTTGTCATGTTTTAGGAGATAATCTCCCCTAAAAGGCTAGATTCTTTGAGGTCAGAGATTATGGCACTTTTCACCTTTCTTTCCCTTGTACATAGTAATAACTTGACAAACATTTATTGAATTGAACTGAATTGAATGGAAAGAGACACAGAGAGGAATGAAATGTCGAGAGATGGATGAGAAGAAAAACACTCAGAAATGCTCCATCTGTCCCTCCTGCTTTCTTTTTCCTGTTAGTGGACCTTTGGCTTGTTCCAAAGGTGGTTCTATATAGAGGCGCAGCATTTTATTCTCATGTGAATTTAAAGTGAGGCTCCTCCCCTTTATCTCCCTCCCTTAGCCCTGACCCCAAGGACCTCATCAGCCCTCTTTTCTTGGACACATAATTTATTCACAATACTTCCTCATTTTTAGCTACAGGGTATTTTCCCCAGGTATCCTTTCACATTTTTATAATCAAAGGCTTTCAAACATACCCTTAGCCTAAAGTATAAGTTACTCCCCAAAGGGAAGAGGGGGCGGTTCTCCACAGGCACCTCAATCCTGAGCAGCTGGAAGGTTGAGGACAGACCACCTGAAGGGTTTTTGACACGAGATTGGCACAAAGTCCCCGAAGCTCACATGCCAGGCAAAGGACTGGAGTCCACAGTGAAGCAAGTAGGGACTTACAAAAGAATAGAGAACTCTTTGATCAGCTCAGATTTTTAAAAGGAAAAGGACAGAAAATGGAAGGCGGGGCAAGTAGCAAATGAAGATTATAAAAGAGTGGCAAGAACCTGTAAGAACAGTCTGTCAGAAATGAACTGGAAACTTGCTTGGTCTCAACCTTGTTCCAAGTCAGAAGGAAACAAGGTAGGGGTAAGCCCATAGCTTGGGGAAGGCGGCATACTGTTAACTGAGGATGGAGAGAAGGCAGAACTACTCAGCTCCTATTTTGCTTCTGTCTTCTCCAGAAAGGAGAATGATCTGCAGACTGAAAAGGGTAAAACAAACCATATGAAAAAGGAAACTGAAGTCCAAGATAGGTGAGGAAATAGAGAGCACCTAGCTGCTTTAAGTGAGCCTCTGGGTCCAGATGAATTGCATCCCGGATGTCAAAGGAATTTGCAGATGTGATCTCAGAGCCACTATCAGTAACCTTTGAGAAGTCATGGAGAGTGGGAGAGGTCCCAGAAGACTGGAGACAGGCAAAAGTTATCCATATATTCCAAAAGGGGAAAAGGATGGATTCTGGAGACTACTACAGACTGGTAAGACCGATGCTGATCTCTGGCAAAATTCTAGTGTGGGTTATTAAACAGATTCATTGACTCATTCATTTATTCGGTTTATTGATTCATTCTGTAATACTTTCATCAAATACTTATGAAGTACCTAGTATGTGTGTGATGTTGGGGAGATGCAAAGATAAATATGAACAGGAGTTTATTATCCAGTAGGGTGGTGAAGACATGAGCACAAATAAATGGAACACAATAGAAACTATATAACAAAGGTACAAATAAATTGGTCTGAGAAATCAGTGAAGGAAGAGACCACACTTGAAGTGTGCATGCATGTGTGCCTGTGTGTGTGTGTGTGTGAGTGTAAGTATGTAAGGATTAAGGAAGTCTTCATGGAGTATGTGGCACTTGTTCAGTCATTTCAGTATATCCAACTCTTTGAGACCCCATTTGGGGTTTTCTTGGCAGATACTGGAGTGGCTTACAATTTGCTTCTCCAACTCATTTTACAGATGAAGAAACTGAGGCAAGCATGGTTGAGTGACTCACCCAAGGTCTCATAGCTTGTAAGTATCTGAGGCCAGATTTGAACTCAGGGAGATGAGTCTCTTGAACTCCGGGCCTTGTTCTCTGTCCACTGTTCTGCTGCTAAAATTTTGACAGTCTGAGATATGGAACTGGACATTCTGGATTCTGGACTTAAGAAATGCAATGAACACAGGTATAGCTTTGGAAAAGTGCCAGGCATATTCAAGGGACAGGACAGGAAAAAGTTCAGTTTGGTTAGGCAATATGAGTAAATTAAGGGGAATGATGTGAGGTCAGTCAAGTTGAACAACTTGGTTGGAGGCCAAGAGCATTGGTCTAAGAAGTTTGGATTTTGTTCAATAGGCAGTGGGGAACCATGGTAGGCTTTGGAGCAGGCCAGTGACATGAAAAGCACTAGACAAGAGGAATAGTAATCTGACAGGGGTTGGAAGGAGGAAATGAAACGGAGAGAGACTATAGGTCAAAATGCCTAAGAGGAGGTTCTAATAGTGGCCCAAGCAGAAAGTAGTGAAAGTCTGAACAAAGGGAGTGATAGCAGTCATGGCAAAGGAAGAACATACTTGATAATGAATGATTCACGCAATCAATTTTTAATTCCCACTAAAGACCTTGGATCTGCTTTCTGTGTGTATTGCATAGTTATATTTGTATGTGTTGTCTCCCTGATTAGGGGAGTTGCTTGAAAATAGGTACCAGTTACTTTTTCTCCTGGTATTCCTTGTGCTTAGCAAGAGTGCCTAGCATATGGTAGAGTGGTAGGTGCTTAAGAAATGTTTGATGATTGATTTCACTAATGTGTTTGGTAGCCTCTCACAATATCTTTCTGGAAAAGGTGGTATTATGTTGGCTGGAGGATAACACAATTAGGTAGATTTATAACTGGTTAAATAACCATATGCAAAGCCTCTTAATTAATAACTTGCTGTTAATCTGGAGAGGGGACTCTAGCTACACATCTCTGAACTCTGTCCTTGGTCCTGTTCTGTTCCACATTTTTGTCAGTGACTACTTGGATGAAGATATGCTGACCAAGTATTCAGGGCCCACAAAGGGAGGTGGAATAGGTAGTGTCCTGAATGTCATAATGAGAGATGAACGTGGCAGAGGCAGACAGAAAGTCTGGACTGAAGCCAACAATATGAAGTATAGAAGGGGTGAATGAAGGCTCTAGTAATCAAGTCTAAAAATTCACTTGCACCAATACAGCATGGGAAGGCCTGGGTTGGCAGCAATTCATGTGAGAAAGATGTGAGGGTTTTAGTGACTACAAGTTGAATATAAATTAATAATGGGATGTGATTCTTGACAAATGTAACACAGCAGTAACAGAATTTTGGTAGCCACATCACAGGAGTATAGTCCTACTTTTATCTGCATTGGTCAGGTCATGGAATACCGTGTTCAATTCTGAGTACCATGGAATAAAAGGAATTTTATACCCAGAGGAGGGAGCCTATGATGGTGAGAGATTGTGAAACCATCTTCTACAGGGAACTACTGAAGGAACTGAAAATTTTTATTTCTGGAAGAGAAGATTGACAAAGAGACATGCTAGCTACCTTCAGATATCTGAAGGGTTGTCATGTGAAGAAGGCGCAGTCATGTTTATTATTACCCTTGAAGGCAAAATCAGTACCAGTGGGTGGAAATTAGAAGGAGATGATAGAACAAACTTTATGACATAGAGTTATTTTTCTTAAATAGGGGGAGAGGGCTATAAGCAGTCTTATAAGATAGTGAGCCACACATCACTGGAAGTATGCAAGCAGAGGTAAATGACCTCTGTTAGGGATGGGATAGAAGAAATTCTGTTATTAGGAGAGAGGCTTGACTAGAAGACTATAAAGGACCCTTCAGCTCTAAGAGTCTGCATTTCTGTGAATGTTTGCGGCCAGGTCAGTGACTATTAGGATTAAGAACTGGAAGAAAAATAACAATAGTAGAAGTTTACAGGGAAAGCTGCAATTGCATTCCGTTGTTTATTTATTTAAATCTCAGTTTTGTATGTCATTTTAAATATAGTATTTAAAAAGAGCTATTGTATTTAGTTATTTTAATAAAGAGTCGAGAAGGCAGCCTGGGCTTTTGGATGAGGGCTGGCCTGGGGGTGATTCTAGTCTGTCTGGGTTCCCATCCTGTCTGTGATACATTTTGGCCACATTACCCTGGACAAGTCACTTAACCTTTCAGTGCCCCCAGGAACTTCTCTTAAGACCATAATTTATTGAACAGCCTCTGATCTGTATTGCTTTCCTTACCAAGAGTTCCCTATACTCATGAAAGCAAGGTCTAGCCAAAAAAAATTTAATAATGGCTTATATTTTATATATGTATTATGTATGCATGGTGCTGAGGAATTGGATTTTTATTCAGTAGGCATTGGGGAACCATTGATGGTTTATGAGTGTTGTATATTAGAAATAGTAACTGGGCAATAGTTTGAAGAAGGAATTGGAGTGGGGAGAGACTGAAGTTGGAAATGCTAAATAATTAGTAACTGGAGTATCATGAATATACACACAAATGTATATATGTATGTGTGTATGCATATCTACTTACATGTATTTGCATGTATATATATATATATATGTATGTGCTTGTGTATAGGGTGCATGCTAGCTAGGGTGGAGGGAAGAGGGTTAATCTTAGTTTAGCCAGCCGAAGGCTATTTGAACAGCCTGGCTATTTGAATCAAGGGAAGATAGACAAGGCACTTCTGCTCATCTGGTAGCAGTTAAACCTAGTTGTAGGAAAGGTAGGTGGGTGACAGCCAGACAAGTCTACTAGAGGGGGTTACTCCTCAGGGAGTGACATGACCTTGAATGTCACTAACCAGGGTGCTACTCAGCGTCCGTTCCAGTTTACATTGGTAATTAGGTGACCATCAAAGCCTTTGCGTAGCTGGGACTCCATCTCCGGAGGAGGGTTTGTGTGTGTGTGTGTGTGGCAATTACAGTTCAATTTCCATGAAACTTAATGCCCATCTTGACACTCCCTGCCTCTGTCCCAGGTAGGAGTCCTTGAAGACAGGATCTTCCATTCATGTTAGCTACTATGCACAGTACACATGGTAATGAAAGATACATATAGAATGTTAAGGATAATGATGCTGTCAAGGCCTGAAGATAATTTTTGGCAGCAGTTTGTCTTTGCCACGTGTTCCCTTGGGGAAAACTGAAGGGGATGTGTATAAACTGCCCTCCCCAGAACACCCGGCCCTGTAGGATTGGACTGAGGTGCAGGTCTGAAATTCAGAGGTTGGGGGAAGGGTATTGTTGCACATCTTAAAAAGTCTTGACATTGGAGAGCTGCTGGTCAGAGGCCAGGCATTTGCAATTGGGAATTGGTTTTACCTTGTGCTAGTTTGTGTTATGTTTCGTTTAAGGCATAAATATGAAGTCTTTGCCTTCCAGAGCACTCTCATGTCATTTCATGCCATTCCATGCCATTCTAGCTCAGCCAACAACTCCCCTGATAGCTTGAACTGTACTTCTTTATCACAGGGAGGAAACATGGTATAGTGAGGTGAGGAGAGAGGAAGAATTGGGAAAGATGTGGGTTCAAATCCTGCTTCTGATAGTTTATATTTGGGTGACCATGGATAACTCACCCCTCTGAGCCTTAATTTCCTCATTTCTTAAATGAGACTGTGGTAGCAATAGTACCTGTCTCACTAGGGTTATTTTCTGTATCAAATGAGATAAAGTTTAAAAAGTGTTTTGTAAATCTCATAATGATAAATGCCAGCTGATTGTCCTTCAGTAACTTTTTTAGTCATGCCCGATTCTTTGTGACTTCATTTGGAGCTTTCTTGGAAAGAAGACTGTAATGGTTTACTGTTTCCTTCTCCAGCTCATTTTACAGATGGGAAAACTGAGGCAGACAGGGGTTAAGTGACTTGGCCAGAGTCACAGCTAGGAAGTGTCCAAGGCTGGATTTGAACTCAGGAAGATGAATCTTTCTGATTCTACCACCTAGCTGCCCCTAATTGTCTGATGTTGGAATGTAATAGCAGAGGTGTTGGCCATAATTTTTGATATTTGGCTTTGTAAGGATAGTCTTTCAGAGTCTATTGGTTGACCTATACATGCAACTCAAGTGCACCCAGGCAAAAGAGGGTTATCTCACTGACGGTTACATTCATCAAATGTCTAAGCTTTCTTCAAACTGAACAACAAACACAGAACGGAAATAGAGCACAAGACAGTCACTAATGTTTACCTGTAAAAATCCAACTCTTTACTAAAAGAGTCTAATGATGATCAACCTCTAATTACTAATATCTGAATAGTACAGTTAAGGAGAAAATATAATTTAGAGCAAGATCTGAAGAAATAAAAATTCCCAGCTACAAAGTCAATAGCTTTTTTCCACTCAGATTTCAACTACTACTTAATAGAACCATGGTTTCACACATTCTGTTTTAAGGAGAACTTTTAATTTAATATATGCTTTGGTTATTGAAATGCCAAACAGAGATTCCAGACTTAGGCAGCTTCTTTCTGAGGATAGTTGTAATTGTTGTGGCGGCAGTTTCCTAGTGAAAGAATCTTATTTTTGATTGCTTCGTACTAATCTAAATACCTTTTTTGAGTGGAAGAGAACTTCTTTCTGTAAGTATGTATCTGCAATGGAATGGTTCCTTTATGACTTTTTCCAATCAGGAAAACATTCTTTCTATGAGTTCTCTCTTCTCTTGGAGCTGAAGATACTAATCAATTCCTTACATCCACATAGAATGGCTTTCCTTACTGAGCTCTGAGAGATTCCATAAGTTTTTTTAATCCTTCTACAAGCCATTGGTACATTATAAAATTACAGTTTTTTTTAAAAGTATAGAATGTTAGACCTGGATAGGATCCCAGAGATCATCTAGGTAAGCCATATCATTTGACAGGTGAAGAACTTGAGAATCAGAGTGACTGAAGTCACACATCTAGTTGGGGACAAAGGCGGGATTGGGTTTCCTAGTACCCAAGTTTTCTTTTGGGTTTGATTGTTATTCAGTTGTTTCATCAGGTCTGACTCTTCAAGTCTCCAGTTGAGGTTTTCTTGGTAAAGATACTGGCATGGTTTGCCATTTCCTTCTTCAATTCATTTGACAGATGAGGAAACTGAGGCAAACAGGATTAAGTGACTTACTCAGGGTCACACAGATAGTAAGTGTCTGAGGCCAGATTTGAACTTAGAAAGATGAGTCATACTGACTCCAGGACTGGCACCCTATCCACTTCACCACCTAGCTGTCCTCTCCCTATAGCTTCCAACCTCTCTGGGTCTAAAGATTTGAAGAGTGAAGGGACAATGTTGGTTCTAATTCATTGTTAGAGGGAGTGTACTGACAGGGGATATCTTCCTACATCTTGAGATCTGATGGATTTCCTACCTTGTTTTTTCGATGGTTTTGCTAAACCAGATGCTTTCCTCCAGCTTCCTCTCTCACGAGATTCCCAAACATCTCTTCATTCTGTTGCTCTTCATAAGCATTCTCATCACCATACCAAGGTCCTCTGACCTCTGGTCAGGCTTCTACCTGACAGGACCTTCCTAGGCATCTGGGCAATAGAAGGAAGTCTCTCCAAATGGGCCTCCAATTGAAAAGAGGAGTTACTGGTTCTAAGTGGTGATATTCATAAGGAATAATCAGTTTTCTTCTAAATTACAGTGACTTGACCTCCCTGGATTTCATTGCCAGGAACCCCAGAACTCACCTGTCCATTGTTCCATAGCAAATCACAAGCAGTTCTTGGACCAGAATCAACAACTCCTGGTTCCCAGTCTGACTTTCCAGCTGGGTTACAATGAGACAGGAGAGGTTCTCTTTCCTCCAGGGACAAAGTGGTGAAAGAGACAGGAGTCTCAAATCCAGACTCAAATCATGGGATACAGATTTAGAGCTGGCAAGGACCTCTCATACATCTGGGCAATTCATCAATAAACATTTATTAAGTACCTACTATGTGCCAGGTACAACTTCTCTATTTTACAAATGAGGAAATTGAGGCCCAGAGAAGTTGTGTGATTTTCTTAAGATCACACAGGGGATGACTGAGAGAACTGGGTTTTTAAGTTAGTTCTGCAGTCTCTTTGTCAGCCTTCCCAGGCAGCACCATCTCCCCATTCACCAGGCCCAGTTGCTTGGATTAACTGGGAAGGTGACTTTTCCTGTCTCAGAAGAAGCCTCAACTTTTTGCCATGAATGGAGTGATTACTAATATTTGTACTGCCTATCTCACAGCATGGTAGTGAGAAAAATTATTTTGTAAACTTGAAAGCTCTATGTAAATGTGAGTTATTATTACAGAGCAGAATGAGCAAGGTGGAAAAAATAGACCCTGCTAACTCTCTTTTGTGTATCAGTGATATGGTTAAGATTCAGCTGCTTCCCTGTGCGGTTAAGTTACTTCTGTGGAAACCTACTTCCTATATGCTTTCACCTTTCTAATGTACACAATAGGCGATTAATAAATGCTGATGGGAGGGAAAGAATAAGCATTTATATAGCATCTCCTATGTTTCAGGCACTTTGCTTAATGCTCTGCAAATATCTCATTTGCTCCTCACAATAACCCTGTGAGGTCGGTGCTGTTGTTATCCCCATTTTACAGTTGAGAAAACTGAGGCAAAAAGAAATTAAGTGGCTTGTCCAGGGTCACACAGCCAGTCTGAGAGTGGATTTGAACTCAGGTCTCCCTAACTCCAGGCCCAATGCTCTATCCACTGTAACATCTGGCTATCTGGGTATGGGTCATTATAAAGGAGCATATCTTCCCTCAAAGAGGAACTTAGAAGATTTTACACTTGGGTTTTCACTGATGGGAACTTTAGTAGACAGGTTTTTCTTAAACTGGGCCAATCATTCCCCCCCACCCGCCCCTCAGAACGTTCCTAAATACATTTTCAATTCAGTTTAATTCAGTTAATATTTATGAAACACAGTGCTGCATCCTCAATGACAATTCCCACAGTTCTCCCTTCCACATCATGACTTTGCCTATCATGGTTCCAATACATCCTGGGCTGGTATAAGAAATGAAATGGAAATATTTGAGGCATCTTGCGGAAGCCACAGATGACACACACAGTCCAGCAGATGACACAGAAGAAGTTAAGAAACTCAGAAATGCATAAAATATATATATATAGTATTGTGAAATATCAAAGTAGTTTATCTTTTTAATATCATAATAATTCAGACTTCTTCTCTGGTACAAAGAGAAGGACAAAACATTTTATACTGATTTTCCAGATCATGGGGGCACCATGCCTCTAACCCCTGTGATGTATGGAAGGGATAACTGTGCCATGTATGTGGCACAACCTGGGCTCAGTGACTGTGAACTGTCTTTCAGAGTGCAGAACAGGAGCTGATCTGCACTGGTACAGGAAGTTTCCACAGGGGGAAGTTCCCCCTCTATACCAATGAAATCACAGGTCCAGTGCCCCCACCCTGCCCAAAATGCCAAATGCTGAGGGGTGGGGAGAGAAGGATTGAGATGCAGAGACAAAAAAGAAGCCTTCATTTCTCTCAGGTTAGTTACATTCTGTTGAAGGGATACAATGTGGACCATAAATAATAATAAACAGGCAAATGAGAGAGAGCATTAAAAACATATTAGTTGGAAGAGGGGATACATTAGCAAAGGCTTTGCTTAGGAGGTAATACCTGACCCAACTGACCCTTGAGCGGAGCTGCTGATCCTTTTGTCTCTCCCTCAGGGTGATTTGCTGCTTTAGCTCAATGATGATGCCATAGAGAGAGGGGGTCTGGTCCAGGCGTGGGAAAACTGAAGCTTTGAGGCCACATGTAGCCCTCAAGGTCCTCAAGTGCGGCCCTTTGACTGAATCCAAACTTCACAGAACAAATCCCCTTAATAAAAGGATTTGTTCTGTAAAACTTGAACTCAAAAGTCCATGTCCAAGGACCTAGAAGGTTACATGAGGCCTTGAAGACACGGGTTCCCCACCCCTGGTCTGGTCCATCAAGCAAAGGCATAACAGAGGTGAAGAGAGGGAGTGGAACTGAGGGCCCAGGTGGTGGGTTTAGCTTTTGCAGGGAGGAGGGCCACCTCATCCTCTGTGATGCAGCTTGCCAAGCATTTGGCTGGGAACTGTGAAAGTCATCCAGGCTCATTTGTTCCTCTTGCCCTGATTAGAATGACACCTCCCTACTTTTCATTGTTGAGTTCTTAGAGAATGGGAGGAATAAACAAACAGTAAGTGTACACTTGATTGGAGGGAAGATAAAGTTTTTTACACTACCCCACTTCAATGTGTTTAACCTTCCAACTTTGTGAGGACATTTCTCTCATTAAAGAAAACACATGGATTTCCCATTTGTAGATGTCCAATCTTTAGCCAATGTTCCCTTCCTTCTCTGGCACAAAACTTTGGCCTTGAGCCTTTGTGAAGAATGTGAAGCTCAAAGCTGACTAGAGAAGGCCTAGGGGGAGGGATCCATGTCCAAGGGTAACCTCAGAAGCCATGCAGCCCAACTCCATTTCACAGATTTCACAGGAAATTGAGGTCCTTCCTCTCAACTGGACTATTGCTCCTCTTCTAATTGATCTCCCTCCCTCAGGTCTCTCCTCACTCCAACCCATTCTCTACTCAGTGGCTGGGGGATTTTTCTAAAGCATAGGCCTGACTGTGTCATCCTTCTACTCAATTAATTGTAGTGACTCCCTATTACCTCCTGGATCAAATATAAAATCTTTTGTTTGGTTTCTAAAACCCTTCCTACCAGTTCCCTACCTACCATTTCAGTCTTCTTTCTGTTTTTCTTCTCTCTAAATACCACACATCTATATGTTACACATCCATCCATACAGGTCTACTTGCTTTTCCTCATAGACAATATTCCATTTCTAGCCCAGGCTGTTCTCTGTTCCTAGAATGCTTTCCCTCATCACCTCTGAATACCAGTTTCCTTGGATTTCTTCAAGATTCAACTCAGTTCAAATCCTGCCTTCTGTAGGAGAACTTTCCCTGTCCCGCACCTTCCCTCTGAGATTACTCTCATTTAATACTGTATATATCTTGGCTGTCCATAGTTATTTGCATGTTGTATCTTCCACTAAGAATGTAAACTCCTTCAGGGCAGGGACCACTTTTTAACTTTTTTCTATGTCTCCAGCGCTTACACAGTGCCTGGTATCTAGTCAGGACTTAAATATGCGTTGACTGATTGACCAGCATCGTAAGGCAGTATCAGAGGGGAGATTTAACTAGAGGTCCCATGACTGCAGAATCATGGGCCTTTCCACTGTACCCTATTGCCTCCCCATAGGACCACATGGTTGTGATTTAAGGGCTAGAAGGGATCTTAGGGATCATCTGGATCAACTCCCTCATTTTATTGATGAAGGGTTAACACATTGACTCAATTCCTATACCAAACTATGCTTGATGACAACTTTTCTGAAAGTGGCATGAGTTCAGTGTAGGGACTGGGCTTCATTTTTCTTTCTCTCTTTAATTCATTCCTTATCCTCCCATTCACTCTGGACAATGGATGTAGTGACCCCTCAAAGGAAGGAATGGGCTTTAGAGGAGGGAATGTGGAAGAGTGAACTTGGAATCAGGACATTGGTCCTAGTCCCATCCCTGTTACAAATTAGCTTTGCCACCTTGGGGAAGTCACTTTGCCTTATGAGTACCTTTTTCTCCATCTGCAAAACAGACAGAAAACCAGCAGCTGCCTTGTCTATCACACAGGACTGTTGTGAGAAAATAACTTAAAAACTGTAAAGTGATCTTAAAGATCTCAGAAGTTAATATCAATCATTATGCCAGACATTGTGCTAAGGATCAGGTCTACAAAGAAAAGTGGAAATGGTCTCTAAATAGTTTATATTCTACTGGAGAGACAATGTATACAGGGTGTCCCAAAAGTCTTAGAGTAGTTTTACTGTACTTTGTGTGCAGCACTAAAACTTTTGGGACACCCTGTACTTCCACACGAAAATAAAAGTTGCATACGAGACACATGCATAATGACCTCAGAGGGAAAGGCTCTAATAGCTACAAGGACCCCTGAAAGGCATCCTATAGCAGAAAGTATTTGGGCTGAGTTTTGAAGGAAGCTGGGGATTCCAAGAGGTGAAGGTTGAGATCAGGAGCATTTCAGACATGGGGGGATGGATGAGGATGGACATCCTGAAGAGAGCCAATATTATGAGCATATTGTAAAAGAGGAGCAGGTTTGGATTAAGGGTGATATCTTCAGCTGTCCTGGCATATCCTCAAGTCTTACTTTTGCGATCTCAGGGTAGACAAAGAGGACTTTCTGAGCATTAGATTTATTCTCTGTCCTGATTTCCAAAGTATAATCTTATGATGCTTGATATCCAAATCCACAATATTTTCCCTTCCGAAAATATTCTGTCTAGCTGAATGTTACAGATGTGGAATTTGGGGTAAACCTCTCTTCTGACCTGAGAGACTAAAGATTATCTTCAGTAACTCGTCATCATCTTTGGTGTGCATTGTGCTAGGCACTGGGGGAGACTCCAGATATAGGTGAGATATGGTCCTTATCCTCATGATACTTACAATTTAGTAGGGAGAGAAGAATTATGTGACTGTCAAGAGGTGAAAATCATTAAGAAAATCATTGCAAATGTCTCTGTTCCCATCTCATGTTTTCATCAAGAATGTTCTCAATAAATAAATATGTAGGTCATCCTTTAAAATATTTTTATAAAGATAGAAAAGTAAGCATATGGGTCGGCAGATACTTATACTCTTAAATCTCTATTTTGGCGGAGTAGTAATAGCCATTTTTTCCTGTTCTTCAGGTATCTTCTCCTCTTTGTGATATCCAGTAAAACAATCCCTCAGTGCTTTCAAAATTGGGTTACCTACAGCAGAAGTGTCAAATTCCCACCAGCAAAGGTCCTCAGTGCAGCCAAAACAGTTGAAAATGTAATTAGGAAATGTTTAACAAAATAAGTAAAAATTCAGTATAACATACTGTTAATTTATGGTCTTTAAAGTCAATGTGATGAACCAGATTAAACTGTAATTGGGAATTGTTTAACAAAATAAATAAAAAACACAGCCCAACATGAATGTTAATTTGCAGTTTGCTAAGGGATCCAATTCTTTTTCAGTCTGGCCCCACTGACCTAGCACAGATATACTTAGCATTATTTTCTGCTGCACTCCTTTGGTCTTCTTATGTGCTTTCCTAGTACAATAACTCAGGGAATGCATAAGGCTAAGGTCTAATTGTGGAAGATATATTCACTGAGGATAAAAAGAGAGAATTAAAGAAACGTTGATTCATTTGTCCTATTTTTGCGAGGCTCATTTATGAATGGTCTCAGGATGATCATATTCAGTTGGGTTTCACACTAAGTTTTCTGTTGACTTGTTTTTGCTTTCACCACTTATTTATTTATTTGCTCTCTTATGAGGCAATAATGCTTATAACCTGCCATAGTGCTTTACAAATGAATTTTTATTTTGAACTGGCATGGTTTGGCTTGTTGTCTGAACAGCCATTGTACTGGCTGTCATCTCTCTGATGGACAAAGAAGCCAAATATTTGCTAAAAAAGGCAGTTTCTGGGCTCCTTAAAAAATTATTTAATATTTTATTTTTCCTTAATTACGTATAAAAACAACTTTTAACATTCATCTTTTAAAAAATTTTGAGGTTCAAATTCTCTCTCTCCCTTCTTCCCCCCCCACTGAGAAGATAAGCAGTTTGATATAGGTTATACATGTGCAGTCATGCAAAACATATTTTCTGAACTTTTCTGGCTCTCCTGGTTGTTGTTAGTACCTCACTTCAGTTTAGTTATTGTAAGAAATTGTGATAATCAAAATTAGTATCTTTGTCTTATTTTGATTTGTGTGCCTCAACAACTCTTTGGAATGGGGGAGGTTAAAATGGTTGTAATCATATAGTGTTTTCTGCTTAGCTGTAGTCTTTCTTCTAATCAGATGTTGATTTTAACCTTCGCTCCAACTCCTCAAGGTCCTCACTACAGACAACTGATTTTGATATTACTCCGACATTAGTAACCAGTTGTTTCCTGTCTCTTAAGCTATAGTTAATTTGGGATGTTCTGTGATGGTGTTTGGGGCTTGCCATATTCAGTGTCTTTCAATTCCCCTCTGGAAAAATGTGTTGATGTTATATAGGTTCAAAGTTTCTGAGTAGTCTATAAACCTTTGGCTTTGTTCACTTCCCAAACCTGAGTCATATTTTCTAGGGTAGTTTTTATGTCCTTCTTCTGTTGGCTCACCTTCACATTCAAGTCCCTGAGTCTCAGAATATATATTGACTTGGCTTTGAGAATCTTGTCAAGTTCTGGATATAATTTTTCTTCTATTTCATCTTTCCCAACAGAATTTGGCATATAAGCAGCAATTATCTTAATGGTAGTCTTTTCTTAATGCTCATCATGAGCATTTAGAGATGAGATGGCCAAGTGTCCCATGAAATGATGTTTCTCATTGCCATTGGGTACATGATGAAACCAACTTTGCCAGCTCCTTCATTGAACTGTCCAAGGACAACCTATGAGTCATTCTTTCATTTTGATAAAAAATTCTTTTTGACCTCTGGTTTTTTCATAGGAATGTCAGTATTGGTTTGGTCCACTTCTTAGAACTTTAAATTTAGAGCTAGAGGGGACCCTGGAGGGCCTCTTCTCCAATACAATAAAGACACTGAGGCCAAGAGAGATTAAGTGACCAACCTAAGGTAATACAGGCAGTAAGTGTCAGAGCCAAGATTTAAATCCTCTAATACCAGATCCAATGCTTTTTCCACTGCACCATCCAGTATTATGTTCATTTATTGGTCATTGAACAAAGATCTCACTTTTAGTATACTAATGTTTGAATTTATGTTTATTGAGTCATTGTCTCTTTCCCATCATTTCGCCAGCGTCACTATAAAATTGAAAGTGGGCTATGGAGGATCTTGGATAATTTTAAAGTTTTTCTTTATTTCTGAAGTTGCCATATACAAAAAAGTGACTGGTTAGATGGTAATGAGTCTCCTCACATTTGATTATGTTGGTCTTTGAACAGTAGACTTAATCTGTGTTCATGGTAGTTTTCAAAGTCTTTATAGTTTGGTAAAACTAGGAAGAATTTACATTTTGCTGGTATAATTGTTATGCACTCAATATCACCTCTTTGATATGAGAAATCATCAGAATAGGACCTTTTAGGGAAGGATGTCATACCCATCCTTAACATGATATTTTACACTATTTTCTGTGCCCAAGTCATAAATGGTGATACGCTGTAACCTACTCATGCCGAACATGCATTTTTTAGATTGCCCTTTAATTTATTCATACTTGATTCTTCCAAGATTGTGGTATCTTATGAATTATTGTCATTCATTGTCATCAGGAGAATATTGGTATTAAAGGGATAGACTTTTCTGGCATCTACCTGTTTGGTATTGTTGTTACATCTACGTAATTCCTTAAATATGACAAAATCTTACTTCTTCTTCCTCCTCAATTCTGGGCACAGCATGCATCCCATTTTGAGCACTATTTTCACTTAATCATTCTGATGGATTTAATTTAAAGGTTACCAGTCATCTGGACAATAGTCATTTCTGCCTGGCAACCAAACGAAGTAATGTCAACGATGACATCTTCCATAGAGTTTTATGTAAATATAACGTATATGAAGGAGATAGTTTGTCCTCTTAAGGAGAGGCTACAGGGGTACATTTTATTCTAATGAGACAAATGCTTTTGAAAGATCTGTAAAATATAGACAGTGCGATAAAGTATTCAGTCAGTTGTTATTACCAGAAAGATATGTTCTATTGTAAAAAAAAAAAATGTCTCAAAAGTGTTTCCTTCTTACATTTTCATCAAGGATACCTTTGATCTATCCATAGATCATTTACATAAAGATTATAAGAATATGGAAGGGCAGGCATATGACTTGATAGTTATTGATGACTTCTCAGTGACTTTATTTTTATAAAAGCACCGCCTGTGATCTTTCCTGTACTCTGGAATCTTTTAATGAGATATTTTGAAAATCAAGCCCATGAGTATATAATATATAATATAATATATAATATAATTGTATCATTTTCATCAAAGATTTCTTTCCTCTGTATTTGGTCAGATCCTAATGTCACCTTCTAAAAAGTACAGTTGCTATTTCCTCATAGTTACTAGTATACCTGGTAACTGAGATTATTACAATTATAGATTTAGAACTGAGAAAGATCCTAGCAATCACTTAGACTAATGTTACAAATGAAGAAATTGGAGTCCAGAGAGATAAAGTGACTTGCTATAAGTTATTCAGTTAGTGTCAAAACTGGAATTTAAACCCAGGTCCTTTGACTCAAAATTCATTTGTGATACTACTGAAAATTACCTCTCAAGATACTTAACTCCTGTGGAATCTGCATGTGCAGTTCGGCTATTGTTACTGAAGAAAATATGACTATAGAAGCACCAGCAGATTTGGTTTTTTTCCTCTTTCTAGTTTCATCTACAAATGGTCTCAGGATGATCTGGCTTAGCTGTATATCATGCCAGGTTCTCTGCAGGTTTATTTTCTCCTCAATTGGCTTTTCAACATTATGTGAGGTGATGTTGCTTCTAGCCTTCTGTCTTCTTCTGTAATGTTTTGCAAATGAACGTGTAGTCTAAATGGTGCTGACCGTAGCTGCCATGTCTGTCCACTTGGCAAAAGGATGAGTTGTTTCCTGACCGAGTTGATTTCTGGGATATTTTGTCTACTCTGTTCTGCTGACTTTTGCCTTGGTTAAACTGTTCTGAGAAAAGAGGATAGATTCATTATACTGCCCCCTCCATTAATTTTTTTCTGAACAGATAAGTTGGTTAAAGATGTTTGATATTAACTGCAGTATCTTCTCTTCTTTCTTCATTTTTTTCCCTCTACTATAATTTTTACTTTGATCTCTGTTGCTCCCAGGTTATAGTCTGACTATATATAGAGAGAGCTGACTCTGAACTTCTCCCAAATCCTGTGTCTATAACCAGTCATTTGTTGTCTGTCCATTTCTTTTCTTGTAATGTTGTTCAGTGATCACTATATGAATGGTGCCCTGTGGAAAGGCCGTTGATTCTGGGGAGGTTCAAGGAGACCTGAGTTCAAATTCTGCCTTTGATGCTTTTACCTGTGTGAACTTGAGCAAGTCACTTAATTTCCCTGGGTCTTAGTTTCTAATATGTAAAGTAAGGACTAGGTAGTCTCTCAAGTCCTTTGCAGCCATAGATTTATGATCCTATATCTAGGAACTTCTAATATGTTTTATGATGAAAGCATTTGTAATATACAGGTATGAAGCTTCTGAGTCATTCACAAATAACTAATTTTTAGAAATTTCGTGATTCCAAATCATAATTATGACACACTTTTTACCGTCTTTTCCTTTGCTTTTATTTAGCACTGAAGTCAGGGGTTTTGAAATATATGTTGACTGAATTTAGAAGATCTTGTCAAGGTCTTGTAAAGGAGTTATTCATCTGTTGAAGTCTAGATAATCAAGTATGAAATAATGCTTCATGTAGCTTTTGGGCACATAACAATAATAATAGTCAGCATTTATGTAAGTATTATAAGTTTTGCAAAGCTCTTTACATGTTTTCTCATCTGATCCTCCCAACAACCCTGTAAGATAGGCACTATTATTATTCTTATTTTATAGGTTAAGAAATTGAGTCTAAGAGACGTTAAATTACTTGCCTAGAGTCACACAGCTAATGTCTGAGACTAGATTTGAACTCTGGCTTTCCTGTCCCCATTTCTTATCCATAGTATCATCCATCAGCCAATCTCCATCGGTGCCTTTCTTTGACTCTCAAAGGAGAGTCAGTGAGCCTTTTTTAATTTAGCTTCAACAACACTGTGTCTACAGATTTCATTATTTCAAGAATGTCAGTATTGATGTGGTTCAGTTCATCCAATTATACATATCTTCTGTTGGTTTTCATATATTTTTTGCTTATGGCAGACATGCCATATGGGCATGACACTGTATTATTCTTTGCTGTGCAGAATTAAGGCACTCAGTGGAAGAGTTAGGTGACTTGTATTTGTGTATGCATTTGCAAATATGGTTCTGTATAGTTTGAGGAATCTCACACATGTGCAGGAGACTGCAAGTGTAAATTCTGTACTGAAATCCAATGCAGTGTGCCCTTTGAGAACTCTTGGTCTACTTCTTGGCCACTTGATAAGGGTTGTATGTTAACAATATAAATTAAAATCATTTTTCGTTGATGACCAAAGTATTATGTGATTCTTAATATCCCTCCTCCCTCCCATTTGACTTTGATTTAAAATTTTTTAAATTAAATTTTATTTTTTAAATTACAAAAATTGGTTTTTCTTTTCTTCTCACTAACACACTATCGGGGGACTAAAAAGAAAACTGGAACCCTTGTAAAAATGTGCATAAACAAGCAAAAAGAAGTTGGCTTTATCTAAAAACATCTATGTCCTGTTCTTCACCTCTCTGTCAAGAGATGGGTAGAGACATCATTGATCCTCTGAAATCATGGTCTGTTAGCGCATTGATCAAATTTCTTAAGTCTTTTGAAGTTTATTTTTAACAGTGTTGTTATTGTATCAGTTGTTCCTGTTCTGCTCATTTCATTCTGTGTTAATTCATATAAATCTTCCAAGGTTTCACTGAAATTGACCTTTGGTCATTTCCCTCTGCCCCCTTTCCTACCACTCTCACACATTCACTTCACAAGTAGGAGGAGCCTTCACAGGACTGAAAGTCATTTTGTGTTTTTGTCCATTTTAGGGGCTCACCATGGTTTGGCCAAGAGAAGGGTCAAATCCACTAAGTGGAATGGGAATTGAATAGCAAAGCACTGCCTCTTTCTGAGTGGGAATTGAATAGCAAAGCACTACCTCTTTCTGAGTTAGGGAAGACTCTGGAAAATATGGGATCTCCAGAGCTGTGGAAATAAAGCAAGGAAAGAATTTGGTGAGCTGGGGTAGTGAAAATGATCCATGCTTTGGATATAGATTAGGGACCGGTTCTCATGGGATGAAAACGAATAGAATATTAGAGGTGAAAGGAAGCTTGGACCCTGCTCCTACTGGCTCTTGAGAGCAAATTGTTCAACTTTCACTAAGAATTTATACCTAGGAAATTCATATAGACCACAAATTGTAGTTTAATTTATTTTTGATTATCTAGACTTAAGAAAGTGATGGAGAAAATGTTAGCATTACAGATTACACAGTGGATACAGCTTTAGACCTGGAGTCAGGAAGACTCATCTTCCTGAATTCAAATCTGGCCTTAGACACTTCCTAGCTGTGTGACCCTGGGCACGTCACTTAACCCTGTTTGCCTCAGTTTCCACATACATACAATGTGCCCAAGAAAGAAATGGCAAACCATTCCAGTATTTTTGCTGAGAAAACCCCCAAATGGGACTCACAAAGAGTCAGGCAAGGCTGAAACAACTGAACAACACAACAAAACCCTTAAAAATGTACTGTACATATATTTCTAACACCCCCACCCCGTAAAAGCTGGTTGTTAAATATTTGCCAGCACATTCCTGCTTAGAACTCATCTAGTCCAATCATTCCATTAATGACGCATATGAGGAAAGTGAAGCCCAGGAAGATGAAAGTTTGCCATTAGTTGCACAATTAATTAGTGGCAGAATCAGCACATACAATTCAGTTCACCTGAATGCCAGCACAAGATTTTCCATCACATCATATTTGCAGGGCAAACAACCAAAAAAGCATTTTTTGCCTCCAGTTGTCCGCTCAAGAAAGATGGAAGGGACTATCTTGGCTCCCATCTCAGTCTTAGGTCTTGGAGATCACTTCAGTTGCATAGTTCCCTTAAGAAATAAAACTGAAATTTCCAACTGGAGAATGTGAGAGAAAGACCAGTGACCTAGAGTTCGAGTTTCCAGCTTGCCAAAATTAGGCTTTTTCATCCATGTGCTTAGAGCTATCTTGGGAGATATTTTATCAGGAGTAGGCAGATGATTGGAAGAGGAAGAAATGAGAACTACTTGACTGCCCACTCCACTGTGAAATATGACTCATTCTGTTATGTGCATATTGGTCAGTGGGTTCAGACTAAAGAAGCTGGGTACAGAATGGGACGGAAACAGAGGCTGATGTTGGCAGACTTGAACCTGCAACCATTGATGAATAGGGCATGAGCCAAAGAACTAGATGAAGTCAGTTCATTCATTCAATAATTTCTGAGGATCTTTTATGTGCAAGGCATTGAGTTAGTTACTGTAGAGCAAATAGGTATCTGGCTAACTTTATCTATTTGACCAGAGATCCTGTTTCCTATCCCATCCAACCATCATTGATCTAAAGCTGGAAAGGATCCCAAAGACCATGAAGTCCAATCTCCTCATTTCACAAAGAAACTCAGCCCCAGGAGGGTTTAAATGACTTGCTCAAGATTTCACAGGTAGTATGAGAGGATACATTTGAACTCGGGTCCTCAAAGTCAGAGTACTTTCCACCATACCATACTGTCTTCCTAGGAATTCACCAGGAAATTGCAGATTACATGGGCATCTTTGCATCTTTCCTGTTAATGAGCCTCTTCTCCCCACCAAGAAGAGATTCCCTTCAGGAACCATGGCCTACCTCCCTGGGAGAATTAATCTGTTCAATTTTGAGACTTCTGTGATTAGTGGGTGAGGGAGGATAAGACCTGCTTCCCTTTTGTATTTGTAACCCCAGGTCCCACCACAATGCCTGGTATACAGTAAGTACTTAATAAATCTCCTTCCGTCCTTCCTTCTTTCTATTATTTCTTCCTTCTTTCCTTAATTTCTTTTTCCCTTCTTTCTTACCTTCTTCCTTCCCTTCCTTCCTCCTTCCTTCCTCCTTTTGTTTGTTTCTTCTTTTCTTGTTTCTTTTTCCTTCCTTCCTTCCTTCTTTCCTTCCTTCCTTCCTTCCTTCCTTCCTTCCTTCCTTCCTTCCTTCCTTCCTTCCTTCCTTCCTTCCTTCCTTCCTCCTTCATAAGGTTAAGAATCAATATTTATGAAAGTGTCTCTTACCTTGGTGTAATCTGCACCATTGCACTGCTGAAATCAAACTCCCTCTTTGCTGCTCTAAATGAATACCCCATGAGAACCCTGTCAGAAATAAAGCCTTCCACTTTACCGACTATTATACAGAGTAAGGATACATGGTTTTGGAGCAGAAAGGGCTCTGGGGATCAAATCCAGCCCCCTCATTTGACAGATGAAGAAACCATGGGTGAGATGGGACTTACTGACAACAGCAAAAGGAGCAGAATTCAGGGGCTCTGAGAATGGTACTCCCATTAGATATGTGTGCTACAGCTACAGAGCATGGTTCTGTGTCATCCTCATCAGAGATTCCCCTGAATACTTCTATCCACATATCCTCCTCTAGTCTGCTCCTTGACTGTCTAAGAAGCCCGCGTTGGCCTTTCCGGTTTTACTTTGCTTCTAGCCTCAATCCAAGCTGAGCACCTCGAGGAAGCCATAGCTCTCATCTTGTCCCCTAGCTCCTATTCCCAGCAAGGCTGAACTGTTCCCCGGCCTACCTCTTTTGATTCTCTAAAATGCGGCACTGTCCTGGTGTCCAGGGCTATTCAGTTCCACCAGTTATCTCACTCGTCTTCTAATTGCTTTCTCTCTTCTCTTTCACCACTCCCAATTGACCTGCCATCGGTGTTCTCTGGAGTGATGCTTGCCCACTTAACATTAGCACTTACCTCTTCACAATGATTCTATTCAACACACAGGCTCTAGTCATTAATATTTCTAAAGTGCTATTTAATATAGATTTCACAGAAAAGGGAGCCCCTGAAGAGCAGAGATTCTATACATGAGACTGGAGAACTGGGTGAGGGAGGGGGGATTGGAGGCAGGGAAGGATATGGCAGTGATTTTTGATTTTCTACAATCCTCTAGAAAATGTCAAAAGGTCCATTCTCAGATCTTTGAGAAGCTGCTTCCTCTCTCTAGTTGCTGGTTGAGGTGCTGAGTGTTGGGAGGTTTTTGAGAAAAGTCATCCAAATTTCTGGAACAGACCCTTAGCAAACTAACTATGGCCAGAAGGAAACATACAAGATCCTTTTGTCTATTCCTTTGAGCACAGGGTTTGGATTGGGCTCAGATTCTGACTCTGCAACCTTGGGCAAAGTACTCCACCTCAATGTCCCTCAGTTTCCCCAGCTGTAAAAAGCAAGTGTTGAAATAGATGACCTCTCTTCCAGCTCTAAATTGGAGATCCAGTGGATTATAGTTGACTCAACTGTAAGGTGAGGAGATTGAATAAATGCTCTCCAAGGTCCCTTAAGGTTTAAAACCTCTGATTTCTTAAACTGTTCCAGAAAAAAAAAGGTTATTCAATTTATGCAGATTAGTATAGACTCAACAGCTGAGTGATCCAAAAGAAATAAGGAGATGGGCTTGAAAGAACTGTAGACAATTTGTACAATGTAAGTCTCTTGAGAGCAGGAGTGCTTTGGTCTCTGATTTTCTTCTGCTGGCCCACAGCACAGTTTTTGATGGCTTCAGAGGATGATTTAGGGCTGGTGGGGACCTAAGAGGGGCAACTCCTTCATTTGGAAGATGAGAGATTCATGACCCTGAGAAATGAAGAGACTTGCCTAAGATCAAATAGGTAATATCAGTGAGGATTTGAACTCAGGCCTTCAGACTCCAAATCCAGTGCTCTTTTCTTTTCTTTTTTATATCAATTTAAAAAAATATGTTCAGTTCCAGTTTGTCTTCCTGCCTCTACCCCCATCACAAACCCATTGAAAATGCAAGAAATAAAATATCCATTATACATATGAAGTTGTCGCATGTTCTTTTCACTGTATGATGCACTTGATAAATAAATGCCTATCGAATGAATGAAAAGAAATAAAATCCTCTCTAGCTTGTCTCTTTCCACTGCATAGGATTTCTTCCCAAGATGAACATATGGTTCAAACAGTTCATTTGTATCTTCCTTAAGGTGTGCCTTGTCCTTGACGATCATATCTGGACTTGGAAATATGAGGCCATTTCATGCCTAGCCCTGAACTCAACTCCATCTATACCCTGGCAAGGGATAGACACTCCTTCTTTCCCTGTTCTGTCTGGGTCCCTGCCTACCAAGGGAGGTGGAAGAGCAAAGCAGGAAGAGGGCCAGCAGGCAGGCACTGAGAGGAGGGAAGGGCTTGGGGCTGTGGCATGGGGAACTGCAGACAGTCTCCACTCAGGAGACTGTCTGCGGGAGGGATGCCAGTGACCACAGCCCTCAGAAGAGAAGAGGAGCAAGCACTTTCCAAAGCAGCCAGAACAGCTGGTCCTTCATTTGGTGAACAGAAGGCTCACCTTCCGGTTCTAGGGAACCTGACTTGGGGGCGGGAGGGGGTGCAGCTGAAGGTTCCTAGTGAGAAGCAGCTCAGACAGTGCAAGGCCAGGTCAGGAGCTGCTTGGAGATAAATGGGCCAGATAGGGTTCTGTGTATAATTGAGGGTTGGGGGAAGCAATAAAGAAAGGAAAGGGGAGAAGTCCCCAGCTCCATTTTCAAGATTCTTTAGACAGAGCATGTTGCTGTAATACACTTACTTTTGCACATAGGGTCCTTAGAATTGTAAATCAGAGCTACCAGAGTCCTTAGAAACATTCTCATCCAGTACTTAATTTAACTGATGAGAAAACTGAGGCCCTGGAAAGTTAGGTGACTTCTCAAAGTCGTAGAAGCTGTAAGAGTCAGAAGTAAAATTTGAACCCAGGACTCCCGACTCCAGAGCCAGAACTCTTTCTGCTGGCTGATCTGTTTGGTTTTTCCCATTTCTGACCCCAGACCTTTTGTTATTCAGGTTTGCCAGCACCCTTTGGAAACGAGATTCTGTCAGAGCATCACAGAGCTAGCTCAAGGGCTCCCTAACACTCTGGAGTCCAATCCTGTACCTTCAGGCAAGCTATCCTCAAGCAGGGATTTAGTTACTCTGCTTGGCTTTCAATAGTGGAGAGACAAGAGACTTTTTCTGAAACACCTCTACAAAGGGAAATCCCGCAGCTTCTTTCGGCAAAATTTCTGATTTCAACAGCCCTCATTTTGAGAAAAAGTGATTTTATGCCTTATCTCACTTCTTCTGACTTGTTTCCTTTGCTTCAGTCCATAGTGGAAATGGGAAAAACTTCGATAGAACACAGACTTTCGTAAATCAGATCATCATTGAGTTTCCTTCACTCTCTGCTGCAGCTCTCCTTCCTTTAGGCTAAATCATTCCAGTCTGTTAGCTTGGCTTCAGAGGTTTCGTTTTTCAGCCCTTGAGTCCTCTGTCTCTGCCAGTCCAACCACAGGTGATCATGTTGCAGTTAATCATAAGTGAAAGAAGGGCTACGTATGGTATTGTGTGAGGGACATGCAAGAGAGTTGATGGGATGCTGTGGTTAGGATAGTCCGAGGGTGTGTGTGTGTGTGTGTGTGTGTGTGTGTGTGTGTGTGTGTGTGTGTGTGTGTGTGTGTGTGTGTGTGTGCGCACTTGCACGCACATGCATATGTGTGTATGTTTATGTAGGTGAATGTGTATGTGTGTGTATATATATACTCAAGCAGAGCTCAGGAGAGGTTTTTTTATAGGGGCTGGGATATGTAGAAAACATCAGTTTTTGCTTTGTTTTAGACCCACTTTAGTTTTTTATGCTTAAAGAAATTAATTCAGTCTAATCAGTGAAAAGTCAAATACTGAGTCTGAAGCTGAAATACTTTGACTACATAATAAGAAGATGGGACTCATTAGAAAAGACCTTAATGTTGGGAAAGGCCGAAGGCAAAAGGAGAAGAGGATGACAGAGGATGAGGTGGAGAGATAGTGTCATGAAAAAAACAGAACATGAACTTAGACAAACTGAGAGATGATGGAGGATAGAAGGGTCTGGTGTACAATGGTCTGTGGAGTTGGATGTGATGAGCAACAACAATGATTCTAGATCAGGTTGCTCAACTTCGCTTCATGGACAGAAAAGCTCTAAGAATGCCTCTTAGGTCCTCCTTCTCTCTTGTAGCTTTCATTAAAGAAAGTTAGGACACACATGATTGACTTTGCACCTCATGACAATCCCAGTGTGGACAGTTTGTAGAGAGATGCTAAAGATCTCTCTAAAGATCTAAGATGTAGAGATCTAAAGGGTCTCCTGCCTTTAGTTCCATCACACCTTGAGGCATGTGAAACCCCTTGGAAAGTTACATTGCCTGAAGGTAAACTAGCTGCTTTCAGTGGGATTGGGGGTGGGTGGGATTCTGGGAGGGAACAGGAGCTCACTGGTACTCTCTAGGCAGTATTTACTTACTTCAAACTGTAACTTTTTGGAATGCTTTAAAACTACCCAAAACTCTAGGGAACATCCAGGAAGCCTGACTAACTAAACCACCCCAGATCTTCTCACCCAATTTTTGTAGCAACAAAACCCTGCCAGAAATAGCTCTTGCATCTGCTGTTTAGCTCTGCTCCTGCTTCCCCATCTCTATGATTGTATATTATATCTCTATCCTGTATTTTGTTGTTATTCAGCCATTTAAAAGTCATGTCCACCTCTTCGTGACCCCATTTGGGGTTTTCTTGGCACAGATCCTGGAATGGTTTCCCATTTCCTTCTCCAGCTCATTTTACAGATGAAGAAACTGAGGCATGTTTGGGTGAAATAACTTGCTGAGGGTCACACAGCTAGTGTCTGAGACTGGATTTCAACTCAGGTCTTCCTGACTCTAGTCCTGGCCCTCTATCCGCTGTACCACCTACCTGCCCTAAGTATCCTGAATACCATAATATTATAGATTCATAGTTGAAAGTGACTTTAGAACCCATCTATTACAGTCTCCTCATTCTACATATAAGAAGGGAAAGGAAACAAGCATTTATTAAGTGTGTACTATGTGCCAGGTTCTGTGCTAAGCATTTTACAAGCATTACCTCAACACTGCTGGGAGGTAGATGCTATTTTATCCCCATTTTACAGGTGATGCAACAAAGGCAGACAGAGGTTCAGTGATTTGCCCAGCCAGTAGTACATACAACCAGTAGTGTCTGAGACCAGAGGATTTGTACTCAGGTCTTCCGGAGGCCAGGCCCGGGGTTCTATCCACTGAGTCACCTAGTCATGTAGCCCAGAGAAGTAGTGACCTATATGGAGTAGACTTAGCCAGGATTATGGACTTAAGAATTCTGACAGCAAATACAGCTTTCATTTCACTGAACCATACTTCCTACTGCTCTCTCACTAGACTAAGGAAAAGTGTGAATGATCATTAGCCTCCCCATTCTTACTGTTGTTACTTGATTCAGTCATTCATTCTGATTCCCCCTATTTACCAGGGCCCTCTCCCCCAGAACTTACTTGGCATATACACAAGTATGTATGTATGCACGTATTTTGGCCCTAAAAGTCTTTGTCCAGTTTTAATCTTTAAGAGCTTAAATCTGTACTGAGATTTTGAGATGCCCTATATTTTGCATTTAGTTTTCTAAGTCCATGTCGTTTTCCTCTGGTAGAATGCAAGTTCTTTGGGAGCAGGGGTGGTTTTATTTTTGCCTTTGTATCTCCAGTGACTTGTATAATATCTGACATATAGTAGGCACTTAATACGTATTCATTGGCTTGAATTCATTCAACAAGCATTTGGGAAGTGTCTCCTATATGCCAGGCATAGGGGTGGATGAAGGAGATTCAAGAGTGAGAACAACAACAGTCCCAACCTTCTGAGAGATTAGAATCTACTGGGAGGAGAAAACAAGGAACAAGATAAATAAATATTAAATAAATACAAAGTGATTTCTGAGGAAGGAAGGGCATGAGCAATGTGTGTATGTGTGTGTGTGTGTGTGTGTGTGTGTGAGAGAGAGAGAGAGAGAGAGAGAGAGAGAGAGAGAGAGAGAGAGAGAGAGAGAGAGAGAGAGAGAGAGAGAGAGAGAGAAAGGGAGAGAGAGAGAGAGAGAGAGAGAAAGGGAGAGAGAGAGAGAGAGAGAGAGAGAGAGAGAGAGAGAGAGAGAAAGGGAGAGAGAGAGAGAGAGAGAGAAAGGGAGAGAGAGAGAGAGAGAAAGAGAGAGAGAGAGAGAAAGAGAGAGAAATGGGGGAGAGAGAGAGAGAGAGAGAGAGAGAGAGGGAGAGAGAGAGAGAGAGAGAGAGAGAGAGAGAGAGAGAGAAAGGGAGAGAGAGAGAGAGAGAAAGGGAGAGAGAAAGGGAGAGAGAGAGAGAGAAAGGGAGAGAGAGAGAGAGAAAGGGAGAGAGAGAGAGAGAAAAAGGGAGAGAGAGAGAGAGAGAAAGAGAGAGAGAAAGAGAGAGAGAGAGAAAGGGAGAGAGAGAGAAAGGGAGAGAGAAAGGGAGAGAAAGAGAAAGAGGCAGACAGAGAGAGAGAAAAGAAAGGGAGGAGACAGAGAGATGTGCAAAGGGACAGAGAGATACAGACACAGAGAAGAAGACAGAGATGGGGTTGGAGGGAGATGGAGGAGGGAGAGACAGAATGAAAGACAGGGAGGGAGTAAGAAAGACAGAGACAGAGACTAGGGGTGAGCATCAGGGATTTGGTCTGTGGAGCAGGTTGTGTACATGTTATTACCTTATATTCAGAGTTTTGCAGTTCCCAATTGAAATTTCAGCCATCATTGTTTTGTTCTAACTTTTATCTCACCCCTGGATAAAGGAAGGTATTTTAAGGGACAGGGAAGCGCCCAGGTGCTGAGGAGGTCTCATGCTTGGAACCCGATCAGGGCTCCCACCATTTGACTAAAATGCAGTTGTTTATAACACCTCTAAATGATAAAGCCCAAAGTCTGCTTTTTAAACTAATAATTTTACATTCTTCTAAAAATCATTGTGCACCAACTGAAGTAAGCTTGATTGATCTACATTGCATCCTGAGAACAATGAAGTTGACTTGATAGAAAGACTTAAAGAATAGATTCTGGATTCCCACATAATGTATATGCTATTGCTTTCTCTGGGCATTTTTCTGATTCTCTAAATATCATTTGTGTGTGTGTGCTCATGCATAAAGCATGTGTGTGTGCCCATGCGTATGGTGTGTGTGTGTGTGTGTGTGTGTGTGTGTGTGTGTGTGTGTGTGTGTAGTTACAGACAATATTAAACCAACGGGTTAATCACCAGTGAACTGGTCTGAATGTGGGGCTCAAAGTAGACCTTGTCTCAAGGCTTCCTACACCCTACCCTCGGTGCTTTGGGGTAGGAATTTCACTAGAAACGTTAGCATCAATGCATCCACAAAACTGAAAGCCAAGTCACTCTTCAAGCTTTTTTCCTGGTGCTTAGTCATACTAAACACTGACAGACTTTTAGGTTGATATGTGTATACATATGCACATATGTATGTGTATACTTGTGTTGCTGGTACTTTCTTAGCTCTTGCTTATATTGGCATTAGTAATAGAAGTCTGACTAATGCTACATCTTGTGAAGAATAAATAGTAAGGCTTTGCTCATTAACTGGGCTAAGAAAGGTTCTATCCCCATGTTTGAAAGCATTGATAATTACTGATCTTCAGTGGTGACGATAATTTAATAATAATATTGCAGATTTCTATTCTTCCATGATAGAACATTAACCACACATTTCCTTCAACTTCAGCCAGCCAGTGGGAAGGCATGATAGTGTAATAGGAAAAAAGATCCTTGACCTTGTGGTCATAAGATCATAGGGTTTAGAATGGAAAGGAACTTAGAGGGCACTGAGCCTTCTTTTACCAAGAGGAATCTGAAGTCCCAGAAGTCAGGTGAACTGCCTCGGGTCACATACCACTAAGGGTCTAGGTTGGAAAATTTGGGTTTGATTTCTGGTTTTGCCATTTACAAGTCATATAATCTAGGGTAAATAACTTCATCTCTCTGGGCCTTGGCTTCATCATTTGTAAAATAGGGATCATAATATTTACACTCCCTACTTCAATGTTTTTGTGAGGATCAGATGAGATAATGTTCATTAAGCATTATATCAATGTAATGTAAGCTATCTTTGTTGTTCAGTTGTTTCTGTCATGCTCAACTCTTTGTGACCCCATTTGGAGTTTGCTTGGCAGAGATACTGAAATAGTTTGCCATTTCCTTCTCCAGCTGTGTTTACAGATGAGGAAACTGAGGCAAATAGAGTTAAATGACTTGTCCAGGGTCATACAGCTAGTAAGTGTCTCAGACCAGATTTGAACTCAGAAAGATGAGTCTTTTTGACTCCAGGTCCAGCACTCTGTCCACTGTGCTGCTAGCCACTAAATATGAAATGGAATGATGAGAAGACATCTGTAAGTTAAAAAAAAGACATAAAGAGAAAAAAAAATGACAGTGACATTGAAGGAAGGAGGAAAGGAAGAGGAGAGAGACAGAGAGACCGACAAAGAGAGATAGAGACAGATATAGAAAGACAGAGACCGAGATGGAGAATGAGACACACACAGAGATAGACAGACAGAGACGGGGAGAAAGAGAGAGAGAGAGAGAGAGAGAGACAGAGACAGAGAGAGAGAGAGAGACAGAGACAGAGAGACAGAGAGACAGAGAGGCAGAGAGACAGAGAGAGAGAGATTCCGAGAGCACTCCAACCAGAGCATACCTAGCTTAGATGATCTTTAGGTCACTATCTGCTGCCCATATCCCATGACCCATGTCCATTTTCCTCTTGAGAAACTCAGCACTCAACATTTACCATTCTGGAAGTCTTAATGCTTTCTTCTCTTTGCCTTGAAATCAGAATAGGGCTGGTGCTCCTATTACCAAAAAAAAAAAAAAAGAATGGTGAAGTGGGGAAAGAAAGAGCATTGCCCAATGGGAAGGGTTTGACCACATCACTCCTGCCCACACATGCACCAATGGGAGAAATTGTTTAAGCTGGTTTGCCAGCCCTGGCAGTGAGGAGGCAGAGGCGGCTTCCATGAAATCACCTTTGTTGTGGGGTGTTAGCTCCCCATGTTGGATGCAGGGCATGAGTCTTTGCTGTCTGTTGTGCTGTCTTTTGCTGACATAAAACTTCCCAGTCTCCTTCGATTGCAGATTTATCCCTTCCTCTTGCACACACTTCCTGTCTCAGTGGTAGGTGTTTCTGACGGGTAGCTCCACAGAACATATTTATGGTTACTGGAGGAGCTTTCCAGCAGTCAATGTCTATAAAGAGGAGATAAAGATGTTAATCCCTCTCTGTCTCTTTGTCTCTCTGTTATCTCTGTCTTTGTCTTTCTGTCTCTGCCTCTTTCCTTTCTTCATTCTTTAGTTTCTCCTTTTCATCCCTTTTCTAATACCAGTTAGAAGGTGGACAATGGGAAAAGCTGAGGAGTAGTTAGAGACAGTGACTGGAAGATGATGGAGAATGGCCCCAGTCCTCAACTTAGATGGACAGCCAGTGTCTTCTGTCACTGGGAGATTTGTCCCATGAGCATGAGCAAAAGGAACAAACTATTTAAGATATGGTACTTGGTGACTACATGGAACTTTCATGGAGTCTTGCAAATACCTACCAGCTTGTCTGGACCTAGGGGATTAGCATACTTCACAGTTCATCCAAAACCAAGGGCTGTTTTCATTACAAAGAGAAACCAAGCTACAGTCGCACTCTGCTCCAAGACTCTCCACTGAAAGGTGGCAACAGTGGATAGAATCCTAGAACTGTGACGTTTCAAAAGATCCCATGTGTAGTCTTGGGCATCTCCCTCATCTCATTCCAACCTGCTCTCCCCCATCAGGCAAAACCTGTTCCCTGTCTCTGGCACCCAAATCAGAATCATTCCTCAATTTGTTTCTTGGGCCACCATGTTTCCTTACAGATAGAATGCTCAGACAGCATAGTACTTCTTTCTTTTAAAATCCAGCTCAAAGTTCCTCACTTTCAGATCTTTCTGAGTTCAAATCTGGATTCAGACATTTATTAGCTGTATGATCCTGGGTAAGTCACTTAACCCTGTTTGCCTCAGTTTCCTCATCTGTAAACTGAGCTAGAGAAGAAAATGAAAGACTACTAAAGTATCCCTTAATGCAGGCCCAGAAATCTGAGATGACTTGCCCAAGGTCATAAGGCTAGCTCTTCCCCCTACCTCCACTCTTCCTCAAGGAAAAAGGACCAGAAACTTCCAGTCTTCCAGAATTGATAGAACCATAGGATCATAGGATTTAAAGCTGAAAGGAACCTTAGAAGTCATCCCCACTTTTGGAGCATCTCTGTCCTAATTAGGAACTCCCAATTAAAAGAGGAAGTTAAACCACAGCATCCTGCATTATGAATGAACTTCCTCTCTACCATCTTCCATAACACTCACTCAGTCTCTGCTTGATCACTTCCAGTAACCTGGAACTCACTGCCTCCTGAGACAGTCCATCCCCATTTTGGACAGCTTTAATTGTTAGGGAGTTCTCTCTTATTCTGAGCCAAGATCTGTTTGCCTGTTAACTCCCACCCATTTTCTGACCTCCTCCCCCCACACATTTAAAATTCTGGATCCAAAGTGGAATGTAATTTCTGAGTGTGGGAGTTGGGTCCTGTCAGTTTTCAGAGCTGATTTGAAACAGCCTTCTTTGTGTACAATCATACAGACTGTCTAGTTCTATGAACCTGCTGCCCTTAGCCCAATCCATCAGGAATCTCCATCCCTCTAAATGTTTGCTTAGAGTGACCATTATACTGTATTCTTCCTTTCCATCAAAGTATTGAGTGAAGAGTCAGATTACTGGTCCTATTAGTCACCCCTGACATCTCCCTCATCTCCTTCCAACCTGTTCCCCCCATCAAGCCAAACCTGTTCCCTGTATCTGGCACCCAAATCAGAATCATTTCTCTATTTGTTTCTTGATCCATCTCATTTCCTTCCAGACAGAATGCTCTGATGGTGTGGTACTTCCTTCTCTTAAAATCCAGCTCAAAGTTCCCCACCTCCAGAGAGTCTGTCCCCTCTACTTCATCATCTTCTAATAATTTTTATACTCTGTGCCTTAAGCACTTATACACTCAATGTATATTATTTAGATTGGTGGTTGTTAATTATGTCCTTTCAAATCCTCTTCAATCATTTTTATACATGTGTTCTATTTCTCTCACTTGACTGGGAATGATTAACAATTCTTAACTGACCAAACAAGTAATTAGTCAACAAGAATTTATTGACCTTCTACTATGCACTAGTCACTGGGGTTACAAGAACAAAAATAAATGTCTTTGGGCTGGTAATTCCTTATCTAAGAGGGTAATGACTATGTGGTCTTGGACAAGTCATTTCCCTCTCTAAGCCTCAGTTTTCTCATTTGTGCCTATTAATCTCATGAGGTTATTGAATGGCACATGCTTTGTAAACTATAGAGCACTATATAAAAATCATCTCTCGTTACAGAGACATGTAAGAAGCAGTGTGATATAATGGTTAGAGGAATACCTAGGTTCATGTCTTTCCTTTTACACATATCAGCTGGATGACTGGGCAAATCACTTAGCCTCCTGGCACTCCAGACAGTTCTCTATGACTATGAGTTGGTAATTTATCATTGTTATCATCTGTAAAAATAAGGGAGTTACACTAGTTGATCTCTAAGCTCTGGCATTCTATGTGATGTAATTCCAAGTCTGTGTGTCTCCTACACTAGATAGCAGACTTCAAGAAAGCAGGATCATGCTTTCTCCATTGAGACTTGTAGTTCTTGTTTTGACAAAAAGATTGTTTCCTCCCTTCTGATACACAACAGGAGAAATTCTTGAGGGTAGGGAACTTGTCTTTTCTTCATTAGACTCCTCCACCACAATGTTCAGTCTTGGGCTCTGAATAGGAAATGAGGGGAAAAGGAGAAAGGGAGTCTATATTTTGACCTATTCTTTCAACTTCCCAGAGTCAAGTCAATGACTGTTCCTTTCTAAGTTGCTTGTCTGGTTTCTCGAGGCACTTCTAAATGGGGAAGCTGGTTAAGAAGGGGTCTCCCTATCCACACTTCTCCAGCAAGCTGGGTGTCTTTAATAATTCCTCTATTGACATGCTTTTTCAGCATTTCTTCCTAAAGCTTGAGAAAAAGATCTTTTGGGTGAGTGAGTCTTCCATCTTAGCAGTCTTTCTCCTTTAGGTCTACCATTTTGTTTGCCTAGCACTGACTAGCTCTTTTGGGCAGCTTGATTGTCCATGCTTCTTTTCCAGACAAAGTTTCATGAGACAGCTAAGTGTTACTGAATAAGGAATATAATGGGGGCTTCAGATGGTGCAGCATATTGGGGAAAACATTAGGTAAGAGCCAGAAGATATAGATTTGTAGTCACTTCTTTCTGCATTTCAGTTTTGTCATCTTTAAAATGGACTGGCAGAAAGGGTAGTCTTGGCATCAGGTGGATGTGGGTTTAAATGCTGTCTCTGACATATACTTTCTAAGTAACCCTGTGTAAATCATCTGGCCTCTTGGTGGCCCAAATAACTTTAAAATTATCATCAGTGGAAGGAGTATGCATATAAAGGGTTCCTCAGGGAGATGAAATCATAGGTCTGACACATAACATGCTTACATATATGCATGTATACATGTGACATGCATATATGCACACTTGTACTATCCACCTTGTACAGTGTTGAAAAGGAAAGCACTTTAACAGTCAAGAAGTATGTACTATATAAATATATTATAATAATAATGATAGTTAGTATTTATATAATAGCATTGGTATCTTCTGAAAGTTAAAGAGCCATCATGCTAAGGAAGTAACTGTCCTACTGTACTCATCATCATGGGCCAAACCACATTTGGATTCTGGTGCTTAGTTTTGGGTGCCCCAGTTTTTTGGAAGGACATTGAGAAAGGCACCTGAGATGGCAACAAGCCTTGTGTCCATGTTATATGATGATAAGATGAAGAAATTGGAGACATATCCTGGAGAAGAGAAGAAATGTGAGGGACTGATCCTGTGATCCCCACTCCCCCACCCTTGGTGACATAATTAGAAGCTCTGCTGTAGTAGGAAAGAGGCATTACACTTGTTCTCTTGGGATCTAGAAGGCAAAACCAGGAACAAAAGGCAGAAGTTGCAAAGAGGCAGATTTAGACTTGGATTCAGGATAAACTTCCTAATATTTAGAGCAGTCCAAAACATGGAATGGGTCTCTTCAAGAGCAGGTTCCCCCCAGGGATATGCTGGAACTAGCTCCTTCCTCCTTTCTTCAAGAACTGATTATTATATTTTCAGTGTGAATATTGACACTCCAGAAAGTGGCAAATAATTACAAATAAGGAGTTGGCTTCTTCCTTTGTTTTTTTTTTTTTTTTTTTTTTAACAATCAGGGGTAAGTGACTTGCCCCAGATCACATAGCTAGTAAGTGTGTGATGCTGGATTTGAACTTAGGTTCTCCTGACTCTAGAGCCAGTAGTGCTCTATCCAGTCTGCCACCTACTTGCCACTGCTTGACTTCTTTTTAGGTGATTATCTAGACTTTAGAAAGTGATGGAGAAAATATTAATGATACAGATTAAACTTAAAAGTGTATTGGGCAGACATACTCTACTCCCCCTCCCCAATCATTTATTAAAGCATTCACCAGGGAACCTGTGATTTCCTTTCCCTATAGGTCTTCAAACAGAGGTTGGATGATGGCTTGTCAGATATGGGATCATGGAGATTCATTTTTTTGGCTATGGGCTGGACTAGATGGTTGCTGAAATCCCTTCCCACTATGCAATTCTGTGATTGTGCTATTTGGTTTTAAAAAATTCAAATTGAGCTAGACATATCAGGAGTCCCTGGTTTTTCTTGATCTCCCCTACTGCTTGATCCCAAGGAACTCACCACTTATAAGCAGAAATATGGTAGGAGATCTGACAAGGTTTTTTTTTTTCTTTTAAAGTTTGATTTGCTCAAGTAAAACAGGACTCTGAGTGTAGAGGTAGGAGAAAGGCAAACTTGGAAGAGTAAGGTGTGTGTGTTCATCCTTCGTTGCTGAAGAAGACCATGCCATCAGAGAAATAATGACATGACTTGCACTTGACTTTGTTTTGAGTGAGGGAGGGCTGTGCAGGTCACCAGCCTCACTTCTCCTCCAGAGCCATCTGAATCCAGTGACCAGATATTCATCAGGATGACTGGAGATGAGCCAGGATGAGGCAATTGGGGTTAAGTGACTTGCCCAAGGTGACACAGCTAGTGAGTGTCAGGTGTCTGAGGTGAGATTTGAACTCAGGTCCTCTTGACTCCTGCACTGGTGCTCTCTCCACTGCACCACCTAGCTGCCCCTAAGAGTAAGGTATTTAATCAAATGAAGTACTAGTTCTAAAGCACTTAGCAGAGAGCCAGTCACATAGCAGACACTTAAATAATGCTTGTTTTCACCAGCCCAAACTTAAGGAAGCAATTTGTGGTTCGAAATACAGATGGTTATCAGTAGGCCTAAATTCAAACAAACTTGTCATTAGTCCCTTAGGTAAAAAAGAATAGGATATTGCCTAAGCTCAATGAGAAGTGGACTGGACCCGTCCTTTATAATGTTGACAGCATCACCATTTTTCATTCCAGTGCAATTTTGAACAGCATGAGAGTATTATGTGGGTCAGATCCCAATTACCTGTGGTCATGGCAGATGGGGTTTACTTACATTGGAACTGATCCAACCCCCCTGACTGGGCCTTTAGGTGACCCTCCTGTGAGGCTGGTGAGGGTCAGGGGGACATCTCTGATCTGCATAATCTACCTTTGGAAATAACTCTGGAATGAATCTAGCTTCTAGGAGTTGGGAGAAAAGCATCCATTTGCCTCCCCACTGACAACTACTGACCAGGAATTGGTCATAATTTGGTTCACGGCTCGGAAGATACATTGGGTTCTCAGAACAACCAGTTCTCGATGGAATCTCACTTGAGTGAAACAACTCCATATAAGAAAATCCTATATTGGGTACTAACGGGATGCGGGAGGCCACTGGACTTGGATTGGGAATTTCAAATCCTGCTTCAGACACTAGCTTTATGAACCTGGAAAAACCACTTAATCTTCTTGTGTCTCCATTTCTCCATCTGTAAAATGAAGGGTTTGGACTCTATGACTTCTAGCTCTAAATCTAAAATCCTATAAAACAGAGAGCCTCAGGAACTTATAAGTTAGTTGGGGAAATAAGACATACACACATCAAAGCCAACTTTTGCAAAGGAACATCTAAACAAGTGCCGATTGTCATATATCTTACTCAGTACTGAGGGAGAGGAAAAAAGTACAGTGTTGTGGAACATTAAAATGAGAACGCTTCATAAAGGAAGTCATTTGGAGCAAGTTTCAAAGGCAGGTGTAGATGGCTGACTGGTTCAAGGCACAGAGTGATCTCAGGGCTCTCCCTACCATACTATCAACACCAAACCATGGACAGTGTACACAAAGCATTTAAGCTCTGGTCGTAAAGGGGCCATATAGTCTTAGAATGAAACTGGGCCAGGAGAGGGGCAGATTGTAATTATCCAACAATGGGAACAGTAGGTTAGAAAATGGAGAGGTAAACAGAGGCAGCAACATTGTGAGTGTACTCCTTCCAAAACAAGGAGGGGCAGAGATATGGTGATGAGGGAACACCTGTGCCCAAGGTGCCTGGGGAGGTGGGGGTGGTAATTTTATCCGCCCCCCCCCCCCCCCAATAGATACAGAATGTTTTAACTTTGCTAATTAACTGAACAGCAGGCTGGAGATTTTAGCAGCAGTGGAACATGATGGGGTGGGCCCAACCTCAAATTTCAGTGCAAGCATGCCTGCCTTTATCCTTAGCAGAACATTAGAAGCATCATACTGGACCACATCAGCCAAGGAGCCACTTTCCTGGAATGCCAAGGGCTCAGGATCTCTATCTTCTCTGGCATTCTTCAAAGGCATCAGGTGATCCTATTATTTCAAAAGCCTTTTTTTTTTTTGAAAAGACATTAACCTGAGGTTGCCCTGAAGTTTATAATCTTATAAATCATGTACCTGTTACCAATGGCAGCAACCTAAACTAGAACTGTAAAACTTTCAAAGGATCATAAAGGTAGTGCTGGAAAAAGGACCTTCAGATGCTATCTAGTTTGACCCCCCCTTTTAACAGTTGAGGAAACCGAGGCACAGGGAATAACTTGTCCAAGGTCACACAATCTAATAAACAGTGAAACTAGGACTGAGTCGGACTCATCTGAGTCCTGTCTACTCTAGACTTCTCTGTTCAGAAGATAAAGATTGCCCTTTTTGGTCGGTCATGGTTCAGGGGTCCATGAAATGATAAATTTTACTGTTGAATATATGTCAGGTATGGCAACATACAGATAGAAACATAGTTGAATTATTTAGTTTGGAGATTTTTTTCTTCCTCAAAAATTCCATCGTTTTCCATCACAGATGACAGTGTCTCCTTTTCCCTTTGATGGCAGATCAATTTCCCTGCTACACAGACATTACAGAGATAATTTTTTCTTGCTCCTCTCCACTTAAGAATGAAAAAGGTTTGGCTTTAAGCCAGTCCCTATGAAGCCATGGTATGGGACTCAGTAAAGTCCATTGTTGATTAGTTATGGTCAAGAGAGAACCTGTATGATTTAACGTGATGGATATTCCAACATGGCATACTGTTTCCAGTCAGGGGACGAGGGTTCAAACCTTTCCTCTGCTGCTTACTATCTGTCTGACTTTGGTAAAGTCACTTAAATGCCATAGGATATGTTTCAATTTCCTCATCTGTAAAATGAGAAGGTAGGAATAGATGGTCTCTGAGTGGTTTTCCAGTTCCTTTATTGGTTATCCCAATCTGAGACCCAATGTTTTATGCAACAGTTTCATCGCTTGCTGCTGACCATCCAGAGCTGCTGACAAAATGCCACACATCCTGGTCAAGAGAAATTGATGAGTATTTATTGAGCTCCTATCTTGCACTAGGCACTGTGGGGATATAGAAGTGGAAGTGATGGCCTTTGCCTTCAGGGATCTTACAATCTCACACCAAGTTGAATGATAGGCATTATGAGTGCTATAAGAAGTATAAGAAGAAAGAAAGGGTATGGGATGGACTGGTTGGCAAAGGTTTGCTGAAGGAGGTAAAAAGGTGGGCGGGGCTTTACAGTAGGAATTAATATGGGTGGAATTGAGAAAATGGGAGAAAGGTAACTTCAAAACATTATGGGCAAAGACCATGGAGAACAAACATGGAGTAAGTAGAGGGCACTTAGGAAACCAATGTAAATTTTCTTTCTTCTTGCTACTAAGTTCTCCTTGGGGTTAATGAGTAAGAAAATAGTTATAAGGAGAAAAGGAAGAGATATTGAGCTAAGAATCAAGGGAATGCTATATCTCATCACTTCTATGATCCATCTAGTTTAGTCCTCTGTCACAGGTAGTGACCCAAGGGGTAGCATGTATGTGGAGGATGGTTGTACTTCTGGACATGAAATTCAGAAGGTTAGTGATGTGTCCCCACCATCTCAAATTGCCCTTAATAACCATTTTTTTCCCTTTTGGGGTCCATGCCATAGGTATAGGTGATTTGCTGTGATGAAATGCAAATCAGCACCTGCTCTGTAACAGAGCTATAGATTACTAATGCTTAGGGTACCAAGAGGTTAAGTGAATTATCTAAGGTCACACAGCCAATATCTTTTAGGGGTAGGACATAGGCCTAGATCTTCCTTACTTTGAGGATGCCTGCCTCTCAGAATAATAGTAAAGTCATTATGGGTAAATTTAGAGTTGGGGATAGAGAACAGACCTGTGATTTCTTTGGCATAAGGACTTGCCAGATGAAGAAACATCCTTCGTCAATGCTAATTGGCAACTTCTCTACAATTTATGATCTTAGAGAGTTGCCTAGAGCAATGAATGATCAAGTGACCTGGCCTTTGGAGCAATGGGATAAAACACTGAATTATTTCCTTCAACTCTGCTTCCAGATTCTAGCTGTGTAACCTCAGGAAAGTCATTTAACCTCTGCCTACCTAATTTTCCTCATCTGTAAAATGGGGAAAATATTAGCAACCTAACTTGCAGGGTTATTGTGAGGATAAAATGAGATAATATTTGTAAAACTTTTTGCAAATTTTAAAGTGTGATAGAAATACTAGTTAGTAATAGTAATTGTAGCAGTAGTAGCAGTAGTAGCAGTAGTTGTTATTGTTCAGTTGTGTCCAACTCTTCATGACCCCGTTTGTTTTCTCTGGGCAAAGATACCAAGAGTGGTTTGCCACTTCCTTCTCCAGCTCATGTTGCAGATGAGGAAAATGAGGCAAATAGAGTTAAAGTGACTTGCTCAGGTTCACACAGCTAGTAAGTGTGAGAGGAAAGATTTCAACTCAGGGAAGAGGAATCTTCCTGACCCCAGGCCCTTCATTCTGTCTACTTCTCTTCTTTACTGCCATAGCAGCAGCAGCAGCAGCAGTAGTGGTAGCAGTTCAGAAGTGGGACTTGAACCCGGGTCTTTCTTATTTTGAGGCCAGCTACCTGCTACATCATGACTATCTCTCAGATAAATGGATAGATTTATCTAATTTTTGGAGGGAAGTGGCTTATATTTTCAGACTCCAATGATAATTAAATAGCAGCTGACATGATACAGTACTTTAAGATTCATAAACACTTCACATGCATCATCTAATACTGTCTCTTGGCAGAATAAGTTGCAAAATCTTACTACATGGTGAATAAAGAACTTCTCCAGCCTTTCCTACCTCAAGACTCTTTTCATTGTGGGATCTCTGACATAATATAGTATGTAGCTTCTGTGCTTCTATGTGAATTATTAATTGTTATTGGGTAAATCAAATAACTCAGAATCCAAGAAAGTAATAGATCAGCAGAGACTCTAGCCAGAGGCATGGAGTTTGAGAAATTTGTCTTCATATAGCTGCCTTCCCTCCCTTTGACTGTTTGCGTTTGTCCTTAACTCTGTCAAATCATTCTTGAGGTGCAACAAATAGAATTGTAAATAGTATTTTATGTGTGAGACAAGAGTTTTATATAGAATTCAAGCCAACTCAATTTAGCAAATATGTATTAAGTACCTACTGTTCCTTGTGCTAGGTGCTGGGGAAAGAAATGACTCGATCATTCAAGTGTAGAGTTTATTTTCTACTTGGCTTTTGATTCCTTTTCTGGTGAATCTACCATTTTTTGGCCTTGTTGGTCATAGCATCCCCTTGGACCAGTGTATTTAGGGAATGGCTAAGCATTTTTTGGTGTCATGGACTCTTTTGGAAGACTGATAAATCTTATGGTCCCTTTTCAAAATGATGTATTTAAACAAATAAAAAAAAATATGCATAGAACTGTAAAATAAAGCAATTATATTGAAATGAAATTATCTTAAAAAATTTAATTCACAGATCCCAGATTAAGAACTGCTGGTTAGGTGCTGCAGTGGATAGAGTGCTAGATTTGGAGTTGCGAAGACCTGAATTCAAAGCTGGGTGACACTGGGCAAGTCATATAACTTCTGCCTGCCTCAGTTTCATCAAATATAAAATGGGTACAAATAACAGCATCTATCTTCCAGGGTTATTCTGAGGATAAATGTGAAAATAACTATAAAGTGCTTTGCATAGTTCCTAGCTCATAGTAGGTACTTAATAAATGTTACGTATTATTATCATTATTAATATTTGTAAAGTTCCTGGCACAGAGTAAGCACTTAATAAATGCCCCTTTTCTTTCTTCTCTCTTGTATTTTAATTGATAGCTCATACACATTCTACAATTGATGGGCATCTACTTTGTTTCCAGTTCTTTGCTATTACAAAAGCAAACTTCTCTAAGACATTTGGTTGTATATGGGACCTTTCTACCACTGACCTCCTTGGAGTATATGCCTCGCAGTGGGATCTCTGGGTCCATGGCTATAGCTGTTTTGGTCATTTTCTTAGCATAATTAAAAAAACCTTCCTATACATGCACATGTTAGACTTTAAGCCCTTTGAAGATAGGGACAGTTTCACTTTTGTCTTTGTATTTCCAGCATCTAGCACAGTACCTGATGTATAGTCAACACTTAATAAATGCATGTAGATTGATTTGATTAATTGAAAATTCCATATTGCTTTCCAGAATAACTGAGTCAGTTCATAGCTCCATCAATAGTCATTTAGAGTGCTTCTCTTTCCATAGGTCCTCTGTTATTGACTAGTCCTGTATTTTTTTCATCTTTTGTCAATTTGCTGGATGTGATATGAAACCTTAAACTTGTTTTGATTTTCTATCTCATTATTAACGATTAGGAAAATTCTTCCATATAGTTGTTAATAGTTTGCGATTTTTCTTTTGATTACTTTTTGTTCATATCCTTTATTTATTCATTGGACAAGGGCTTTGGGTGTTAGTTCCATTGACAGCTTGGGTATCAAGCCCTTTGAAAGGGGTACTTCCTATTTAAAAAGAAGGCTAAGGTTAATTCTTTGGCAAAAGGAAGAATTTTTTGGTTAATTCAGATCATTGTGCACAGCTTTGAGCTGTGTGTGACAAGGGAGAATGCTCTACTTAGAAGCAGGAAGCTTCATTCTCAGAAAAGCCTAACTAGAGAACTTAACATTTCCTATCACATCTGAAAACAAGCAGCTCACAAATTAATAAACACATCAATTATAACTGAATGTTATCTGCACATTAAGTGATGAAGATAAGAGGGAGCAAATCGGGTCCTGACAGAATTTGTAATCTAGAAGTGCCTTACCCCCCTCCAACTTGTGTTGCTGTGGATCAGTTGTTTTAGTCATGTCTGACTTTTTGTGACCTCATTTGGGGTTCTCTTGGCAATGATACTGCAGTGCTCTACCATTTTCTTCTTCAGCTCATTTTGTAGATGAGAAAATTGAGGCAAACAGGGTTAAGTGCCTTGCTCAGGGTCACACAGATACTAAGTGTCTGAGGCCAGATTGGAACTCAGGAAGATGAGTCTTCCTGACTTTAGGCCCAACATAAGAGAGTACTAGGTCCTTCTTAAGATTTGTACACAAATAACTAAAATATGTGATAAAAAAACCCCCAAAATGTGATAAATTTGTAAGAGAGAGATGAACAAGATTACACAAGCTTAGCAAAGAGAACTCAATAATGGTATAGAGTTTGTGAGGATTGTTATTTGAGTTGGGCCTTAATGGAGGAGGAAGGTTTCTATAGTAGAAGATAAAATGGGAGAATGTTCAAGAGCTAAGGAATGGAATGAACGGCTATAGGGTAGAAACATGCCTGGCCTATATGGGGACCGAGAATTTATCTAGTTTGGTATGAACACAGAGGCCCTGAAGGGGAGTAATGAGAGAGGGCTGGAAATATAAGGAAATGCCAGATTGTGGAGGGCATTGAATGTCAGCCTAAGCAGTTTTAACTTTATTCAGCAGGCAATGAATAGATAGAGAAAGTTTTGGAGCAGGGGAATGGTCTGATTAAAGCAGGGTTTTGGAAGACTCCTTTGTGTGTAGGGTAGATTGGAGGCAGAAGAGCAAAGAACTGAACGATATGAGAATGGAATGGGTAGGTTTCCCTGGAGAGAAGGTAGAGTGATGGGAGAATTGGGGAATGATGGATGGGATTTGCGGTGTGAGGTTCTGGTGCTTCTGGATGAGGCCAGATTGGTGTTTGGCTCTTTCGGCTGCTCCCTGGGGCAAGGAGCAGGACTTTCTCAGAGAGAGACTCGTTTACTTTCCTAACAGCAAATTGGACAGTTCTCTTAGAGGTCTGGAGGCCAGAAGGCAGGTTTGACTGTTTTCTGAACTACTTTACTGGGGGAAGTAGAATGGAGCCAAAGAAGTGACAAAAAGAGGGGTGGATGGGAAGTAGAAGAGATAAGTGTGCTGTTGCTATTGGAGTAAGGCTGCATTTAATTATGCCTTACGAATTTGTAATTAGTAATATCTTGGACAGGAGTTAACTTTTTAAAAAAATGCATTTTCTAAGAGAACAAAAAAGCATGAACACCATCATGGGAGAAATATTTATTATTTTTAAAGCAGTTAGCAGCATCATTTAAATCCAGATTACCTCTTGCCTGGATTATTGCAATAGGCAACTGTCTAGACTTGATATATCCAGTATGGTGAAGTCTAAGATCTTTTCTCAGAATAATGTTTCTAAATGCATAAGATTACCAACTATATTAAAATATGGTGATAAAAAATTGTGTTTAAGTTTTCAGGCTTCATGCTAAGAACCCCCATTTTTAAGGCTATAAATTTGCAGAGAAAATTCTTACCTACAATGATGAAGGGAACTTCCTCATCTGGGAGCCCCCATATTAATGAAGTCACAGACCTAGTTCCTTTCACTATCCTTATCCCTCTCTCACCATGTGGAAGGTTCTATATTGGGTAGACAAAATGAAAACCAGTCCCTACTTGCAAGGAGCTTCCATTCTACTGGGGGAATGCAAGGTAACAAGTAAGCAGGTAAGTATATACATGACACTTTGAGGAGAAGGGAGAATACTTAGAACCAAGGGTCTTCCCTGATGAAATGAGGCCTGTTGAAGGAAGCTAGCAACGTTTTGAATAAGTTCCAGCCCTAGAAACTGAAGTCTATGGATGGCATCTAATTAAGCTTGATTTTTCATTGTCTGGTTTGAATTCCCTGTTGAGGTCTGAAATGGGTGTTTGGGAAAAGTCATTTTGGGCCCTGGCTCCTTGTCCTCTCATGTGGCTAAATTGTCAGTGGAGCCCTTGGGAGGGGCAAAGAAGGGAGGCATGAGGGAGGTCTCTTTAATTAGATTTGTCCTAGGGAAGGTCTGAAGAGCTGGGGTCTTGAAGAATGAGCATCTTCCTGTTGCCTCCCCATTTCCCTTAGGCCCATGTAGGTGATGGAAGTTGATAATACCTGATGAGGAACAGGTGTTGGCTGGCCTGGGAAGGGGAACACAGCTTCACATTACTCCTTCAGGGAGACGTCCAGGGCTATGAGAGCATGTTGGGATTCTCCCAGAACTTAACCATTTGTAGCCAGCTGGCATCCTGTCAGCAGCCTGTAGTGGTTCAGACTCATTTCAGAGCCAAACTTCCACTAGTTGGCTCTGAGGCCTCTCCACAGCCTTCATTCCCCCTCCCTTCTCCAGTACATAATTGACCCCATCTTCCATTTATTCTTGGTCCAGATTCTCACTTTTGCTCTCTGTTTCTTGTTCGTGGCTCAGCTTCTCTCATCTGTTTAGGAGCCTTCTCATTCTTCACCCTATACAGAGGTTGCCAGCAGAACAGGCAACCTTTTTTTCCATGAACTTGGAGACAATTGGTCCAGGAACTCACCTGGAATGCCTCAATACCTAATACCTTAATACCTTACTACCTTACAGAGTTTCTCTGTTTTTCCTAACCCTACTCAAGACTTACCTCCAAAATTTTTTCTGGGGTTGAGTCACCATTCCCTATCTTAGATTTGCTAGAATTGCCAGTAGATAGAAGACTTCTTTACCTGTTCGGCTTAAGGATGTTCTAGGCAATGAAGTTTCTGGGAAATGAAAAAGAGAACATCCTTGAAAAAAAGTCTGAGACTCTCTACCTACAGGATGCACAGGGCCTGGTACATAGTAGGAACTTAATAAATGCTCCTTGACTCATTGACTCAGGAGATTGGACGGCCTTGGAATATAGACACAGGAGAGTCATCATGAATAGCTACAGACAGAACCACTGTTGGATTCATAAAAGGAAAAACTGTGCAAACAGTCTGGTGTGCTTGGCACTCCCTGAGGGAGCATTGTCACTGGTCCTTGCCCTGAGAGAAATGGGAAAAGCCAATGGGAATGCATTTTCTTTGGGGTATACTGGCACACCTTACCCAAGATATAGGAAGGTCTTTGGCAAAGAATAGAAAAGTTATTCATCTTGGCTCTGCCTCAGGTTGTGGACAGCAATTGAATGGAGCTTATAAGTGTTTCCTTGATAGTTTGGTTCCCCCAAATTCCCAGTTGCTGGTCTCTTCTTCCCTCCGTCCCAAGCCCTGAACAACATGACTTGTTTGTTCTTTGTATATATTTTTGTATATACATTATTTTTTCCAGTAAAATATAAGCTCCTTGAGGGTAGAAACTGCTTCATTTTTGTCCTCGCGTCCCCAAGCATTGAGTCTAGTGCCTGACATACAGTAGAGGCTTGACAAATGTTTGTTGAATTATTGACTGAAAATGAAGGTAACTTTTGACTACCAAGGGAATACGGCACCCTCAACTTTGAGATTAGTAAGCCTGGATGGTTATGGTTTCTCTTATAAAAGAAGCTTGTTGGTTCCACTGACATCCCTTGTCTAAGATGAAAAAGGAAGAATAGAGGATGTGTGAAGAGAATGTAAGATCTTTAAGGGAAGGAGGGGAAATGTTCCTGTTCTTAATTTTAACAGCCTGAATTGAGGAGATAGCCACACTGCTATGCTAAGTCTCTAAATAGGTTGTATTCAGAGAAGGTCACCCAAGAGAAAGTGGGGATCAAAACTGTGCCATACAAATATTGGTTGAAAGAATTTGTAATTTTTAGCCTGAAAAAGAGAAAAAATTGTGTGCATGTGTGTGTGTGTGTGTGTGTGTGTGTGTGTGTGTGTGTGTGTGTGGTGGGGAGGAAGGCATAGCAACCCTTTAAAAATGAAGGTGGTGGTCCTAGAGGCCAGAAGGGTGGATAGTGGGTAGAATCTATAAAGAGGCAGATTTAGTCTTGATATCAGGGAGTAAAAAGCCCTTCTAACGATTAGTGAGGATTGCCTGTGAAGGTAGAGAGTTCCCCATCACCACATGTCTTCAAGTGCAGGCTAAATGATCATTCATCAGGGATGTGCAACAGGTTATAGCTAAATTAGGCAGGGATATTGGATGAGGTGACTCCTTAGGTCCTTTACAACTCTGAGGTTTTGTGATTCTGTGAATTCCCTGGAGTAGAGGGGCAGCTAGTGACTTGGACCTGAGTTCAAATTCAGCCTCAGGCAAACAGACCCTCAGCAAGTCAATTACCTGTTTGCTTCAGTCTCCTTAACTGTAAAATGGGGATAATAATAGCACCTACTTCCCAGGGTTGTTGTGAAGAGCAAATGAGATAACAATTGTAAAGCCCTGGCACGTAGTAGGCATTATATAAACATTGACCATCCCTCTTTGGAGCTAGGCTATTCTATTCTAGCAGCCCCAACATGAACAGTGAAGACTGCCTTGATTCACTCCTGGAATAAGGATTATACATTTAATCCAGAAAGAGCCCTGGATCTGGGGATCAGAAACGTGGATTTACCGCACCCTCTGCTACCTACTTCCTTTTGTGACCTTGAAAAAGTCATGTTATTTCTCTGGGTCCCCAGTTTTCTCATCAGTCAGATGAGAGGGGGTGGGTTAGATGATCTCTAAGGATTCTCCCAGCTGTGAATTCTCTGATCCCTGGTCTGCCCCATCCCCACCCTCACCCCCACCCCCCTGCAGTCCCTGAACTAGTCCCTAAGAGAGGAGGCAGGAAGTGAGGAGACAGATGTCAGGCAGAGGCTCCAAGCCTGTGATCTTCCTGCATCTATCCCACTGAGGCCGATAGAAGAGGGGCCATGCTTCCAGGGGCGCATCTGTGTCATGTTTCAAAGAGAAACAAGGATGAATACCCGGAAGGAATCAGGAGGGGATGGGATTCTGAGGGAGTGGATCAGGACTGTTATTGTAAAAGCATGTTAATTAGGGGATTGGGGGTACAACGTGCTGGCCTAGAGTTCTCTGCCTCGGATGCCATGATTCTTCCCTTCCCACACATCTGGCACTGGGTTGGGCTACTGCCCTTTCAGTCCAAAGGCTGCGCATTTTCTTCTTTCATTTCGCCCTCCACTTGTGGTCCAGGACCCCTGCCTCCAGGCCCCCAACAAGAATGCCATTAGGTCTCAGAAGGAACTTCCCCACTGTGAGCGTGATTGAAGACTTTGCCATAGAATACTGTGGGAGGCTGAAGGATTTCTGTGGAGGTCTTCACCAACATTTAACAACAACAACAATGAAAACCCAGCTTATTACTCATTGTTAAATAATGATCGTGATCAAGGAGGAGTAGATGAGGGGCATCATTAAGGAGGAGGAATGGAGTTCAGTCCTCCGCTTTGTGTCTCACCCATTCAGGGTTGGATTAGTCTGTTAATGGCTCTTGCTACTTTATTTTATGAACCTGAAAAATGTCAATTATCAGCTTAGTGCCCTAAATGGAAAGTGGAGATGAAAGTGCTTGGAGCTTTAGGATCAGAAGGTTATCTATCTACACTGACCTTTGGCTCCTGTGGATACAAAATATGATGTAGTGTGTGTGTGTGTGTGTGTGTGTGTGTGTGTGTGTGTGTGTGTGTGTGTGTGTGTGTGTGTGTGTGTGCGAGAGAGAGAGAGAGAGAGAGAGAGAGAGAGAGAGAGAGAGAGAGAGAGAGAGAGAAACAGAGACAGAGACAGACAGAGACACACAGAGACAGGGACAGACAGAGAGAAAGAGAAAATTAAAAAAGAGAGACACAGAGACAAAGTGAGAGGGAAACAAAGATACACAGAGAGAAACAGAGACAGAGACACACACAGAGATGAGAGACAGAAAGAACTGGGGAGGAAAAGAGAGTATGTATGAGACTGACACTATTTTTCTCTTTTAGGAGTAGGAGGAATAGCGGTGACTTGAGTCCTTAGAAACTTTTACCTTTGGCTTGTCATTATATCAATCTCTAGTTCAGACCCTTGTCTTTTCTTGCTTGTATCATTGCAATAGTATCCTTGCCTTTTCAAGTTCATGCCCGAAGCATCTGCCAAAATAATCTTGGGAAGTGTATATCTAAGTGGGCTACTCCACTGTTTAAGAACCTGCTGTGGCTCCCTACTTCCTCTAGCTTAAAATACAAAGTACTTGGCTTGGCATTTAAAGCTTTAGTCTACCTATCTAGTATTATTGTGTATTACTCTGATTCCTGAACTGTTCTTTTTGACCAACATGGTCTACTTCCTGTTTTCAGAACTTGGAACTTTGTCTCCAGGTCCCTGTGCCCCTCCTCCACCCTACTGCCTCTTAAAATTCCTTGCTTCCTTTCAAGACTCAACCTGGGGGGCAATTCCATAGGAAGCCTTTCTAGCTCTGCTAGTTGCCAGTATCCCTCCCTTCCCCTCAAATTCTCATACATGTGCTTACCTATATATCTGCTATATCTGTAGGGGAGAAGGTAAGCTTCCTAAGGTGGGGGGACACTTTTCCCTTTGTCTTTGAACCCTTAGTGCCCACCATCATGCCTTCCACACTTACTAAATGCCTGTCTGATTGAACTCTGGTGTGGAGTCATGAAACATGCATTTGTCCTTCCCGGCAGGATCAGGTCGGGTGGGGGCAGGCTGAGACCTTGGTTGGGGATGAGGTATGGTCCCCTTTTCTGACTCACTGCCTTTCATGTTCTGCAGGTTCTTTTCGAAATGATGGTTTGAAAGCTGCTGATGTCCTCCCTACCCTAAAGGAAAAAGTGGCCTTTGTGTCAGGTGAGTGCTGGGTGCCCCTTCTATTAAAACAGAATGAAATAGAAGTGGGGGAGGGGGGAAGGAACTGTTCATTAACCTCTCAGAGGCAGAGACTGAAAAACTGACAAGGATTTGGGAATTCTTATTCATCTGTTCTTTGGGGAATTAATTCTTTAGCCCTGTACCCATCCATAGCCTTTCCTTTAAAGGCCCCTAAACCACAACCAGCTAACTTTCTTGAATAGAATTCAAAATCCTTCCCCCAAGGGGATACCTACCCAATTTCAACTGACTGTCAGGTCACTGAAAAATGGTCCTCTCTTTTAGTCCTTTTAGAGACTAGACCACTTGGGCAAATTAGCCAGGATTATTAAAGATGAGTGCTCAGAGGACACCTCCCCTTCTCCTACCCCTGCACCCCCCCCCCATCCTAGATAGAGACATATAAACTCATTCTTTTTTGTTGTTGTTAATTTTTAATTTATATTGATAAACTTTTGTTTATATACTAACTTCATTTTAATATATCTCTCCCCCTCCCTTATCCAGTGAACTTGTTACAAGGAGGGAGGAAAGAGAGGGAAGAAAGAAAAAAAAAAGGAAGGAAGGAAGGAAGGAAAGAAAGAAAGAGGAGGAAGGAAAGGAGGAAGAGGCAGAAGTGAGGGAGGGAGAGAAGAAAGGGGGAAGGAAGGAAGGAGGGAGGGAGGAAAGCAATTCAGCAGTGCTGACCAATGTATCAGTGAAGTCTGACAGACTCCACACCCACAGGGAAGCAGCTATATTTTTTCCTTCCTTATTTAGGGAAAAGTTTGAACATTAATAAGTCTTTGGCTTCATTTTGTTGTTGTTTTTCTTTCCATTTATGTTACTGTATGTGGTCATTATGTAGAGTGTCTTCCTGGTTCTGCTATTTCAGTCTTCATCCTTCATATAAGTATTCCTGTGAGTCTCTGAATTCTTCACTTTCATCATTTCCGATGGCACAGCAATGTATTCACAGACCACAATTTCCTTAGCCGTGTTATAATCAATGGGTATCTATTTTGTTTCCACTTCCTTGCTACCACAAAAAGTAAATATTTAGAGTATATGGGACCTTTATTTATTACTTTGACCTATCTTGAGATATATCTAGCAATGGGACCTCTCTGTCAAAGAGGATGGACATTTAGTCACTTTCTCAGTAAAATGTGTTTTTATTGTTAAAGACACATCCTAAGTGTATTCCATGGGAAGCATCCTGTGGGAGCCACTGTCTTCTTTTGAGGTGAGTGAGATTTGTGAAGGGTAACTCAGAGAAATGCAGTTACATTTAAATACTGCACATTCATTATAACTAGGTCCCAATTAGTGGGGATAAAGAAGTCTGTGGAGTGATCACATTATTTGAACTTTCACAGCCTATTTCCATTGGGCTAGGACCAATATCCATATTTTACATAATTATAACTGAATAGTGAAAATTCCTATACATAGATCGTGGGACTCATTGTTTACACTAGTCAGGACCTGACGTAAAACTGCAGTTAGTACAGCTTAACTCTGGAAGAAGGGAGACTAAATGATCTCTCTGGGGGTCTTTCAAAACAACAAGTCCCCCCTCCCAATTCCTACAGCAGATCTCAGCTCTGCAGAAGATGACGCCCGAAGAGCCTTTGCATCTGGAAGAGTCTATTCATTCAGTCTAGCCCATCCCAATGGCTAAATTTGGGTTCAGATTGATGGTGGCTCAGAGTGGGAGGAGATGAGTGACTTTCTTGAGTGGTCTCCCAACCCCATTCCTGACCTTCACTTTTCTCCTTATAGTATCTTCCAAACAAATTCCCTACAGCTTCTCCTTTTCCTTCATTTCCTACACTGGGAGTTTTGTCTTCCTAATAAGAAGTGACCAACACTCAACTGGGCATTAGCTTCACTCCCTGTTTCCCACTCCCCTGACTGACACTTCCATTCATTGAAGTTTTATTGATTTCTTGACAAGATTTGTAATATAACGTTGAGAAGAAAGGATAGTGTTCTGGGGCAAGGTAGTGTGGTATAGCATACAGGGGACCTGACTTGAGAATTTCAGAATCCTGGATCTAGTTCTTACTACCTGTGAGCAAATCATTGAACTTCTCTGGGTCTCAGTTTCTTCATCTGTAAAATAAGGGTATGGGACTAGTAGGACTCTAGGGTCCCTTTCAGCTCTCTATATATGACCTATCATCAAGCTATAACACTCTAGACTTGTCTTTTCTAGCATGGGGGTGGGGGGGAGGAAGCCAGATGGTGAGGACAGAGGGTGAATGTGGCAGAAGGAATAAACACCCATCAATTACTGTTTTCCCACCTGGTCTGAGGTGTCAGAAATAAATAAGAAACAAATAATTTAGAACATAGGAGTGACATAAGAACAGAAGACAGACCATAGAAGAAGGGTGGTTGGAAAGCAGGTACATCCCTACACCCCACACACATTGGAAACAAGGAATGAACTGTATTTCTGAACACATGGAGAGTCAACTTTTGCTTTGAAGGATAATGGAATTAGGGGATTTAAGATGTGTCTCTGCCACTTCCTAGACATAGGATCTTTGAGAAATCACTTGGTCTCTCTGAGATTCAGTTTTTTTTTTCACCTGAAAAGTGGGGATCCCTGTGCTAACCACTTCAAGAAGTTGTTGGTGGGCGTGTATCCAAGTTCTGGATTGATGCTTACTTATCCTCTTAGGTTAACGAGGAGGGTAACCAGGAACCCAGGCTGCCATTTCCTTGTCAACACACAAAAAAGGGGCATATTCACAGGCTAGTGGCCTCACTCTCATGCCTTCAGGCACATAGTCCAGGGCCTTCTGTAATAGTCCTTTACTCCATCTTTCTTGATGAGATCACCTGTCTTTTAGCTCAGACATCCTCCTTGCAGAGTTGGTCAGTTTTCATTGGTGCTTCTGTAATTCCTCACACATGTAATGTTCTACTTCCTCCTCCACCCACTTACGCACTTTCCAGTTGATGTGGCACCATCTTCTTGCACAGAAAATGATTCAGTTAGATTCATCAGGCATTTAATGCTGTAGCTGTTGAGTTGTTTCAGTCATGTCCAACTCTTCTTTATCCCATCTGGGGTTTTCTTGGTAGAGTTACTGGAAATTTTGCCATTTCCTTTTCCAGTTCATTTTACAGATGAGGAAACTGATGTAAATAGGGTTAAATTACTCACCCAAGATCTCAAAACTAGTAAATGTCTGAGGTCAGATTCGAACTCAGAAAGATGAGTCTTCTTGACTCCAGGTCCAGCACTCTATTCATTGTGCCACCTAGCTGCATTTCATAAGCACTTGGTATTACTAGGCATTGGGAATCAAAGATGAAAGATGGAAAACAGCGTGGCTCCTGCTTTCACAGAGCTTATGATTTTATGGTGGAAATCTAACATGGATACATATAAGCATGATTCAATGCCAGATGTGAAAAGAGCAAAGGAGAGATCCAGACAAAGCATGATAAGAAAATTGCAAGAGGGATAGAATGCTTAGAGCTGGGAGCCAAGGGAGTGGAGAGGCAAAATCTAGGAAGATTTTCTGAAAGAAGAGGAAATTTAGAATTGCTCAGGGAAAGTAACTAAAATGTCCATGTCTTTTGATCTAGAGATCCCGCTGCTAAGCAGATACCCAAAGGAAGTTAAATTAGAGAGCTGATAAAGTTTGTAGTTGCCCTTTTTGTAAGCACAAAGGATTGAAAATAAAAAAGATTATCATCCGTTGAGGAATGGCTCAATAAATTGTGGTGCATGAATGTAACTGAATATTATTTTGCTGTAAGAAATTAGGAAAATGAAGAAAGCAAAGAAGTATAGCATGACTCACATAGACTGATACCCAATGACAGATGAGGAAAATTTTGAGACCCAGTCCATTCACATGAATCACAACAAAAGACAAAACTGAATGCTATATAATTATAATGACAAAGATTGTCTTAGGATCATAGAAAAGGAAACTTCAAGTAAATCTGGTAAATCTAGTAAAATATCTCAGTTTGCAAGTTAGGAAACTGGGGCCCAGCAAAGGGAAATGACTTGCCTAAGGTCAGTCAGAACCAGGATGCAAACTCAGATCCACTGACTCAAAATGTAGCATACTTTCCATTGCGCCATGCTGCCCTCAAAGAAGAGATGGGAAAATACACTTCCCTCTCTGCTGTGCAGAAGTGGGGGACTATGGGAATGGAACACAGCATTTATGGTCAGATTCAGTTGATGTTCATTGGCTTTAATGAACATTTTGTTCTTCTTTATATTTTGAAATAAGAGGTAACTTGATGGGTATGGGAATGGAGAATGATGCATTTGAAAATAAAGGTGATATAAAAACAAGACATCAATAAGTGTTTTTAAAAGGATATAAGAGGAACTTCTGCATGTGGAACTTATGAGTATACCTGGGGAGTTAAATATATAATATTTATATTATATATGTATATATTTATGATATAAATATATAAAATTTTCTTTTAATACTGATGTTTTAAAATTTTTATCATTTTTAAAATTTTTCTGTAAGTACTGATTTTTATTATTTTTTTAAAAAATCTTTAAATATGAATTTTTATTATTTTTAAAATGTTTTTTATTTAAATACTGATTTTTCACTTCTACAGTTTACTCAGTAAATATCTATCTCAGGACAAAATAAAACCCTCCTGACAACTAGGAAAGCACATTTGATTTCTGAGAAATAGGCAAAATACAGACTCTTATCCTTGAGAATGGCTTTAGAAATGAAAGAGCTATCAATCTATCAAAGATAGGTTAAATGCCCTTCTGCTGAACAAAATGTCCTTGGGGAATCCAATACAATCTTAAGGGTGTATGATTTAATGATAAGATAACATTTTGATGTCTGTGGCCTCACCCCAATCCTTGTAAACTTCCCTAACCAAATACTACAGGGAGAGAAGAGATAGGTGGAGACATTGTTCGCAGTGAATAGACTAGGTCTCAAAATTTTCCTCATGTGTAAAATGGGCCTAATAATACTTGTTAATGCAAGTATTAACTGTACACTTACCTCAGTGAGTTGTTTGGAGAGAGATTATGTTTATTAAATGCATTGCAAAGCTTAAAATACCACAGAAAAGTGTCATCATTATTGTTACTGCTACGACTGCTGCCATGACTGCTAAAATCAGGGAATTGTAGTGTCACAGATTTAGAAGTGAGAAGGGACTTTAAAAGTCATAGAAGAAATGTCGAAATACGTTTGATATGATTGTACATGTATAGCCTATGTCACATGTCGCATGTTGCATGCTGTCTTGGGGAAGTGGGAAGGAAGGGGGAAAAATTTAGAACTCAAAATTTTATAAAAGTGAACGTTGAAAACCAACAATTAATTAATTAATTTAAAAACAAAAACTCAAGAGTCCAAACCCCTCATTCTGAACTGGAGGAAACAGAGACCCAGAGAGGCTGCCTTGTCTAAAGCCACATTGTAGAAGAATCAGAATTCAAACCCAAGTCTTTTGATTCCAGTTCTCCTATCCTGTGTACTCCACCTCCTTCCACTTCCAGGAAGGACCCCAATATAACCAACTTGAGAAAGAATCAGAGCTTTCCTGACCTCAAAGGCAACAAATATTTATTAGGGGCTAGTTATATGCATGACACTTTGCTCAATGCAAACCTAAAGGATGACAGTCCCAGCCCTCAAGGAGTCTATAATACAATGATAGTAACAACACACAAAAGGCAGTTGAAAAATTGGGGGTGGGGAGGGGTGGGTGGGAAGGGAAGAGGTAGCCACTTGGAGACCTGGTATTGAGGGCCAGAGAGTCTGACGCAGAGGGAGAAGATTCAAGATTGATCAGCCTGAATCCCTCCCAAAATAGAGACCCAGGAGGAACTCATTCTTGGGAGAAGGGGGTGGGCAGGATGGAGAGATGTTCCAGGTGAGGAGACCACACAGTAATATTAATGATTTCCAGAAGAATTTCTAAAACTTCCCTTGATCATGTATTCAAAGTTCTGCTAGGATGTGATCAATATTCTAGGGTGAGGCAGTATAGTACAAAGGTTATTAAATAATTTCTAAAGTCAGAGGGCAGCTAGATGATAAAGTGAGTAGAGTGGCAGACCTGGAGTCAAGAACTCATCTTCCTGAGTTCAAATCTGGCCTCAGACACTTACTAGCTGTGTGACCCTAGGCAAGTCACCTCAATTTCCTCATCCTCATTCTCATTTCTTCATCAGTAAGCTTGAGAAGAAAATGGGAAACCACTCCAGTATCACTGCCAAACAGAAAATAAAAACAAAGGTCCATTCCCCCTCTAAATGTATGTCACTACAATTCTCTGATTTTGGTAGTAAGCAGAAATTAACACTAGTAGTGATAGCAGCAGTAGCAGTAACAATAGATGATGACATGTTTACGTGGTGTTTTAAGGTTTGCGAAGAATCGTACAGGACTGAAATGTTCAACAACAAGAAAAAGTCAGAGGACCTGGATTTGAATCCTGACTGTCATTTAGCACTTGAGTGACCATAGAGACTTTTCAGTTGGCCTAGATTTCCTCATCTGTCATGAAGTCAAATGCAGGGTTTGGACTAGGTGAACTTCAAGGTCTCATCTACCCAAATTCTATCTTCTGCTGCCCCAGCTTCCCCAAGTCAGACCCAAAGCATTGGTGGCCACGCTTGTTCTTTGGGAAATGAGTCATCCATTCAATATAACTCATCTGAGATCCCCAGAGCACTTAGTAAGGTTCTCTCATGACACAATCATCTGAGACCTGCTTCAGGAGGCCATGAAGAAGTTAGTAAAACCAGTGCTGAGCCTTCAGGGTGAATTGTAGCATCATCTCTGCCCCTACTCCTTCCTAGAAATTTTTAGAAATCAGAACCTGCTTCCCGTCACCCCCACCCAATCTTGTTCTCCAGTTTTCAAGCCATTTCCACTCAACCTCTGAGAGTAGGCTGGCTATTTAAGCAGGGGAGTTGTTGTGCTGGTTTTTACCTCTTCTCCCCTTTCTTCCTAAAGAGTTCCTGGGGCACTTTGGTCATCCACCCATACAGTCTCTCAGTTTTGATCCCAGACATCTTGTGCAATGCCTTCTGAAATGGCTGTGCTTCACAATCTTGGGTTATAATTTTAAGGGAGGCAAAAGCAAAATGCCAACCACGAAATTATAGGATTTTAGCTAGGTAGCTCAGTAGATAGAGAGCTGTTAATCTCAGAGTCAGGAAGATAGAGTTCAAATCCCACCTCAGATAGTTATCAGTTATGAGACCTTGAGCAAGTCAACTAATTTCTCTCAGCCTCAGTCACCTTGACTGTAAAATAAGTCAGATGGACTGAATGGCCGCTAAGGTGCCTTCTAGGTTGAAATCTGTTATTCTGTGATTTTACAGGGCTAGAAGTGACCTCAAGAGACCTTCTAGTCCAAAATAAAGCAGACAAAAACCATAGTTTTCACTTCCCAAGTCACCCATGTGCTTTTGGACAGCAAGGTAATTGTGTTTGCTTGCTATTCAGTGAAAACTAATAAACTCTGAACAGCCAGTAAGAGAAAAAAGCCACTCCGTGGGCTGAGAAGCTTTTTAGAAGTTACTAAATTAATCTAATGACACAGATCAAGGGGCATGTGAGGATTGTTATTACCTCCACTTTACAGGTAGGGAAACCAGGCATAGAAGGGGACCAAACTGTGCTTTTCTAGATTTGCACGGGCAGCGTGGGTGTCTCTTGCTGTTTTCACATTGTAGATGCTCAGTGCCCACCCAGTAACATGAAAGGGTTAAGGACCCTGCTTTCGGGTCTGAGCTGCTGCCCCCAAGCAGTGTTCTCTGGCTCAGAAAGTCTGGGGGCGGAGGGTGGGACTTTGGCCTTCTTGGAGTTTGCTGGATGCTGAACATATTTACAACCTTATGGAAACAAGTTTGACAGTTCCTTCGACCCCTGTGGCAGACCTCCTCTGTTGTACAGAAGGACTCTAGTTTCGTGGGTCGAGTAAACCAGCTCCCCTAGGGCTCAGGTCTGGTTCCCTGAGGCTAAACAGTTGGATTCTGTGGGAGCTCAAGAACACCCATTCCTGGGGCTGTAGAGGGGCTTCTGGGAAACCCAAGAAATTTCCTACCAAATCCTACCTAACCACCAGAGCAGCAGCAATTGTCAGAAGTCACCTAAGAAGGAAAATCTTGAATCAGCATGTTGATGCAATGGAGATTATTGTGTGACCCTGGACAAATGAGTCAGTCAATCAACCAACATTTATAAGTGGCCATACTGTGTGCCACACACCATGCTAAGCATCAAGATTACAAAGAAAGACTGAAAATAATCCCCTGTTCTCAAGGAACTCCCATTCTAATGAAGAAGATGACACGCAGGCATCTATGGCCATACCAGAAAAATATAATAGAAATAGGAAATAGCCTTGGAGGGGAAGCCACTGTTGAGGGTGGAGGGTAAAGGGTGGAAAGGCCTTCCAGGGTAGGTGGAATTTGAAGCCAGCAGGTAGACATGAGGAGTGAGAGCATTCCAGGCAAGAGGATGGCTTATTTAAAAGGCACAGATTCAGAGAATAGCATGTGCTGTGTGAGGAAAAGAAAAAAGGCTGGTATTGCTACAGAGTGTGTGAGGAAGAATTAAGATGAAAAACAATAGCTAGCATTTATATATCACTTTAAGGTTTGCAAAGTACTTTATACATATTATCTCATTTTATCCTCACAGCAACCCTATGAGGTAGGCTTATTTTCATTTTATTATTATTAAAATATTCATTATTCTCATTTACAGATGAAAAATATGAGAAGGGAAGAGGTTAAATGACTTGCCCAGAGTCCCATAGCTAGGAAGTATCTGAGGCAGAATTTAGATTCAGGTCTTCCTGACTCCAAGCCCAACACTGTCCATTATACCACCTGGAATACTAGAAAAGTACTTATCCTCTCTTGAGGCTCAGTTTACTTACCTGTAAATTAAGCTAAAGTTGACCTAAATGATGGCTGAGATCCTAGGTGGTATAATGGATAGAATGTCAGGCCTGGAATCCAACCTCAGTCTCTTACTAGCTGTGGAACCCTGGGCAAGTCACTTCACCTCTGTTTACCTCAGTTTCCTTATCTGCAAAATGGGGATACTAGTCCCTGTCTCCCAGACATGTTGTGAGGATGAATTGAGATACTAATTGTAAAGCCCTTATTGCAGATCTTGGGACATAGTGAGTGTTGTATAAATATTATTGTTTATTATTATCATTACTAAATCTATGATCCAAATTTACTACCAACATGAATTTGAACAAATAGCCTAATGGCTCTGGGCTTCAGGTTCCTGAAGGGTTGGACCAGACTAGCTCGAGGGTCTCGTCTAGCTCTGAATTTGTGACTCTAAAAGATCAAGGCTTGGGTGAGGAAGTGGCTTTTCAGTTCTTCTAAGCATACATTTCATTTCATTCAATTCTTTCTGAGTGGTTAAAAACCCTCATTATTGCTTTTCCCTTTACCGTGTTTCCCCCTCTCCCCTTTCCCCACCTCTGCCCTGATACACACATTTATGACCTGACATGCAGGAATTAGTTGGATAGTAGTCAGGCCTATGGATAGATCCAGGATTTATCATTCATATGCCCTAGGCAAATTTGAAAATTGCAATCCCTATGTTACTGTCCACTGGAGACTTTAAGCCTTCACTTCAGCAGAAAATTAATACCTATGGGCTATGAAAATGAAATTTACCAGTGTTAAAACCATGTATATTTATGAAAAGTCATGTTCAAAGGTGTCTCTCTTGCTCCTCCAGTGTGTCTCACCCACGGTGATTGCATACTTTGCCTACCATTAATCCCTGCACAGTTTACATCTTGGAGGCTGGGGATGTAAAGATAACTAAGTCATGGCTCTTGCCCACAAGGAACTCAGTGTCTAGAAGGGAGATCCATGTCCTAATGAAACCAGTACATGAATCTCTCCAGTACAAAAGAGAATACAAGTCAAGTCCACCTGCTGGTGACTTGGCTAAGGGCCTGCTGCTCCAGGTTCCATGTATCAGTGATACAAAGAAAGACCAAAGATAGTCCCTGCCTTCAAGGGCCTTATAGTCTAAGGGGAGGTCAACATGCAGGCAACTATATTCAAACAAGATAAAAACAGGATAAACTAGAGACAATTAACTGAGAAGAAGGCATTAGTGTTCAAGGGGATTGGAGAAGGCTTCTTGAAGGAAATGAAATTTTAGATTGCACTTGAAGGAATCAAAGGAGGCTAGGAGATGGACATAAGGGAGAGCATTAGGGATTCAGGCAGCCAGGTGAAAATGCTAAAAGGCAGGAGTTGGAGTGTTTTGTGTGAGGGACAGACAGCAAGGAGCCCAGGATCATTGGATTACACAGGATAAGGAGGTAGAGAGGAAGGGAGATGGAAGAAGACTGGAAATGCCAAAAAAAGGAAAGTTTATGACTAGTTTTACAATGCAAAGTTCAGGTATCATAGACGGTATGAAACTCAGGGGATGGGGAACTTGCAGCCTCAAGGCCACATGTGGTCCTCAAGTGCGGCTTTTTGATTAAATTCAAGTTTTACAGAACAAATCCTTTTATTAAGGGAGGATTTTTTCTGTGAAGTTCAGATTCAGTCAAAGGGCTGCACTTGAGTACCTAGAGCGCCCCATGTGACCTCGCAGCTGTAGGTTCCCCACCCCTGAATAAGTGAATAGAAGGAGGGGGGCTGAGAATATGTTGGAGTCAGTGCCAGAGCTTCCAAGTAATTGAGACCTCAGACTTGTATGCTCCTATTGTCTATTTTGAGAGAATGGGAGATATAGCTGTGGAACCTCATATGTCCTAATATACACACGTTATCAAACTGAAAGAGGCAGGTTGGGATCATGGAGAGAGGGTTTGACTTGAAGCCAGGAAGACCTCAGTTCAAATTGCATCGCTGACATTTATTATTGGCTCTGCAACTGTGGGAAAATCATTAAACTTCTCTGAGCCCCAGGAACTACAAATTATTGATGGATTATGATCTGTCAGTGAGAGGAGTCCCCATCCTGAAGAAATCATAGATCTTTGATGTATTTTATGTGATAGAATCATGTTATCATCAGACACATAAAACGATCTTTTATACAAATCATTTTATATAAAAAGCTTTTCTTTTGCTTAAGGAAATGTTACCTCCACCCTTCTATCCATGGCAGTATTATTAGTAGAGTAAACACTAAATTTGGAGTCAGGGGACCCTGGTTTACATCCTGACTTGTACTTACTGTGTGACCTTGGGCTAGTCACTTCAGTGTTCTCAGCCTTATTTTCCTCTTCTGGAAAATGGGGTTGGATTAGGCTGTCTCTCAAATTTCTTCTAGCTCAGATATCCTAAGACATAATAATACTACTGGTCTATAGCATTGGAAATGGGCTAGCTAAGATTGCTCATCCCGTTCCCTTCTTCACCAAGGATGAACATTTGTGAGAGGGTTTACTGACGATGGAGGGGTAGTCTGTGGTTATATGATGAACTTTTCCTCTCAGTGGAGGGGTAGATTCAAAGCTCTGGCCTCATCAGCACAGCTCTCTAATCTACTGAGCTAATTATCCCTGTTCCTGGATCATGATAGATGATTAACACTTTGAATATCCCCATTTCTGATAAAAATTCTTAGATTCCTCCATTAGGAATGACAAATAGGACCTCAGGTGGGGCAAATAAATGGGCTTATGAGAAAGACTTGTGAGAAAGATTGAGCTTGTCTTCCTCGGACATGGAAAACTCCAAATCTCTCAGCAGTTTTATCTGCTAGCTAGTTGCTTTATGACGGTTTCTTACACTTGCAGTTCGTCAAGAACTGAGCAGTATTGACTAGGCACACATCTCAGAACCAGCCAAAAGGAATGGAAGTGGGGGTAAAATTTCCAGTTATTCAGGCTTATAGAAGGGCACAGTGGGCAGGACATTAGAGAATACCTTGGCTGATCCCCTTATTTTGCAGATGAAGAAACAGAGGTCCAGAGGAGGGAATTCTGTAATGTAGAGTTGCAGAACTAGTTAGTAGCAGGGATTGGACCAGTATCTAGGTGCCTCTTTTCCCAGCATAGACTCTGTACCATAAGGCTTCTATGAGTTCATTGCAATCCCTTGATTTCCCCTGCAAAGAATGTGGTGGTGCCCTCTTTTTATATTTTTATACCCTCCCAATCAAGCCCCTCAAGCCCCTGGATTTAGAATTGGAAGAGACTTTTGAGGCCACGTAGTTCAATCAATTAATTTTATAGTTAGGAAAACCAAGGCCTCCAAGAGGTTAAATAACATGCCAAAGTGACATAGGTAGTTAAGTATCAGAGGTGGGATTTGAACTCAGGTTCTTATTCTACTAACTCCCACAGATGCTACTCTATGAAAGACAAATACTTTTTACCAGTCTTAGAAATGTTTCATTTTGTTATATTGGATGGCTCTCTGGGAGGGGGAAGGGGAAGAATACTGGGGATAACTATGAAGATGTAACACACAGATGACATCAATAAAAATTATTTTTTTAAAAAAGAATACAAATAAAGAAATGCTAGGGAAGGTGGAAGAAATGCTAGGGAAAGTGGCCTAGCTCTACCAGATCTTAAATTGTATTATAAAGCAACAATTATCAAAACCACTTGTTACTGGCTAAGAAACAGAAGGGTAGACCAGTGGAATAAGTTAGGTACTCAAGACACAGTAGTCAATGAATATAGCAATCTACTGTTTGATAAATACAAGGATCCCAGCTTCTGGGATGAGAACTCACTGTTTGACAAAAATTGTTGGGAAAACTGGATAACACTGTGGCAGAAACTGGGCATAGACACTGTACACAAGAATAAAGTCCAAATGGGTACATGATCTAGGTATAAAGATTGATACTATAAACAGATTAGTGGAGCAAGGAATAGCATATGCTTCTTCTTATGGAAAAGGGAAGAATTTTAGACTAAACAAGAGATAGAAAACAGTATGAGGTGCAAAATGGATAATTTTCATTACATTAAATTGAAAAGTTTTTACACAAACCAACTCAACGGAACCAAGATTAGGAAGGAAACAGAAAACTGGGAAAGAATTTTTGCAATTAGCGTCTGTGACAAAGGTCTCATTTCTAAAATATATAGAGAACGGAGTCCAATGTACAAGAATACAAGTCATTCCCCAATTGATAAATGGTCAAAGGATATGAACAAGCAGTTTGCAGAGGAAGAAATTAAAGCTATCTATAGTCATACGAAAAAATGCTCTAAATCAGTATTGATTAGAGGGATGCAACTTAAAACAACTCTGAGATACCACATCACACCTATCAGATTGGCTAACATGACAAAACAGGATGATGGTAAATGTTGGAGATGTAGGAGAGTTGGAGCACTAACTCATTGTTGGTGGAGCTGTGAGCTGGTCTAACCATTCCGGAGAGCAATTTGGAACTATGCCCAAAGGGCTACAAAAAGGTGCATACCCTTTGACCCAGCAATATTGCTTCTAGGACTGTATCCCAAAGAGATTGTAAAAATGGGAAAGGGTCCCACATGTACAAAAATATTTATAGCAGCTCTCTTTGTGGTGGCCAAAAACTGGAAATCAAGGGGATGCCCATCAATTGGGAAATGACTGATTAAATTGTGGTATATTAATGTAATGGAATACTATTGTGCTATAAGAAATGATGAACAGGAAGTCTTCAGAGAAGCCTGGAAAGACTTATATGATCTGATGCTGAGTGAAAGGAGCAGAACCAGGAGAACTTTGTACACAGCAACAATCACAATGTGTGAGGATTTTTTTCTGGTAGACTTAGGACTTCATTGCAATGCAAGGACTTAAAAAATTCCCAGTAGTCTCTTAAGGGAAAATGCCTTTCACATCCAGAGAAAGAATTATGGAATTCAATCACAGAATGTAACAGATCATTTTCTTTTGTGTTACGTTTTGGTTTGTTTTATGACTTCTCCCATTCATTTTAATTTTTCTATGCAACATGACTAAGGCGAAAATGTATTTAGTAGGAATGTATGTGAACCTATATGAAATTGTATGCCATTTCAGGGAGGGAACAGGGAGGTAGGGGGGATGGAAAGCAAAGGAGGGGGGAAAAATCTAAAGGTATATAGAAGTGATTATAGAACACTGAAAACATAAAAAAACATAATGAAAGTGGAAAAGAAATACAAATAATGCAAATGAAAATAATTCTGAGGTATCACCTCATACCTATCATATTGGTTAATATGACAGAAAAGGGAAATGACAAATGTTGGAGGGGATATGGGGAAATTTGGATGCTAATGCACTGTTGGTGGATTTGTGAACTGATTCAGCCATTCTGGAAAACAATTTGGAACTATGCCCAATGGCCTATACCTTTTAACCCACTACTAGGTCTGTATCCCAAAGAGATCAAAGGAAAAGAACTTACATGTACAAAAATATTTAGAGCAGCTCTTTTTTTGTGGTGACAAAGAATTGGAAATCAAGGGAATGCTCATCAACTGGGCAATAGGTGAACAAGCTTTGGTATATCATTGCAATGGAGTACTATTGAACTGTAAGAAGTGATAAGCAAGATGTTCTCAGAAAAACCAGGAAAGACTTACATGAACTGATACAAAGTGAACGGAGCAGAATCAGAAGAACTCTGTACACAATAAGAGCCACATTGTATGATGATCAACTGTGAATGACTTAACTATTTTCAGGTTCTAAGACAATTCTAAAGGATTTATGCTGAAAAAATGCTATCCACCTCCACAGAAAGAATGGATATAATCTGAATGCAGATCAAACTTTCTTTTTAAAAATTTTTTTTATTTTTCTTGGGGATTTTTTGGTCTATTTTTTTTTCACAAATGTGACTAATATGAAAATATGTTTTGCATGACTACACATGTATAATCTATATCAAATTGCCTTCTGAAGGAAGGGCCAGGGAAGGGAGAGAGGGAGACATTTTGAAACTCAAAATAAGAAAAAGAATGTTAAAAATTGTTTTTACATCTAATTGGAAAAAATAAAATATTAAAAAACGAAGAATACCAGTTATGGATGAGTTGATGATCTGACTGGTGTGGACACTCAAGAACCCTGGGTTTTGCACAAATGAGGCAACACTGCTTAGATAATGAAAAAAAATACAACCATTTCTTTTATATAGAGCATTACAATTTTGAATGTGCTTTCACACACATTTCCTATTTGATCCTACAATTTTGCAAAGTCAGCAGGACAGATATTATCGTCCCCACTTAACAGGTTAGGAAACAGCCTGAAAGTGCTTAAAAATGTCTTGTCTGAGTTAGTACATAACAGAAGTGGGTCTATAGTACAATTCTACTGACTTCCCGTCGAGTTCTTTCTACATTATACTGCCTCCCTATCAGCTGACTAAGTCAGCATTGATCACAAAGGTGTGGCTAATGGTTACTCTTGGACACACTGAGATGGGTAGTTTTTTGTGAGATTTTAAAATGAGTAACCTTAAAGATCAGTCACCTTTAGTACTTAAAGCTGGTAGACAGCAACCTCAGCTCAGTTAAGGAATAAGCCTGTGATGTTGCTTAGAAGGAGGGTTCATTTGATAATGGTGATGAGATAGACTGGATATGGTCAGGACCAGAAGTCAAGGCAGTTGCAGAAGGTCATAGCAATTCAGTGGGAAAACCTTAAGAGAACTTTACTAACAAAAATGATGAATTTTTTTTAAAAAAACCAGTTTCTACTTGTAAAATTCAAAATGCCATTTTCTCTGTCATGAAGCACAAAAGTAGTAAATGTGGGAGATAGAGTTTGATTCCAAGTTTTCTGACTCCAGAAACCTCAGAGGTTACTGACAGAGAATAGCATGTTGCTCAGAGGGGAAGTACTTGAGTCAGCTTGTCTCTAACCACTAGTCTTCCCTACTATATAAACTCATTATTTATATTAGAGTCTTTTCTTCTTGGTAATTTAATTTAATAAAGTTTAACATCTCAGGGCCTTAGTTTCCACAATTGCAAATGAAGAGGTTAGATGAAATGGCCTCCAAGTTTCCTTCCAACTCTAGTTCAGGCTGTGCTCCCAAGTACTAGGGTATGAAATAGCACAGGAATAATATATCAGGAAAACCTGAGTTCAAATGTAGCCTTGGACATTTCCTACTCGTGTGACCTTGGCCAAGTCACTAAACCCTGTTTCCTTCAGTTTCCTCATCTGTAAAATGAGCTGGAGAAAGAAATGGCAAACTATTCTAGTATCTATGCCAAGAAGATTCCATAAAAATGGGTTCATGCTGAGATGGATATGACTGAAATAGATCAACAATGCCATCTATTTCCACAGAGATGAAAAGCAAAGAGAATCAGGGAAAGTTGTCTTAGTTGAGAAAGGCTGAAATCCCTAAGTGACCCTATATTATATTCCTTTGTGCCATGGTTTTGTCTATGCATCCTTTGAGGGCTAATCCTTCTCATACAGAAGGGGCAATGTATGTAGAGAATTTTGTGCCTATTTAGTGCCATTCAACCTAAGCATTGAGGTGACATAGTGGGTAGAACTCTAGACCTGGAGTCAGGAAGACTCAAGTTAGAATCCCTCCTCAGACACTATGTTTTTCACCTCTGCTGCCTCAATTTCCTCATCAGTTAAATGGGGATTATAGCACCTACCTCGTAGGGTTGTTTCAAGGATTAAGTGAGATAATATTTGTAAAACACTTTGCAAACCTTAAAAGCACAATATGCTAGCTGGTATTGCAGTGATCATAATCCTTTTCCTCTTTCTCCTTCCTACAGGTGGCCGAGATAAGCGAGGTGGACCCATTCTGACGTTCCCCGCACGGAGCAATCATGACAGAATAAGGCAGGAAGACCTGCGGAAACTTGTGACTTATTTGGCTAGTGTGCCAAGGTAAGGTCTGAATGATGGATTCCCTAAGGTCAACCCTGCCTGTTTCTGAAAGAGTGTCATGGGGTACCTGGGAGGGCAAGGGTTGGTTCTCCAATTGGAAAGTCTTCTAACCATGCTCCCTCTTGTTGATCTTCCACCTCCCTCATTGTGGTTATGATTAGTTTTCACGGAGTGGAAACTATGAGGAGAGATAGAGAGATAGATGGCCTGGTTGAGGGGAGGGGCAATACCTGCCCTTGGAAAATCCGATTCCAGTCAATACAGCAAACATTGATTAAGCCCTTAGATTATGCTAGGAGCTAGGAACTAGGGACAGGGATCTGAGCTGAGTTTTCATTTGTGAAATGAACAAATTATCTTTACAAATGCAGGGCTGTATTTTCTCTCAAACATATAGTTTTAGAATAGGGATTCTTAACCTGGGTTTTGTGATCTTTGAAAAAAAAATTATAACTATATTTCAGTATAACTGGTTTCCTTTATTTTGTTAATGTAAAAACACTTTTTTTTCTAAGAAGAATGCCCCTAAATCTTACCAGATTGCCAAAGGGGTCCATGACACAGAAAAGGTTAAGAACTTAGAGGGTTGTCTGGGGCATGAGAGGTTAAGTGACTTGCCCAGAGTCACATGACCAGAATGAATGAGAGGAGAGACTTGAACTCAGGTCTTCTGAGTTCCAAAGCCAGCTCATTATCCACTATACCAAGATAACCTTTGAGAAGTTGGGGAAATAAGGACACAAATGAAACAGTCACTGCCTTCGATGAGCTTCCAGGGTGGTGGTTGTTATTTTTTGTACATTGTTCTCAAAGAGGATCATGGGATCAGGGAGGTGATATCATGACATGCAAGTGGATTGGATTTAAGTGAGGTAAGAGTGCAGAAAATGAATGGAAGTCCAGGTCATAGGAAGTGGGGAAACTGTACTGGGAAAAACAAGAACTCTAGAAGTTTCTATATTGATTTATATCTTGATTTTTTTTGCTTGAACCTTGGAGAATACAGTGCTTGTATTTGTAAACTGAGGTTTGGGGCAAATAGCTCACCTTTCTAAGTTGAGTAGAAACTGCCTTCAGCTCTGGCTGGTGTCATGCCAGCAATTCTATCCATAAGGGTGACAGAAAAACACATCTCTGGGAACTAACCTCTTTTTTAGGGAATATAGAGGGAGTCCAATGCCGCGTTTGCTCTCCAGGTCACAGGTCTGCCAGCCTGGTATCATGGAGCAATGTGTTTGTATGGGGACTGCTTTGAAGAGAGATTTCCACGGAGGGAACCTGGCTGCCTTTAATTTTCCAGCGGCTGAAGGCTGCTTGGCATTTGCAGTGACCAGCTGGATGGAAATGGTGCCTTATCTTTTCTTCTGTTTGCTGCAGGTTTTACTGAAAAGCTAATAGGTTAGGGGAAGAAACAGAATGTTCTGGTCTGGCTTTGATGGGAAATCACCACCAATTTTTTAAGCTTGTTGATGAAATCCTTGTAGCAAGGATGAAGTGGGAAGGCAATAAATCCTAAGGAGCTATGAAGGAAACATATATGAGATGGGAAAGATAGGGCTCAGGGACATGCACTTAGAGAACTTAGCAACTCTCATTTTTCAGAAGAAATAGACCAAAATTGAAAGTCGTACGTAGAAGAACTGAAAAGTCACTCTCACACCCATGCCATCTCACCTTGATTATATAATCATAAATTCAGAGCTAGAAGGGACCCCAGAACTGGTCTTGTTCACCCCATCAGGAAAGTGAGGCCCAAAGAGAGTAAGCTTCTTGCCCAAGTTTGCCTAGATAGTAGTAGTAGTAGTAGTAGTAGTAGTAGTAGTAGTAGTAGTAGTAGTAGTAGTAGTAGTAGTGGTAGTAGTGATAGTAGTAGTAGTGGTGGTAGTAGTAGTAGTAGTAGTACTACCCTGAGAGGTAGGTGCTATTATTAATTCCCATTTTACAATTGAGGAAACTGAGGCAGGTGACAGTAAAGTGACTTTTCCAGGGTCATATAGCTAACAAATATGTGAGGTTGGATTTGAACTCAAGTCTTTCTGAATCCACGCTACGCACTCTATCCATTGTACTCCCTAACTTATTGATGATATATACTGAGGCTAGATTAACATAATTAAGGTTAGGCATCTATGAGAGAGTTTGGAGTAGTTCTTTTAAAAAACAAAGGGATATTTGTTTTGAAGATGCCACATGAACAGAAACACAAACATATCCCTGCGTTGCCTGAGTGTACACTCTCCCCTAGACTGCCTTGGTCTCTGAGGAGAGGGATTTCCTGCTTAAAGCAGTTTCAATGAAGTGTTGCTCCCACCAGTTTGTTTATTGTTGTTTCGTCATTTTCAGTAGTCTCCACATTTGAGGATTCTAAATGTGTGACCCCATTTGGGATTTTCTTGGCAAAGATACTGGAGTGGTTTGCCATCTTCTTCTCCAACTCATTTTACATATGAAGAAACTGAGGCAGACAGGGTTAAGTAAGACTTTCCCAGGTAAGCATCTGAGGTCAGATTTGAACTCCAGGCCTGGCACTCTATCCATTGCACCACCTGGCTGTCTATGAAGTTCACTTCCAAGTGAGTCACAGCCATTGAATAAATCATCTTCTCAGCAACCCTGCACTGATGTTGGCTGGCTGAAAAACCCAGCATGGATTTGGATTTCTTGTGGGTTTCCCTTCTGGTCCTTATTGATTCTCCTTGCCCTAAAATAGGAAAGAAAAGACAACAGAGGCAGAAGTCAGAGCAGGCCTCTGCTCTCATGGACCCCACTGAGGCCTGAGGCATCCCTCCCCCCTAGCTAAAAGCATTCAGCAATTGTTGTGTCTTCACTGGATGTGACAAAGCATTTGGATTAGATGGATTTGGATGGAAGACCTTACCAAGAGGGAATGATGTGAGAAACTGGAATGAGGCCACTGTAGAATTTCCTTATCTAGAAATTATCAAAAGGAAAAGAGATTCTCATCTTTCCTTGAAGCAGGAATAAGAACCAAATGATCTATTTGTTGAACTCAGCAATCGACGCAGATAGGGATGGAGCTAAGCAGATTTAAAGAGCACCAGCCCCCTCTAAAAGGCATAGAAAGATGCCGTTTCTTTGGAAGTTTTCCTTAGAGAGGAGCAAAGGACCATTAGTTCATCTAGAGTCACTAGCAGTGTGGATTTTGGAGAAACAGTAATAGGACCCATAGGGAATATGTTATGTTTGGCTTCCTGCCTGGTGGTGGTCACCACCAGTAAACTATCTGCAGTCACTAGATCAAAGAAATTAGAAGGGTTGGAGAAATGCTCTTTGTCGTCTCTCTTACCAGACAGGATGATGGGCTCATGCAATGGCTTTAGATAAGACTCCCTCATTTTTCAGATGAGGAAACTGCTGGTGTTTAAGTAACTTGACTAGAGTCACACAGCTAACAAGAGGCAGGATTTGTTCCCAAGTCTTCTCAATTCAAAGAACACTGTACATATTATACTGTATACTCCTGGAAGGGAGGAAGAATGAAAATTTTTTCATGAGAGCATTAGGGAAAACCAATACCAAATGGAACAAGGATGGCACAGCAGAGAAAGAGATCTTTTGTACCTCTGAATTCATGTAAGACATAAGAAATTAGCGTGGAGGGTGATATTGCAGAAGCCCCGTCCAGTGCCGGGGCACGACTAATTTTCTCTCTGTTGCATGAAGTTTTACATAATAGATTTGCAGTTTCATATGCAGTCTTTTTTCTTATATTATGGAAATGCTTGTTTTATTCAGTAGATTAAAAATAAAATAAATATGTATTTTTTTTAAAAAGCCTGTCCTGTGCTCCATGCAGCACTGAGAAAGAATCACAGCTCCCAGCAGTAGGAAGAATGCTGCTGCGTCCCCTGGGAGGAAAAGACACGTTGTGGGGGTGGGTGACTGCCTCCTCCCAGTCAGGGGGACAGCTGTAAGGAGGCCTGACTTGTCTTATCAAGAGGTGTGCTGTCTTCCAGGAGCATGTGATAGACTGCCAAGACTGATCTAAGCTATTGTTGCTATCCACTTCTGTTCATTCATGACAGGATGTGGTCAGAAGAAATAGATTATGGAGTTCTACTGACTTGGAGGTCCTAATGAAGAAACTGAATAATACTTGTCATAGGTTTAGTGTTAGAAGGGATCTCAGAACCCATTTATTCCATCTCTCTCATTTCACAGATGAGGAAACTGAGGCTCCTGAGGTGAAATGATTTGGGATCCTAAATTTAGAGGTAGAAAAGGACCTGAGAGGCCATCTGGTCCAACCCTCTCATTTTACAAGTAAAGAAACTGAGGCACAGTGTGATTTTTTTTTTTTTTAAGCAACTTGCCAAAGGTCACATAAGTAGTGAGTGAGTAGCAGAAGTGGGGTATGAACTCAGATCCTGATCTGAATCCTATCACTCTTTCTACTGTGATGGTTTCCGTGTCTCCTCTCAAATTACTGCAGGTACAAGTACAGATCTAGGATTTAAATCCAGGTCCTCTGGTTCCAAATCCAGAACCCTTTTCACTGTCTTGCTGTACCTCCCAGGACAGATTTTGTTTTTGTTATATCTTATTATGACTGGTAATGGCTCTGGAAGAGAGGGTTTGCTCTGGAGTGTGGTTAGCTACCCCTATAGATGGTTTTCATGAGAATAATCTGACTTCCTATTCACAGCTTATAGTACAAGAGTGCCCAGGGCATTTAAAGGGATGGAGGGTACCCCACAGAGGCTGGGGAAAATAGGTCAAGAAGGAGATGTAGGAACCTGATCAGAAAGAATTTACTCTGAGTTTTGAGAGAAAGAACATATAACTGTGAAGCGTCTGAATGGGAGCTGGCCATATACTGTTTTTACCTTTACGGGGAGGGAAACCATTGGCTGACCAGCACTATAGTACACAATGACCTGGTGGACCGGTATTGGGCTTCCGATAGCAACTTACAGATGACGGCTAATATTGTCTCTAATTTGGTAATGCCTCTTGCCTCCTGGCAATTGTTATGGTTGACAGGAAGTGATGCCATCAGCAGTGCTTTTTATTTAACTTTTTTTGTGGGATATGGATGCCGTTGACAGTCTAGTGAAGCTTGTGGATGCCTTCTCAGAATAATGTTTTCAAATGCATAAAATACATAGAATTGCAAAAGAAACTTGTTATATAGAAATATATTTATCAAAATGTTTTTTAATATTTTTAAAATTCATGTATTTAAATTTGCTAAATTTAAAATTATTTATAATATTTTTTAAAGTTTGAAGACCTCATACTAACAGCCCTTGATTTAGCGATAGTGTGGTATAGTGGATAGAACACTGGACTCAAAGTCAGACTTTGACTCCAAACATAGAAAACCTGGGTTCAAGTTTTGCCTTAGACACATGTGATTGTGAATGAATCACTTATTTCAGAGTTTCAGTTTCTTTGACTGTGAAATAGGGCTAATAATAACCTGCAAATGAGATAAGGTAAGTGTAACAATGAGTATCACACAGAGCATTCAAGAGGATAGACCTAGCTTCCAGTGAGAACCAGAATTACATATGTAAAGCACTTTGCACACCTTAAATTGATATATTAGCATCAGCTATTATTGTTATGAAGGATGCAGATGTAACGGATAATGAGCTAGCCTCAGAGTCAAGAGGACCTAGATTAAAAGTCTGTTTCTGCCTCTCAGTGGCCAGAGGAAACTACCTAAAACTATAGGTTGTGGATCAGGGGGTTTCCTCACTAGGGAATCCTAACAGCAATGAAATCACAAATCTTGCCAAAAGCATGGCAGTTAATATGTGTGCCAGAAAAGACATAGCATGAAGAAAGGGGGTAAAAAAGCTATAAAACAAAAAGAGAGGACAACAGCAATTTTAAAAGAACAGGAAAAGTATCAACTTCAGGAATCACAGAAAGGCAAACTTGGCATCCTTCCCTGGCAAATTTCTAGAAGGGATTATTAAACAGGTGTTTTGTGAGCATTTAGAAAGAATAGGAACTAATAGTCCCTGAGTGTGATGGCCAGGCCACGCCACTATGTTCCATGCCAGGCACCGCATTTTAAGAGGGAAATTGAGCGATTAACTCGTTATCTTTTCTCTCTGAAGAGGATATGCAGGATGAGAAAAGAAGGTGCAGTCACACAGTCCAAATGAAAGAACAGAAAGATAGCCAATCTGGCATATTGGCAATTCTGAAATATAAAAGAACCTATCAACCTATCAGTCTAACAACAAGTAATTATTACACCATCACTTTGTGCCAGGCTCTGTGTTAGGTAGTAGGGAAACATAGGGACTGATACAATCTCTATTCAGAAGAGGGGAAACAACAGCTAAATAGATATCTAAGTATAATCAGAATAAGCATAAAGAGGATAAATACAAATAAATATAGAATAAATTGATACAATGTCGGAAAAGAGGGAGGTATCAGCATTTGGGAGGGTCAGAGAGTGAAAGTCGCAGAGAAACATGTCTTAGAACATCTTTCTAAGAATTAGAAGAAACACAGCAGTTCTTAATCTTATTTTTTCTGATAAGTATATTTCAATATTATTTCCTTTGTAACCCTATGTATTTTATTTTATCCATTTAAAAACATTATTCTGAAAAGGGGACCAGAGGGTTCATCAGGCTACCAAAGGGACCAATGGTGCAAAAAAGTTCAAAGCCTCTGATTTAACAACGGTGATACTTAGATACTTTGAGAGGTAGTGAGCTTTTAACCAGAGATTGGATGTTATTAGCTGTGTGACTCTGGGTAAGTCATTTAACCCTCTTTGTCTCAGTTTCCTCATCTGCAAAATGAGTTGGTGAAGGAAATGTCACACCACTCCAGTATTATTGCCAAGAAAACCCTAAATGGAATCCCAAAGCATTGAACTCAACCGACAAAGGACTGAACAGCCACAGAGCAGACGTGAGAAGACAACAGCTTCAACTGAGAAGCAGGGGCTATTATGGGGTATGATTATTTAGAAAGATGTTTAAATCCTACCTTGGAGATCAACTTCATAGCTGTGCTTACTCTGATTCTAGATCTCGAAAATGTCTCACTCTCACCTTTGCTTTACTCCTTCTTGTTTTTTATTAGTTTTCTGCTACTATACCTCAAATTCTTATCTGTGGATGTTTCCTATCTTGAAAGAGATTGAAGAAAACTTTCAGCACTGATCTAATTGTCATCTTTCCATCAGTTAACTCTCTACCCTGGTTAGCTTCTTAGATCAACAAAACTGAAGCCTGGAAAAGACACTTTTGAATCTAGTCAATTGATGATTATTCATATTAATAGAAAGATGTAGCGATATAGAAAACTCAGCCTAGGTATTTATAAACAATTCATTGGGAATTGATCATAATGCAGGACAGAAGAAAGAGACATTTCCATGTCTTATCTCTAGTAAGGACTTTCTTTTTCTTTTCTTTTTTCTTTCATTGTCAGCATCTTGTTATCATCTTGAGCAATGGGGACAGGTGTCAGATGGGTAAAGGAAGATGAGAGCAAATTAGCATGGGTTATTCAGGGCTGCCAATCACCCTGAGATACCAGCATTCCTTGCCTGAATTTTTATCATATTCGTTCTTGTTCTTTGTATTTTTGTGGAAGCCAACTTAGTCTACGAGTGAACAGGCAGAGTCAGACAGAAAGGGAGATAATAGGAGAGTAGAAAGAAACTGCAAGGTCATCCTCCACTATTCTCAGCAAGAGAGAGTCCTGATGTTACCCACACTGTCATCATTAAAGGCTCTTGTTGTAAATACCTCCTGAGATGGGTGGTTAGAGGCCTTTGTCATGTTCTGAGCTCCTTTGTTGAAGAGAAATGTGGGGACTGGGAGGAATGAGAAGAGAGAGACAGAGATAATGGAGGAGATGTAAAATAAGACCAGTGAGAAAGAGTTGCTGCTGTTTTTTTAAGAGCTAATATTTATATGGCACTTTAAGGTTTGTAAAATATGTTAGAGATATTATCTCATTGGGTCCTCAAGACAGATCTCAGGAGAACAGTACTTTTATTATTTTTATCTTACAGATGAAAAAGTTGAGGAAGATAGTGGTTAAGTAACCTAAGGTTCCCTAGCTAGTAAGGATCTCAAGTCACATTTCAACCTAGGACCTCCTAAAGTCAACTCCAGTGCTCTGTCCACTATGTCACTTAGGAATCTTTACATTTCTCTGGAATTGTACACTCTCTATGATCCTCTCCCTACTTAATTGCTAGAGTTCTGAATTCCTACAATTTTCACTATAGTTCCCATAATTTACACTAATTTTTAGAAATGTTTGTTAAATATGTACATTGTTAATTGTAACATTAGCAGTGAAAAGTATACAGAAATTCCTGCCAGATTGCTAATGTTTTGCACCTTTTTAAAAGAGTTCTACAGCTACCTGTAGCAAAGGATGCCTGTTCAGTCATTTAAGTCATGTGTGACTCTTCATGACCCCATCTGGGGTTTTCTTGGCAAAGATACTGGAGTGGTTTGCTATTACTTTCCCTAACTCATTTTACAGATGAGCAAACTGAGACAAACAGGGTTAAGTGACTTGCCCAGGGTCACACAGCTAATGAGTGTCTGAGTCCAGATCTGAACCTGACTCCAAGTCCAGGGCTCTATCCACAGCACCACCTAGCTTCCGAAAGGTGTGTATATACTATATAAATAGTGCCTGATAGCTCTAGAGATGCCTCCTATGGTGATGACCAAATTTACTCTCTGGAGGGACTTGTAATAATGGCACCTTGATAAATTTCTGTTAGAGATTACCTTTTGTTCAGGGGTTGGAATGTGCTTCATTATCAATGCTGACATCACAACACAACAAGTTATAATCTAATTTGAGAACAGTGGGGCAGAGGAAAAATGTGCCCGATTTGGAATCAGAGATTCAGTTCTCCTATTTACTGCCTTTATGACACTGGGCAAATCACTCAACCCTCTGAGCCTCTGTTTTCTTATCTGTAAAATGAGGAGCTTGAGCAGCCTGATATCTAAGGTCACTTCCAACTCTTTATCTATGACCTGATGAATGTATTTCTACCTCATAGTTGCAATAATTAATTACCTTAATATTAATCAGCTTACTTTATTTTCCCAGTTTTTGTGACATGTTGCCAAGATTCCTGAAAAGCATAAATAAGTAATTTTACTTATATCCTATTACATATAAGTACTTTTGGGCAGCAAGGTGGCTCAGTGGATAGAGCATTGGACTTGAAATCAAGAAGGCTCAACTTCATGAGTTCAAACCCAGCTTCACATATTAGCTGAGTGACCCTGGGCAAGTCATTCAGTTTCCTAATCTTTAAAATGAACTGGAGAAGGAAATGGCAAACCATTCCAGTATCTTTGCCAAGAAAACCCCAAAATGGGATCACAGGGAGTCTGACATGGCTGAGCAACAATTTATATCTAGTACATTTGTGGTGGTTTTTGTTTATTTTTTTGTGTTTACCAGGCTTGTAATTTTATTTGTATAGGAAACTGCTAGTAACTCCCCTACTGATGCACGGTTGAGGCATTGAGAGGGCAAATGACTTGCCCAGAGACACACAGCCACCATATGTCAAAGACTGGATTTAATCCCAGGTCTTCCTGAAACTGAGGCCAGTGTCACTTAGCATGCAGTACTATGCACATATTCATACTGTTAGTTTTCATATGGCAGAGACAGTGTAGTAGAGAAAGAATGGACTTCAGAGCCAAGAAGAATTCGAACTCTTCAGATTCTAACTCTGACATATGTTGGCTGTGTGACCTTGGGCAAATGACTGAATGTCTCTGTGTCCCATGCAACACTGCCAAACTATAAATTGCAGTTTGAAGAAATTTCTTAGCAGAACTCCCTAAGCCCCATGAAATGCCATGTCTTATTAATAATAACAATAATTATTATATAATATATTATATTAATATAGCATATTATTAATAATTTATTGATATATAATATATTATATTGATACTAAAATATACGCATAAATGCAATAAAACTTTGGCTTCACAAATTCATGGGCATCTGGAGAATGAGTTAATCTCAACAGCGTAGTTTTTCAGAGAGCTGAGGGCCTTCGCCTTTAAGAATCAAAATTCTTTGCCTTTTATTTTAACTATCCTGCCTGGAAATCAATCCAAAGTGTATTATTACAAACCACCCTGTCCCACTTTTTTTTCTCTACTGCCCATTACTGTTTTATCTGAAGCTGTGGAAATTTAAGAGTCATTCCACAAAGGGACATTTGTTTGGTGCCATAACAATGTTCTTTAAAAAGCAAAACAGAACATAGGGCTCAGACATCAATGGAGCAGCCTCTAATCTGGGCACAGATCCAATCAGGCATTCAGAACAAGGTAGTATTCTCTCCTGATATTAAGGTACAAATGATTCCCCACCTTCTTAAACAGAATACACTGATCATGATGTCATCTTTATGACCTTACATTGTTGTTCTAGGGTATCAAACAATGATACCCAAGTAGGCTGTGGAGGTCCTGTGGTGTTGCTATTAAATGCCACCAAACTGCTGGTAGGAAGGTCAGAATTTTGTAAGTTTTTTAAATTTCTTCTCTGTCACTTTTCTGTATTGTTTCTTGTCATTGCTTGTGTACCTGACTGTAGCCAACTCTTTCCTCTCTTTTAAGGTGCTGTTTCTAATCGACTGTGGGCTCTGAAACTAGATAACCATGCTCATTAAAATTGTGTTTAAAGTAAGAATAAATAAGCACCAAGTGAGGCCTAAGGGACTCTTCTATCAGGAAAGTGCATGAATTTTATTCCAGGGAAGGGGAATGAAATCTGTTTTAGTTGCTAGAAGGTTCTTTTTACTTACTCCAGACTCTCAAGTAAGCTTCAGATAGAAGAGGAGGCAAAATTATTGAGTTCTGGTTAGCTGAGGTATCATTTTACTGTGTAAATATCCCCTTATTAAATAAAACTACTCCAGTGCTAAGAAGAAGGTAGGATGGGGGTGGGGTGGGGGGACAAATGGGTGCAATGAGAAAGCAGAAAGGAAAGAATGAGGAAGAAAGAGGCGAAAGCAGAAGAAGATGCTGTTTGCCCAGGACACAGAAGTTGCCCCATCTGGCTATATCTATAAATGACAGGGTTGATGAAGATGGTGGAGGATGATGGCAGTAGGGTCTAATGGGAAACTAGAAAAGAAATTAGGACACCTAAGTTCATGTCCCACACATTGCATGGGTGACTCCAAGCCTGTGTCTGGTGTATAAATCTTGCTTCTGATTTCTTTTTTATCAGAACAAGGGTAAAGGGATGGAAAAGTATGGAAAGTACAGAAAGATGTTCTAGAATCTTTGTTTTTTGTGTGTGTTTTCTTTTTTGTTTTGGGGCTGAAAGGAAGCTTAGAAGACTTAGAAAAGCTCAGCTCAATCTTCTAATTTTACGAACGTGGTCCAAATGTTAAGGGTCCCCACTCTCTGACCCAGGTCTATCCTATGGAAGGGGGCATGGCTTGGGGTGTTCTGGAAAGGTCACAGTATTCCTTGACTTGGTGAACCAGACTCATCATCATCATTTCCCTCCCCCTAGGTGGTAGGAAGAGGTGGGGGAAAGAAGGGTTTTCCATGTTCAAAGGTCATTTGACTAGGGGGCATAGATATAGCCATATGGGAAATGCATTCCTAGATATTCCCTAGAGGAGAGAGAAGACTTCCTGGCAGAGTACCATCAGACACAAAAAGAATAAAACACAATCCACCAACTCCTAAGAAAATCCTAGCCCACCGTGGCCCACCTGACCACTTCAAGGCCTCCTTCCACCTTTGTCTTGCTCTCAGACGATCACTCCCTCTGCCACACCAGCAGAATTACAGGGGCTGCCAGAAGATCAAAACAGTCTAGCACTAGCGCTTGCTGACGGCTCCCTGTAGTTGAAAGATGCTGACTGATGGCAACTTTTGCTCAACCTGGAGCCCCTGGATCCTCATAGCTCTCGCAGCCTTGATCCTCCCCCCTGCTATTTCTGCTGGCTTATTTACCTAGTGGACAAATGTTGGAGATGGTTATTTGAGTTGACCTCAGCTCACTATGGGCTCCAGTGGCTTTCCATGACTGCTAGGATAAAATAAAACTCCTCTGTTTGTCATCTGAAGTCCTTTACCACCTAGTTCCAACCTAACTTTCCAACCTCCCCTCACACATTCTTTGACTCAAAAAATGACCTTTTTGCTGTTTCTCACAGGTGGAATCCCATCTCTCATCCACTTGCTTTTGCATAGGCTGTTCCACCATTTCTGAAATGCCCTCCCTCCTTTTCTCTGCCTCTTGGAGTGACTTCATCCAAGTCATTAATAAAAATGCTAAGCAATAATGTCTGCAAAACTCAGCTCACACCACCACCTCCTACATGAAACCTTTCCCTTCAACTACTAGTGCCACCACTGAAATTGTATTTGTTTCTTATAAACACACTTATCATCGTTCTGGAGTTGGAAGGGACCTCGGGCTTCATCCAGTTCATCGACCTCAGTTTTCATATGAGGAAATAGAAGCCCAAAGAGTTGAAGTGGTTTTCCCAACATCACATAGGTATTAGAATGGGGATTTCAACTCAGCTCTTTTGACTCCAAGTCACATTCTCTTTCCATTGTACCATGATGTCTCTTCCTATAGACTCCAAACTCCTTTAGGTCAAGGACTGTCATTTTTTTTTTTGTCTGTATCCTGGAACAGAGTAGGCATTTAATAAATGTTATTGATTAATTAGTGGTAGAACAGAAACTAAAATCTCAGTTCTCTTTCCACTTCGGTGCTCTTTTCCCCAAGCTAGGCTGCTTCCCTGAATGAATTATCATTTCATAGGGGTTCATGCATCTCAGAACTGTCTCCCAGCATTCGATCTGCTATCATGACCCTTGGTCAGCATTATTTTATTCAACAAACATTTATGATGTGCAAAGCACTTTGCTAGGCACCAGGGAAAATCTGAAGATAAATAGGACTCATCCCTCTCTGCTCAGATAGTTTATAATCTAATAGATCTCTCCAAGGCCTCTAAGCTGGGACTCTGTGAATTCAGTGATGAAAGCTGGGCCATTAGCACTGGGGGCAGGGGGGTCCCAGACTGGCTAGACTCCAGGGTGTGTTGCCTTCATGTACCATAGGAACAAAATCAAGGGATAGTCTGATGATTTGAAGGATAAAGAAATTATTTTTAAAATGCAAAAGAAAAATGTAGGAGAATCCATAGCATAATAGACAAAATGGGATCCTAGAAATACAGTCTCTCTGTGCTCTAAAATACTATTAGATTGGTGGTGGAGTGAGGAGGGGGCATGGTTCTCTTGGTAAATTAAAGAACATCAGTAGTTGAAAAGGACCTCAGCTATCTACCCTGAATCATACCCAAACAAGAATTCCCTGTGTGACCTTTCTAACACATGGTCATTTGGCCTTCATTTGAAGATCTCTTGTGATGTAGAATTCATCTCTTCCTAAGGCAGACTGCTCCACTGTTGATAGCTTGAATTGTGAGGATGTCCCCTTACCCACTACTTCAAGTCCTAAATCTGCCCCTCTGTAGTTTCTATCTATTACTGCTAATTTTGTTACAGTCAAGCAGAAAGAGCCTCATTCTCCTTCCTCATTCTTGCTGACTATTTCTGATGAACAGTCTCCTATTTATCAACATCCCTAAAATCTGGTACCCTGAAATGAATGGAGTACTCTAGATGTGATCAGACTAGTATTGAGTGCAGCAAGGCTATTACCTCCCTAGACCTAGTCTCAAGGACCCTTGATGCCTCCTGTGATTCCATTAGCTTTTTTGGTTTCCATATTATGCCCTTGACTCATGCACTAAAATCCCCAGATCTTCAGATAAACTGCTGTCTAGCTAACTCTCTTCCATTTCAGACTTGTGAAGTTGATGTTTTGATAGTTCGATTTCATTTTATTAGATTTGGCTGAATGTTCTAGCCTGTTGAGATTGTTTTGGATCCTGATTTAGTCATTCAATGTGGCAGCTCTTCCTTCTAGCTACATCTTGTCTGCAGATTTGATCAGCATGTCATCTCTGCCTTCATCCAAGTCATTAATAAAAATGCTAACAGAGTCCTGAGTCACTTCATGAAAGACCTCCTTTCAAACTTACATCAAGTTGCTAATGGCTACTTTCTGGCCCCAACCAGTTCCAAATCATCTAATACTATTGGCTAGTCCACATCTCTTCACCTTGTTTGTAAGAATAGTATCACTTGCTTTGGACAAAGCATCTTTATTTACAAGTTTAATAGCCCTGTCAAAAAAGGAAATAAAGTTGGTTTGTTATATATATTTATAATATTGACATATGATGAAGATATTGATAATTAATGATATATATTTTATATTATGTATGTTTATATGATATATGTATATATTTCATCAGCTTGAGAATAATAAACATTTCCATATACAAAGAGCATAGAACTGAATATAAAATCACAAATCAACTTTTTAAAGTATATATCAGCACCAATATGACTTCTTCCTGATGCTAACTCTTTGTGCTCAGTATTTCCTTTTTTTTTTTTTTGTGCTCTTTTGTTGTTGTTGTTGAGTTGTATCCAACTCTTACTGACCCTGGAGACAATTAGCATGCCAGTTTTATCCATGGGGTTTTCTTGGCAAAGATACTGGAGTGGTTTGATATTTCCCTCTCTAGCAAACAGAGGTTAAGTGATTTGTCCAAGGTCACACAGAGCTAGTAAGTGCTTGAGATAAGATTTGAATTCAGGTCTTCTCGACTCCATGACCAGTGATCTAACCACTGAGCCACCTAGTTGCCTGTAGTAATAGTGCAGATGTATACTACATCTCCTTTTTATTGGTATAATGGAGGGACTGGTCAGTGAGGGCCCACTCTTTAGTATATGGGCAATAATCAATTAATAAACATTTATTGAGTGCCTACAATGTGCCAGACACTGTGCTAAGCATTTGGAATGCAAAAAAAGAGGCAAAAGACAGTGCCTGCCCTCATGAAGATTACAGTCAAATGGAGGAGACAGCATACAACCAAATATATACAAAGCAGTGTCTAGTTGAGAGAAGCTTGGGGAAACTGTTCTCAGAAATTCACGATAAAGGGACCCTGTCTGTCTCCACTTCAGACCATGGGAAGGAATCTTTGAACATTTCCCTCTCAGCATACTGCCCATAGTGATGAAGAGTGGAACCTGAGTGTGCATATAAAAGGCTCAAACAGATGAATTTTCCCTCTTTTCCCTTGTGGTAAATGAACCAAAAACTGCTATTGTCTTTGAATTGGGGGACGGGTAAGCTGCTGCTGATGTGCTGAATGTCTTCCTATACCCATAAACCTTAGCACAAGAAGTGCAACAAGGACCACCGTATAACTACATCACAAACCAGGGCACACTCACCTCTGCTACTTTGGAGTCTGGGAAGAGTGGTTGCTACAAAATAGCCCCCTTACCAAGTTCACTCCCAGGTCCAAAAGAACTGATCAATGCGTCGCTGCCTTGCTTTCAGGAAGAGATGTCTCAGCTGCCAGGTTGACATACTTCTGTGATGGGTCAAAGAGATCCCTTCTCAGGGCTGGCTCCTCACTGGACTTGATTACTACTGCTACTACCAGCCCCATTTGCTGAAGGGAAATGTTAATTATACTTTCTAACCTTCAAAGTTCACAAGGTTGTAACTTTTTCCATTTTGTACTCATTCACCTAAGATCGGAAAAGAAGGAAACAGAGGGTAAAAGAAACAGAAGCACTGTGCGTTGATGGCCACAGGGCAACCTGGGAGGCAGGTGGCAGTAGCTGCCTCTGCTTCTGCCATCCCTCTGTACCGTAACACCACCACCCCATCCCACACAGAAGTTTGCAATAGTTCTTGCCTCTCTTGTTACCAGGAAAGAATATTTGTCTGTTCAGGCTTTTGCAGGTATGATTGATTCTGGTTTAACAGCCAATTAAATGGCTTTTCATCACTGCACAGTAAGCTGACAGAATGTATTTAAAGGATACCTGTGCATGCTCTGAAGCAATGAGGACATTCATCACTACAACTCCATGCATATATCATATTGTACTTGCTCTAAGGACTAGGTCCTCACTGGTCATTCCCTCCTTATAATTAGTCAGTCAGTCACCAAGCATTTGTTAAACACCTACTGTGTATCACATTGTGATAAGCCCCAAGGAGACAAAGAAAATGGCTAAACAAAGTCACTGTTCTATAAGACCTTATAGAATCAAGTCAAACTCACTGGCTTATGATTTGCAGACTTCACTTTTTAAGAATTCAGAACAGCATTTGCTTTACTCTAGTCCTATCCTATCTCTCCATATTGTTTTCTTATTTCTCCTTTTTTCAGTTTATCTGTTCATACAAATCTTCCCATCTTTCTCTGAATTCTTTCATGTTTATTATTTCTTATTATGCAATAATAATCTATTACCATTCATATCTATGCTACAGTGTGTCCTTAAACAATAGGTACTCACTTTGTTTTCACTTTTTTGTTACCTACAAAAAATGCTGCTGTGAGGGATTTATTGTATTCTGGATCTTTGCATATATCTTTGAGGTCCTTGGAGTATATTCTTTGTGGTTGTTGTCCATTCTCAAAGAGGACCAAAATGACATCACAATAATAAAGTCAAGTTTCAGTATGTCTGACTGTGGCTGATCAGAGCAATACAAGCTCGGAATGATCTACCACAGGTTGGGCACAGATAGTCTGCATGAACATCTGGGGTGGATACTCCAAATTTGAATATCCTACATTTCCTTTGTACTGTCTCAATTCTGCTTTGCTCATACAGCACCCTTTCTGATGTGGGCATGCCATGCTGAGTGGTCTTGTGCTAATGTCTCCCATGTCACACGATCAAATCCAAAGTTCTTGAGAGAGACCTTGAGACTGTCCTTGTATTGCTTCTTCTGACCACCATGTGATCACCTGCCCCATGCAAGTTTTCAATAAAATAGTCTTTTTGGCAAACATACATTTTGCATTCGAACAACATGCCAGCCCATCAGAGTTGCACTCTCTGAAGCATAGTTTGAATGCTTAGCAGTTTAGTTTGAGCAAAGATCTCAGTGTCTGGTACCTTATCATGCCAGGTAATCTTTCAGAATCTTCCTAAGACAGTTCAAATGGAAACAATTCAGTTTCCTGGTATGCCGCTGGTAGACTGTCCATGTTTCATAGGCATACAATAATGAGCTCAGCACTACAGCTCTGTAGACCTTCAGTTTGGTAGTCAGTCTAATATCTGCTGTCTCCCAAACTTTTCTTTGGAGCCTCTCAAACACCGAGCTAGCTCTGGCAATGCATGTATCAACCTCATTGTCAATGTATACATCTCTGGAAAGTACACTACTAAAGTAAGTGAACTTATCCACAGCATTCAAAACTTCTCCATTTATCGTAACCGATGATTCCATGCACGGATGTTGTGGTGGTGGCTGATGGAGCACCTGTGTTTTCTTGGTATTAATTATTAGGCCAAAATTAGCACAGACAGCAGAGAATTGATACATACTTTGTTGCATCTCAGCTTCAGTGACTGCATTGAATGCACAATCATCTGCAAACAGAAAATCATGCACCAACACTCCCTCCACTTTGGTCTTGGCTTGTAGTCTCTTCAAATTGAAGAATTTACCATCAGTACAGAAGCTGACCTTGATACCATGTTCATCCTCATTGGAAGTGGCATCCTCATTTTATGAAGACCTAGAGACCCTTATCATCAGTGTACCAAAAGAAGACAAGCTTATAATTGTGGGTGACTTTAATACTAGAGTAGGTTCAGACTACCAGACTTGGCAGAAAGTCCTAGGGAGGAATGGAGTTGGAAACAGCAACAGCAATGGTCATTTACTATTGAAGACTTGTGCATCGCATGACCTTCTCATCACCAACACTGTTTTCCATTTACCTAAATAAAATAAACAAAAATTTTTAATAAAGCTTCATGGATGCACCCTTGCAGAAAACATTGGCATCTAATAGACTGTGATTGTAAGGAGAAGAGACACACAAGATGTGAGAGTGATGAAGGCAATATATGGTGCAGAGTGCTGGACTGATCATAGACTTATCCTTTCCAAGCTAAATATTCACATTCATCAAAAGTGCCACCCCCAAGGCAAAATGACTACCAGAAGAATTAATGCCAACAAATTAGAGCTCTTCTCTAAGCATGAACATTTGTTGCTAACTTGGAGGGAAAGTTGAGCCAACACACAGTTGGTAACAGTGGAGCAGAAAAGGAGCGGGGGCTTTCAGAGATTTGGTGTACTGGGTCAGAACACTCGCAAACACCAAGACTGGTTTAATGAAAATGATGGGGAAATCCAGAAACTGCTAAATGAAAAATGAGAACTCCACAGGATTTACAAGCAGGATAGTTCATCTATCTCTAAGAAGGCAGCATTTAATTCCCTCAAAAGTAAAGTACAAGCAAAGCTTAGAGAGATGCAGGATTCCTAACTCAGTAAGAAGGCAGATGAAATTCAGTCTTATGCTGATAGTAACAATCCAAAGCACTTTTATGTTTCCCTAAAATCTATTTATGGGCCAAAAACCTATGATGCATCACAACTTCTCAGTGCTAATGGAGCCAGATGGATAAGGACATGATCCTAGAGAGATGGGCTGAACACTTCCATAGTGCTCTCAACAGACCATCAGTCAATGCTGAGGCCATTGATTGTTTACCTCAGGTTGAAGTCAATCCCTCCTTAGCCAAACTTCCAACTGAAGAAGAGATTTGAGGGGCATTAGGCTCCTTTCATGTAGCAAAGTACCTGGTGCTAAATCTATTCCAGCTGAGATTTACAAGGTAGGGGGACCATTGCTCATACAAAAGCTGACTGAAATTGTCTGGGTTATATGGAAAGAGGAGGTTATCCCCCAGGAGTTCAAGGATGCTTCCGTTGTCCATCTCTGTAAAGGTAAAGGAAATAGATTGTCCTCTGACAATCACAGGGGAGTCTCTCTCTTAGTCACTGCTAGCAAGATTCTTGCTAGAGTCCTCCTTAATAGGCTGATCCTTCACCTGGGAGACGGTCATCTACCTGAGAGCCAGTATAGCTTCAGAAAGGGCTGAGGAACAGTTGATATGATGTTTGCTGCCTGACGTCTCTAGGAGAAATGCCGGGAGCAGAACAGAAGTCCGTACACAATATTTGTAGGTCTGACCAAGGCCTTTGACACTGTTATCAGAATTAGTATCCTTTGAGTCTTCAGAATTTCATCCTAGAAATCTTTCCAACCCTCTTAGATCAGCTATGAGTAGAACTAGATACCTTGGTGATTCCTTTTCTAGTCTTAGGTTTTGTGATTCTTTCTTAGCACATAGATCCCAGCCATCATATACAGTGATATATGAGTCATTCAAAGTCATAAATATGGTCATATCTAACTACAATGCATGGATCTATATAGAACTGTGTCGAGTCCTTTTTTTGAGGGAATAGGGAAAGGCAGGAAGTTGGAGTAATTGAATAGGGGAGGTAACTGTTAGGATTTATATGGAATGGACAGCTAGGTGGCCCAGTGGATAAGGTGCCACCTTTGGAGTTAGGGGGACCTGAGTTCAAATCCAGCTGCAAACACTTAGCTGTGTGATCTCAGCCAATCACTTAACCCTGTTTGCCTCAGTTTTCTCATCTGTAAAATGAGCTGGAGAAAGAAATGGCAAACCACCCCAGTATCTTTGCCAAGAAAACCCCCAAATAGGGTCACAAGGGTCACAAAGAGTCAGACACAACTGAAAATGATTGAACAACAACATGTATATCATTATTTATCATAAATGCTAGGAGATTAAACTGGAGATCTAGGCCAATAAGGACAATAACTTTTGAAAGCCAACGTATAGGATGGGAACAGGGTAATGGACCTGAGTTACTAGATACCAGTGACCTGTCATTTTGAAAATGGGTTTGTACGTAGGAGCAAAAACCTATGCTGACCCAGTGGTGGTCATCTTTTAGAAGGACATCTTTGTCTTATTTCTTTTCTTGATATTTTTAAAGAAATATTAAATACTAAAATAATGAATAAAAATGTCCCTAATTATTTCTTGAAGTCTTTGGACCCTGCCTCTTACTCAACCATCTTACCTGATTCTGTTTTCACAGTCCTCTCATTCTGAGGTTTTAGAAGCACAGCCCCAGGAAAAAACATTTCAGTTCCTATTGTTAATCAGCCTCAGTAACTCAGATTTGGGGTTTTGAGATTTGATTTCTTTCCATAAAACACCACTGCTCACTGCTCTGAAAGCAGCAGGGAACTAGCATATAAAGCCTGTGCTGCTTTCATATTCTTTAAGTTTCTGAAGGGTTTCATGGAAACACACAGTTAAAAGTAACAGGTTGCAGGAGGGTGAGAGTGGAGGTAGGGTATAAGTGTGATATTTGAAATGCAGGACGAATCACTGCAGTTCCCTGGACAACAATAAACAGGTTTAATAAGAGAGAAAACCATCTAGTAAAGGGAGTAAATGTGGTTGATAATTCCTAGCAATTTTAGGAACCAATAAATGCTTTCATAGTAGTAACCAAAGGATGACATATTGGGTCATGGGGTGGTAGACCATAATACTCTTCAGCAACTTAGGATCACAGATCAAAATGATATGAGGTCAAATCATAGAAAGGATCATAGAGATAGAGCCAGGAAAGACCTTTGAGATCATTTAGTCCACCATTGCCATTTTGCAGATAAAGAAACTGAGGCAGATCCTATTCTAGAGGAGATTTGCTTTACCTTTTAGAAACTATTAATGAGACAGTTAGATGATGCAATAGATAGAGTGCCGGACCTGGAGTCAAGAAGACTCATCTTCCTGAGTTCAGACACTTTACAGCTGTATGACCCTGGACAAGTCACTTAACACTGTTTGCCTCAGTTTCCTCATCTACAAAATGAGCAAGAGAAGGAAATAGCAAACCACTTCAATATCTTTGCCAAGAAAACCCCAAATGGGGTTGTAGAGAGTCAGATATGACTGAAACTACTCAACAACAATACTGATTAGAAACTATTCCCAGGAATCTAGCTCCTGCCTATGAAGGATGAACCCAAAGAAGTCCCTCAATATCTTTCTCTTCCTTTAAAAAGTAATCTATAAACACAGAGTAATTTATTTCATTGCTTATTATTTCCTTGGCAATAGTGTCTGCCTTGTATTTCTGTTATTTTGGCTGTTTAAAAGTCAAATATTTTGTTCCTATCTGGTTTTCTTTGTTTTTTTAATTTTTATTTTTCATAAATTTTTCAGAAATGTCTTAAATCTCTCTCTTTTGATGATAATTAGTCTCTTGTTTGCAGGACAGGTCATTCTGGGTCACAGCTTGACCTCTTTTGCTTTTTAAAATATATTATTCTGTTTATTTTTGTGATTTTTCTGAACAGCAGAATAATCTTGTTATTCAGATTTCTTTTCCTTTATATCTGAAGGTCTTCTGGTTGCTTGCAAAGTTGTTGTCATTGAAATTGCTAAATTTAACCACTGTGTGTCTTAAGTTTGGAGGACAGGTTTTTTTCAGAAAACAATTTAGATTCTTTTGACTGATATTTGTTGTCTGCATTCAGGAATTCTGGGCAATATTATTTCCTGCACTATGGTTTTCAATTTTTTTAAAGAAATTAATTTGTAATGTTCTTTTAGCATATATAGGGTTCTTAAGTTGCTCCTTCACATCCCATCTTCAAGATCAACTACTTTAAGCTTGAACATAGTTCATGTTTTTCTTTTTACAGTGTTGCTTTTCTCTTCTCTTCTGTAAGGTTTTGCTGCATCTAAGTGTTTTTGCATTTCAAATATGTTAGAGTTTTCATGGATTCTTTTTTCTAATATGCTAATCGAATTTTAAAATTGAGAGCTCTAAGTTTTGACTTATATTTATTCCTAATTTATTCTTATATTCCATTTATCTTTTAGCCATTCTAGAGCCTCTTATTATTTTCTTCTTCCTTGGAATTCCATTAGATTCTGTTTTATTATACATTGGTGTACTTTCCTTTGTTTTGATATATTTGTTAAGAGAGTTTTGTATGCTCTTTGAGAGTTTATTACTTATCCTTCTTCTGGTTTCAGGACCCTCTCTGCTGGCTTATCTGCATGTGAACTTACCTTTCATGGAGAGGTGTTTTTCCCCACCCCACTGCTCTTTCTATTTTTGGTGGTGGGGTATTTCCCACTCACTTTCTGATGTTTCCATCTTTACTGTTGGGTAGACCTCTCATGCTTCCTCAGTCTCTTGGCTTTGAGGGTATAGAATGTATTGGACAAAACCCCTAACCCGGATACCCTAGGGTAGAAACAATATTGGTCATAGACTAGTCTCCTTTCCTTCAGATTCACATACTGCTTTCTTTAAAAACCTCACCCTTATATAATTTAGGGAAATGAGACTATAGATTAAGTGACTTGGACCATAGATGGAGAGCTGAAAGAGGCCTTCATTCATTCATTTGCTTAAGAAACATTTATTAAACTCCCACTATGTGAAGTACAATATGCTAGTCACTTGGGTTACTGGGATATAGAAATGAAAATGAAAACCTATTGCAAAAGTGATATTCCTTTTGCAAAGGAACTCACATTCTCCTGGAGGTGTGGGGAGTAACATGTATGTAGATGAGTCAACAAAAAATATATACAGAGTAACTACCAAGTAATTTTAAGGCAGGACTTGCACAACTGGGACAGAGAGAGGAAGGGCAGGAAAGGCTTGGTATAGTCATAGGGGTGAGGAACCTGAGACCTTGAGGCCACATGTGACCTTCTAGGCTCTCAAATGTGGTCCTTTGACTGAACCCAAACTTTTGATTTGGTCTGCAGTTGAGGACCTAGAGGGCCATGTGCAGCTTTGAGGTTTCAAGGTCCCCACCTCAGGATGACCCCTGAACCAAGTGTTTAAAGAAGCTAAGGATTTGATAAAATAGAAATGAGGATGGAGTGCATTACAAGTTAGGGGCAAAGATATAAGAGTACAAGATGGAATGTCCTTTACTGGGAACATTATTTAGGACAATTTGACTGGAACATACAGTGAATGAGGAGTTATAAGGTTAAAAATCAGTCTGGAGAGATTGTGAAGACTGAAAAAAAAAGAGAAGAAAATTTCCAATTTTGTATTCGTATATTTCAAATTTGTATTTGATCCTAGAAGGAAGAGAGCCACTGAAGCTTCATGAGGAGTGAGTGACCCACTAAGAACTATATTTTAGGAAATCTATTTTATCAGCCTTTTGGAGGATGGATTGGAAAGGAGAGAGGTCAGGAGCAGTTGGAAGACCATTGTAATAGTCCAAGTAAGAGGTGACGAATGGTGGTAGTGTGGAGAGAGGAAACAGAGAAGAGGATAAATGGGAACGATACTAGAGGTATACCTGATAAGGCTTGGTAACTGAGTGGATTTGAGGGTTGAGGGAGTGGGGAGAGTTGAGGATCATTCTTGGGTGCTGAGGTTGTCAGTTTGGGTAGCTGGAAGGATTGTGGTGCCCTTAACAGCCACAGGGAGATTGTGGAATTCCAACTGCTTCATTTTACAGAGGAGAGCCATTCTGAAGTCTGGGTAGATGAGAGAACTTGGTCAGGGTCCCATCTAATTAGTGGCTCAGTCCAGACCCAAACCCAGTACTCCTAACTCTCAGTCTAGTGATATTTTTAGTATAGTAAGTAACAACTTTTCCCTCTGTTTTGCTTCTTTTGAAATGGAGCTTTTTATAAATGGTCAATTAAAAATACCCTTCTTTCACAGAAACTACTACTAAAGCTAACTGAATGAGGTCAACTCATTTTCCTTGTCACCTGTGGCCCAGGGCCTCCCAAGGACTTTACTTAGACCTTGGTTTGATCCCGGGGAACTGACTTCAAGTGGTCAGATTCTCTCTTTGGTTCATTTCCCCAACTCTGGAGCAGAAGTCCAGGAAAATCTGAATAAATTTTAGGTACGGTCCATGCCTAGGTTTCTCCAAAAGCGGGTAAGAGGATCCTCCAACTCCTCACACCAATATTCAGTGTACAATAAAAGAATCAGGTCTAAGACATCTCTTATCTCACCCAATTCAAAAAATTCACAATGCACAAAGGAATCACATACACAGGGAGCCCATGAACAATTCTAGAAACTTAAAGTGCTTATTAGGGTCTTTTCAGAAGGTAAAGATACTGTGGTATAACTGCTAAATAAATACCCTCCATTCACCTTGGACTCAAACTATCTGAGCAACTCACAACAATTATGATGTAGGGTTGGTGAGGGAAGTCCTGGTCCCTCATGGAAAAGCTCTTTCCTCTAGAAGATTATGCCACGATGCCTCTGTCTGCGTTCTCTTTTCTTCTGAGTGCTCCTTTTTCAGTCCATTTGTGGATCAGATGAGAATCAGACTGCTTCTGACTCTGAGGAGGAGTCATCCAGCACCTTGGAAAACTAGTGCTGTTTGCCCCTGCTTGGCGATCGGATCGTTCTGTCCTGAGCTGGAACCTTATCCGTCCCAATCTTTTCATAATGCACGTGCCAGATGTTGAACAACAACTGCTTTTTGGCCTAGCGCCCTGTACTGTTTCCGTCTCTGCTCCCTCCCCCACCTCATCTGTGTCTTCTCTTTTTCCTCCTCCCCGTACTCTGGGAGCAAAAGATAGGTTTGCAATCACGCTGCTTCCAGGTCCACCCTGGCTTCCTGTATAGGAAGAAAATGCCCTCTGATCTCTGATCCTCTCACTGGATCACAGCATTTCCTAGGACTTGGATTGTTTTCCTTCCCAGGGTTTTGGCACCTCATCTCTCATGTGACTGATGATAGCTCCTGCTGGGACTTGGAGCAGGGCAGTAGCCCATGCTCACCACTCCTTGAAGGGCTGGGGTGCTGCAGGAGTTCTTCCATTCAGTCTGAGACAGTGGTAAGCATTGGGATTGGAAGACTTACATTTAAATCCCCCTACTATTTATATGACCTGGGGCAAATTATAAAACCTCCAAAAGCCTTAATTTCCTCATCGGTAGAATGAGGGGATTGGGCTAGTTGGTTTCTGAGGTCCCTTCCAATTGTAGGTCTATGATTCTCCATCTCTTGCTCACACATTTGCTTGTGATCAAGAACAGGTCCAGATCGGCCATTCCTCATTTTGTAGACTTCTCCACCTTGATTTGGTTTCTTCCTTCCCTTTCTCCTGTGGCTTCCTTCTCCCACTCGTGAATTTCTCCTAGAATATCCATTTTGAGGAAGGGCCATCCCTCATTCTCTGGATTTCACCACTGTGATTCACCTTCCTTCTCTCCTTTCTCTGTGGCTTCCTTCTCCCATTGATGAGGAAAAGCCCAGAGTAGCTTTATTCTCAGAACTTTACCACAATTACATGTATCTCCCATCCTGGATTTTCACCTCCCTTTTCTGTGTTGTCTTTGTCAGAAGCCAGGGATTGTCTTTCTTTTTAGTCCCTTTTTCCCGTAGTGCTTACAACATTGCCTGGCACATAGCAAGAGTTTAATAAATGCTTGTTGACTTGACATGGAAAATAATTGCTCAACATTTTTCTTACAGGTAAAAGGAAAATGACACCAGTAAACAAGTAGTGCTTTGGTCCTCTCTTCCTAGGCTAATTAGCCCATAGGTTGAAGGCTTATTCTTTTAATTTTTCCCAATAAGTCTTTATTTTCTTTTCTAAGATTAAAATTGTATCTATGCATTTTGTTTTTTATATCACATTGATTTTCAGATATATGACCAGCTCTTTCCCAATCATCTTTCCCTTATAACAGAGAAAAACAACTAAGCAAAATCATCAAATCCATTACATGGTAACTTTATTATATATTTTAAAAAATAGCAAGTTGCATATAATGGATTTGATGATTTTACAATCTTTTTTTTCTATTCTACTATGTTATGGAAATGCTTGCTTTATTTCTTAAGTTCAAAAAAAATAAAAATATTTAAAGGATCTGATGGGGGAAACAAAACCTCTGATTTTCTTGAACTTGAGGAGAGGAGGAACAAGATCCCCTCAGTATTTTCAGAATGACATTCAATCAAGTGCTACCAGCTGAGTAGAATTAATCAAGGAGATTCTTGGTGTTAAATCTGGATCTGAATCTTGGAGGAGAGATTGGTGGCAGTATTAGCATTTAGAATTATACATGTGAGAGGCAGTGTTCTGCGGTGGATGGAGAGCAGGCCTTGGAGTCAAGAAGTCTGAATGCAGGTCTCACCTCTGACACGTACTAGCTGCATGATTTTAGCCAGGTGGTTCAACTTCTTGGAGTCACAGACAAATTTGTAAAACGATAAATTGTGAGGTTATTGAAGATTGAAGATAGCATTTCCTCACCTGGAACTTGCTACCCTGAAGATATTACATAAATTAGACTTAGTAACACATTTATTTCAGGTTATAGCTCTAGATATGGAAAGGGCTCTAAAGCTCATCTAGTCCAAATATCTCATTTTATAGATGAGGAAACTGAGGCCTAGAGGAGTTAAGCAACTTGGCCAAGGTCATATAGATACAAAGTGGTGGAAATGGGTTTTGGACTCCAAATCCAGGGTTCTTTCATCATGATCACTCTTACAAAGCACTTTTCTTTTCTTATAACTATCCTGGGAGGGGCAAGTAATGTAAGTGTTCTTAGCCCCATTTTTCATGTGAAGGAACTCAAGTCCAAGGTCACACAGTTAATAATCAGGACTTCAGTCCTCTGACTCTAAAGTCACATTCTCTTTCTAATACACCAAGAAAAGAATTTGGCGGAGGAGAAAGGGTACATACTTTTGGTAGAGGGGCTGTCCTTTGTACTGGGATGCTGAGACTAAGTGATCTGCCCCGTGTCACATACTAAAGGAATGACACAATCTAGAATACATATTCATACCCCACAAAGGTCGAGGCATTGGTTGTTCCCAGAATTCCTCCCCAGCTCCCTGTCATCAGGAACTTCTAGCAGGCTGCATGTTGGAATGGCTTGTTTTGTTTAGCTACAACTTTGACTGATGCTCAGAGTCCTGGTGTTGGTTCCAAATATATAAACATTTCCTCCTATCCTTTAGTTAGGTTTCCTCCACTTCTCCCCTCTGAACTTTCCTCCTGTTGCCCTGCCCAGACTCCAGCTGGGCCCAAGATGGGACATTTGACTCACTTTTCATGCTAAGCACCAGACCTCATTCATCCCCCTCTGCTCATTGGTTCATAACATCTGTACCAAGAACATAGGCTCAAGAGGGAAGCTGGAGCAATAGAAGGAATGCTAATTTTAGAGCACTTACCTCTGAGTCTTAAGGCCTGAGTTCAAATTCTGGTTTACCACTTGTATGATCTTTAGCAAGTCACATCACTTCTCTGGGCCTCAGTTTCCTCAAATGTAAAACTGAGGAATTCAACTCAATGACTTCATATGTTCCTTTGAGCTCTGGAGCAAGATTCTTTGACTGGACTGAGGTGTGTGGAAGAGACTTGTGTGTAGATTGGCCTCTTTCCTCAGGGATGTCATGGGCATGACTTTGAGTGTGCCTGAATGGTTTTGTGAATGCAACATTCCAAATAACTTTGAGATACTGAGACAATAATTGTTTCCAAAGGGGCTGGTACAGGTAGAAATCTGTCTGCAGAATTTTGACAAAATTCTATTTCTTAGAGAAACCTCATGGCTTGTTAAAAAAGGATGCCTCTGCTAGGAAGTTAGAGCCATTTAGGAGAACAGAGAGACTTCCTGTATATTGTGGGAGTGATGGCATCAGGTGAGAGAACACTGCTCTGCTCTCTGACCCAGACCTGCACAAAGGAGCTCAGAATTTGTCTTATGGAACAATGGTACAGGGGCACTAATCCCAGGGTCCCTGAAGGCTACATATTGACTTAGTTTTCAAATGTAGTGTTATCTACGTTTTGTTGTATCTTATTTATTTTTGTTACATATATCCCAATTATATTTTAATCTGGTTCTTCTATTTGGTAGCAGCTGCTGGTCTCATTGTGTTTGACACATTTGAGGTGAAGTATTTGTGACCCTGTGTGGGGAATTCCCCACTCCTTGGCTAAGGCTATTTCTCCCAGAACTTATGGATTTATTCAACTCCTTTCTATTTTCTTTTTTCTCTTCATTTTAGAAAAGCCAGAATCCTTTGAGTTGGGATGCCTAAGTCAGTTTTCATAGACACAGAATCATAACAAGTATTTTGGTGGCTAAGACAAGCAGCACTAAATTAAGAGTGTGTGTGTGTGTGTGTGTGTGTGTGTGTGTATGTGTACTTCTGACGTTTGTTTTAGGATTATAGGATCATAGACTTATGGTTAGAAAGGACCTCATAGGCTGTATAATCCAACCCCATCATTTTAAACATGAGGAAACAGAAAACCAGGTATGTTTAGTGACTTATCTAAGGTCACAGGTAGTAAGCATCGGAGATAGAATGTCTCAGGGGAAGGAAGAGAAGCATATCTTTTGGTAGCTCTCTAATTTAATTAGTCTTGCTACCTAGTTTCTGTGCAGCTGAATGAAAGTGCTATCAAACTGTAAATACAGCATTTTATAATCACACAATTAAAGCATCATTATTTAAAAATACCGCACCTTCTAAATTTCAGTTCCCTAAGGCAAAGCTCTGCTCACCCTGCCTTAGTTATGGCTCTGGTTAATTGTGTGTGTTTGTCCTTCATTGCTGAAGAAGATCATGCCATCAGTAAAATGATGACATTACTTGCCCTTGACTTTGTTTTGAGTGAGGGAGGGCCATGCAGGTCACTAGCTTCACTTCTCCTACAGAACCATCTGAATGTAGTGACCAGATATTCATCAGGTTGACTGGAGATGACCCAGGATGAGGCAATTGAGGTTAAGTGACTTGCCTAAGGTCACACAGATAGTGAGTGTCAAGTGTCTGAGGTGAGATTTGAACTCAGGTCCTCCTGACTCCTGCACTGGTGCTCTATCCACTGCATCACCTAGCTGCCCCATGAAAAGTCAATTATAAGTTACTTAAATAATGTTGAAAACACCAATAAGGCAATGCCTGATTACCAAACACACTATGCAGAAACAACAAAAAAATACAAATATAACCTTCTTCTTATTCTGAACAGGAAGTAGAAAAGTGTAGAAAAAATAAGTTGTTAAAATTCACAAATTTTTAAAGTACCAATAAGCACCAACTTAACACTAGTGTTCTAAATATGATTACACTAAGATCACCTAATAATCAGCCAATGTACTAGTGTAAGAACTGAATTATCTCAATATTGATATTCTTGCTATAAATGAACTCAGAAAATATAATTAAGTTGAAATAAAAAGGTTCACTTAATTAACAAGCTTTTATTAAGCACACTGCTATGTTTGGCGCTATGCTAGATTCTGAAGATACAAAGACAAGAGTAAAACAGTCCCTATTCCCAGGAAGTTTACAATCAATCAGGGGAAACAACAGGTATATGTAAGTATACACCCAATTTATACAAAATAAATATAAATTCTGAGTACTGCGGGAATCCAAGCAAAGTGTTATATGAAAGATGGTACTGGAGCTAGGAAATGAGCAATTCTGAGGGGTAGAAGGAGTGCATTCCTAGCATGGGGAATAGTCAATACAAATGTAAGGAGACAAGATAATGGAGTATAACATGTGAGGGACGGAAGGTCAGTTTGGATGGACCACTAAGTGTATGAAGGGGACTGACATATTAACAAGAAGTTCACAGGTTGTTCTTGGGCTGACATATAAAGAAATCAGTATTATCATGGGTCCTAAGGCAAAAAGAAACATAATATGAGATGCTTAGTATGGTACAGTGGAAAGAACACTCAAGAGTCAGAAGAATTGGGTTTAAAGGTTACCTCTGATTATTACTACAATTGTAATCTTGGATAAGTTAGTTAATCTCCCTAGACCTTGGCTTCCTCATCTATAAAATGAGAAGGGTCGAAGGAGATGGACTCCAAGATCATATCCAGTTTTAGATCTATGATCCTTTTATCATAACAAAAAAAAAGACTACCAAGAAGATAAATGCAACTCAGGCACTAACTAACACTTTACATGAAAGACAAGGAGACATAGTTAGAAGAGGGTGGAGACTGGAAAAGGGAACAAACCAGGATAGCCAGCACCAGCTCAGGAAAAGTATAAGCCATGGAGGTCAAGAGAAGGTTCAACTAAGAAAAGAAGCACAAACTCTGCTAATAAGGCTGAAGCTAACAGAGGTAGAAATGAACACAAACTCACCAAAAAAATGAAGCCAGCCTGCACTTTGAACAGAGATATCCAAACCAGTTCCTTCCACTAATGCAGATAAGCAAGTCCTAAGTTTCTGTAACTTAGAGAATTGACTGGGAGACTGATAAAGTGATGTGTCCATGGTCACACATCTATTATATGTCAGATGTTGAACTTAATAACTTCCTGACTCCAAGGCCAGTACTCTATCCACTAAACCATGTTGCTTCTTAAAGATTAACACATAGTTGGAAAAAAAAATCATATACTTTATCACTACTAAAAAAAAAAAGTTATCAACTACTGACTCACATGGCTACTTTCTAATCACTACAAAATTTTAAGAGAGTCACTTACAAACACATCCAGAACATGCTTAATAAAAATATGGAAAGAGAAACAACAAAAGGGCTTTGGCAAATGACATTCTGCTCTGGTTAGATAGGTAACTCAAGCATATAGGATTTCACTGACATTGGAATTCCTTCCACCCCTCTGTCACTGTTAGTAAATAAGTATGAGACAGCTTCACAAGGGCCAGAGAGATTGTGACTCACCCATTTTTACCTAGTTCGTAAGTATCAGAAATAGAATTGAAGTCCAGGTCTTTTTTGATCCAGACCTAGTGTACTCCCCATTATGCCATGAAGACAGAAGACGGTCCTTGAAATTCGAACTTACCATTTCTTTCTTTGCTCAGATGTATAATGTGACTAATTACCATTATGTAATGTGACTCATTTTTTAAAGCAAATATTATGAAGCAAAGTCTTGTTCATGTAGCATGATTCCAGGAGAGGGCTGAGAGGATTGGTGAGAAGAAGAGAGAGTGGCCCTGGGGTTTGTCTGGAAAGAACCAGTAACCAGGAATACTGAGGTGCGAAAAGCTATAGAGGGAGTTTTCTTTCTCTTTCCCTACTGAAAGCTAGGATCAGGGTTCTGCTGTTGTCTTGTTTTCAGATTACTCCAAAGGAGGATATTGGTAATCCACAAAGTGGTATCTTCTTTTTTAAGATTTCCTATTTCCTTCCTTCTTTCCTTCCTTCCTTTCCTTCTCTTCATTCTCTTCCTTCCTTCCTTCTTTCCTTCCCTTCCCTTCCCTTTCCTTCCTTCCTTCCTTCCTTCCTTCCTTCCTTCCTTCCTTCCTTCCTTCCTTGCTTCCTTCCTTCCTTCCTTCCTTCCTTCCTTCCTTCCTTCCTTGCTTCCTTCCTTCCTTCCTTCCTTCCTCCCTTCCTTTTCCCAAAACTTTAAACCCAGTGCACTCTGAAGCCCATAGACTGCACAACAGTGGGTCCCTGCCCAAGCTCCATTTAATGACTGACTTACCATGATTATCAACAGTAAGTTTCTGTTCCCTCCCAGGTTGAATTAGTTATTTTTTTCTTTTGTTCATTAAAAGGGCCATTCTCTGACTACTTCTTAAAGAGGCCTATTCACTCAGTGGGTATTACCTCCCTCTAAGTGAGTACCTGAAAAGGCCAGTCTAAGAAGGTCAAGGTCTCCCATTGCGTCCTGGGCCATCTCTAGTCATCCTGATGAACACCTGGTCACTTGATCCCAGATGGCTCAGAAGGAGAAAGTGAGGCTGGTGACCTTGCTCAGCCCTCCTTCATTCAAACCGAAGTCAATTGCAAGTCATGTCATCATTTCTCTGATGTCATGGTCTTCTTCAAAAATGAAGGATGAACACAAACCTCCTATTTAAGTAGTATAAATAGCTTCTATGTACAAAGTTATTTGTGGGGAAGCTCGCGTCATATTAGATAGAGTGCTGGGCTTGGAGTCAGGAAGACTCATCTTTCTGACTTCAAATTCTGTCTCAGATACATACTAGCTATATAATCCTGGGCAAGTTACTTAACCCTACTTGCCTCAGTTTCCTCATCTTTTAGTTTCAAAGCAATGGACGTTGTACCTGACTCTGGTTGCTGTTTCATTGGTGTCTGTCTCTCTGTGACCTCACTGCAGATAATAATGTCTTTCATATAATTCTCACTAATGCAATCTTACCTGCTTCTGAAAATGAAACATTTGAAAGTGCCGAGGACTTTGGTGGTGAGAACTTTTCTTCTGGTTCTTCAGTAGGTGTGGCTGTAGTACCTATAGAAGCAGTGGCAAACTTAGGTAATTTCCTACTCTCTGCCCCCCCCCCCCCATAGCATTACTAGATTAATAAATCAGGGAAATTCTATAGACACAGTATCCCTGGACATCATTGAGCATTCGACAGACTTTCTCATGATATCTTTGTGGATAAGTTGGGGAAAATACGAACTGGGTTCAGTTAAGTGGATTAAGAGGAGACTAAATCATTTGACCCAAAGAGCGATGAATAATAAATCAATATCACCCTGTAGGCATGCCCTCTCTTGGCATGTCTCTGTTATCCCTCCTTGACTCTATCAGTTCAACATTTCTCTCAATTACATGGGTGAAGGAATCAATGCCATTTTTAAAATCATACATATGGAAGCAAGAAAGTTGAAAGGGGTAACTAAATGGGGATTAAACAAAGTCAACAAACGAAAACAATGAGCCACCTATAATATGATGGCACCAAATAGGGAAAAATGTAAAATGTTATATTTGGGTTAAAAATCAACTACACAAGTACAAAGTGGAGGAGCCTAGCCTAGTAAAATTTTTGTGAATAAGATATGTGGGGTTTAGTGGACTACAACATTAATATAAGTCCAGAGAAAAGCTAATGGGATCTTAGACTGGATTGATGAGCATGGTATTGAGAATGATGGAGGCTTTTGTCCTATTGTCCTCTGACTTTGGCATATCACATCTAGGGGCTAGATCTCATGCCACATTTAGTTATAGCATTTCTAGAGAAGAGGTAGAAGTAGCTCATGGCTCAGTAGGTAGAGCACTAGTTCAAATTCAACCTCACTGTGACCCTGGGCAAGTTACTTAGCTTCTGATTGCCTGTCAAAAGGATCCACTGGAGAAGGAAATGGCAAACCACTCCAGTATCTTTGCCAAGAAAAACCCAAGGACAGTTGGTTCACAGGGTCACAAAGAGTAGGACACAACTAATTGACTGAACAACAACAAGAAGAGAAGAGTCACCCAGGATAGTGAAAGCACGTGAAGCCTTGCTATACTAGGCTCAACTGACTGAAACTAGAAATGTTTAGTTTGCAAAAGAGAAGACCAAAGGGCACCATGATATATACCTTCGAGGTCTTTGAAGATTTGTCATAGAAAGAGGATTAGACTTAGGTTACCTGTTCCCAGAAGGCATAAACTGGACCAATGGGTGGAAATTGCAGATTTTGGCTCAATCTGGAGAACAGCTTCCTGGTTCTTAGAGAAATAATGGAATGGAATAGGATCCCTTGGTAGGAAGCAAGTTCCCAAGTAATGCTGTTCTTCAAACACAGTCTCAATGAGCACACTTTAAGGGTATTGTGGCAGGGTTTCCTACTCAAGTAGAGTAGGACTTAGACTTAATGATTCGGTAACATCACAAAATAAATATCTACGTGCCATGAGAAGTGCATTTATGAAAATAACACTAAATCATGTTACCCTATATGGTCTAGGTGTTAGTCTAACCTTTGGAGATGAGTGAGAGTTAGGGCTGGACATCGCCAGAAAGTAGAAGGCAGCTGAATACCCCAAGTGAATATGCAAAGGCTTGAATCAGGAATTCTCAAGTCCAGAAGGTTTCCTGGGTTGTCAGTCCCTTCCTAAGCTTGAGTCCAGGCCCCAAGAGCTCACAGAAAATCCTTTTAGAATGGCATTCTGTTTATCACAGGTGCCCCCCACTTACTGGAACAAAATAAAATGAAAAAGGGGCAAGGGGAAGGAAAGGAGAACCCATCACAACTCTAGAAAAAATTGTGAAATTTGCATTTTATCTATAACTTCTCTGCCCCTCCCTTTCTGATGCTTCTCCTCAAGTACCTTGATGCAGCTCTGCAGCTTCCCAGAATCTCTCCCCTTGTCCTCCCTCTCCTCCTCACATGATTTGCTATGTTCTTGGTCTGTCATTTCCCACATTCTTCTATTAGAACCCCTCTCTTCTGGATTGTAGTGGAAGGACACTCACTCGGGAGTTCCCTGGCTTTCTTTAAGCCCCAATTAAAATCCCACCCTCTATAGGAATCCTTCCCCAATCTCTCAATTCTATCAGCTTCCCTCTGTCAATTATTTCCTATTTATTCTGTGCATAGCTTGCTTTGTATATATTCACTTATATTTTGTCTCCCCCATTAGATAGTAAGCTTCTTGAGGGTGGGAATTGTCATTTACCTTCTTTGTACTTTTTTGTATCTAGTGCTTAGCACAAATAAATGTTTGTTGATTGGCCAGAGTGGGAAGACTTAAATTCTAATCTTACCTGTGACCTAACTTGTGGGACCTTGGGAAAACCACTTCTTCTTTAGGCCTCTGTCGGCTCTTTTATAAAATAAGGGGGTTGGGTTGGAGGGCCTCTGATGTCGCTTTTCAGCTCATTGTATAACTCTAAATCTAATTCTCATTCCACTACACCAAGTGTTCAATTCATGTTCTTAGATGCCTAACTCTTCCCAACAGGATTGCTTCATTGTTGTTGTGTTGTTCATTCATTTATTCATTTACTCCTCAAATATTTATTAAATGCCTACTATGTGCAGGGCACTATGCTAGGAGATAAAAAAGATGAATGCAACAACATTTCTGTCCATAAGGAACTGACAGTATAGTAGGGGAGATATGACATTTTATACTAAAATTTGTTACATAACTACATGAGAACCACAAAGTACCATAAGATTGGATGGATGAGAGATACTAATACTTTCCATTTATATAATGCTATACAGTTTACAAAACCCTTTCCTCTCAATTACATTGTGAGGTAAATGGTATAAGCATTAGCATTCTCTTTTTATAGATGAGGAAACTGAGGCACAGAGAAGTTTAAATGACAACTTAATGCGCAGCTAGGTGGCACTGTGAAGAGAGTGCTGGGACTGAAGTCAGAAAGACTTATTTTTCTGAGTTCAAATCTGGCCTCAGACACTTACTAGTTGTGCCACCCTGGGCAAGTCACTTTAACCCTCTTTGCCTCAGTTTCCTCATCTGTAAAATGAGATGTAAAAGGAAATGGCAAACCACTCCAGTATCTTTGTCAAGAAAACCCCAAAGGAGGTCATGAAGAGTCTGACACAACTGAAACAACTCAACAGTATTTAACTTCATGCATTCATATAGCTAGGAATGGAAGAGTATAGAATCAGGTGTGGAATCTTCATCCTTGAGGCCACATGTAGCCCTCCAGGTCCTCAAGTGTGGCTCTTTGACTGAATTCAAACTTCACAGAACAAATCCTCTTAATAAAAAGATTTGCTGTGTAAAACTTGGACCCAGTCAAAATGTCACACTCCAGGACCTAGAAGATCTTATGTGGCCTCGAGGCCACAGACTCCCCATCCCTGGTCTAGATTGAACCCAGGTCTCCTAAAGCCAAAGCCTTCTTTTCATTGGACTAAGATGCCTCTCCTAGAATGGAGATCTCTTTTTTTTCCCCACATAGCCCAAGAACCTTGAGGACCTTATTAACCATGAAGCGCCTGTTCAATTCAATTCAAAACATTTGTCAGTTAGCATCACGTGCAAGTCATTGTTCTAGGTTTCAGGCATACAAAGATAAACACAGAAAAGAATAGTCCTGGCCCTCAAAGAACTTAGTCCTCTGAGTTTAGGGATGGGGGTTGGGGAGATTACAGGACTGCATGGGAAAGTAAATAGGAGGTAATTTTCGAGAGAAAGAAGAGTAACAACTGGGAAAATCAAGAAAGGCTTCCTGGAGGAGGCACCTGAGTTGAACCATGAAGAACGTATGGTTTCTGAGAGCCAGAAATGAGGAGGGAGGGCATTCCAGGCATGGGGGGTGGAGAGGATGACACTTCTCTACATTCCCAGCCTTCTCATTCCACCAAGTTGTGCCTTCATTTTAATTTTTTCCCCTTTAGTTACCTTCATGTAAGCCAGCCTGAGCTCTAGATCTGAAGAAGCTAGGCATAAGCTGTGTGGGATTCGTCAGGACTGGGCTGGCTCTTTGCTGGAGTGCTACTTGTGGTGAATTTCTCCATCACCACATGGGACCAGAAGCTGATTAATTTTATATTTATCCTGGCAGCTGTTTCAAGTGAGAATCTGCCAAACATTGATATGGATATGGTAAATCTCGGATGGCATCAGAAGAGGAGGGCAAATAGGGTCAAGACAGTTTCTGAGCCTGCCAGAGCCTCTGCAGGCACCTCTGGTAGGGTGACCCATGCTCCTCTCGGGCAGGAAGGTTAGTTTCTGAATCAGCTTGTTGCTGGGTCCTCACTCTTGTTGATTTGATTCATGCTTTTCTGAGACTGTTTTTGCCAAGGGAGTTTTTTCCTTAATAGAATAAAGACTTCAGGAAATGCTCTGCTCAGAGAGCTAGGAGTCCTGGGTCTTCATCCTGACACTGTCACTAAATCACTATGATTTGGGGAATGATAGTTGCCATTATGTACCTCTTCATCTCTAGGTATCATTATACAATATATGAAGTTCTGGACTTGGAATCAGGAAGACCTGAGTTTGAATCCTGCCACTTAGTTTCTGTGTGACCCTAGGCAAGTCATTTAGTCTCTTTCAGCCTTAGTTTGTTCATCTGAAAAATGGGGATAATATTAGCCACTCCCTCACAGAGTTGTCCTGGGGATCAAATGAAATAATATATGTAAAGTGCATTATAAATCTTAAAGGGTTATGTAAATGTTAATTATTGCTATTGTTACTATCCCGGAGTGTGTGGATCTTCAGGGAAGAAGAGCACCTCTGATCTGAGGGCTTGCTGAACCTTTTACAGGGCTGCTCCTCCATCTTTGCTATATATCTGGCACTCAACTCTCACCTGTGCTGCAAGAAGCTGTAGCATGGGGACTGGCCACATGACGGTAAACTGTCTACCAAGATGGGCTAAAGCAGGGTTAAGAGTAACCAACTTGCCACAAGCTCATTGGTGAGTTTATGAGTTCCAAGCATGTGAAGACTTCTGCCTGGTGGAATGTGTGGATGAGAACACTGTTCCACTGACCATGAAGGAGGCGGAAGCAGGCGCTATGGAGCACTTAGAGCTTGGTCAGACATCGAAGACACCACGCTCACTCACTGCATTCGGGGCCATCATCAGTCACCCTTCTTTGATCTTGTCATTGGATTTTGATGACTCTGGAAGAGAAAGTGAGACTGATGACTTTCTCCAGCTCTGCCTTGCTTAGACCCAATTCATGCAGGAGTCAAAACATCATCCAATGATGTCTTTGGTCCTCTGAAAACAAAGGTCAAACAACAACATATTATTATTGCCCTCACCCCTCCGGGCCTCAGTGCCCTAGTATTTAAAAGGAGGAGGCTGGACATCATGATGTCTTCCAGTTCTCATGCTCTAGGATCCTAACAATGTACTGAAGCTTTCTCAAAGACAGTTATTCTCCTTGTTCACTAACCACGTTGGCTCTTTGGTTTGGTTCAGAAAATCCAGTATTTGATATTACCCTTGTCCTCTTGGCTTCCCCTTCTTCCCCTTTATTCCTTCCTGCCCTATAATATAGTTGTAACAAGATATAGTCAGGAACCACAGGTTTAGAACAGGTTTGGACCTGGACATAGTGAAAAATTGGGGTGGGTAGGTTAGGGTAGAGCTAGATTGTAGAAGACAGTAAATACTGGGCTGAGGCATCTGGATTTAATTCTGTAGCCATTGAAGGCTTCTGAATAGAAGAATGAAAGGATTTTTTTTCTTACAAAATGGTTAAATAGACAAGAAATGAATGAGCCTAGTCTGGGGTAATTTCCCATCATTGGTTGCCAACTCTTTTCGGCAACCTGACCAACAAAGTCCAGTTCCTTGACTCTTTCCTACTACCCACAGAAAGAAACAGATTAGCAGGTCTCTCTTCTCCACACCCTTTTCCCCACCTTCTTTCCCTGTCCAGGGGGAACCCACTCCCCCAGTAACACATGAAGAAAGAATAGATATCCCTTATGCCTGCACCTAGGATGCCAATCCAGAATGGGAGAAATAAAGAGCCATTTGAGTAAAGGCACAAGATCATCCATAAATGTCCTACCTAAAAAATCATGCAGATTTTCCCCTCTGCAAAGTGGAAAAGGAGGTACTTGTGAGGTCAGCAGCATCAGAAGAGCTTTCCATGCTGGTAGACCTAGCTGGGGAGCTGTAATTGATGGACCCCCTGATTGATGAACTTGGTGATTGGTGAGAAGCCCAGGAAACCCACAGGCCAAACTACATAATCAGGTAGGTGATTAGGAAGCCCACCTTTGTTCTGTCTGCAGGGAACTGTGGGTCATAGCTCTATGACCTAAGCCATAGCTTAGTCATAGTCATAGCCATAGTCCATAGCTCTGGACCTAAGCTAGAAAGTTAGTTAATAACTCTGAGAAACCTCTAAATGGGTCCATGCAGTGGAAAGGACACTGGCATGAGTAAAGCAGGAATATGAAGAAAATTGCCAACCAGCATGAAAATTGCCTAGAACTGGATTCAGAGGTTCTAAATTATGACTTGTGGTTCTCCCTTCTCCTGCTCTCTACCCAAGACCTTCAGCCAGAAAGGGTCCCAGAGTGTAGACCAGAGCTGAATCTACAGGCAGAACTTTAGTAGTTACATCTTCCAAGAAATTGAGCAAATATAGAAGCTTAGACTCTACTTCAACCTACCAGAGATCTTTGTGGTCCCTTTCACAAAACTGACTTGTTTTTACCTCTTATCCTTTATTTCCCTTGGGTGGCATTCTAGGGATTTGGTCCCAGCATCTAGCTCTTAAAACAGTCTTAGTTCATACCTGAAATATGCCCAATCCCCCTCCAAAAATAAATAATATCTTCCCTTCATACCAAGGTGGGGTATTTCTTTTCCAGCAAAACAAAGGTCCAATGCACCTTGGGAAATTTGTCTGTTTTCCCCCACTAGGACACTAATTAGATTAACAGCATTCGCCTAGGTCTGCCTCTGGGTCTTGTTCCTCATCTCCTGAGCTAGTGAGAACTTCCTAGAGAATATTACCACCCAATTTCTACATTTTGTTGTCAGGAGTTATTAGTTAATAACATGTAAGTTGCTACCTGACAGGCTGTAGCCTGCTAATGACTGCCACATTTAGACATTGGGATAGTCTGTTAAATTCCTGCTGGTGCAGGAAGCAAGTAAATATTTGTTGTGAGAGACAAAACAGAGAAGGAAATTTCCCATGTGAACCTAACAGTGGCAGGAATGAGGGCAGCAAGAATAACTGGAATGGGGATTAAGGAGGACTGTGGCCTCTAAGAAGAGAGGCTCCCTCTCCCTCTACCCCCATGTACAACTCCTGCTCAGCCACTAATGCCATTCTGCCCAGAGGCAGGCCCCAGGAATGGAGAATATTACTTGCGGACATATCAGAGAAATGACAAATCAAGACAAACTTTGTGGATTCTACATAGAGAAAAAGAAGAAGACTCCTAGATAGTCAGAGGCTGAAGGAACCCTAGAAATCTGGTCCAAACTTCTCATTTTAAAAATGAGAAAACTGATGCCCAGAGAGGGTAAATAGTTTGTCTGAGGTCACAAAGAAGAATCATGGCAGACTAGAGATTAGAACCTGGTTCTTCTGAGTCTCATCCCAGAGACACAGTGCCCACTTTGGTGGGAGCAAAGGAATAAATAAAGGATAATGTCATAGTTTCTTATCTCAAGGGGATGTCCTTTGAATTGTGTCTTTACTATTAGCTACTGCTACCAGGCAATTTGTAGTGTCCCTGGTTTGGATCCAGGCATGATATTTTTAAATATGGGCAACTCTAGATTAGAATAACCCCAAATATCACACCAGAGTAAAATTTTTATTAAAAAATAGTTAATTCAGAATAACTTAATTCAATTATCAAACAATTGAATAGATCAAACAAATCAAGAAGTAAGGAGGTAGGAAAGAAACTTCTAAGTACCACAGTGGTACACTCTGTCTCTTCTTAACTGTGAACACTCTGTTTTGGCCCTCTTTCAGACTCTTTTTAGCTATTCAAAGAAGTAAAAGTTTGGCTTTTGAACAATATGTTAGTACTTCTTTCCTATTTATTAAGAACAATGAGGAGTGTGCATAGGGTAGAAAGGGAGTGGAGTGTCAGGGAGCAGGAGCTGGAGGAGCAGTCGCACCCAGCCTGGCAGGAGGATGAGACAGGGTGGGAACAAAACCATGTGAGGAGCTCATTGGAACATGCGAGCAGCAGCATCAGGAACAGGGGTTGTCAGGGGGTGGTTGACCCGCACTAGAGTGATGGTCCTGGCTGGGTTGTCCCAGTGATGGCAGTGGTAGACCTGACTCAAGAGGAAGTGGCTGTTCTGGGGATCACCCTCTTCATCTTGCTGTGGTTCATGTATTTCATATCAATTATCTGCATGTTTTTACATCTCAACAAGAAGACAACAAACATCTGTACAACTAACTGCTTGCTATTACACTTCTGAAACCATTGCAGGGTATGGATCTTAATCAAAGAACTAGTCTTTGAATTGGATTATTCTAAATATGAAGTACTCCTTTGGGTACAAGATCATGATGATCTAGCCAGTGATATATGCAAAAAGCTTCTTGGAAAATACCCAAATGTGGATGCCAGACTGTTTATAGGTGACAAGAAGGTTGGAATTAATCCCAAAATTAGTAATTTAATGCCAGGATATGAAGTTGCAAAATATGACCTTATATGGATTTGTGACAGTGGAATTAAGAGTAATTCAGACACACTGACATGGTTAATTAAATGACAGAAAAAGTGGATTGGTTCATAGTTTACCTTACGCTAAAGAGAGACATGATTTTGCTGCTATACTAGAATAAGTATATTTTGGAATTTCACATGGAAGAGCCTATATCTCAGCTAATGTTACTGGATTCTAATGTTTGGTAGGATCATTGTGTCTGATGAGGAAAGAAGTATTAGATCAAGCTCGAAGATTTATAGCTTTTGCCGAGTATATTGTTGAAGGTTAGTTTATGGTGAAAGCTATAGCTAACCAAGGTTGGAGGTTTGCAATGGCCACCCAAGTTGCAAGGCAAAATTCTGGATCCTATTTCATTTCTTAGATTCAATATAGAATGAACAAGTAGACCAAATGATCCCTGCAACAGTAATTTGTGAACCAGTTTCTGAATATTTTGTTGCCAGTTTAACTGTTCAATGGACAACTCACCATATATTTCGATGGGATGTCATGGTATTTTTCACGTCATTGCCTGGCCTGGTTTATATTTAATTATATAAACTCAGGGATATCAAGGGTGGCCCTCTATGTTTTTTTCAAAACTTAAGTATGCAGCAGCTTGGTTCATCCAAGAATCCATGTCTGTCAGCATTGTGGGACCCTACTACTACAAGGCAGCGAATAGGATGCTATAGAATACATCATGGAGGCATGGCAGAGGAAATACTTGATATATAATCACAGCTTTTTGACTGATTTAAGAAAATCAAAAGATATGATTTTAGATACAAAATTTTAGGGCAAGAAATCACTATTTGACAAAATTCGCTGAGAAAACTAGAAAGCAGTTTGGTAAAGACTAGGTATTGACCAATATCTCACACCGTATACTGAGATAAGGTCAAAATGAGTGCATGATTTAGATATAAAGGGTGATATCATAAGCAAATTAGGGGGGATGGAATATTTTACCTGTCAAATTTATGTATAATAGAAGAATTTATGACCAGACAGGAGACAGAATGCATAACCAGATGTACAATGGATGACTTTTATTATATCATATTGCACACAAATGCAAAAAATCCCAACAACAATGCAGCCAAGATTCAAAGGGAAGCAGGAGACTGGAAGAAAAAAATTTTATAGCAAGTTTCACTGATAAAGGCCTTATTTCTTGAATATATACAGAATAGGGTAGAATTTATAAGAATATGAGTAATTCCCCAATTGGCAAGTGGTAAAAGGATTTGAGCAGGCAGTTTTCAGAAGAGAAAAATCACAGCCATTTATAGTCATATGAGAAAAAGCTCTAAATCACTGTTGATTAGAGAAATACAAATGAAGATAACTCTGAGGTACCACCTCACACCTCTCAGATTGACTAATATGACAGAAAAGGAAAATGACAAATGTTGAAAGGGATATGGAAGAACAGGACCTCTAAAGTACTGTTGGTGGAGTTGTGAACTAATGCAACTATTCTGTGTATAGTTTTTGACTCTGCAATACCACTACTTTTTGTAGCCAAAGGAAAGGGACTGATACGTACCCAAAATATTTATAACAGCTTTTTGGATGTCAAAGAATTGGAAATTAAGGGGATGACCACCAATTGAGGAATGGCTGAACAAGTTGTGGTATATTATCACGTTGGAATAGTATTTGTCTTATAAGAAATGATGAGAAGGATACTTTCAGAACAAACCTGAGAAGACTTACATGAAATGATGCAAAATGAAATGGCAAGAACCAAGAGAACATTGTACATCGCAACAACATTGTACAATGATCAGTTGTGAATGACTTAACTCTTCTTAACAATACAATGATCTAAGACAATTCTGAAGGACTTAGGATGAAAAGGCTATCCACCTCCAGAGAAAGAATGAAAACACACTTTTTAAAAAACTTTATCATCCTTCGGTTTTTTGGTCTGTTTTCTTTTGCAACAGGCTAATATGGAAAAGTTTTGCATTATTGTACATTTATAATCTATATCAAATTGCTTTCCTTCTCAAAGAGAGGGGAGGGGAGAAATGGAGGAGAGAATTTGGAACTCAAAATTTTTAAAAAATGAATGTTAAAAAAATTTGTCTACATGTAGAGAAAAAACTAGAGAAAAATGTAACCCCCAAATAAATAAAAGAAAAAAAGAATGATGCCCTGAATTCACCTGGACTTATTCTTTCTTGGGTATAAGAACAGCTAACCTCTTCTCAGCTCTTCTGTTTTCTTCTAGAAAAGCCTAACACACAATTCCATTTTTTTTCCTTTGAGTGTTATATGAAGGTACATGATGCAACTGGGTGTACCTTAGCCTTTTCCAATTAGTCACATTCCCATATAATTTCTTTATGCATTGGGATAATAAGGCAGAGGTGTGAAACATGTGACCTACAGGCCTCATTCATTCCACCACACTCCCAAGTATGGGCCAAACCATATTAAAATGTAATTCTTATGTGATTTCAATGTGTTGAGGTACTAATAAGACAATAAGCATATACACATTTTGTATGTTAGTTTGCAAAGTTGTTATGTGGTCCACCAGGATCTTTATGTATGGTTTAGTGGCCCCTGTGTCTATTTGCATCTGATTCTCCTGTACTAGGAGACTGGATGATGGAAAGGAGTGCAGGTGCTACCCTCTGCAGGATGCGAGATTCCCTTTTCTACCAACATGAGGATCAACTGAGTCAAATGGCATCAGATGGCATGGGAACTTCCACTGGAACATTTTAGGGGGCAGTAAATAGTAAGGGAGGGAGATAATCTATGTAGTAGGAAGCTGGGTGGTGCAGAGGTGGATAGAGCACTGGAATTGGAGTCAGGAAGACCTAATTTCAAATATGGCCTTAGACATCGTGTGCTTTTAGGCATCATATAAACTCGCTGTGCCTCAGTTTCCTCATCCATTAATGGAGATAATAATAGCACCTACCCCCCAAAATTATTGCGATAATATTTGTAAGGTGTTTTGGAAACCTTAAAGTGCTATGTAAACGTAAATGTTAGCTGCTGTGGAAGTGAGAGAGTGGAACTTAGGATGGCAATGATCTTGGGGACTTAGTTGCTTCATCTGTAAAATGAGGGCATGGTGGTGTTAGATGACCTCTAACATCCCTTCCAGATAGAAATCCATGATCCCGTGATTGTGATGGGTGGGAGAAGGTCTTTGTCAGTCCAAGATCATGGCTTATGCTAGAACTCGAACTTATACATAGTACACACCAGAAGTGAGTGACCCTGATGAGATCTAGGGTCAGGTGGAGCTTAGGGCTGAGCATCAGAATTATACCAGCCAAGCTTACTTCTGGTTTCCTGTCCCTGGGTAAGAAGGCTTGACAGTTGTACCCAAACAGCACTGGAATGAGCTCCCCCTTCCCTAGTCGTGTTGGATGGTATGGTGGAGTTGTGCTGAGGTTGCAAGGATCATGCAACACTCCTAGAGAGTGTTGGACAGATGCTATTCTAGCACCCTACAAACATTTTACTGGAAAACTTATCAGCATGACAGCAGGTTCCTTAAGCAAAAAGGAAACTTTCTAGGACCTAGTTGATGCCACACTGGTACCTGGAAGGAGAATGAGAGGGAAGGGGGGATAGTGTCAGCTTAACAGGGAAGGGGCACTGTGCTAACTGAACTCTGGGAGGGAAGCAGTTGAGCTGTGAGAACAGGAAGGCAATAGTACTAGGAAGGACCTCAACATTTCTTCTTTGAGGTTGCCTGTAGGGACAACCCAGGCCTCTGGGCCCAGGAATGTTTTTCTCCTTTCTCATCTCTACATTTCAGTTTCCTTGACTTCCTTCAAGCCTCCCCTGAAGTCTCACTTTCTACATGAAGCCTTTCCCAGTCCTTAATCTTAGTGTCCTCCCTCTGAAGTTACCACTCCCATTTATTTGTCTGTATCTTGTTTGTACATAGATCTTTCCATGCTGTCTCCTCCATTATTCTAAAGAATCCTCCAGATTCTTTTTTTTTTTTTTTTTTTTTTTTATTAATTTTTTTATTTTTTTAATGTTTAACAATCATTGCCATACAATTGCGATTTTATCCCTCCCCACCCACCCCCCACTACCTCCCTCCCTCCCCATGACTGCATACAATTCTGTATAGATTCTACATATACTTTCCTATTGAGTATATTTTCACTATAGTCATGCTATGTAGTCAGACTAAGATAAATGAAAGAAATCGTATAACAAATCAGAACATGATACACAAACACAAACACATACACAAACATGATCTGCTACATTATGTGAGTGACTTCCATATTTCTCTCTCTGAGTGTGGAAGGCATTTTGCCTTGAGGTCCACCATTGGGATTTTTTTTTTTTTTTCAGAAGTTCTTGTGTTATTACAAAAATCTAAGTCTACCAGAAAAAGCTCTCACACACTGTGGTTGTTGCTGTGCATAAAGTTCTCCTGGTTCTGCTCCTTTCACTCAGCATCAGGTCATATAAGTCCTTCCAGGCCTCTCTGAAGTCTTCTTGTTCATCATTTCTTATGGCACAATAGTACTCCATTACATTCATATACCATAATTTATTCAGCCATTCCCCAATTGATGGACATCCCCTTGACTTCCAGTTTTTGGCAACTACATAGAGTGCTGCTATAAATATTTTTGTACATGTGGGACCCTTTCCCATTTTTATGATCTCTTGGGGATATAGTCCTAGTAGCGATATTGCTGGGTCAAAGGGTATGCACATTTTTGTAGCCCTTTGGGCATAGTTCCAAATTGCTCTCCAGAATGGTTGGATGCGCTCACAGCTCCACCAACAATGAATTAGTGTTCCAACTCTCCCACATCCTCTCCAGCATTTATCATTTTCTTGTTCTGTCATGTTTGCCAGTCTTATAGGTGTGATGTGGTACCTCAGAGTTGTTTTGATTTGCATCTCTCTAACCAATAGTGATTTAGAGCATTTTTTCATATGATTATAGATAGCTTTAATTTCTTCCTCTGAAAATTGCCTGTTCATATCCTTTGACCATTTATCAATTGGGGAATGACTTGTATGATTATACATTTGGGTCAGTTCTCTATATATTCTAGAAATGAGGCCTTTATCCCCGAGCTTAGCTGTAAAAATTTTTTCCCAATTTACTACATCCCTCCGGATTTTGGTTGCATTGGGTTTGGTTGTGCAAAAACTTCTCAGTTTAATGTACTCAAAGTTATCCATTTTGCATTTCATAATGCATTCTATCTCTCCTTTAGTAAAGAATTCTTCCCTTCTCCATAGATCTGATAAATACACTATTCCTTGCTTCTCCAGTTTATTCATGGTATCAATCTTTATACCTAAATCATGTACCCATTTGGACTTTATTCTTGTGTACGGTGTCAGGTATGGGTCTATGCCTAATTTCCGCCACACTGTTATCCAGTTTTCCCAGCAATTTTTGTCAAACAATGAGTTCTTATCCCAGAAGCTGGGGTCCTTGGGTTTATCAAACAGAAGGTTGCTATATTCCTTGCCTACTGCATCTTGAGTGCCAAGTCTATTCCACTTGTCTACCTCTCTGTTTCTTAGCCAATACCAAGTGGTTTTGATAATTGCTGCTTTATAGTACAGTTTAAGGTCTGGTAGCGCTAGGCCACCTTCCCAAGCATTTCTTTTCATTAGTCCCTTTGATATTCTGGACCTTTTGTTTTTCCAAATGAATTTTGATATTATTTTATCCAGCTCTAGAAAGTAATTGTCTGATAGTTTAATTGGTATGGCACTAAATAAGTATATTAATTTGGGTAGAATTGTCATTTTTATTATATTAGCACTGCCTACCCATGAGCAACTAATGTTTTTCCACTTACTTAAATCTGACTTTATTTGTGCAAAAAGTGTCTTGTAATTGTGTTCATATAGTCCCTGGGTTTGTTTTGGCAGGTAGACTCCTAAGTATTTTATACTGTCTACCCTAACTTTAAATGGGATTTCTCTTTCTATCTCTTGCTGTTGAACTTTGTTGCTAATATATAGGAATGCAGAGGATTTGTGTGGGTTTATTTTGTACCCTGCAACTTTGCCAAAGTTGTTTATTAATTCAAGTAATTTTTTACTTGAATCTCTGGGATTCTCTAGGTAAATCATCATATCATCTGCAAAGAGTGATAACTTAGTTTCTTCTTTGGCTATTCTAATTCCTTGAATATCTTTATCTTGTCTAATTGCTACAGCTAACATTTCTAGTACCATATTGAATAATAGTGGTGATAATGGACAACCTTGTTTCACCCCTGATCTTATTGGGAATGCATCTAGCTTATCCCCATTGCATATAATGCTTGCTGAAGGTTTTAGATAGATACTGCTTATTATTTTATGGAAAGTTCCCTTTATTCCTACGTTCTCCAATGTTTTTAGTAGGAATGGATGTTGTATTTTGTCAAAAGCTTTTTCTGCATCTATTGAGATAATCATGTGGTTTTTGTTAGCTTTGTTGTTGATGTGGTCGATAATGCTAATAGTTTTCCTAATATTGAACCAGCCCTGTAGTCCTGGTATGAATCCTACCTGATCATAATGTATTAATCTCGTGATAAGATGCTGTATTCGTTTTGCTAAAATCTTATTTAAAATTTTTGCATCTATATTCATTAGGGAAATTGGTCTATAATTTTCTTTCTCTGTTTTGTCTCTTCCTGGTTTGGGTATCAAAACCATATTTGTATCATAGAAAGAATTTGGGAGGACTCCTTCTTCCCCAATTTTCAAGAATAGTGTATGTAGTATTGGAATTAACTGTTCTTTAAATGTTTGATAGAATTCACTTGTGAATCCATCTGGCCCTGGAGATTTTTTCCTAGGGAGTTCATTGATGGCTTGTTCAATTTCTTTTTCTGAGATGGGGTTGTTTAAGTATTCAACTTCCTCTTCTGTTAATCTGGGCAATTTGTATTTTTTAAAATATTCATCCATCTCGTTTAGATTATCGAATTTGTGGGCATAAAGTTGGGCAAAGTAGTTTCTAATTATTGTTTTAATTTCCTCCTCATTGGAGGTGAGTTCACCCCTTTCATTTTTAATGTTAGTAATTTGGTTTTCTTCTTTCTTTTTTTTGATCAGATTAACCAAAGGTTTATCAATTTTATTAGTTTTTTCATAAAACCAACTATTGGTTTTATTTATTAATTCAATAGTTTTCTTTATTTCAATTTTATTAATCTCTCCTTTGGTTTTCAGTATTTCTAATTTGGTATTTACTTGGGGATTTTCAATTTGTTCTTTTTCTAGCTTTTTCAACTGCAAGCCTAAGTCATTGATCTCCTCTTTCTCTATTTTATTTATGTAAGCATTCAGAGATATAAAACTTCCCCTAATAACTGCTTTTGCAGTGTCCCATAAGTTTTGGTACGTTGTCTCACTATTGTCATTCTCTTGAATGAAGTTGTTGATTGTTTCTATGATTTCTTCTTTAACCCAATCCTTCTTTAGAATTAGATTATTTAGTTTCCAATTGATTTTTGGTTTCTCTTTCCATGGCCTTTTATTACATGTAATTTTTAATGCATTATGATCTGAAAAGGATGCATTGATTATCTCTACCTTTCTGCACTGGATTGTGAGATTTTTATGTCCTAGTACATGGTCAATTTTTGTAAATGTTCCATGTACCGCTGAGAAAAAGGTATATTCCTTTCTATTCCCATTTAATTTTCTCCAAAGATCTATCATATCTACCTTATCCAGAGTTTTATTTACCTCCTTAACCTCTTTCTTGTTTATTTTAAGGTTGGATTTATCTAGTTCAGAGAGGGGGAGGTTGAGGTCCCCCACTAGTATAGTTTTGCTATCAATTTCTTCCTTCAACTCCCCCAACCTCTCCTCTAAGAATCTGGATGCTATACCACTTGGAGCATACATGTTTAGTAATGATATTGCTTCATTGTCTATGGTGCCTTTTAGTAGGATATAGTTTCCATCCTTATCCCTTTTGATTAGATCTATTTCTGCTTTTGCTTTGTCTGAGATTAGGATTGCTACTCCTGCCTTTCTTACATGAGCTGAAGCACAATATATTCTGCTCCATCCTTTGACCTTTATCCTATGTGTATCCCCCCGTTTCAAATGTGTTTCTTGTAAACAGCATATTGTTGGATTATGGCTTTTAATCCATTCTGCTATCCGTCTCCGTTTTATGGGAGAGTTCATCCCATTCACATTCACAGTTATGATTACAATCTGTGTATTTCCCTCCACCCTCTTTCCCACCATTTGTGCTTTTAACTCTCCCGTCTCCCTTCCCCTCCTCAATAGTATTCACTTTTCTCCCCCTCCTCCTGCAGCCTTCCCCTCCTTCTTTTAGCCCCCCTCCCTTTTACTCCCCTTTACTCTTATTGCTTCTTTCCTCCCTTTTAGCCACCCTCCCCTTTCTTCCCCCTTCCCCTCCTACTACCTATAGAGCTAGTTAGGATTATCTGCTTAAGGTTATTGTTCCCTCCTTTGAACAAATCAGATGAGAGTACCTCTCAAACAATGCTCATCTCCCTCCCCTCCTTCCCTCTACTATGGTTTTGTACTTCTTCCTGTGATATAATTTGCCATTTTCTGCTTCCCCCTTTCCACACCTCCTATTACATTCCCTTCTCATACTTAAATCATATTTTTGCCATGACATCATTTACTTTATGCCCGTTCCCTCTACATATATCCCTTTTATCATAATAGCTGCACAGTTCTCAAGATTAACAGGTATCATCTTCCCTTACAGGGAGGTAAACAGATTGCCCTAATTGAGTTGCAAGTTTTTGTTTTTGTTTTTTCCCCTCTGTTTACCTTTTTATGATTCTCTGGAGACCTGCATTTGAAGATCAAATTGTCTATTGAGTTCTGGTGTTTTGGTCAGGAAGCTCTGGAAATCCCTTATTTCGTTGAATGACTTTCTCCTTGCCTGAAATGTTATGCTGAACTTTGCTGGGTAGTTGATCCTCGGTTGGAGTCCCAACTCCTTTGCCTTACGGAATATTGGGTTCCAATTCTTTCGATCTTTTAATGTAGAAGCTGCAAGGTCCTGTGTGATCCTGACTGTGTGACCTTGATATTTAAATTGTTTCTTTCTGGCTGCTTGTAGTATTTTCTCCTTCACTTGATAGCTCTGGAATTTGGCAACTATATTTCTTGGGGTTTTGAGTTTGGGATCCCTTTCCGGTGGGGAACGGTGGATTCTTTCGATGACTATTTTGCCCTCTGAGTCTAGTACTTCTGGGCAGTTTTCCTTGATGATTTCCTGGAAGATATTGTCCAGACTCTTTTCTTCATCATGGGTTTCTGGCAGGCCAATAATTCTTAGATTTTCTCTCCTGGATCTATTTTCCAGGTCACTTGTTTTTCCAATTAAATATTTTAGATTTTCTTCTATCTTTTCATTCTTTAGATTTTGTTTGACTGATTCTTGTTGCCTCATTGAGTCATTAGTTTCTACTTGCCCAATTCTAATCTTGATCGTATTGTTTTCTTCAGTTAGCTTTCGCATCTCCTTTTCCATCTGGCCAATTTTTCCCTTTAAGGAGCTATTTTCTCCATTTAATTTTTGTACTTCTTTTTCCATTCGACCAATTTTTCCAGTTAGGTTTTGGGTTTCCTTTTCCATCTGATCAATTTTCCCTATTAGGTTTTGAGTTTCCTTTTCCGTTTGATTAACTCTTCCTTTTAGGGAATTATTCTCTCCAGTTAATTTTTGAACTTCCTTTTCCATTTCTTCAATTTTCTTTTTCAGATTGATGTTCTCATCAGTGAATTCTTTTTTTATGGTTTTAAAATCATTGGCCAGTTTTTCTTTTATATCCTTCTTCAGACGTTCCAGGTAATCTAGTTGTGCTTGCGAGAAATTCATAGTCCCATCTGAGGTTTCAGATGGAAGTACAGTCTCAGCTCTGACCTCTTTGGTGTTTGTGTTTTGGTCCTTATCCCCATAGAAAGATTCTATGGTTTTTTCACTTTTCGTCTGCTTTTTCCGATTCATGATGTTGGCTGAGTGTTGTAGCTTTTGGTTCTTTCAGTCAGAAGGTACAGATCTTTAAGTTGAGTTGATGTGTGTCTAGGCTAAAAGCAGGCTTCTTTTTTTTGTTGTTGTTGTTGTTGTTGTTGTTGTTGTTTCCCAGATCAACCCTGGGTTTAGCTTGATAGGTGTGTGGGAGGTGTGGTCTGGTCTCAGGATATCTCCTCAGCTGGCCTGAGGCAAAGGCAAGGTCCGGGGATGGTGATCCCAGCTTCCCTATTGTCTTCCCTTTCCCCTGGAGGGCTGGGGCACGCCTAGAGGCTAATGCGTGTTCCCGCCCCTCCTGGGGCTCGTCTCCCGGGCTGAGGTTTGCTTGGGTCTCAGTGCGAATTTTTCTCTGCCCTGGGTCGTCTGTCCCTCCAGATAGCCTCCACCACGGTAGGAAGAATCCCCCTTTGCCACCTCTCCATCCTCTGGTGTTACGAGACCACCCGCCCCCTTCTGCTGCTCCCACCGATCCAGGATCAATCTGGGGAAGAATTCTATGGTTCCCTCACGGTCATCGGGGGGGAGGGGAGAGCACTCACTGATCACTCCGGCATCCCAGCTCCTGGATGTTCAAGTAGTGTCCCACTGAAGTCCCGTCTTTAGGCTGAAGATTTCAAAGGCTGTTGCGCTGATATCGTTGGCTCGGCCTGGCTTATCTCCTGCTCCGCTGGTCTCGCCCGCCACTCTCGGGCCCCTCGGGTCGCCTCCGCCCTGCCGCGCCGACCGCGCTGCGCTGTGCGCCGGGGTCTTACCCCCGCGGAACAGATCCCTCCCAGGGACCTTCCAGTCCAGCCTGGGCTCCGAATCTGTCAAAGTCCGTCTCCCACTGGATTCTACACCTCCAAAGTCTGGTCAGACTCTCCCCCCAGAAATATCCAAAGGAGTTTTTCCAGGAGCTTAGGTGAGTCGTTGCTTTCACTCCGCCATCTAATCCTCCAGATTCTTTAGAGCAGGGACTGTTTTTTTTGCCTTTCTTCATATCTCTAGCACTTAACATGGTGGCTGGCACATCATAGGCACTTACTTAATGCCTGTTGGCTGACTGACTGATTGTTGAACTCATTATAAAAGAGGAAGGAGAGAGAGCCAGATGTTATTTCTTTGTGACAGAGCAAGATTGACTCTAGGCAGGGGTCATCCAAAAATCCCCAAAAGAATTTGTTCTGTGAAGTTTGAATTCAGATGAAGGGCTGCACTTGAGGACCTAAAGGGTCACATGTAGCTTCAAGGCCATAGGTTCCCTACCCCTGCCCTAGGGACACTTGTTATCCTAATGGCTTTCCCCACCCTATTTGTGTCACACCCTGTGGGAAAAGTCTCATACATTGAGTAACGTGGTAATCTACTTAGGTTTTAGGTAAAGAGTGTTCTAAAGAGCTAAGAAATGATGACTTTGTCTCATTGTCAATGACAGTCACAACCTGATCACACCTTCTTAGCCCTTCTCTTTCAGGCAGGTGTGAGGGGCAGGCAGGACCCTCTGACTGTTCTGGGCCTGTGAGGGAGAAAGGTGGTAGCCTGTGCTGGTTGGGGGATGCAAATCTGGCCATAGCTGTGGCAAGGGGAAACAGATGCTATAGGCACTGCTTTTGCACTATTTAGGAGAATCAGAGGGTAGATAGAGGGCAGGTGGGTATATATGGAAACTTGCCAGTAATTGATACTAAGAGAGCATTTGGTAAACTTCTGTGGACACAGTGGAGAGAGAATGTGTAGCAAGAGGGAATGGAAGGTGTACTACCAGGGAAGATGAGGTGGGCTGGGAGATGTGGCATAACAGTAGTGACGCTCACAGTGTTGGTCCTGGCTCTGTTCATTGTCATAGGTGTGGGTGGACACAGGTGTTTGAGTAAAGGGTTTGTGACTTGTACTCTTCCATGGCCCATAACCATAATTAAAGAAGGGGAGCAATATTGAGAGTTCTAGTCACATCTAGCCTGGAGCCTCTGAATTGTATTAGTAGGACACCCTCCCAATATCCTATTTCATGGGATCATAAATTTAAATCTAGAAGAGACCTTAGTGGGCATTGAATACAATCCTCTCATTTTACAGATTGAGAAACTGAGGCCCAGAGGAAGTAGCTAGCCCAAGGCTTCTATTTCCTTATCTATAAAGTGAGGGGTGTTGGTGGTGTTCGATGACCTCTGAAGTCCCTTCCAGATATAAAACCATAATCCTATCATTGTATTGGGTAGGAGAGTCAAGACTAGGTCTTCCTGGTCCCAGATCTATGGTTAGATTGTGCCACATCTCAAAAGAAGGGAGCTCAGTGGATAACACATTGAATAAAATTAGTATGTTTCTATCTCATATCTAATTTTTAAAAGTTAATTATATGGATTTATTTTATTACCTCATTTCTGGCTTTATCCCTTCTCATTATCCCCTTTGGTAAGTGATCTTTTGTAAAAGAAAGAAAGAAAAAGAGAGAGGCAGAGACAGAGAGGAAGGAAGGAAGGAAGGAAGGAAGGAAGGAAGGAAGGAAGGAAGGAAGGAAGGAAGGAAGGAAGGAAGAAACTAAAAAACAAAGACAAGAAAAAAGGGCAGTTCTGTAAAACTAACCAACACATCAAACAAGTCAGACACTATAGGCAATGTGCCATACCCATAATCCCTCGCCTCTGCAAAAAATTTAAAGAAGCTGCATCTTTTCATCTTTTCTTTGGTGACAAGTTTGGTCAATAGAACTACAAAGCATTCAGTTTTGTTTCTTTGGGAACCTTTTATTTGAAAGAAGCTCGATAATGTAAATTTAATGAATATAGGTTAAATATAATTAGGCTAGTGAACACGATAATTATAAATTAAACAAGAACAGATTCTTGATAGGGCAGGCATTCAATTCAATTTAGGAATATTTCTGAGCACACACTCTATAGAAGGCACTGTTCTAAAACGGCAGGCAGAGTGAACGAAACAAAGGTGAACAAGATGGTCCTTGTTCTTATGAAACTTATATCTAGCAAAGCAGGTAATGTAAGCACACAAAATAACTCCAATACATAGAATGTGATAAGTGTTTTAAGAGAGGCATAAAATGCTGACTGGTTCCAAGGATGGGAGAGATCACATCTAATTAAGGGAGATCAGGAATGGCTTCATGGAGGAGGTGATATTTAAGATGGCCCTTGAAGGTAAAATTTAAATAATAGATATGGGGGAAGGGCAATCTTGGTAGTGGGAACAGTACAAGCAAAAGTGAGGAGGTAGGAAACCCAAGGGTATTCAAAGAATATCATGTGATCTATTTGAGTTAGTATGTAGAATATACATAGGGGAGTGGTGGGCAATACTTCAGTGGACCTGTGATCTCACTCATATGGGACTCCCTTCAGTGATAAAGTTCAGAACCCACCCATGCCTTCTCATCTTATTTGACTTTTGTCCATGCTGGCCAGTCAAATCCTCTATAAGGGTTCAATGCCAGGGCTAGTGACTCCCTCTAGGTCTCTAGCATGACATGAGCATCAAGGCAACATATTTAAAGATCATGTGGCTAGTAAATGGCAGTGCAAAAGCCAAGCCTTCCAGATTTTTTCTGGTATGACACACTCCCTCCTGAAATACAGATGATAAGGTACTTTGGGACTCCATTGTACTGAGCCTTGAATGTCAATCTAAAGAGTTTGGTAGACAGCAGGGAACTATGAAAATTCTATGAAATGAACTATGAAAACTTGATAAATGCTTATTAAATTGAATTGATTGAGTTGGGGAAGGGGAGACTTAAGGTAGGGAGTCCAGTTAAGAATCTCTTATGCATATTGAGTCTAAATTTCTGAGGTAGACAAGATCTTAGCTATCATCTAAATTCTAGGCCAAGAAAGAGCTCTTATATTTAGTCTGAGGGAAAAGATAATAAGGACCAGAACCCCATCAGAAAGGAGTTGGGTACAAGAAATATTACAAAGATAGAATTGATAGGACTTGGCAACGAATTGGATGTAGAGCAGAGACACAAATCATAGCTGATTCTGATTTATAGGACTGGTAGGAGGTGGATACCATGAGCAGAAATAAGGCCTCAGCAGGCTAGGAGGGAGCATTGGTGCAAGGGAAAGGATACCATCTTGTTTGGGAATCAGTTCAGATCCCAACTCTGTTACTTTACTAGCTGTGTGACCTTGGGTGAATTTCTTCTCTCTGGGACTAGTTCTCTTAACCTGTAAAATGAAGAGGTTGGATTAAGTGACTTGGAAGATGCCTTCCAGCTCTGTGATTCCATGACTTGGCTGGGAGAATGAAGAACAGTGCCAAGTCCAGGCTGTAGCAGAGAGAGCCAGTCCTCAAGGACATGAAGAACAGGAATTGGGGCAGGAGCCTGGGCTAGAGATTTAGATTTCACAGAAAGAATAGGGAGTAGAATGAAGAACACACACACACACACACACAAACTTAATAACAACAACACTTGTGAACACTTATAATGAAACATGAGTCATAATGACTAAGCAGTGCAAGTGGTTGGTTAGATGAAATCAATCTTGGATTGTTTCCTGGAAGAAGGACATTAGGGAGATGGACCATAGATTTAGGGTGGAAAGAACCTCAGAAGCCATCTAGTCTAAGCCCCTCATTTTACAACTAAAGAAGCTGAGGCACATAGAGTTTCTGAAGTAAATAAGAGTGTCTGAAGATAGATTTGAGCTCTGACTCGATGTTCAGTGCTCTCTATCCATTGTACCATATTGCCTCTCCTAGGTCAGGGAAATTGAAAAGTCTTCATTAACCCAGACTGGCCTGGTGTGGTGACCAGTGGCCAGTAAGAACTATAGTGGCTTGAGATGCCCTTCGCCCCTGTTCCAGCTGGTGTGAGTGACCTGCCCTACTTCTCTCCCTGCAGTGAGGACGTGTGCAAACGTGGCTTCACTGTTATCATCGACATGAGGGGCTCCAAGTGGGACCTCATCAAGCCCCTGCTGAAGACGCTGCAGGAGGCCTTCCCTGCTGAGATCCATGTCGCCCTTATCATCAAACCTGACAACTTCTGGCAGAAGCAGAAAACCAACTTTGGCAGCTCCAAATTCATCTTTGAGGTGAGAAGTTGTTTCTCTCATTGTATCTGTGACTTTTCTTGTCCTCTCCATAGAACCTTATCCCCAGCTCTACTTTTTCTCTTTCCTTCTCTTCAGTCCTTTAAATATTTCTTTTTCTTCCTTCCTTTCTTCCTCTTTCTTTTTCTCTCTTAATTGTTTCCTTCCTTCCTTATTTCTTTCCTTCTTTCTTTTCTTCATCTCCTCCTTCCCTCCCTCCCTCCTTCCCTTCCTTCCTTCCTTCCTTCCTTCCTTCCTTCCTTCCTTCCTTCCTTCCTTCCTTCCTTCCTTCCTTTCTCCCTCCCTCCCTTCCTATTTATCCACATAACTTTCTAATCCTGCCTCCCCTCTCCATGCACCCCTTCCCCCTTTAACAAGGATGAATAGTCATAAAAACCAAACCACCATCTTGGCTCTATCTGATGATACATGCCATATTCTAAACCCAAAGTCCACCACTTCTCTGCTGAGAAGAGGGAGACAAGTTTCACTTTGATGCCTCTGGATTCTAGACTAGTTGCCACTCTGATCTGAATTCTGATGGCTTTCAATGTTGTTTTCCCTCACATTTCTGTGGCCATTGTGTCATTTTTTTCCCTTTAGTGTTCTTACATGAATTACAGTGGTTTTATAGAAATACAAGGTTTTATAGAAAGAGTCCCTAACTCAGTGGGGAAAAGCTAGTTATAATAACAATAGCTCACATTTACATGGAGCTTTTAAAGTTTGAAAATGACATTATATTACCTCATTAGATCTCCACAACAACTATGTGAGGGTATATGCTATTTTCTCCATTTTTCAAATGAGGAAACTAAGCCTCAGAAACTCAGGCAAGTAGTGACTTGCCCAGGATCACTGAATTAGTTAAGAGTCAGAGGAGAGATTTGAACTCAAGTCTTCCAGTAATACTCTATGTACAATGTTGGGAGGACTTCCAAAGTCAAAATTTTTCCAAAGTTAACTATTCCCAGAGGACTCATGAATCCCTTGCTGTTGGCCCTGAGGATTTTGAATGAATGCCACACCAACTTAAATCAATTCATCAAGCATTTATTCTACCTCTAAATTTGGGACATCCCCCTCCCTCAGGATTCTGGGTCTTAGACTCCTCTTGACCTTCTTCTCTTACCAGTAGGTAGAGGAGCTTTCACGTGTATTTTCTTTTTAAAAGGCTCTGAGAACTACTATTAATCTGTCAGCAGCTTTCCATCCTCCAAGGGCAGTAAGAAAATGTGAACTGTGCTCTCAGCCGCTGAGTCTGACTCTGGGTAGGATGATGACTGTTGTCTCTAGATGTAACTAAAGCAAGGGTTATGTGGCTTCGTACAGAAATCATGAAGCCCCCTTCCCATAGCCCCCAATCAATCACTTTAGGTAAAACACGGGAGCCCTGAAAGAGACTTCTCTCCTCACCCTTCCCCCTCCTTCCAGCTTGTACAAACAAGATCTATGGTAAAAGAATGGAATTTATGAGCTAAAAGCATTGGAGATGACCTCTCTGGTAAATCATGAAACTTAATAAAAAGGTTTAACTACCTGGTCTTTCCTTAGGGCAAGCCTGTCCCATCCTCTAAAAGGAAGGCTCTCTGGCAACCTCCCACTCAGGAAAGGAGGAAATGCTACAGCAGAGGGACAAATCAATCAAACAACAAACCACTCAATCACCAGGCCTTTACTAAGTCTTATGGGCTGTTGTTTTTATTCAGTGACTTTAGTTGTGTCCAACTCTTTGTGACCCCATTTGGGAGTTTTCTTAGCATACCGAGACAAAAATGAAACAGGCTGGTATAGTGGAGAGAGAGCCAGCCTCAAAGTTAGTAAGATCTGGGTAAAATTCCTACCTCTAACATATATAGTTGTATGACCCTGGAGGAGGCACTTAATTTCCTAAGTCCCAGGCAACTCTGTAAAAGACTATGAGTTTCAGAACGTGATTCATCTACACTGGTCAGTCAGCACGTGAGCTGAAAATATGGTCCCTGACCTCAAAGAGCTCTCATTCCAAGAGAGTAGTAGGGTGTCTGTTTGCCCAGATTTTCCTCATGCCTATAAAATCATAGATGTGGTCCAAAATGTGCTCTCCTATATTTATTATTAACATTCTTATTTTATGTATTAGGAAACTGAGGCATAGAGTTCAAGGGATTTGGCCATGTATCATAGCAAAGAAATTTTAGAGTTAGGATTAAATGCAGGTTTTTTCAACTTGCTCTCCAGCACTGTAGCCAACTCTCAGCAAAGCATACACTGGGGTGGGAGGTGGGTTTTATAAAAGTGATTAAGACTGCTACTGACCTCAATTAATTTTTAAAAAATATTAAGTACCCACTAAGTGCCTGACACTGTGCTGGTAAGGAAGATACACAGAGACTGAAACAATCCAGACTCTTAAAAAGTTTAAAATCAATCAGAGGAGACCTAAGTATATACAGAATAAAAGGAAACAGACACAAAGTTGATAAATACAAGGTAGTTAGTGAAGAAGGGAACAGGATGCTTTGGGGTCTAGAAAGTCTTCATGTTGAAAGTAAGACATTACTTGTGTGACCTTGGCTGTTATCTCCTAAAGAGATAATACAAGTATACAAAGACCATAATACAAAATGGAAAATGGTAGATGTTTGGGAGAACAATGGACAAAGTGTTATCGATGTTCTGGCGAGCCAGAGATCATTTCTGACCCTCTGATGACCAATCCGTGTTGTGGTTGTTCAGTCATTTGCAACATGTCTGACTCTTCATGACTCCATCTGGGGTTTTCTTGGCAAAGATACTGGGGTGGTTTGCCATTCCTTCACCAGCTCATTTTACAGATGAGGAAACTGAGGCAAACAGGGCTAAGTGACTTGCCCAGGGTCATACAGCTAAACTAGTAAATGTCTTAGACTGGGTTTGAACTCAGGTCTTCTTGACTTCAGGCCCAGAATTCCATCCACTGTGCCATCTAGCTATCCCATCCAATCCCTGTGATGTAGTAAACAGCAGAAGAGCTGCAATGTTCAGGATTCAAGCTACTGATGCAGTCTTCAGGAGTCTCCTTAGTAGCTATTTCTTCCTTTCTCTTCTGGGAGGAGGATCAGCCTGGAGCTTCACCAAAGAAGGAAAGAAAGGAATAGAAGTGTAGCCACTGGCTCGGTATATAGGGTATAACAGGGCTGTTTGGAGCGTTCTGTCTCCAGACTCCCGGTTCTCACGGGGAGAGGATGACCTCTAGTCTCCACCCAGAAAACCTGAGACCTGCAGATAGGTTCTCTAAGAAAAGCAAGCCTTTGTGGATTCCAGTCACTTGTTCTAGAAACAGTATCACTTTGCCTCTTGCAAAAAGAAGAAAATCAGAAAAAGGCCTCAGTGGCCAGAGGAGTCTCATTTCCTAGGGAGGGGATCTCATAGATTAGGAGAGATTTAGAGAAGGTGTACCCTGAGGCAGAGGGATGGATGGTTTGATTTTGGGGAATCATCTAGTTCAAGTAGCTATGGATTCCCTTGAATCCACTTGACTTTATTTAGATGTTCATATTAAATTGGGCCAGTAAATCTGGAATTTAATAAAAATCGGCAAGAAAGAATCAGATTTAGAGATGGAAAGGATGTTTGAGGTTATGTAGTTCAACATTCAGGGGCAGCTGGGTAGCACAGTGGATAGAATCCCAGGCCTCAAGTGAGGAAGACTCATCTTCCTGAGTTCAAATATGGCCTCAGATAACTGCTCGCTGTGTGACCCTGAGCAAGTCACTTAACCCTGGTTGCCTCAGTGTCTTCATCTATAAAATGAGCTGGAGAAGGAAATGGCAAACCACTCTAATATCTTTGCTGAGAAAATCTTAAATGGGGTCATGAGGAGTTGGATATGACCATCTGGACATATGACTGTCCGTGACTAGACAACAGCCTCACCTCCTCATTTTATAGTTGAGGAAACTGAGGCACTAATCAAGTAAGTGTTTTGTCCAAGGTCACATAGGTATTGAGTGGCAGAACCAGGATTTGAATTCACTTCTGAGGAACTCCAAATCCATCTTTCTACCTTGGCCCCTGAGCTGGGCTTAACCACACGTCTGTTCTTCTTAATGGAAGTCTCAGTGTTTTGGCCCAATGCGAGGAGGAGAGAAGGATGGGGAAGGGATGTACTCAACTCGTTAAGACAAAGTTAGATTGAGATCTTTGGAATTTGTCTGCTAGTCTCTCTGAACATCCTGAATGACTTTTCAGATTATTTTCTGTCTACTCTGTATTTGTCCTATACCTATCTGGTTATTTATACATTTCCCTATTAGAACACAGGCTTCTTGAAGGCAGAGATGAGTTTCTTTTTGTTTTCCTTTCTTTGTATCCCCAGTGCTGCAGTCTGGCACATATTTAACACAATAAAATGCTTGTTGATTGACCCACCTAAAGAGCATTGACTGTATTTGATTTTGGGGATCAATGAGTCCCCATGATCCCCTGGTTGGCATCTTCCTTTCTGGTCAAAAGATACATAGATATAGGTTGAGAACCTCTTGGCCATATTTGTTTGCTTGTTTCTTCTTTTTTGTTTTTACATATCTCATTTTATTTTTAATAGCATTTTTTTCCAATTACATGTCAAGACAATTTTTAGCATTCATTTTTACAGGATTTTGAGTTCCAAATTCTTCTCTCTCCCGTTACCTCTTCTGAAAATGGTAGACAATTTGATATAGTTTATATATGTGCTATCATGTAAAACATGCTTCCATATTTGTCACAGTTGTGAAAGAAGAAACAGATCAAAAGGAAAAAAACACAAAAAAGAATAAAATAAAAAGAGTGTGTTTCAGTCTGCCTTCAGAGTCCACCACTTCTTTATCTGGATATGGATATATATCTCGTTTTAGAGGTAATAGTATAAACCACTGGACCTGGAGTCTTGGGGGACCTGGTTATAATCCCATTCTAGACACTTCTTTGCTGTGTGACCCCAGGCAATTAATTTAACTTCTTTTGGACCTCAGTTTTCTTATCTGTGAAATGAGTATTGTAATAACACCCACTTTGTGGGACTGCTATGAGGACCAATTACCAAAAATGAAATTCTTACTATTTGCCAAGAACTGTATTGCGGATTCGAAGAAACAGCCACATCCACACACAGTACATGTATACACATACATACCATACATATGTACATGCATACATATACACCATACACATACATACTCACATCCATATACAGTCACACTGCACACACGTACGCCACAAAGACCCACACCACACACACTCATATACATGTACACACCACAGATATACACAGTACACTCACATCCATGTTCATACACATGTACACCACATACACACCACATACATACACACAGAGTCCTTATTCTCAAGGAGCACACTATAATGTATCTGCAGCCCTCTGCAAACGTTAGGGTGCTGTGTAAATGTGAGTTGTTCTGATAATTGTCTTTCCATGTGTCTCCTCCCCTTGGCTCTTACATCTACCTGTCTTTGTCATTCTGCCTCTCTCTCCACCTGTCTCCAGACAAGCATGGTGTCAGTGGAAGGTCTGGCTAAGCTGGTGGACCCCTCCCAGCTGACCGAGGAATTTGAAGGATCCCTAGACTACAACCATGATGAGTGGATAGACCTACGGGTCTCTTTGGAGGAGTTCTTCAACAGTGCTGTTCATCTGCTCTCCCGTCTTGAGGACCTCCAGGAGATGCTGGCCCGCAAGGAGTTCCCAGTGGATGTGGAAGGCTCTCGGCGGCTCATTGATGAACACACTCAGCTCAAGAAAAAGGTGCTGAAGGCCCCTGTGGAGGAGCTGGACAGGGAAGGGCAGCGACTGCTTCAGTGCATTCGCTGCAGCGATGGCTTCTCTGGACGCAACTGCATCCCAGGCAGCGCCGACTTCCAGAGCCTCGTCCCCAAGATCACCAGCCTTCTGGACAAATTGCACTCGACCAGGCAACACTTGCACCAGATGTGGCATGTGCGTAAACTCAAACTGGACCAGTGCTTCCAGCTTCGGCTCTTTGAGCAGGATGCTGAGAAGGTAAGGAAAGAGAGGGGGAGAAGGGCTAGGGGAGGGGAGCTGTGTGAGGCCGAGATGGCTTCGTTGCTGAGGTTCTTGTGATTGGACTTGGCAGTGAGGAGTCTCTTACATTTCCGTGGTGCTCTTAGTTCATTAAGATGTTTTTATATACACGATGCCAATAGAATATCTCTTCTCACCAGATCCTGTGATGCAATAATGATGCTTTGCATTTTATAGATGAGAAAATTAGGACCCAGAGAGGCTAAAACACTGGACTTGGAGGTCAGGAAGACCTGTGTTTGAATCCTGCCTCAGACACTTAGGTCTGGGCTACTCTGGGAGAGTCCCTTAGTGTCTCTACTGCAGTGGTACTAATAATAGCATCTATATCACAGGATCATGTAGATCAAATGAGATTTGATGTATATACACATATTATATATACACACACTCATATGTGTATGTATTTATGTGTACACATGCACACATACATATATACATATAATATGTGTGTATGTGTAATGGTAATTTAAATGGGAAGATCTTTCCCATTAATTAATAGGCCCATGTGACCTGCTTAAGTCACATGGAAGCCTAAATCACATGAGTTTGAATCACATGAAGTCTGTGGTGGGAGAAGTTTGCTGAAGGGGTGGAGCAGAAAGGGTGGAACAGGAAGAGGCAGAGCTGGAGCAGGGCTGGGAGGAAGTTGGTCAGAACTAAGGGAGAGAGAGGAGGCACACAGCTAGGCTCCAGAGTGTTTGTTTGTGGAAAGACCCTACCACGACCAAGGCTTGGGAATGGTGCTGTCCTCTGCATTGTTACTGTGTATAGATTTTTGTTACTATGATGGGTTTGGCTCTCTGGTGTCTGAATAAATTTGTTGTATTTTGAGATTCAGAATTGTACCAGGCTCTTCTTGGCTGCCATAGGCACTGTGAATATTGGGTTGGCGCTACAGTGTGTATGTGTGTATATACACACACACATATATATGTATAATAATATTATTATTCATTTTAATTATTATTGACCCAGAGCAAAATTATGATGAAGACAAGGCCTCTTTTATCCCAGGAAACAGCTCATTCCTCAGGAGCAGTGTTTTTCTTCATTTTTCTCGAATAGTATTTTTCTCCCCAAGTATATGTAAAGATAGTTTTCAACATTCATTTTTGTAAGATTTTTGAGTTCCACATTTTTCTCCCTCCCTTACTTCCTACTTCCCCAAGACAGCAAGCAATCTGATATGGGTTATACATGTACGATCATGTTAAACATATTTCCACATTAGTCATGTTGTAATAGACAAATCAGAATAAAAGGAAAAAACATGAGAAAGAAAAAACAACCAAAGAAGAGAAAATAATATGTCTGATCTCCATTCAGACTCCACAGTTCTTTCTCTGGATGTGGATAGCATTTTCCATCACAAGTCTTTTGGAATTGTCTTGGATCATTGTATTTCTGAGAAGAGCCAAGTCCACCATAGTTTGCCACTCCACAGCATTGCATTAGTGTGCACATTTTCCTGGTTCTGAAGAGCAGCATTTTTCAACCCAGATTATACTGCAGACCAGTGTTTCTCCAAATATCATTAAAGGAGTAGGGGGGATGTTTCTGAGACCCTTTCAGGGGGTCTATAAGATCAACATTATTCTCATAATGATGCTAATGTGTTTTAATTTCTAATACAGAAAATATTGCATGATATAATCCATATAAGCAAAAAGTCTTTGGAGGGTCCTCAGAAAAATTTTTAGGAGTATACATGGGTCTTCAGATCAAAAAGTTTGAGAACCAGGGCTATAGACTGTTCAATATCTAAAAATTATCTGCCAGGCAAGATGAAGATGTCAAGGATGGGGGAAGAGGATACAGACAGAAGGAGGACAAGGTTTTTGAGCTTATAAATTTTTAAGAATTAAGGACTTTTATAAACTGGTAAAAAAATTGCTTCGGGTTCATGCTAGTTTGAAAATTGGTAATTGGGAGACTGCTTTGCAGCACCATGGGCAAAAATGACTCCCTCCTTCCCTTCATCTTCTCTTGTGATTTCCTTTGATGTAACCTTATTACTTTTTGATTTGTAGATTCAGCCTTTAAAAGGGAGTTTTCCCCCATCCTTACCCCTTTACCTACTTTTCCTAAATTGTAATATATCGCTTCCAGCTGGCAGTAGATCTAAATCACAGTCATTTTCTTACTACTTTTTAAAAATCAAAACTAAAACAAACAGTAAGTAGCATGCAATTCTTATAAAACTAAGCTTGGAAAAACTGAAATGCGTAGGCACTTTTTCCCTAATTCTATAGTGGTGAATGAATTACTATGATTTACCATAAGCCTTTTAAGTTTTTACACTAAAAGAAAAACTGTTAATATATATTCCCTTTTTGCTGAAATCACTTGTCTTTCATGATTTTTACATTTTCCTTATGAAATTTAATGTATATTCTTTAATTTTTCATCATGAAACCACTCATTATTGAATATTACATCTACCTTTGATGAAAGTCTATTTTTCTAAGTCTAGAAACTATATCCCATAGATTTTCAATAAGTTTTAAATTAGGTAAGTTAATTAAAGGCCATTGGTGTAAGCTTATCTCCATTTCTTGGGTAAATTTCTCAACCTTTTGTGATATATGTGATGATACAAGGCTGTTAGGTTTCAGTACTATACCTCCATTTGTGAATTTCTATAATTCCAGAGTAATCCTGCTTTTAAGTATAATGATATATTTATTAGAGTTTATCATTTCCTCAAAGGGATAAGATTTACAGGTTGGTTGGAAGTTTAAAAAATCCTCAAAACTATTTTTGTGTGGATGGTTTTTAATCTGATGGAAAAGAAACACAGATCATATAGACTCACGTGGACTTCTAACATTGGCTTTAGCAACGTCTTGAATGAACACCTGAGTTTCATTAGTAAAAATTTCCTTTTTCCAATCTTCAGTGCTCCAGTCTTTGTATTTTCTCACCCATGAAGTGCATTTTTCTTTATAGCAACAGTTGATAGCTTTAAAAAAATGATCTCACTGTTATTGTAGCACCAAGATACCCATTCTTCTTTATAGAGGAAGCAATAGCACAGTACAGCTGTCAGATCCCTCTTAAGGCCTTTGCCTAAGGATTAATTAGGTTATTATATGGTAATAGTTCTCAAGTCCTTTCCACTGTTTTTCATTTTCAATTGTACTTCATTTGTGCTTTGGAAAAACTGACCTTGTCTCACTTTGGGCTTGAATGAGCTTTGAAATACTTGCCTTCTCCACCACAACAGGCACTGCAATATCTCAAATACTTGTAGAAATATGCTCTTTAGTAGCTTCAGCTTTTGTACATTCCCTTGGAAAAATATTTCTTTCTCAAAATTTACAGAATTAAAAATACTACTAAAGAGAGCTCTGAAATCTGTGAGCATGGCACAAAATTCCATCCTTCCACTAACAGAGAACTAACTAAATGGGAAAACCAGTTCAGTCTAGTTTCATATGGTCAAAGTCAGAGTTTCCAGTCAACCTGGTGTCAGTTAAAGCACGTGCTCACACACACACACACACATCAAAATAAAACATTATGAAAATTATTTCTTGTCTCAAGTAATTCTTACATTACTATTATTGATATCAACTTCTTTCTAATATAATACTGTGCTCAGGCTTTGAATAATTTTTTTTTAAAGTAATTCATCCTGAATTCTTAGCTTATGCTTTAAAATGTATATGCATTGAAAAGCATTAGTGCTCTGGATGGCTTTCATCAACTGGTGGTGGCTTTGCTTTCACTAATGAAAGGGGATCCTTTCTATGAATGTTTATTCCCTCCCTAATTAGAGAGGGAAGTCCCCTTTTCTAACATTCCATTCCTTGAGTTCTTCACCATCACATTACGGTGCCTCCTACTGGGGACCCTTCTGTCTGGGGACAGGGGATTGCGCTCAGTTTTCAAAGAGCAAATATATGGCTTGGAGTCAAATTCCTGGGGCATGGCCTCACTTCCCAGATCCCTTCTTTTGATGTCCTCCGTGTCCAGGCTGCAGAGTAAGGGGGCAGGGAGGGCAGAACTTACCACAAACCTACACAGGACACCTGTGGGAATTACAGATATTCCAGATGAACTCCTGATGGCCTCTCTCTGAGGCTCAGCAGCCATACAGAATAAATGGAGTTGAAGAAGCATCCCACCACCAAAGTGATGCTCAGAGTATGGAAGAGTATAGAAGAAAGAATACTGACTCTGGAGTCAGACAGCCTTCTTGTAATGTTTACTACTTATGGGGAGTTTGGCAAATACCTTAATTTTCATGGCCCTCTGTTTCTGTATCTGTTAAAGGGGGATTGGACTAGAATCAGGGGTGGGAAACCTGCAGCCTTGAGGCCACATGAGACCCTCTAGGTCCTCAAGTACATCCCTTTGACTGAATCCAAACTTCACAGAACAATTCCCCTTAATAAAAGGATTTATCTTGTAAAACTTGGACTCTGTCAAAAGGCCACACCCAAGGACCTGGAAGGCCACATATGTCCTCGAGGCCCTAGGTTCCCTAGCTCTGTGCTAGATCAAGGCTGCTTCGTCTGGGGTTTACTAGATTTCAGGGGTCCATGAACTTGGATGGGAAAAATTGTATCTTTATTTTTGCTAACCTCCAATGGAAATTTATCATCTCTTTAAAGTATTTAATAGCATTATCCTGAGAAGGGGATCCATAGGCTTCATCATACTGACAAAGGAGTCCATGACACATCAGAGGTTAACAACCCCTGGATTAGATGAACCCTTACAACTGCTGATGAGTGATTGTTTATTGTCATATTCCTCAAAACTTGTGGCCCTACGAATCTCACAAAAGACAGCTTGATTTTGAAATTCACATGTTGATTCTGCTAACATTAATAATAAACCAGCATTTATAATGGTGGCTTAAGGTTTACATAGCACGTTTCATATGTCATCTCATGTGATCCTCACAACAACCCTGTAAGGTAGGAGCTGTCATTATCCCCATTTTATAGATGAGGAAACTGAGGCTGCAGGAGATTAAGTAACATTCCCAGGGTCATACAACTAGGACTCAGTTGAGGCAGGATTTAAACTCAAAGCTTTGTGACTCCAAGTCCAACACTTCATCACATTGCCTACTTCTCTGAAGCCACTGTCACTTATTATTATGTAAGTCTCACTGAAATATTTTCTCTTTTTTTCCTAAGCCAGGTACATGTGAAACTTCAGGAGATCAGCCCTAGGATACCATCTTATCTGTCTTCCTTCACCTCCTTCCACCATGTACATATTGTGAAAATTCATCTTTTCTCTAACCAAGACAGAAAATAAGAAAGAATAGCTATGTATGGCATCTCAATAATGAAAGTGTAAAACTCCCTTGTACTAGGTTCCCTCCTTTGTGAAGGAAGTGATTTTACACTTTACTCTTAAAGAAGAATCTCCTTCACCACCCCTCCTCTTTCTCCAATTTCCCATCAACTTTCTAGCTGGGAACTGCTAACCATGGGTAACTTATAATTTACATATAATTCTTTTCTTAATACCCTAGCAACACAAAAACACATAGTAACTTGAAAATTGTATAGTCTGTCCTTTGTATGAGCTCCTTCTAAGTCTATTTTCCCAAAATAATCCTTGCCCTTGTACAGAAGATAATTTCATCTATCTATCCCACTTATCCATCTAAAGTTCTAAACATGTTTAAAGTGTTTATTTTTTATGGCACTCTCACCACCCCTAGAAATACTGAGATTCATTCTGATCTTCTCCAGAAGATGCTTGAAGTTGACTTGAGCTCCCCAACTTTATCAAAAACCTCAGCCCTCTGAGGATTTTCAAAGAAGGGATGGATTTTCAGACTCTCCTTTCTCTTTTTCTCTCCCCTAGCACTGTGGCAAACTAGACTAGATCAAAATTTTCCCTCAGCCTCTGCTTCCTGGGCTACAGAGCAGGGAGAACATCCATTCAATTTTCCTTTCCCTGTTTAAAAGACTAAGATCATGAGATTTGGATTTGGGATCATCTAGTCCAGAGATGGGGAACCTGCGATCTCAAAGTCACATGTGACCCTCTAGGTCCTCAGGTGTGATCCTTTGATAGAATCCTTGTCAAAGGACCACACTTGAGAACCTAAGGGCCACATGTGGCCTCAAAGCTGCAGATCCCTCACCTCACAGTTCAAACCTCATTTTACAGTTGGATAAATTGAGACTCAGATAATTTAAGTGACCTGGCCAAAACTATATATGTAGGATAGAGCTGAAATAACAACACTAATAATAAATAATTATACATTGCCTACTGTGTTCCAGGCACTATGCTACCACGTCTTCTGACTCCAGGTTCAGTGTCTCTCTTTCTTTTATTGTCACCTTTCAGAGACACATGGTTAAGCACTGAGTCCTGATGGGAGGCAAGGGAGGAGGGTAGAGCTCATTGACCCAAGGCAGCTTGGTATGGTGAAAGATTGAGTCCATAAACCTAAGTTTGAATTGTAGCTCTTCTATCCGCTAGCTGTGTAACCTTGGGCAATGGACTAACCCTCTCTAGGACTCCGTTTTCTCATCTGGGAATTGGACTAAAGGACCTTTATGATCACTTCCAACTCTCTATCTATGATCCTATAATCTTAGGCCTATGTAGTGCTTGATCTGTGATTCTCTTTTCTTATGAAGTGGTTTCCCTATAGGTTCTCCCATCCCTCTTCAACCAGTATTAGCAAGCCAAAGAACACTCACTAATTAGCCTTGTAACCTTGGGCAAATCCCTCTCCAGGCTTCAGTTTTTTCATCTGTAAAAATAAGGGGATTGGACTAGATGACACCCCCTTCCCTCCCCATCCCAGCTGCAAAATGCTGTGATTCACCTTCTTGTTTGATGTTTGGGGTCCTTGAGGTATGTAAGTTTGCCTTAGTGGCAGTGTTGTACCTGTAGAATGGGCTTTCTGTATAAATGTGGAGTGCATTCTAGAGAAGATCTCTGTCCCGCTGGTCTCTCTTGTCCTCCTCCATCCCCTCCACTCTCCTATAGCCACAGCCTTCTGAGTCAGGGCTTAGTGCCAGTCTCTTGTGCCCCTTCCCTATCTCGGCAGCATGACACTCTCCCTCATTTTCCTGGGTTTGTTTTTGAGTCTTTGAAGAATGTGAATGGGGTTTGAACAGAAAGGTGTGGTTTCTGGGGGAGGAAAACAACAAAAGATCAAGGATCTTGAAGAAACTGGGCAAAGGTCCTAAAGGAAACGAAACTGGGCCTAAGTTCAGTTTAGCTCCACAGACTCCCGTGAAGTCCTTCTGTGTTTAGCGCCATGGGTCCTGGGTTCAAAGCCCCTTTTTGTCAGCTACTATTTGTGGCATTTCTTAGATGCACCACTTCCTTATCTATAAAATGAGAGCATTAGAGTAAATGATCTAATGCCCTGTGTTCATCCTTCATTGCCAAAGAAGACCATGCCAGCCCTCCCTCACTTAAAACAAAGTCAAGTGCAAGTCATGTCATCATTTGTCTGATCTAATGTCTATTCCAGCTCTGAATCTATGTCTAGGCTTATTGTTGTTCAGTCCTTTCAGTCATGTCTGACTCTTTGTGATCCCATTTGGGGTTTTCTTGGTAAAGATACTGAAGTGGTTTGCGGCTCAGTTTACACAGGAGAAAACTGAGGCAAACAGGGTTAAAGTGACTTGTCCAGGGTCACACAGCAAGGAAGTGTCTGAAGTCAGATTAGAACTCGGGTCTTCCAGACTCCAGGCCCAGCACTCTATGTACTGCACCACGTGGCTACTCTCTCTTCCTAGGTATATTTTAAATAATAGTAAAGTTATGCCTGGAATCTATGTAAAAGGCAAAGGGAAGCATCACTTCTGACTCTGGGTTTCTGTAGAATGGGCCACCACAATCTGTTAAGTTTCCTCTTTCCCCTTTATTCCTCCGTGGTTTTCCTGGAGCTCTGTGTCTTGGGAAAGTGGGGGAGAGAGAGAAGGGGATACGAAGAGCTGCTCTAAGTTTGTTTGCTCCAGTGAGACATTGGAGAGCTCTGTGTCTGAGGCCCTGGGGTATGAGGGCAGAGTATGGGCACAACGTGAAAATGAAAAGAAAACCCCCTGGTACCTATAAGGCCAGACAGACCTTCTAGGCTTCTGGGTCCTTGAGTGAAGCCTGGAGTTTTTCTATACCTGTCTGTAAGAGAGTGTGATACGGTAGAAGGGTGACTCTACTCCAGTCCAGAAGGCTTTTTGTTTTAGTCTCAGAGGCAACTAGGTGGTGGTAAAGTAGATAAAACCCTGAGCCTGGAGTAAGGAATATTTGAATTTAAATCCTCTGGTCTCAGACACTTACTAGTTGTGTGATTCTGGGCGAATCACTTAACCTCTGCCTGCCTCAGTTTCTCCTGCTGTAAAGTGGAGATAATAATAGCACCTACCTCCCAGCATTGTGGTGATGATCAAATGAGATATTTTGTAAAGAGCTTAGCACAGTATCTGGCACATAGTAATTCGTTTCCTTCCTTCTCCCACCAACTAGTCGTGTGCGCTTGGCAAATCTCCCTCTGAAACTCAGTTGGCATAGTGGATAGAAAGTTGGAATCCAAGTCAGGCAGACTTAGATTCAATTCTTACTTGTAACATAATCTGCTTGTACATCTCAACATCTTTGTATCTTTGGACAATATTCCAAGATTATACATTGCAGAGCAGGCGACGCTTTGTGTAGATAGGAGAGGTCATCACTGAGATCATGATTTCAGTGCTTAAAGGGGCCTTTGGATCTATGAAGCCCAACCAACTCCCTCGTTTTATGGTCCGTAGAGACTGATTTTCCCAGGATCACATAGCTACTAAGTGTCTGAGGCGGTGTTTACACTGATGTCTTCCTGCCTCCGAGTCCAGAACCTGATCTACTAAGCCAGCTAGGAGTTCCTTCCCCTAATGAAATCACAGGTCTGGTGAAAACAGAAAATGAAACAAAAAAAAATCCTGCAACATAGCACAAGCACTAGTGATGAGTCACTCTGAACTTAGTGATGCTGATCCTGAGGTGAAGGCTTACCATCACTCACTGGGTTTGTACTTGGACTTTGACAGAGCCTGCCTGATCTCTCATTCTATTGGCATAGTCTTTGAAGATTCTGAGATTACTTACATAAAACAGTAACCTCAGTAGTGGGTTTTTGGGTGAGGGAGAAGTAACCTTGGAAGCCGCCCTTCACATCTGAGCAAGTTTCTCATGGAGAAAGTCCACTGAGCCTCTAAGGATGCAGGCTAAGTAGGGCTCTCTCCCTCAAAGTACCCTGAAATATTTCAGTTTTGAAATTCAGCAGTTCATGCCCTACATTCCCCAAGGGCACTCACCTATAGAATATGTATACGTTTGTTTTTCAGTCATGTCCAACTCTTTGTGACCTCATTTGGGTTTTTCTTGGCAAAGATCCTAGAGTGGTTTGCCATTTCCCTCTCCAGCTCATTTTACAAATGAAGAAACTAAGGTAAATTAAGTTACTTGACTTGCCCAGGGTAACACAGCTAATAAGTGTCTGAGACCAGATTTGAACTCAGGCATTCCTGACTCCAAGCCTAGTGCTCTATCCACTGTGCTGTCTTGAGGCCATACTCTACAATTATTTGTGTGTGTTCATCCTTCATTGCCGAAGAAGACCATGCCATCAGATAAATGATGACATGACTTGTACTTGACTTCGTTTTGAGTGAGGGAGGGCTGTGCAGGTCACCAGCCTCACTTCTCCAGAGCCATCTGAATCCAGTGACCAGATATTCATCAGGATGATTGGAGATGACCCAGGCAATTGATGAGGCAATTGGGGTTAATTGACTTGCCCAAGGTCACACAGCTAGTGAGTGTCAAGTGTCTGAGGTGAGATTTGAACTCAGGTCCTCCTGACTCCTGCACTGGTGCTCTATATTATACCAAGTTGCTAAAGGAAGTTAGATAAGACAGAATCCCTGCCCTCAAGGGACTTAACCGCCTAGTATACCATGATGATTTCTCTCTAGAAAGATGCTTCAGCTTCTGAACAATTAGCAACATGGAGGGTACCCTCCAAGAACCATCTGGGCACATCTTCAGGATTCTAGGCTATGAAGTAGAGTATCCAGGGCCTCTGGGAGCACACACAATGAGAATTATGATATAGATCTCTTGGAGCATGCCCTGTTGTCCTCTGGTGTCAGTCCCAGCTGCTAATCTCCCTCTCATATAATTATTCCATGTCTAATTATTTTTGTATTCCTTCTTCCTTCTTTCCTTCCTTCCTTCTTTCCTTCCTTCCTTCCTTTCTTCCTTCCTTCTTTCCTTTCTTCCTTCCTTCCTCCTTCACTTCCATCTTCTCCTCTTCTTCTTCCTCTACCTCCACCTTCTGCTCCTCTTCCTCCACCTTCTCCTCTTCCTCCTTTTTCTTTCTTCCTCTTCTCCTCTTCTTTCTCTTCCTCCTTCTTTCCCTTTTCCATCTTCTTTTTCTCTGTGTCTTTTACTCTTTCTCCAAAAGCACAGAATGAGAAGAGAGATAGCAGAGCTAGTTTGGGCATTGTTATAGTTGCTGGTGAAGAAATTCTCAGGTCTTGACCCAAAATCTACAAGAAGATGTGTTGGGTGAGGGGAGTGGGTAGGAAAAAGAAGAAAAAAGTTTCTTCTGAGTTGCTTGAAGAATGATTCAAAATATCTGTGCAAGGCTCAAAGTTGACTTATTTGGTGCTCTTGAAAGTGGAAGGGAGGGTTGACCATTCAGAGTGCAAATCTTTATCTAAACAAGGAAATGTTCAATGACCTGTGGGTGGGAACAGCAGCACTTTCAGCTGCTTTCCAGCCTTCTAATGAGAGGCTGAGCAGATGTAGTCTCCAGCTTGTGAATCTGGCCCATCCTTAGGGAATCTCCAGAGTCATCATCAGGTCAACTTCCATTCAGCACAATGGGTGGGCCAGCCACGACTCAGACTTAGAAGTGGGGTTTTAAATCCTGGCATGGTTACCTTCTGCCTCACCACTGCCAGAAATGGCACCTCCAATCCCACCCGCTAGAACAAGAGGAGACTCAAATAGAAGGTCCCTAGACCCTATAGTTATTCCCCTTTCCCAATAGCATATGTGAAACTACGCAGTCATCTTTCTTTCTCTCCAATCAAGCCCAGTTATGGGTGTGCCTGTAGGGAGGAGGCTGTTGTTCTGTTCTCCAAGGCCATTTGTTCTTCCTTTCCTTTCAAGACCTTAGTGATTTAATGCCTGATGTTCCAAGCATCATCTTTATCCTTCTAAAAGGAAAGAAAACACACCAAAGAAATAATTCAATACGAGCAAGTATAAGATACATTTTCCAGATAGTATTTATAAAGTACATAACACAGTACTTAACACATAGTAAAAAAGTAAATACTCTTGGGGCAGGTGGGTGGTGCAATGGGTAGTGCCTGGGCCCTGGAGTCAAGAGGACCTGACTTCAAATCCAGCCTCCGACACTTGGCATTTGCTAGCTGTGTGACCATGGGCAAATCACAATCCTGATTGCCTTGCACAAAATCAACAAATAAAAAAAAAAATCCACAAATGAATAAATGCTTGTTCCTTTCCTTTCCTCCATTTTATGTAAATCCAGAAAATTTGTATGTTAATGATATTTTGCATCTAAAATATTATACATGAAATTATGCATATATAAAACTCTTTGCTATAAATAATAGTTTTTAAAATGTGAAAATCAGTATAACATGCTCCATTTTGCTTCAAAATTTTCCCAGTCCCTTTTAATCCTGGGGCAGCAAAGGAGGAAGGGAAGAGCTATTCCATATCCCCAAGTCCCTAGCCCAGTATCTGTGGATTCAGTCAATGTATTTTAACCAAAAAGTAGCCAAATAAGCTTAGGAAATGTTGCTGTAAACTTGCTACCCAAGGACAGTATTTTTCTCCCCATTTAAGAATATTTTTCCTGGTATTCTAATGGGAAAAAAATAAGAGAGGGAGAAAAATTTCTCAGTCATTTGGAAAATGTTGAAATAATTTATTTTAAATTACCTTAGGAGCCAAGGAAGAGGAGAAAAAATATGATATTTTACAGCTCATAATGGTTAACTACACATTACTGAGTAAAATGTAAAACTGAACAAAATCTCAGATGTAAAATGAATAACACATCGTTTCATCAATGAACTTGAACTAACTTCTGCTCTGTGTCCACTCGTGGCTGAAAGGAATCAGTGGTGGAGAAGGGCACAGGAGAGACATTTTACGATAAGGTCAAGGCAAGTAATTTATATGCACGTGTACATTTTTTGAAATGTGTATTTTCCCCACTGTACTTGGTTTTGCTTCAGGGTCAAATCTTACAATGTAGTAACAGATGTGGACTTCTGTCAAGTATAGAAGTATGCAATCAATTGTTTGCCTTTCTGTGTTAATAAGTGGATAGAGTACCTGACCTAGTGCAAGTCATGTCATCATTTTTATGACGTCATGTTCTTCTTTGAAAACGAAGGATGAGCACAGACATACAAAGCTCTTGACTTAGAGTCGAAGACCTGAGTGCAAATCCAGCCTCAGACGTTTACTAGTTTAGCTATATGACCCTGGGTAAATCACTTAACCCTGTTTGCCTCAGTTTCTTCATTTTTAAAACAAACTAGAGAAGGAAATGATGAACCATTCCAGTATCTTTGCCAAGAAAACCCCAAATGGGGTCACAAAGAATTGGACATGACTAAAATGACTGAACAACAACAAGAAAAATCCTTACGTATAAAATGAAAAGGGATTAGATCAGATGTAGTGTTTTGTATCTCTAAATTCTATGATCATCACATCCTGGGTGATTTTTGTCCATGTTTTACAATCAGTCTTCCATAGAGCTGATACTTAGCATTCCAGAGGCCTTCTCATCTTGGGGCTACCATCTTGGCCTTCTCATCTTGCACTACTTGACTTGTTCATTCTATGTGTTCCTTTATTCTTTTACCATAAGTTACGGCCCTCTTCCTTTTCCAGTCATCCTACACTGGCTGGGGGATGGCAGCAGGGGTGAGGGGATGGGGGTGGAGATTGGAAGAGGAATTAGACAAAGCATAGTAGCCATTAGAATGCAATTAGTTATGGAAAGTTTCTAGGAGGTAGGGATGTCTTAAAGGAAGTAATACTTTGGCTTAGGGTTTTCTCTTCTAAAAACGGTAACTTTGGTATTATGTCTTTTCCCCTAAATTCCTTTCCTTGACATTCAAGGCCCTCAACAGTCTGGTGTTGCCCAATTTTTTCTCAGTTTTACCTTATATACGCTCAGTATACTCTATGCTTTAGCTAGAAGCAGCACAGTATAACTGGAGAGAGTGTCGGACTTGTGGTCAGGAAGACTGAGGTTTAAGTCTTGCCTCAGACACTGAGTGTGTGATCCTAGATACGTCACTTAACCTCTTTGGTCCTTTGTTTCCTTACTAAGTTAAGGGGCCTCTAAGGCCCTTTCCACCTCTAACTCTATGATCCTATGCTCCTCCCTGTATTCCTCTACCTCACTGAATCTCTCTGGGCCTCAGTTTGCTTGGAAGAAATGTGAAGACATTGGAATTGGTGACCTTTAAGGTGCCTCCTGGTTCCAAATTTATAATCCTATAGATTCTCCTTCCAAATATACCCTACATGTTTCTACCTTCCTGCTCAGCTCTCCCTGGAAATATCACAATTTTTGATGGATTCTGAGTTACCTTCCAGCTGTTGAGAATGGGGACATGAGAACTGACCTCTGCTCCCTGGTTTCCAGCCATAACAGTAGATGGGTCCTGAGTAAAACTGTCTAGATTGAGAAGGAAGAAAGCTTTCTGTTTGTTCTGGGGAAGATGCTCCTTGATGTGGAACTTGATGTTCCTTGAAAATTGGTCAAAGAGGGAGTGGAATGGAAGGGAAGGGAAAGGAGAGACTGAGAAGGATTTTACCTCTCTACTGGTCTTCATAATGGGAAATGCAGGAGGTCCAAAAGCCTGCCTCTGTGCTTTTGCACAGCCTTTTTCCTCACCTCTCCTCTTCTCTCACCTCACTTCTCTTCTCATCTCTCCTCACTTCTGCTTCCTCAAATTCTTTGCTTCTTTTGAGATTTGATCCAAATGTCACTCACTCTAAGAGGACAATCCTGCTTTCTCCAGTTGGAAATGCCCTCCCCCATCACCAAATTACTTTGAATTTAGTTAAGTGTGTTCATATTTTTCCAATTAAAGGTAAAGAAGACTGCCTAGTATTTTACTTTGTTTTCCCAAGGCCCACCTCATTAATGGCTAACTCTTATCTAGAACTTGAAGGTTCACAAAGCACTTTCCAAATAATATTACATCTGGATCACCACAACCCTAGGAGCCCAGAGGGTGTGTATTATCATTATTCCTATTTTTACAGATGATGAACTTAAGGAAGAGGGAGGTTGAGCAACTTGTCCAGAGTCTCCTAGCTGATAAGTATCTGAGGCAGGACTCAGATACAGGTCTTCTTGACACCAGGTTCAGTGCTCTAGGCACTCCACTACGTAGCTCCTTTCCCACTCAAAATAAAATGCTTGTTGAATAAATGAATGAATCTGGATTTGAACAGAGGAACTGAAGAGGAAATGGAGAATAACATGGACAAGAACATGGAGGTAGGAATTAATCAAAGGCTCAAAGGACTGGATAATTGAATTGATTCCAGCATAGACTTAAAAAACTTTGCGATGACAGTGGAAATGCACAGTGTATCTCACTGGGAAAGCTGCCCTTCCCTCTGTTTGGTGTCCTCTGGCTTATAACTAATGGATTAGGCCTCCACTGTGTTAACAGGAACGTGTGCCTGGGGCACTCCCTCATTAGCCTGGACTGTCTGGTGTGTTCTGTCTCTGCAGCCCTGGTATACACTGAGCTGTTTTTCTAGCTCCTCTAGAGCAGGCTGGTTGTAGGTGTCTGGCTTGCAATCAAACCCCATTACTGAAGGAAAGGGATGATCCTTTTTTCCATTAGGTACCCATTTATTTTATTAGAAGTCATTAAGTAGAGTCATCAAAGATGTGCCTTGGGAAACTGTAATGGATATGCATTATACAGAGGAGGGACTCCCCTCCCTGTACCAGTGTTTCTTAGTGGACTAGGGCTGATAGAAGCTAGAGCGCTCATTTTAGAGCTATAGTATTTAAATATTATAAGTTTCAAGTGCACACAAATAGAATGTAAGGTCTCTAAAGGTACGAGCTCTTTGTATTCCCAGTACCCAGCACTGTTACAAAGTGGTACACAACTTGTTGGTTGGCTGATTGATTGATGGAAGGGACCGTACATGACATCTATTGCTACTTCCTTCCTAATGCAGGAATTCCTAAATCTTTTTTGGTTAGTTGGCTTGTTCTAAGGCAGGGATTTCCCCTATTCCTCCATTTATTTATTATTTATCCATCTATATTTTTAACATTCATTTTTTTAATGTTGACTTCCAAATTCTCTTCTTCTCTCTAGACCCTTCCTCAAACATTGAGAAAACAATGTATCAATTATACATGTGACATCACAAAAGCATATTTCCATATTAAACAGCAAGGATTCCTAACTGGTTTTATGTCATGGACACCTTTGACCAGTGAAGCCTAGGGACCCCTTTTTTTTACTATAGTCAGTTTTATCATAATCAAAGAGGATGAAAATGACATCACTATGTTGGCATCAAGGCATAGTGTGTCTAGCTGTGACTAATTGGACAGTATGAGCTCAGAAGGCTCTACCACTGGTTGGGCACAGATAGCTCATGTGAACATTTAGAATGGAAATATCTCTAAACTTACACATATCGCAGTTCCTTTATGCTACTGCGATTCTGCTTTGCTCCTAGAGCACAGGGCCTTGTTTGCTATGGGCATGTCATGCTGGGCAGTCTTGTACCCATAGCACAATTGATTCCAAAGTTCTTGAGAGTGATCTTGTATTGCTTCTTCCAACCTCTATGTGAGCCCTTGCCTTTTGTGAGTTCTCTGTAAAATAGTCTTTTAGTCTCTTTTTATACCTAAATTACTATCCTTAAATCATTATATGGGCGAGCTGAAAGACGATTTAGAGGCCATCTAGCCCAACTCACATATTTTACAGATGAGAAACTTAAGCCCCTAGAGATGTAGTGACATCTAACGTCTTATCAATTGCAGAATTGGAACTCAAGCCCCGGTCTTCTGAGTCAGTGCTCTCTCTGCACTCACACATCATGCTGTCTCCTTTCTGGGACAGCCCTTACAGGTGATCATCAGGCTATCATAGTAGACATCTGTATGTGAAACACAACCCTTCCTGACTCCTATTACAGCCCCAAAGTAAGCAAACCCTGTGTTTATACTTTAATACAGACATATGGGTTCTTCACTGGAAGATTCTTGCCTGACATCGGAGGTTTGGCTTCATGCAAATGTGATTTTTGGAGACAAAATCATGCAGTGGAAAGAACTTTGGATCTGGGGGCAACAGTTGTGGATTCAAATTCCATCTCTGTCACTACCTACCTATATGAACTCGGGTAGGTCCCTTACATCCTCTCAGACTCAGTTTTGTTACCTGTAATATAAAGGGGCTTGATGAGATGTCCTTTAAGGTTCATTCCAGCTTGAAATTTATAATTCAAAGATTCTCAATTCTTTTACTTGATTTCATCTCCCCAGCCTCCTGTCAAGGAAGTAGGTTGTACCTGGCTGATTGCTAATGTTCATGCTAGCTCTGAATCGATAATTCTACAATTTTCTGTGCCCAGCTTTGAGGAGCTACCTAAATTCCATCACCTTTTGGGGAAGGAGGTATAGGAGTAGTAGTATAATAGCAAGAACAGTTAATTTTTCTTAATTGAATTGTAAACACTTTTTGTTACATGGAAGAATTGGATTTGTTCTGCTTGGCCCTTGGGAGTAAAACTAGGAACATTGGTGGGAATTGCCCAGAAACAGAGATATCCAAAAACAGGGCTGCCTTGGGAAGTCCCCCTTCACAGGATATCATCATCTGTTGAAGAAGGCATTCCTGTTCAGGTCCGGATTTAACTAGATAGAGTCTTTGTTCTTCTGGTTCTGAATTTTTGTAGTCTTAATAACCCTTAGGTTACTACATTTTCCAGGCTTATTCTAAGGCACCCACCGCCCCACCCCCATTTATTTATTATATATTAATTTATTTTTTACCTTTCTTTTTTTTTAATGTTGTGTCCCAAATTCTTTTCCCCCTTCCAGACCCTTCCCCAATCATTGAGAAAACAAACAGTACGATATCAATTATACATGTGATGTCACACAAAACGTATTTCTATATTATACAGCAAGGACTCTTAACTGATTTTGTGTCATGGATACTTTTGACTGTCTGGTAAAGACTAAGGATCCTTTTTTTTAGAATAAGGTTGTCACCACTTTCCATAATTGAAGGAAATGTTGAATTTCACTTAGAGGCTAGTGAAAATAAAGATGTGATTTTTCCTGTCTAAATACACATACCCCTTAAAGTCTATCCATGTACCCCTTAGGGCTCTAGACTCCTTAGATCCCAGAATAAGAATTCTAGTTCTCAGGCCACCCTGGAAAGGATGAGTTTTTCCTGCTTCCTGGAAACAGGTCTCCAGATAGAATAGTGAAGCTTCTTCCATGACTGGCTTAAAGTGTGTTGGAATAATGACTGACATTGTGTTTATGCATGATGTCAGGTAATGAAAATAAGACCAAAAGTCAGACAGATCTGACTTCAGATCCTGCCTTTGATCCTTGCTAGCTGAGACCATCAACAACCACCCCTAAGCTTCAGTTTTCTCCTCTCTGAAAGGAGTATAATAATGCATTGTGCGCATGTGCACGCGCACACACACACACACACACACACACACACACACACACACACACACACACACATACCCCTCTCCCACATTTGTCGTGAGTCTCAAATAATCTGGAGGCAATGTTGTCTAGAGGAAAGAATGCAATCTGTATTACTCTTACCTGTGTGACCTTGGGTAAGTCAACTGACGTCCTCTCAGTCTCACTTTTTTCATCTACAAAATAAGTAATATTTTGTATACAATATAAATAACAATGCAAAATAAATGTAATATATGTAAGCAAATAATGCATATAAATTGCATTGTAAAACTTAAAGCATATATTGCTTGTCACATGGAAGAATTGGACCCATTCTGCTTGGCCCCAGAGGGATAATCTAGGAACAGTGAACAGAGGCTGCCTAGAAGCAGAGCTGTGCTAAAGAGAGACAAGCAAGCTATTCCTTCTCATCTTCACTAGGATAAGCTTAAGTAGGGCAGCTAGGTAGTACAGTGGATAGAGCACTGACCTTGGAATGAGGAGGACCTGAGTTCAAATCTGGCCTCAGAGATTTACTAGCTATATGATGCTGAGCATTTCAGAGTAACTACAATTGGCTCCACAAAAATAAATAAACTTTTGACTTCAGAATCATTGTCACAAAGCCTGAGAGTTATCTCAAGGACTTTCTACTCTAGGTCCCTGCTTCCCTACCACATTCAAATACTCCCAAACAGATAAGAACCTCAGTTATTTAAAACTCTTGAGAGGACACCGTATGCCATATACCCTCCTGGCTCATCTAATCCTATATTTAACAAACCTTTCTTTCAGGAAGTTCTTCCTTTATAGGTAGTCTAAATTTTTAATGTTCCTATGTAAGTTCATTTCCTCTTATTCATTATCCAATAAATATGTCTGTTCATATCCATTCATGCCATATCCTTGTCGTAATGGGATGCTATTAGGAGGGGGGAAAGTTGTATGGTTTGTCCTTTTTTCTCGAAGAGGACCATGATATCAGCAGATGATGCCATGACTTGCAATTGAATTGAATTGGAGGGAGAGATGGCTGTGTAAAGTCACCAGCCTCACTCTGTCCTTTGTAGTCATCTGAGGCCAGTGTCTAGATATTGATTAAGATGACTGGAGATGGCCCAGAATGCAGTGGGATACTTTGACCCTTTTTAAGGTAGGGGGAGAGTTGTATTTGTTCTTTGTTCTCGAAGAGGACCATGACATCAAGATGATGACATGACTTGCAATTGACTTTGATTTGAGTGAGGGAGGGCTGTGCAAGTTCACCAGCCTCACTTTTTCCTCCAGAGCCATCTGGGTCCAGTGGCCAGATATTCATCAGGACTGCTGGAGATGGCCCAGGATGCAATGTGAGACCCTGGCCATTTTAGGCCAAAGTCTTATCAGATTCTCACTTTGACTGAGATATACCCATTCAATGAATAGACCTATTTAAGTAGTTACTCAAGGGATGGCCCCTTTAATAAAAAAAAAAAATTCAAGTGGGAGAGAAAGACTCTCAGGGTTCTTGGGTAAAAGAGAAACAGTTAAAACATTGAACTTGGAGTCAGAAGACCCAGGTTCAAGTCTAAGCTCTCATGCCTTACTAGTTTGGGTACAAAGGCAAAATCACTCAACCTCCCTAATCCACAGTTTCCTTATTTATAAATATACCATTTCACAAGGTTATTGTGAGGAATTTACTTTGCAGACTGTAAAGTATCATGTCCACTTGAACAAATGACATAGTGGAAAGAGAGTAGAATTTAGTTTTGAGTGATCCAGACACCATTTTCCTGCATCACCTTGGGTGAGGCACTTTACGTCTATGAAAGGAGGAGAATAAGACAGTGATCTCTAAGATTCTTTGCGAAAGCACCCCTATTCTGTGGGTCTTTGGTACATTCCATAGTGTCCAAAATGGAGGTGCTTTGCCTCCAGGAAGGCAGGACTCTCTCTCTTGTCTTGCTTTTACATTGTCTCACATTGGTGTTTGCTGAAGAAAGTACTAGGGGGAATTTCAAACCAGAGTCCCCATTCACCTCTCCTTCCCTACCTGCCATACTCTGCCATATTCCTTAGTGGGGAGTGCTGACCACAGGTCAAGATCTCTGAGATCCCTTCCAGATGCAGTATTCCATGATTTTAAGATGATATGTTTACTCCCTCAGTCATTCTTCAACAGAGAAGTTCCTCATTGGGGTTTTCTCTTCCCATGATTATAGTCTGTTTTTTCTTGGGTAATTATGTGAAATTGTAGGAAGCTTCTGTTGGTCATCCAAGCCTATTTCAACAATGAGCCTCTATTACTCTTTGGGTCACGTTATACCCCACTGAGACCATGTGACGCTTCATCAATGCAATCTTTTTAATGAACTTGCTCAAAGTAATGATCATTTATCCTTAATGGGAGAAAATTAAGGATTGATTGTTGTTAAGAGTCAGAGATTACTATAGAGATGTATGGGGGAAGGCGAGAAGAAGGTCCAAAGGATACCAGGTGGTGCTTTACTCTAGGGGAAAGTATAGGAGTGGTTATGAGAAAATCATGGCCAAATCAAGAGATGAGAAGATAGGTTCTTCTCCTTATCAAAGCAGATCTGCAAGTCCTTCTCAGCTTTCCATGGGATCAGCCTTTGATTCTGTGATCTGGAGGCCTGTTGGTTTCGCAGGTCTTCGTAGCTGAATGAGATGCTGGTTTAGTAGAAGTCATTTACTTGAAGTAGAGGACCTAAATAAATCTTCCCCCACTTCTATTTACTGGCCTTGGGCAAAGCCCTCTCTCTAGGCCTCATTTTCATTTGTAAAATGAAGGGGTTGGCCTTGACATAGGGATGTAAGACTTAGAGTCAAGAAGACCTAAGGTCATGTTCTGACTCCGGTCAAGCTACTTAATTTCTCTGTGACTCTGTTTCCTCATATATAAAATGAATGAGTTCTAGTCAATGATCTCTAAGGCCCTCTGTGGGGCTAAATCATGATACTATCATTATCAAGGACTTTTATAAATCCTTTGATTATCTGAATGTCCTTGGAACTTTGTACCTTGTTATGGTGTTTATTATATCCTTCCTTGTTAGAATTCTATTACTTGTATATTTACCACTGCTGTCATCATAAACCTGCTTAGGAGCATGGACCTTGTTTTACTCATTTTTGGTTTCTCAGTAGACTCTAAGTACCTTGAGGACAAGCCCTAAGATTTTACTTTATCTTTGTATCCCGGTTGCCTTAAACATGAGCAGATTTATTTAATTCTTTCCTCCATTCCAAAAACCCAGAAGTACCTAGCAAATGACCTGCCTGTAGTAGTAGGTGTTCAATAGATGTTTTACAACCAAATGAAGGAACAAATGAAGGAATGAAGGGGATAAGCAATCACCAAGAGCTAGGCCTCTAAGAAGAGATGTGAAAATGAGCCACCCTTCCTTCTTTGTAAAGGTGGGACACAATGGGTGTGGAATGCTGTATTCAACAGTAGACTTGACCAATAAGTTAGTTTTTCTCAATATATGTGTGTGTATTTTTTCTGAATATATATGTATTTTAATTTATTTTATTTATTTAATATAAATATATTTATATGTATATTCATTTATATATATGTATTTTTATTTATACCTATATATTATATATGTACATATTTTTTCATTCTCTGTTATAGAAGATGGTGATCTGAAAAGGGGTATATACAGTATTGAGAAATGAAGAGGATGCAAAAAATTAAAACTGTAGCTAAAAAACCAATAACTTCTCTAACAAAAAGCAAGCATCCAGGGACAGGAGCACCTGCTTCAGTCCCCCAAACTTCTGTGATCCCCTCAGTCCTTCATTGTCACCCCAGACCCTTCTTCCTTTTATAGGTACAGCACTGTGCCAGTGAAATGAGTCAGTTTCATGAGGAGCATTCGTATCTATGGCTATTTATGAAGTTTTACCTCCTTGATGCAGGCTGCTGTGTTCTGTGCTACATCTCCACTATCTGCACTTTTATTGTCATAATATACATTTATAATTTTATTATTATTTATTTCTGTCCTGTTTTCCCCATCAGCAGTTTCGAGGTCCCCCCAGGATACCAGCCCTCTGAACAGCTGCTGTTCCTTCCCTATCTGGTCACACACATATACAAACTGCTTCCCCTGGCCTTGGGCTCCGACCGTTACCCTCTGGGAACCTCCCACCCCCATCTTGGCTGGAGGTGTTCAGGAGCCTGTGGGGGCAGCCTAGGAAGGTTTCCTGGAAAAGCTCCCCTGCTCCTCCTACCTTGCTCCAAGATGGGGGTCTCAGCCCCTCCCCTTCCCCTCACCATCATGAGGAGTCAGCAATAATCAAGATCATAAAACCATTTGTCAAACTGAAGTGCTTTGTTAAGGAGTCTGGGGGAGCAGAGGGAGGGGTGCAGGCTTCTCACCTTTCAGGGGAGCGTGCCCAGAGATGCATATCCACCCCAGCCCCTCCAGGCTGCCAAAAGGGCAGGGGTCCTAGGAAAGGGAGGACACAGAGTGAGGGAGTCCTCTGATGTGAAACCTGAACTCTCATTGTCCAGAAAGACAAACCCTGGGACGGCCTTCTAGGAGGGGACTTTACTCAGCTGGGCTGTTCCTTTTGTGCTGGAACTGGGCCACCCAAGGACTGTGACCTTCAGGACTGAGGGGGCAAGGTCTTTGCCTGGTGTTTAGTAATTTCCTGCTTTTTTGGAGAGAGGCTCCTGACCTGCCCTTCCTCCTCCCTCCCCATCCCAGGAGCAGCCACCCCACCCTCCTGCCTCCCATTGATGTGGTTCAATCACTAGGAAGCCCTTGTGTGCCAGGCCCCTCCCAGGGCAGAACACCCTGTCCTGTCCTATTTCCAGCTCACTGGGGCTGGGGATCTCAACTTTTACCTCACTTCCTCCCCATAAGCATTAGGAATCTTAGATTCCCAAAAATAATCCAGGGCAGAATGTTCTGCTGGATGCATGCGTGCATGTGCATGTGCGTGTGTGTGAATGTGTGTGTGTGAGAGACAGGTTCTCTCATCCTCCCTTTTCTTTGCTCTCATCCTCTCCCCCTTTGCTCCCTGTGCGATGGGCTTGAGTCCTGAACCCCACAGGCCTGCAGGAGGGGAAGCTTGTGTTTGCAGAGGACCTGGAGGAGGGAGAAGAAAGGAAGGACACATGGGGATGGCAGGTGTTTTAGCTCTCCATATCCGTCTCAAGCAGAGGGTTGGGGGAGGGGAGAGAGGAGACAGTGTTTGTGAGTGGTTTGGATTGTTTTGATTTTTGATTTCTGTGGTAGGTCTCCATGTGAATGATATTTATAGAGGGATTTGAGATTTCCAAAGCACTTTACATACATTATTATCCCACTTGGGCCTCTCAATAACATTGAGGTAGCTATTATTATCCACATTTTAGAGATGAGGGTCAAATCCCACCTCTTAGACTTATTAACTGTGGAACCCTGTGTAAGGCATTCAAATCTTTCTGGGCCTCAGTTTCTTTGTCTGTAAAATGAGGGAGTTGACCTCAATAATCTTTAAGGGCTCTTAGGGCTCTGTGTCTATGTTCCTGTGACTTGCCCAGGGTTTCACACAGATAGCAAGTGTCTGGGGCAGAATTTCAACCAAACTCTATGTGACTACAGAGCCTGTCTTCCTATCTGCTACCTCCCACACCACCTACACTGCCCTTATAGATCTTGATCCCACTTCTGGAGGAGATCCACAGTCCCCAGAGCTCTAAGGGACCTCCCCACAAGCCAAACTCTCCAGTAATAATGTAGGTGAATCAGGTGGAAGAATTTCCTGACTAGGTCTTACTAGGTCTTGCACAGGGAAGAGAAGGAAACTGTGGCATTTCTTACCTTGGAGATGGTGGTCTGAGGTCTTTTATAACAAGAGACCAGGGAGATACCTTCTCTTTCCCTCCCTTACATGGCAGGGCAGGTGAATTCTGGGACCTTGGGTCTCCTCTATTTCATTTTTGCCTCCCATTCCATGGATGATTGTCACCCAAGTCTCTGTCCCCCAACCTACTTCCTCTGTTCACTCTCCTGATTACCTCAATGAAGATGATTCCTAAACCTATATATCTGCTCCATCTTCCCCTGAACTCCAAAATCAACCCCTCCAATTGCCAGTAATACTTCACACACTGACACTTCAAACTCAATATGTTCATAACAGAACTTCTCTTCCCCCATAAACCTTCATTCCCTATTTCTGTTGATGGCACCACCATCCTCCCTAGAGTCATCTTTGAGTCTTCCTTCTCTCTAACTTTCCTATTCAGGATATTGACAAGTCTTATTGATCTTTACCTTAATGTTCCATCTCCCATAAATCCCCTCTTCTACATTCACCCATCATAGCTCACATCCTCATCAGTACATGGTACCATGGTAAAAGCACTGGCTGTAGACAAAGAGGACTTGGGTTTCAGTCTCCATGCCCCCTCCTCCATTTTTTAAACTGTCTATAAATGTATTACTTATGTAATCCTGGGTAAATCAGTTAGCCAGCCTCGGCAGGTGCTTGGACCAGATGGCCTCCGAGTTCCTTTACAGTTTTAAATTGCCTTTAATATTCTGAGTCTTACTTCTTTCCTGTGCTTTTTTTTTTTTTTTGAGGTAATCAGAGTTGAGTGACTTGCCCAGGTCATACAGTTAGTAAGTGCTTGAGCCCAGATTTGAACTCTGATCCTCCTGACTCCAGGCTCTATCCCCTAAACCACCTAGCTACCCCTTTCTGGACTGCCCTCTGTCATCCATTCTTCATAAAACTGTCAGTCATCTGCCTAAGGCACCTTCCATCTTTTCCTGTTGCTTATAGGATATAATACAAACCTCTTAACCTGGCATTTAAGGCCTTTCAAAACTAGTTCCAATCCACGTGGTCTGATTTTGCTTTACTCCCCTTTGCACAGACTTCAACCAAACTAGATGTTCCTAGATCTTATCATTCTGTTTTGTCCTGAGTGCACATATTTACACAGCATCCCATGCCTAGAATGGACTTCCTTTGCATCTGTCTGTGGAAATGCTTCCCTTCTTTAAGCCCAAAGTCTAGTTACCTCTTCTTCTATAAAATTGTCTCTGATTTTCCCCAGCTTAAATCAGTGCTGTCCCCCACCCCCAAATTTTCTCCCGTACTATATCTGGATGTACCTCAACATTCACTACTTTGCATCTTATTTGTGTATGAATCTTGCTTATTTCTGTCTTCCTTTTACAATGTCAGCTCACTGAAACTGCGGACTATTGTTTTTCATCTTTGTATTTTCAGCCCCAAACAGTCTTATACTCACAGAAAATTCTTAATAAATGTTTGCTGAATTGATTTTAGTTGGAGTGGGGTGTGTCTGCAGCCTGAAAACAAAACAAAACACCACAGGTATGTTTCTGTATTCTTAAAAACCTCAACTAAATCATTACCTCCTGAGGTGTGATGCCCATGATGTTACTTGAGGTTTCATTTCTCTTTGGTCCAAGAGGGAGCCGTGAGGTCAAACTCCTGGGCTGAGGTCCAAGAGCTAGCCTTTGGAGGCTGGCAGGAGGAAGGGAAATTCTCACTTGGAAGCACTAAATGAGAGCATAAATGCATCTTAGGCCCCAAGAGCAGCAGTAACTATTTGACCATTTTCCCCAGAGCTCTGACAGACCTCTTGAGGCCAAACTCCCAGGCTAGGGAAAGAGGAAGAGCAAGGCCAGGAAGTATGGACAGAATATGATCCATCCATGCTCAAAGTCCTTTGAGCACCATGGAAGAAGAGACGTTCTATAAAAGTGAGTTATTGCTGGCCAATATTGAATCAGCCTTTTCTGTCCTGAGCACCCCATGCTAGGTATTGTTTTGGAGGTGGGGGTGGATGGCCAGAAGGAAGAGGAGGAATCCAGAAGAAGGTATCCCTTGGGTGACTTCCAGGCAGGACACAGGCAGGAAAATAACTTACCCCCCTCTGAGGTAGTGCTACATACATTGGAACAAATTTTAAGAGTACAAGCTAAGAATGTAAGGTAGGGAGGCAGGAGGAATGACATAGGGTGCCTTGGAATAGGCTTTTTCTGGGTTTTGGCTGAGTAAGGGTGTCATTGGAAGGATCAGCCTCTTTTTTACTCTCCTTGCCTCTTTCCACTAAACCCTAGCTCTGGGTTAAATCTGCCAAGTGGCCCAAGGAAAGAAAAATCCAGTTTTAAGAAGGTCCTAATTGTCCCATAGGGCAGCTAAGTAACACAGTGGATAGAGGCCTGGAGTCAGGAAGACCTGAGTTCAAAACTGACCTCAGAGATTTACTAGCTGTGTGCATCAGCAAGGACCCCAACATACACGGGGGGGGCCTGCTATCGCAGGTTCTTTGATCTGCTTTTCTAAAAGGAAAGCAGCTTTGGAGGGGTCAACAACCACTTTAATCAAACATAAGCATCATTCACTTAGTTCAGGGGAAAAAGTCAGCATCTTGAACTTCAGAGAAAATACAGAGAAATCAAAATCAACAGACAGGGCTTCCAACTGCTTGACAATAAGCAATATGTACATTGCAAATCAACAGACAGATAACTGTCTGACCGTACACATACAGAGTTACTAGAGAGAGAAGCACCAATGTCTGGGTTTTCATAGGGGGAGGGGGGCTGCTTAGCAGCTTCCCAGAGTCTCATTTGGCACTGGAATCTTCTTCCAAAAAACTAAGCCTGACCTCAGAGTATTCATACTTTTTTCAGAGCCAGAGGGCATCACAACCCTTGAGAACCAGTGCCTCATTAACAAAAGGTGTGGGCCCTCCCACAAATCTCCCCTAATCAAACTCCCCTTAAAGGGAAGGCCCATTAATGGGTAGGGAAGATCTTTAATCTCTCTGATTAGCATTATACTATGTGACCCTAGGCAAGTCACTTTAACCCTGTTTGCCTCAGTTTCCTCATGTGTAAAATAAGCTAGAGAAAGAAAAGGCAAACCACTCCAGTATCTTTGCCAAGAATATTCCAAAGTGTTGGACATGACACTGAAATGATTCAACAATTGCCCCACCACTACAACTTCTCTTTGGGAAAGGTTCCCTTCCCCCACATTAAGAAAAGCACTTCTTGGATGGGATGGGATGTGTGTGTGTGTGTGTGTGTGTGTGTGTGTGTGTGTGTGTGTGCTCGTGTGTGTATCCCAAGTTCCTAAGATATCACCAAGTCCAACTTTTTTCATTTCACAGATGAGACAACTGAGGCCCCAAAGCTGAGATTGCTTATGGTCATATTGGCAGTAAGAGGCACAGTTGAGATTATTCAAATTTAGGTCATTTGACCAGAAATCCCAAATCCTTTCCACTGCCTTTTGCTCCTTCCTTGGATTTGCTTTTCTTATCTTTTTGGATTTACAGGTATAGAGGAACAATTTTCCTTTTCAATCCATTCTTAACTAAGTAATCATACCCCCTTTCTTACAACTAGATAGTAGTATTAGCTCACATTTGTGCAGTGCATGCTAGTACAAATATCACCTTCTCTGTGAAGCCTCTCCTGACCCCGACCTCTCTCTCCTCTGTTCTCAACACGAACTCCCCCGTGGCCTTGGGTGGAATTGGCCTTGGGTGATTCATGTTTCTATAGCTTTCAGATTTAAAAAAATGCTTTCCTTGCAGTAATCCCTCAAGACAGGTAGTCTAAGTGTTATTATTATTCCCATCTTACAGAAGAGTAAATCAAGACTCAGAGGAGTTAAGTGACTTGCCCAGCATCACCCAAGTAGTAGGAGCCCATGGAGGTCCTGAGTCCAGGTCTTCTGGCTGTAGTGTGGGTGCCTCAGGGCACACCTGCACACCTGCAAACCTAGCTCTCTCTGTGCCTGTGATTGGAACTCTGTCTCCCTTTACATCCCGTATAGCACTTTGTCTTGTGCCTTTCCAATCCACTTCTGTGATATTGAATATTACGGTCATCTATAAATGGATGTCCCCCATTAGTGGGACTCTAAGTTCTATAAGGATAGGGACCAAGTTTTATCTACATATTGTACTTGCCCAGAGCTTGGAACAGCATGCACACTAAATCCTAATAATAGATTTGTTAAATGGATGAATGAAGATTTTCAATGCTATTGAGACTATAAGCTACTGGAGGGCAGGAACCATATCTTTTACATTTTTCTCTCTCTCATGGTGCTAAGGCCTTTGCACACAGTAGATATTTGAGACATTGAATGAGCAATGAATGAATGAATGGGTTTTGAGGTATTTATTGAGTGAATGAATGAATGGGTGCATTGTACCTCCTCCTATGGATGCCTGTGGAAATAAAAAAGCTCTGAAGTGACACAAGAGCGCCACCTACCGAAATGGCTGCCAGCAATGGCACATCCTTAGGGGAAGAGGTTTACTGTCAAGTAACTGGGTTTTTAGAGAATTTTTATGTTTCAGTTGGAATATAGAGAGCATGAAGACTTGGGCATCAGCTGGGAGGTTGTTGTACTTATCCAGAGTAGGGCAAGGAAACCATTTAGGATCATGGATAAAGAGGACTGACCCTAAGAGCCATGACAAAGGCAAAATAAAACCTGAGAATCCATGGCAGACTGGCCTTCAGAGGATAGAGCAAAAGACAGTCACAGAAAACTGCTTTGTTTGGAACTCCAGTGATAGAAATAAGAAAAGAAAGGCAGCATCCGGAGCTATTTCAGGAAGGACATGGTTTACTTAGATGAAGAATGGTTTTTAAGAATTGCTTTTGAATTATTTTTAAAGAGAATACTGCATAATAAAATAAATGATGATGCCAAAAAGAATCCACAGGAATTCAAAAATTCTGCTCAGAGTGCTAAAATTACTATGAATTTTGTCTTATGTTTTGGAATGGGGCTTTTTCTTCTCTGTATTTAAGTACAGTTGGTAGCTTGGCTAAACCATTCCCTAGAGTCTACCCTTTCAAAGAACAAAGATAAAGGCCCTCATACCAGCAACTCTCAAAGGTCAGTAGGGTTTCCTGACCTGCTTGTCTTCCTTAATCTCTTCTCCAGTGCCTGAGTGCCTAATATCCCCACCAACCCTCAGAGTCTTCCTAGTTGAACTTAGTCTCTATTGCTTCCGTGACCTCCATGAATCCTACTTCTTCTCATATGATAGATTTCAAGCTTACTAGGAGCTTGGAGGCCACTGAGTCCCACCCCTGATTTTATAGATGAGGAAATTGAATCACAAAGAGGTTAAATGACTTACCTAGAGTCACATGGCTGATAACTACAAGTCCACCTGCCAGGAAATTCCTTGGACAGTAGGCCTATCTCTTATCCCATGGCAGTCCTGGAGGGAGGCTGGAGGACTTTGAAGACCCTTTCAGATCTGTACGCAATCTAATTTGCTGATGTTATGTGTAGTGAGAAGGGGGAGATTAGGTCAGGGTGATTCATTTTAGAATGCTAGATTTGAAGCTGTAAGGGACTCTACAGGAAACTGAGACTAGGGGATTTTAAGTGATTTGTCCAAGGTCAGGTAGAGGGTAAACATCAAAGGTTCTCTTATGTTTTTATTTGAACCCAAGTCCTCTGACTCTAGAGCCCATTTCTTTTCCTGTACCATCCTGCCCCTTGGGGTCACCAAGGTGGTAAGTGGCAAAGCCAGGAGTTAAAACCACATATTCTGATCCTAAAGGGCAGAGCAGTTAGGTGGTGGAATGGATAAAGTGCCAAGCCTGCAGTAGGGGAAAGTCATCTTCCTGATTTGACCTCCATACTTCCTAGCTATGTGACCCTGGGCAAGTCACTTAACCCTATTTGTTTCAGTTTTTCCATCTATAAAATGAGCTGGAGAAGGAAATGGCAAACACTTCGGTATCTTTGCCACGAAAACCCCAAATGGTATCACAAAGAGTTGGAAATGACTGAAATGACTGAACAACAAAATAAATTCTGATTTCAAATCTAATTCTTTTTCAACTATCCCTTGCTATCAATGGACCAATTAATCAGTCAGCAAGGATTTCTTAAAATACCTCCTGTGGCTTAGGCACTGGACTAAGAGCTAAGGATCTTAATGGAACCTTAAATTAAAATGGAGCCATAAAAATATAAAATTGATAAAATTTGATAAAAATTGATTCCATTGATAAAAATGGAAGCATTTCTGCCCTCAAGAAGCTTACCTGTATAATAGTATGTTGTTGTTGTTTGGTCATGTCTGACATTTTGTGACCCCATTGGAGGTTTTCTTGGGAAAGATATTGGACTGGTTTGCCATTTCCTTTTCTGGCTCCTTTTACAGATGAGGAAACTGAGGCAAACAGGGTTAAGTGACTTGCCCAGGGTCACTGGATCAGTAAGCACCCCAATATACACAGGGGGACCTGCTACCACAGGTTTTTAGATCTGCATTCATAAAAGGAAAGCAACTTTCTAGGGGTTAGCAAATTACTTTAATCAAGTACATGTATCAGAGAAAATCAAAACCAAAATTTCAGAGATAACACAGAGAAATCAAAAGTCAACAGATATGTTTCCAAAATGTCTGACCATTACATGCATACACAGTTACCACAGAGGGAAGCAGGGGTGGAGGGTGAGTGTGGGCAGCTCCTTAAAGGCTTCCCAGAGTCTCTCTGGCCAAAGAAACACTTCCGGTCAGTAAGCCCCAAAGTAAAACCTCATCCTCAGAGTATTTATATACCTTTTAGAGCCAGAGGGCATAATCCTCTGCCTTAGGGCCTCAACAGAAAAAAAAACCAAAAGGTACTTGGGATCCTCCTAGGAAACAATTCCCCTAATGGAGCTTCCCACAATGGGCAGGCCCATCAACAGGTGGGAAGGATCCTCCCCAATCACATTATTCAATCAGAGGTACTTTTAGTAAAACAAAAACAGCAAAAGATCCTAATTTGATTGCCATTACAGTCACACAGCTAGGAAGTATCTGAGGCCAGATTGCAACTCAGAAGGATGAGTTTTCCTGATTCCAGGCCCATCACTCTATCCACTGAGCCACCTACCTGCCCTAGAATAGTATGTACACATACCAAATAAATGTACACAAAACATCTGTGGTCTCCTGAGATGTTTAATTTTAGAAAGCTTCCATTGGTTACATGCTACCAAAACAATCTGTATTCCTGCTATAATCTATAGTTTAATGAGCTTGCACCTAAATTCAGCACTGCTTTGAAACTATGAAAGGATTCCTAGCATAGGCTGAATGAGGTTTTCTCTTTCAGATAAGGGTCGTTTCAGCTCCAAGCCCCTCTGATACTTTGCTATGTTAGGCTAAGTGAGTAAAAGTACATTCTGTCACTGGGTTTCTGAAAATATTTTATCAGTCTTTATAATTAAGATGGAAAGGATCTGCCCAATCAGCATAGATCTACCCAGGGCTCTGAGGTTGGCTGCCTTTTCCTTAGCTCGACTGGTCCTGTTTCTCATCTGTTTGACTTTGTCTCTTGGATGGCCAGGCTGGCTCTGGCTGGCTGGCGGTGTTTGTGTTTCCAGTACTTCGGGGAAGTCGGCGCATGCGAAGCCAAGCTGGGGTGGAAACTTTAAAAAGCACAAAATCTTATTTAAAGTCTGAAAATACTTCTATTAATAATGGGTTGGGTGAAGTTGTTCATTACAACCCTTGAAGGGAGGAGGGCCAGGGGAGCAGAGAGTGGCCTTTTAAGGCATGGCTGAAGAGCAAGCAACTCTAGGCTAGTCTGAGTCTGTACTTAGCATGGTTCATCTGTCAGGGACATGGCCACAGGGATCAGGTGATATTTCAGCATGAAATGTTGCAGCCCTCGTTCTTTTTACTCCCTTCAGAAAACAGCTGTTTTCCGTTACTACGAGATTCTGCTCTGAGTATGAACCCAGGCAAAGAATGGCAAGAAATGCTTTAAAAATTAAAAAAAAGTAAGAACTTGGTGAAAAGGCTGGGGTAGAGAGAAGTGATGATGAAAAGACTTCCCTTGTTCTAGCAAAGAGATCTTTAGAGTGGTGTTTGTTTTGGTTAACCATTTGTCTTTACTGTAAGAAAAGAATTATAAAATCACAGTTTTAGATCTAGAGGAGTCCATGGAAATCGTCTTGTTCAACCTTTCATTGTACCGATGAGTTGAAGTGACTTGTCCAAGATAATCCAGATGGTAAGTGACTCAGGCAGGATTTGAACCCAGGACTCCAAATCAATGCTTACCACCAAACCTCCCAGTTTAATGGAGAAGGAAATAACAGTAATGGGGTGGGAATGGGGAGTCAAGAAATGCCAACAAAACATCAGAAAAGGGTTATAGTCTGGTTGACACATTCCCTTTGAGCAGTAGGAACCTAAAAGTATTCAGGTACCTAAAAGTCAGTTTAAACCATTTACACTTTTCTCTAAATAAATACGGCAATAGTAACTTGAATTCCTGAACGTTCTGCTCAGTGATTTGTCATCATGGGCAGGTGTTGCGTCTTAGAAAGATCATCCACCCCAAAGGAAGCTTAACTATTGTCCATTCATTTAACAAATATTTTTCAAGTATGGCTATGTGCCTAGCCCAGGTACAATACAATACAAGATACAAAGGGCATATATAATACATAGCCTCTGTATTCTGGGAGCAACTAGAAACTTGAGGAGACACAATGTATACAAGAAAAGTTACTTCCTTCAATATTTCCAGGATTCATCATTTCATCTCGTGTGGGCACTCCCAACACCAATTTAGATGGCATCGGTCTGTGCTTGCCTAAGCAGTCAGTTTTCATAAACTTGCCCTGGTGAAAAAGGTCATCACCTGGTAGCCATTCTACTGTCCCTGAGTCTCTATCTGCATGTTCCCCTTTTGTCTCCCAGTCAAGGGAGGAAAGAAGTTTGACTCAACTAGGAAAATACTTAAGATGCCTGTAGTATGAATCTCTAATGGTAGAATTTCAGACAGTGAATAACGGGCTAGTCGTGGAGGTAGTTTAGAGTAGGAGGGATCATTCCTACGTCACTGAAACTGAGCTATGTGCATTTTTAGAAGAATGAGTTTGGCATTTTAGAATGAGGTATAACATTAAGAAGTTAGCTAGAGATCCTGAAAATGTACATCCTCTTCAGTTCTTGACTAGAAATTGAACCCAAGTCTACTCCCCGAATTATTTTATACTGTCGATAAGGCTGGTTTGTTTTGACAATGCTCTTGTAAATAGATTTAAGAGACCTGAGTTCAAGTTATGATTCTTCCTAATTGTGAAACTACAGTTAGGTCACTAATTTCTCTCTCTCTGTGTCTCTCTGTCTCTGTCTCTGTCTCTGTCTCTGTCTCTCTCTCTCTCTCTCTCTCTGTCTCAGTCTGAAAACATTTCCTGTCTATTCTCTTGGACAGTCAACATAGTACAGCAGAAAGAATACTGGATTTGGAATCAGGATGCCCGACTATAGCCTCAGTTCTCTACTTTTAAAATGGGAGCAATAAAAACAAAACAAACAAAACAGACAAATGAAATTTTGAGGCAGCTAAGTGGTGCCATGGATAGAGCACTAGCTCTGGAGTCAGGAGGACCTGAGTTCAAATCCGGTCTCAGACCAGACACTTGACACTGTGTGACCCTGGACAAGTCACTTAACCCCAAACAAAGAAACAAAATAAATGGGGGGAATAATAATTACAGTATCCTACCTTTCTTATAGGGTTGTTGTGAGTAAAGAAAAGTGCTTTATAAATCTTAAAGTGTTATAGAAATAGAAACTATTATTCTAACTCATAAGGTTGACCAGGTCAGTGTGGAAAAATCTCTGGGTTTGAGTGTATTGTGTGTACTCTGGGTAAGAGGGGAGGGGAGGAGGAAAGAGCTGATAAAAATAATGATGTTCATCATGTTAACTAGCAATAGGTGTTTATAACGTTGCAGAGCACTTCACATATGTTATCTCATTTGATTCTAATAACCTCGTGAGATAGATGCTATTTTAAACCCCCTTATTACAAATGAAGAAACTGAAACAGAGGTTAAATGGCTTGCTCAGGGTCCCACAGCAGGTTTTTAAATTAGATCTTCCTGACATCAAGCCTCCTTCCTTGTCTGCCTAGTTTGCCAGTTAGTTTGATGATTGCATGCATCTACGTCTGTATATATTGGAAATGTGTATCTTTGTATGCAGTGTGTGTGTGTGTGTGTGTATGTGTGTGTGTGCTTCCTGAAGTTCATATGGATTTGACCAGTGATTTTGCAGTAGGATGAAGCTCCTTATGACCTTCTGCTACATAGGAACTTTTGAGCTCATATCATCAAATTTCTCTGTCTCTCCAGCCTGGCTCATTATTGCAGGGTTTTGGATACAACATAGGACAAATCACACCCCATTACAACTACATAGCAAAAAACAACCATTAAAAGCCCTTTGTTAAGACATTAATTTCACAATTTATATCATTTTAAGCTTTACAAAAGCATTTTACAATGACCCTGTGAGACAGGCAGTACAAGTGATGTCCTTTTATAGCTGAGGAAACTGGCAAGAGAGAGTAGAGAGAGAGAGAGAGAGAGAGACAAAGACAGAGACAGAGACAGACACAGAGAATGAAACAGAGACAGAGAGAAGAAGAGAGAGAGAAGAGAGAAGGAGAGACAGAGAGAGGCATTATGGTAGACACTACAAATAAAAAAATATATGAAAGCATTCTTGTCCTCAGGGAGTTTAAAATCTGCTAAGGGGAAGCAGCACGTACATAGATAAGACAAAGAGAAATACATACAGTAATTTCAGGAAAGAAAACAGTAACGACTGGGGGAATCAAGAAAGGCTTATGTAAGAGGTATCCTTTGAACTGGACTTTGAAAAGAACTGAGGATTCATAGTGTCATTGATTTAAATGAGAAGGGATCTCAGAGGACATTTAGTTTTATAGATGAAGAAAGGGAAACCCAGAGAAGTTTTGACTTGCCCATGATCACACAGCTATTAGTTCTCAAGGGCTGGATTTGAAGCCAGATTCTAGACTCCATAAGCCACTGGTGGATGTGAGGACAGAATACATTACAGGTTGGGGTGGGAGGCCAAGCACTTTATCCAAAGGCATGGAAGTGAGAGAGGAGATATGGGATGTAGCAGGGAAGGGAATAAGCAGTAGGCCAGTTTGACTGGAATGTAGAGCATATGAAGGGGAGTAATGGGAGAACAGTCTGAAAAGATCAGTTGGCCCCAGACAGTGAAGGGGTGCAGTGCAAGAAGGGGTAAATGCAAGACAGAAAAGTTTGTCTTTTTCCCTAGAGGCAATGGCTGTTGGTTGTTCTTCATTCTTGAAGAGGACCAAAATGGCATCATTATGTTAGAGTCAAGTTACAGTGTGCCCAGTTGTGGCTGATCAGACCAGTAGAAGCTCATAATGCTCTACTACAGGTCGGAATAAATAGTCCATGTGAATATGTGGAGTCAGTTCTCTAAATTTGCTCATCTCACAATTCTTCTGAGCTACTTCCATTCTGCTTTGCTCGCAGAGCACAGCACCTCCTCTGATGAGGGCTTGCCATGCTAAACAGTCCTGTACCAGTATCTCCCATGTCATACAGTCAATTACACAGTTCTTAACAGACTTTAAGAGTGTCTTTGTATTGCTTTTTGACCACCCTGTGAGCACTTGCCCTGTGAGAGTTCTTCATAAAATAGTGGTTTTGCAAGCATACATTAGGCATTTGAACAGTGTGGCCAGCCCATTGGAGTTGCACTCTCTGCAATAGAGTTTAAATGCTTGGCAGATTAGTTCGAGTAAGGATCTCAGTGTCTGGAACCTTATCCTGCCAGGTGATCTTCAGAATCTTCCCAAAACAGTTCAAATGGAAGAGATTCCATTTCCTGGCATGGAGCTGGTAGACTGTCCAGATTTACAGACATACAAAAATGAGGTCAGCACAATGGCTTTGTAGACCTTCAGTTTGGTAGTCAGCCTAAAACCTCTACTCTCCCAACACTTTCGTTTGGAGCCTCCCAAACACTGAGCTAGCTCTGGCAATGCTTGCATCAACCTCATTATCAAAGTACATCCCTGAAAAGTACCCTGCCAAGGTAAGTGAACTTAGCCACAGCATTCCAAACTTCTCCATTTTCTGTAACCAATGGGTTCACATAAGGATGGTATAGTGGTGGCTGATGGAGAAACTGTGTTATCTTGGTGTTAATTGTTAGTCCAAAATTCGCACACATACTTTGTTGCATCTCAGCTTTAAAGACTGCATTGAGTGCACAATCCTCTGCAAATAAAAATTGTTGAGTGCACCAACACTCCCTCCACTTTAGTCTTGGTTTGTAGCTTTTTCAAGTTGAAGAATTTGCCATCAGTACGGTAGCTGACCTTGATGCCACGTTCATCCTCATTGAAGGCATTTGACAACATGACTGAAAACATCATGCTAAAAGGCATTGTAGCAAGTACACTGTCTTGTTTCACTCCATTGGTGACTGAGAAGGCACAAGAGTGTCGTCCATTATCCAGAACCCAGGCAAGCAAGCATGACATCATGAATTTGAAGTACAATGCTGATGAACTTCTCCAGGCAATCAGATTTCGACATAATTTTCCATGAGCCTTCACAACTGACAGTATGAAAGACCTTGGTCAGATCTACAAACATTGTGTACAGACCTCTGTTCTGCTCGTTGCATTTCTTCTGGAGTTGTTGGGCAGCAAACATCCTTTCTGAAGCCACACTAACTCTCAGGTAGATATCTAGAAGCAATAGGGAGCTACTTAAATTTCATGAGCAAGGACTTGAGGAGAGTCAAAGAATGTTCATTGTTCTTTACCCACCAATTTGAACTGTGCAGTGTAGGCATCTGGGAGAGTTCTGAACAACTTTTCCAACATTTGAACTGATGGAACTTCTGGACTAGAGATAATAAACTACAAAAACAAAAGCTGGTTGACATACTTTGAAAGTTCAAATATTCAATCCATTATTCCTGATAAATTTGGGGAAGCAAACAAAAAAAAAAGCCCCACAGGATTAGGACCTTCTCTAAGATCTTTGTTCTATAACAAAGTTTGGGGCTTTATTAAAAAGTGGTTCTGATCCCTCTCTGCCTTCAAAGGACAAACAGCAGGGCTTCTGTTTGCTTCTCTCATTTACATTTAAGTCAATTCCTTTTACAAATGGATCATAACACCGGACTTCATGTTCATTTGTAATGAATTTTAGCCAAGTATTTGCCCCCCCCCCCCAAAGACATTTAGAAACAAAGCAAGAAAAGCAGCTCTCTCCCCAAAACCTTGCATTTTAACATTGATCTCTTTAATGAGAACAAACTATGTTGGATTCCAAACAGAAAGATAAAGTTTTGCTGTTTGGACATGAACTTTGGTCTCTGAGGAATTTTTTTTACTTGTATTACATTTTGTGAAGCCCACAGCTGCATCAAATTATTTTCTGCTCTGACTACAGATTTGTGCTCATGCCAAGAAGAAAAAGGCAGCCAACCCAACTCAAGGAGTTTGAAGTGGCAACAGAAAGTCGGTGTTCTCCCTGTGTTTCGGTCACACCTGTGCAAGGGTAGTCCCTAAGAACAACATTCAAATACTGACATCATAGAAGGGATGCTCCATCTAGTCCAATATGCTTGTTTTGAAGATAAGGAAATAGACCCAGAAAGGTTAAGGGATTTTTCCCAAGGTAATTCAATTAGTAAGGGACAAAGCTGGAACTGGAGCCTAGGAGCCCTGACTCCAAACTCTATCCAAGGTTTTGTTTTTTCCCCACAAACTACAATATTGCCTCCTTAAGAGAAGTCACAGGTATATTTGAATCTTACTTGCATGTAATTTTAATATGCCTAACTGGGCCATCTATTCTTTTTTCAAACTATTTTCAAGTTATATTTTGATGAATATACTCCCTAAGGTTATAATTTTTTTATTTTCTTCCACCCCTGTGTTATCTGTCATTCATCAATATGCTGTCTCTTCTAAGTAAAACTAGTCTTGGAAGAATGGTTTTCTTTATTAAGTCTTCACAGCACTTTTAGACTATGACCATAAGAAGCCCACCATTTTTTGTTTATTTGTTTGATTTGATTTTTTAGAGTAGATCCAGACTGTGACTGAAAGAATAGATATAGACATGCTACAGGATGTCCAAACTATTGTATAAGCATCACTCCAAGATGGTCACTTCCCCAGATTTATCAAGAATAGTTCATTATTTCAACTTTCAAAGTACCTCAACCAGTTCTTTTTTTTTATTTTTTTAGAATTTATTTTTAGTTTTCAACATTTATTTCCATAAGATTTTGAGTTCCAAATTTTCTCCCCTCCCCCACCCCAAGACGCCATGCATTCTGATTACCCCTTCCCTCAATCTGCCCTCCCTTCTATCACACCCCTCCCTTACCTTATCCCCATCTTCTCTATTTTCTTGTTGGGCAAGATAGATTTCTATCCCCCATTACTTATATTCTTATTTCCCAATTTCATGTAAAAACAATTTTTAACATTTGTTTTTAAAACTTTGAGTTCCAACTTCTCTCCCTTCCTCCCTTCCCACCCATCCCCACTGAGAAGGCAAGCAATTTAAGATAGATTATACATTTGTAGTTATGCAAAATACTTCCTTAAGTCATGATGTGAAAGACTAACTATATTTCCCTTCATCCTATCCTGGCCCCCATTTATTCTATTCTCTCTTTTTACCTTGTCCCTCCCCAAAAGTGTTTACTTCTAATTACCCCTCCTCCCATTTGCCCTCCCTTCTATCATCCCCCCACCCCACTTATCCCCTTCTCTCCTACTTTCCTGTAGTGTAAGAGAGATTTTCATACCAAACTGAGTGTGCATGTTATTCCTTCCTTCAACCATATGTGATGAGAGTAAGCTTCGCTTTTTCCCTCTAACCTCCCCCTTTTCCCCACCATTGAAAAAGCTTTTTCTTGCCTCTTTTATGAGAGAAAATTTGCCCCATTCTATTTCTCCCTTTCTCCTCCCAATATATTCCTCTCTCACCCCTTAATTTTACTTTTTTAGATATCATCCCTTCCTATTGAACTCACCCTGTGCCCTTGTCTATATGTATGTAATCCCTCCAACTACCCAAATACTGAGAAAAGTCTCAAGAGTTACAAATATTATCTTTCCATGTAGAAATGTAAGCAGGTCAACTTTAGTAAGTCCCTTATTATTTCTCTATCCTGCTTCTCTTGATTCTTATATTTGAAAGTCAGATTTTCTATTCAGCTCTGGTCTTTTCCTCAAGAATGTTTACAAGTTCTCTATTTCATTGAATGACCATTTTTTCCCCTGAAGTATTATACTCAGTTTTGCTGGGTAGGTGATTCTTGATTTTAATTCTAGTTCCTTTGACTTCTGGAATATCATATTCCAAGCTCTTTGATCCCTTTATGTAGAAGCTGTGAGATCTTGTGCTATCCTGATTGTATTTCCACAGTACTTGATTGGTTCTTTCTGGCTGCTTGCAATATTTTCTTCTCGACCTGGGAACTCTGGAATTGAGCTACAACATTCCTAGGAGTTTTTCTTTTTGGATCTCTTTCAGAAGGTGATCAATGGATTCTTTCAACATTTATTTTACCCTCTTTTTCTAGAATATCAGGGCAGTTTTCCTTGGTATTTTCTTGAAAGATGATGTCTAGGCTTTTTTTTTTGATCATGACTTTCAAGTAATTCCATAATTTTTAAATTGTCTCTCCTGGATCTATTTTCCAGGTTAGTTGTTTTTCCAATGACATATTTCACATTGTCTGCTATTTTTTTTCATTCCTTTGATTTTCTTTGTAATTTCTTGATTTTTCATAAAGTTATTAGCTTGCATCTGCTCCATTCTAATCTTTAAGGAATTATTTTCTTCAGTGAGCTTTTGGATCTCCTTTTCCATCTGGCCAGTTCTGTTTTTTAGGGCATTCTTCTCCTCATTGGCTTTTTGGATCCCTTTTGCCACTTGGGTTAGTCTATTTTTTAAAGTGTTATTTCCTTCAACCTTTTTTGGGGTCTCCTTTGTCAAGCAGTTGACTCATTTTTCATTATTTTCTTGCATCATTCTCATTTTTCTTCCCAATTTTTGCTCTGCTTCTCTGACTTGATTTCCAAAATGCTTTTTGAGCTTTTCCATGACCAATTCTTATTTTTCTTGGAGGCTTTGGATGGAGGAGCTTTGACTTTGTTATCTTCTGTTTGCATACTTAGGTCTCCCTTTTCACCAAAGTAAGATCTATAGTCTGATTCTTTTTCTAGTTTTTGCTCATTTCCCCAGGCATTTACTTGAATTTTGAACTCTTTGTCAAGGTAGTTCTCTGCTTCCAGTAGGTGTGGGGGTTGTACTATCAACCACTGGATCCTCCCATAATCTGTGGGCCTAGAGCTCCAGAAACAGTGGCTGTAGCTGCCCCTGCTGCTGCTGTGGCTGTCAGGTTCCTCCACCCCCTCCCCCCTCTGTTGCCCTGGGGCTGGGGCCAGACCACTCCACTGTCCTGTACTGGTCCCACAGGCTTTTCCCACTGACCTTCCAATATATCCTCAGTGTTTTGGGGTCATGAAGACTGGAAACCACTACAGGTGTGAGAGATTCTGTCTCCCCAAGGTCTGCTCAGGTGCCCTCTGTGTACTCGCAGTCCACATTGGACTATGCTTTGCTCCCAGTGTGGCCTGATAGACACTTCCCGACGTTCTTCCAGGTGGTCTTGGGTTGGAGATTTGCTTCACTCCCTCATTCTGTGGGTTCTGCAGCTCCAGAATTTGTTTAGAGTCATTTTTACAGGTATTTGGCAGGGTTTGTGGGAGCGCTCTAGAAAATCTGTGCTGTTACTCCGCCATCTTTGCCTCAACCAGTTCTTGTTAGTATAGTTTATTATTTTTAGTTCCAGAAGTTGTATCAGTTCAAATGTTGGAAAAGTTGTTCAGAACTTTCCCAAACTCCTGTCTTGCATGGTTCAAATTGATGAGTAAAAATCAATGAACATTCTGTGACCCTCCTTTCTTAAGTTCTTTCTCATGAAGTTTCAGTAGCTCCCTATTACCTTGAGGGTAAAAGACAAAGTCTTCTGTCTTGCATTTAAAGCCCTTCACAGTCTGGGGCCAATCAATCTGTCATTAGTCTCTTTCATGTGCTCTTATGGGTCCAGTCAAATCCTGGGTGATCAAGAGCATAGTCCTTCCCCATGTGTCCTGTACTCCATTTCAAGAGTAAGTTATAAAAAGTAAGATAGCCTCAGGCCAGGTACGTGCAGAGTAATGAAAGCTAAATCACCAAAGCATGCAGTGTTGATCTGGATACAAGCTAAATAAAAGCAGGTGATTTCAGGTACCATAGAACTGAGTAGACTCCAAAGTTGAAATTCAGTTAGTTCAAAAGAAGAGTTATGGAATTATAGGATTTAGAGATGAAAGGGGCTTCAGGGATTATCCAGGCCTGCCTCTCACTTTTGTAGTTAAGGAAATTGAGATATCCTTGTAGAGTGTGAGACAACATGAACTCATGGAAATAGAATTAGGTTTAGAGTCAGAAGGTCGAGGTTCAGATTCCAACTCTGCCTCCTCAATTATAGATGCTGTTGTCCAATCAGCTAAGTCCATCTATTTCTAACCTGAAGATCTTTTCTTCCTTGGCTATCTGAGAAATTTCTTTTCAACCCTACTGTGCTTCTGCCTCCTAGTTCAAGCTGAGCACCCTGAGATTCCTGAATCCAAGAAAGGGGTAGCCTAGGTCCCCCAGAACCAAAGTAAGGTTGGATGGTATGCTAGGCCTTGTTACTTAAGTCTCTAAACAGCAGGTCTAACTGTGATCCTTCTACAGAACATCCCCCAGTTTACTCCTCTCTTATCTCATCTCTTTCCTATTTTTCAAGGCTTACAAATTACATATTTCTTTTCTGCCATGAATTCTATCGTTCAGCTACATGGGACGCCTGGTCTTGATTAAAGACAACACTGTCTCCTAGCCTTTGCACTTACTGTGTCTGGAGTCTTCTTACTCCTCATCTCTTTTTCATAGAATATCTGGCTTCCTTCATGATTCATCTTAAAACCAGAAGAACATTGTATACTGTAACGGGAAAACTGTATAACGGTCAACTGTGAATGACTTAGCTATTCTAATCAATGCAATGATCCAAGTCAATTCTGAAGTACTTATGGTGGAAAAATATTTATTGTATTGTTCAGTTGTATCTGACTCTTCATGATTCTATTTGGGGTTTTCTTGGCAGGGATACTGGAGTAGGTTTGCCATTTCCTTCTCTGGCTCATTTTATAGATGAGGAAATTGAGACGATCAGGGTTAAGTGACTTGCCTAGAGTTACACAGCTAGAAAGTATCTAAGGCTGGATTTAAACTCAGGAAGATGAGTCTCCTTGACTTCAGGCCCAATACTCTATCCACTGTACCCCTTAGCTACGCCAACTAGCTAGCCCACGTCCACTTCCAGAGAAGAATTGATGGAATATAAATGCAGATAGAAACAAACTTAAAATTTTTCTTTTTATGTGTGTTTTCTCTTGTAATATTACAAATATGGAAATATATTTTTGCATGATTTCACATTCATAATCGATATCAAATTACTTGTTGTCTCAAGGAAGGGAGAACAGAGGAAAGGGAGAAAGAGAATTTGGAACTCAATTTTTTTTTTAATGATTGTTAAAAAAATTTTTTTTACCAAATATTTAATGAAATAAATAAATTTCAATTTTTTAAAATAAATATTTAGTGAAAAAATATTGGGGGGAAGATTCATGTTACAAACCATCTTCTGAAGGTGACTTTTCCTATTGCCAATCCCTCTCCTCAAGGTGCTAGTGCCTTTAAGGTTACCTTCCATCTATTCTATAGATATCTTGAACCTGCCTATTTATGTACATAGTGGTGGGGCATGGAGGAGAAAAATCTCTCCTCTCCTACCCCTTGCTGAAAGAACTTTGTTTCAAATAAGAAAGAAAAGAGAACAAGGTGAGAGGATATTTGTCTTCATTCTTTTAATTCTTTAACCTATTGAAGTCAGCTATTCCCAGTTCAGTTAACAGCCAAGTACCAGGGACCAATAGGGAATGGTCCATCCCATCATCCCAAATTGTAGGTTCTTCAATTCAGCACTTAGTTAGGGCATGTACAAATTCTCATGAAGTTAGAATGGGATAACCAGCTCTATGGAGTCACCCTTATTACTCTAAGGCAAGCCTTCCCTTGATCTTTCTTCCCCATCTAGATTCGGTTCCAATTTTCTCCTTTTTTTCACTTCTAAACTTCTTGAAAAAGCTGCCTATACCTGACACCCAGATACCACTACTCACTTCAACTCTTTGAAATCTGGCCCTCATTCACTAAACTTGGGCTCCACTAAACTGTATGGTGAAGTTGTCCGCTGGTGGCATCTTGACCTAGTTTTAAAATCTAACTTTATTAATGTTTTATTGCATTTTTATTTATTTTGTTAAATAATTCCCAATTACATTTTCATTACGTTGGTTCTGGCCACATCAAAACTCTAGAACAGCACCCAGGACCTAGTTCAAGGCTCTACCCAGAAGTAGTTGCTTGACAATCATTTGTTGAATTGAACTGTTCCATTCCTTGCTTGCCAGTCTGGTTCTGATGCCAGCCTGGGTTTTGCTTTCCTTGATCTGTAATTCAGCTGGGAGTTGGTGCCAATGGGTTTAATTATTCTAGTATTAACACATCTCTCTAGTTTCAAAATCTAATTAGTTATTTAACACAGAGTACACAGAAGGTCACTTCTCTATTATAGACATCCTGGAAAGCATGTATTTGGTGGGGAGGGAGGGGTTTCTGTATAATGTAACAGAAGGTAATGTCTATTTCCTATGTAAGTGAGTCAACCCAGAGAGAGACAGAGAGAGAGAGAGAGAGAGAGAGAGAGAGAGAGAGAGAGAGAGAGAGAGAGAGTAGGGGTACCACAGTGTGGCCTAGCAAAGACTTGTTTTCCTCTCTGCAGGTTGCTCAGACTCCCATGAATGGTCAAGGTGCTTTCAGTGTAGAAAGAGGGTAGGCCAAGACATATTGAACAAATAGGGCAGGGTGGGGCTGGGGCTGGGGGGTAGGAGGGTGGATTAAGAGTGTGAATGAGAGTTGGGTGATTTGAACTCTATTATTGAACAACTATTGACCTTGGGCAAAAGATCTATTTAAGCTATTTGGGAGTTGTCAGTGAAAGGAAGGGTGTTAGATTAGAATCTGGGATTCTTAACTTGGAGGTCCTTGAACTTTTTTTTTAATTTATAGCTGTATTTCAATGGGATTGCTTTCCCTTGTAATCCTGTGCATTTTATTTTATGTTTGAAAACATTGTTCTGAGAGGAGGGGTCCATAGGTTTCACCAGACTGCCCAAGGGATCCATGACACACACACACAGAAGAGAAAGAAGTCTGGCCCAGAAATGCAGTTTTCTTTTCCCCCTTTTTTTTCTTTTTAAGGATATTTTTATTTTGTTAAATATTTCCCAATTACATTACAAAATTTTTAACATTTATTTTAAAAAATTATGAGCTCCAAATTCTTTCATCCCTTGAGAAGACAAGCAAGATCTTATCAATTATACATGTGAAGTCATGCAATACATTTTTCCATACTAGTCATGTTGCAAAAGAAAACATACACACACATATACACACATACCAAGAAAAAGAAAGAAGGTGAAAAAAGTACACGTCAGTCTGCACTCAGAGTTCATCAGCTCTCTCTCTGGAGGTAGAGAGCATTTTATTTTCATCATGGGTCTTTTGAAATTGTCTTCAATCTTTGTATTGCTGAGAATAGCTAAATCTTTCCAGTTGATCATTGTATATAATATTTCTGTTAGTGTGTACAATTTTTTCCTGGTTCTGCTTACTTCACTTTGCATCAGTTCATATAAATCTTTCCAGGTTTTTCTGAAGCCATCCTGCTCATCATTTCTATCAGTCATATACCACAACGTGTTAAGCCATACCCCAATTGATGAGCATCCTGTAAATTTCCAATTCTTTGCCACCACAAAAAGAGCTATAAAGAAATGCATTTTTGATGCCATCTTCTGATTTCATTACTAAAAGGAATTCCTAAGTGAGAAAACCACTTCTACTAAAGCAGGCTAGCACCTTCTCTTCAGTTTTGTAGTCTTAAATAACTGCCTGAAGCAATGAGAAGTTAAGATTACTAAAGACAATCTATGTGGCTTACTGTGTGGAGCACTGGGCCTGGAGTTAGGAAGACCTGAGTTCAAATCCAGTCCTCAGGTGCTTGCTATGTGTCCCTGAGCAAGTCACTTAACTACTGTTTGTCTCAGTGGTCTTGACTGTATAAGATGAAGGTCATAATAGCACCTACATAACTCCCAGAATTGTTGTGGGGGTCAAAAAAGATATTTATAAAAAGGTTTAGAACAGTGCCATGGCACATGATCAGTACTTAATAAATGTTTGTTCCCTTTCCTTCTTTCCTCTTCCATCCCCTTCTCCCCCCACCTTCCATAACACACAGTCAACAGAGGTCAGGGAGAGGACCTGAAGATAGATTTGCCCGAGTCCAAGGACACTTGTCTATCCCCTATTCCAGGCTACCTATTATGATACTTCAAGATTCAGTGATGATTCTGTCTTGTACAAGTCTGACTTTGACAAGCCTGGACAGTTGTATAACTTTGTCATGGTTGTCAGTCAGGAGTCATTATCCTTGGTGCAGGTTTTGTGTTTAAAGGGAGTTCTAGATGTCACAGAGAGATGTCCTTTTCATATGAGGAGCTCATTTTTCTTTCCCCTTAGAAAGAAAGGATTATACTGAGTGATCCATAGGGTTCTTGTCAGTAAATCCTTATTATGATGTCCTCTCTCACTCAGAAGTAGGGCAATGGGGTATGGAATAAACAGCAGACATCACACACCTAAATCAAGTTACTCTGATGAGCTATGGAATGGCAATGAAGTTTCTTGGTCAACAAAGACTTTTAAATATATAATCACCAAACAAGGCTAGACCTAGGGACTTGGGAAACTAAGAAAATAGGGAACACAGAAAACTAGGAATATAGAATCTTAGGGTTGAAGGGAAACTTGTCACACATTCTTACACTAGCCTTCCTAGTGTAGGAATCCTTTATATAGCATCCCTTATCCAGATCACCCAACCTCTACTTAAACATTTCCAATGACAAGAAAAACAATGTGGCATAGAGGAAGCAGTGCTGGATTGGGAACCAGAGGGCCTGGGTTCAAATCCTACCCCTGCTATTTGCTAACTTGGGTCAATCAATCCTTTGCCTTCTTTGGGACCCAATTTCCTCTTCTGTAGGATAAAGGGGTTGGACTTGGTGACTTCTGAGATCTGTTCCAGCTCATTTGATGATCATTATCTCTGAGCATCTCTTCCACTGTTGTCAGCGTCTAATTATTAGAAAGTTCTTCCTTGTCTTGAGCCGCCCAGGCCTCTAAAATTTGATTGTGTATTCCTTCTTCTTAACTACAGCTACCCAAATACTCATAGAGTCATTGATTTAGAACTGGAAGAGAATTTAGAAGTTCTCAAATACAAAGCTTCGTTTAAGCTTAGAGAGGGTATAATGCTAATGAGATTAAAGATCAGATTAAAGATCTTTGAGGCCTGCCCAGTAAGGGGAGTTTGTTTGATTAAGGGAGATTTGTAGGAAGGCCCATGCCTTTTGTTAATGAGGCTTTGGTTCTCAAGGGTTGTGATGCCCTCTGGCTCTGAAAAATGTATAAATAGTCTGAGGTGAGGTTTTACTTTGGGGCCTACACTTTGGAAATGTTTGTTTGGCCAGATGAGACTCTGGGCGGTTGCTAAGGAGCGCCGCCCCCACAGATGTTGGTGCTTCTCTCTCTGGTAACTATGTATGCATGTAATGGTCAGACAGTTGGATCTGTCTATTGATCTATGATGTATGTATTGCTTATGTCAGGCAGCTGGAAGCCCTGTCTATTGGTCTCTATTTCTCTGTATTTTCTCTAAAGTTCAGGGTGCTGACTTTTTCACCTGAACTAAGTGATATATGTGCTTCATTAAAGTGATTGTTGACCCCTCAAAAGTTGCTTTTCCTTTTAGAAAAGCAGATCTAAGAACCTATGCCCTCCTGTGTATGTCAAGGTCCCTGCTTTTACAGAGGGGCAGTGAATTACCCAAGGCCACATAGATAATAAATATCCAAGACAAGATTCAAACCAAGGACACAACTCTAAATTTGGTGTTCTTTCCACCAAACCCTGCTGCCTCCCAAAGACTGAATACATTTGTCCAGAATGCCCTCCACCTGCCAATCTACCAAAATCTTATCTATCTGTCTGAGCTTAGTTCTTATGTTTTATCTTTTATGAAGTCTTTCCTTTTCTCCCCAACCTGAAATTATCTACTTTCCCCATGAACTTCTGAGCTTCCATAATCCTTTGTATCCCTCTTACGATACCTATCACATTCTACTTTCTACCACAGTTATTTTCATTGTCCCTCTACCAGACTGTAAACCCTTTGAGGACAGGACCCAAGTCTCATTCATAGTTTCCCTCCTTCAGCACAAAGCCTTATACATTGAAGGGATGTAATAGATATTTGTGGAATGAATGAATGAGGGGTTTGGAATCTGAAGCTGGGTCATTGAAAGGATGATTTATTGCAGGAGAGACAACAGGGAAGAGTAGATAGGATGTTGGACTTGGAGACAGGAAGACCTGCGTTTAAATCTTGTCCTAGATATCAACAGTGTAGCCTTGGCCAAGTCACATCCCTTCTTTGTATCTCAGTTTCCTCATCTGTAAAAGGAGGTGGTTGGATTCATGACTTCTAAGGTCTCTTCTAAATTCAAATCTATGATCTTATGATATTATCTGTAGAACTATAGAGTCTGCACTGTTTTCTTGTTCATTTGGTGTAGCGTTGATGGCTTTAAACTGCCACCCACACCTTTTGATGTCTTGGTGAGATCTTGGGAGCTTGGATACCCTCCATGAGTGGAAAAACCTTGCCGTTCTGCCCCATGTTGCTCAGTTCCTTTCTGTTACTTGCTCCATCTTGGAAATGGTTTGTTTCACCTCTCTGACTTCTAAGCACCAGCCTACAGCCAAGCTGACTTCTTTCTGTAAACTTATTGACTCACATCTTACCAGGGACAAAGAAATGTAATTATTTGGGTTGTTTACCTTTGGATAGACTCAATCAATAGTGTTCAGAGTCACGTGGCTGGAGATACTTTGCAAAGCACATTAAGCATAGGAGTCACATAATTATAATATGTTCTATAGAGAATCTAGTGTAAAATAATCTAAGAAAAAAAGATAATAATAATAAGATAAAATAAAAGACTTGAGGAGCTGCAGGTTGTCCGTGGAAGAGTTACATGGGACTTGAGAGGCTGAATGACATTGGATCTAAACAGAGATCCTATTTTGATTTTTACAAAATAGTTAAGCAGAGCAGGTGATGTAAATAGCAATTCTAACATAAGATCCACCAGTTCTGCCCACAAAGGAAACCTGACTGAATTACATGACACCTAACCCTTTTTGTGGTGTGTACCCATATTTTATCAGTAGGGGAACTCCTGGTGTGAAAATTCCCTCTGGATTATAGAGCAACAACTCATTTGTGGCACATAGTTTTAGAGTTGTGCTGAGAGGTTAAAAGTAATTAGCCTATGGGTAGGGGACCTGTGGCCTCAGGCCATGTGAGACCCTCTAGGACCTCGAGGGCATCCTTTAGAATGCAAAGTTCACAGGATAAATCCTTTGTGATTCAGTCAAAGGGTCACACTTGAGGACCTAGAAGTCCACATGTGGCCTCAGAGGCCGCAGGTCTCATAGTCCTTATACAGCCTGTCCTAGAAATCTTAGTGCAGTTTTAAGCTCTAATAACTAAAATTACACTAAGACTTTTGAAACCTTAGATGTCAGGGCCAGGAGAGTCATTCAGTCAAGAAACAATTAAGCAGCCATTATATAGCAGTGACTGTGCTAATCACTGGGCATATAAATACTAAAAAAAAAGACAGACCCCATCCTCAAGGAACTTACAATCTTAGGGGAAGAGAACCCCCAAAAGGAAGCGGAAAAGGGGAGGGTAGGAGAGAGAGTCTTGCGAGGGAGAATGATGGAGAAGTCTGTCTCAGCAAAGATGGTCAAGGGAGTGTAGCTAAGCCTGGTGGGAAACAAAGCCTGGGCCCCCTCCTTAAAAGGGGTTTTTGGAAGTCAGGGCCCCGCCCTCCAGTCTGAGGGACAGCAAGTGCTGAGGAGGAGGCGTGAGCACCCAGACGCTTGGTCTTGCAGAAGGGTGACAGGAGCCCAGGTCTTTCTATCCCCAAGGCCCTTTCCGCATACATTATGCCATGGTGTTTTTAACTAAGGCTTTGCTTCAAATTCATTTAAAAAAACATCTTTTCATTTTCTACTAATATAGGGCACCCTGTTGGGGATATAAAAATAAAAAACATAGTCTCTGCCTTCAGAGACATTTCAGTTTATCAAAAAAGGGGTAAGGCTTGTAAGCAAATGTTGGTGACATATGTTAGAATAATTAGGATCTCCTGGGCAGAGGGGCGTGTGAGATTTCACAGGAGCCACAGAGGATAGAACTAGGAGCCATGGATAGAAGTAGTAAGAAGGAAACTGGAGGCTCTGTAAGTTGGTGAACATCCTGATGGTGCTCGCTGACCAAAGGCGAAACGGGCTGCTTCTAAGATAGGATTTTACTTCTCTCCCCCATTTGAGATTCAAGTTAGATGACGACTTGTCATTCAGTCAATAAACATTTATTAAATGTGTACTATGTGCCTGGCCATGTGTTAAATGCAGGGGAAACAAAGAAAGGCAGAAGATAGGCCCTGCCCTTGAGGACCTCAGAGTCTAACGGTAAGATGTAGAGAATCTTTTTCCCAGGTATTGGCTAGTCTAGACAGTATCTCCAACACTGCACTTTTGTGCTTAAGTCAAACCCCTGAAAACAGCACTTAAGCTTGATTTCCTTTGTTGTTTTTGTCATCATTCAGGTGTTTTTCAGTCCTTGTCCAACTCTTTGTGACCCTTTTGGGGTTTTCTTGGCAAAGATACTGGAGTGGTTGGTATTTCCTTCTCCAGTTCATTTTACAGATGAGGAAACTGAGATAAACAGGGTGAGGTGACTTGCTCAGGGCCACACAGCATGAAATGTCTGAGGTTGAATTTAAACTCAGGAAGAGGAGTCTTCCTGACTCCAGGTCTGGCACTTTACCCACTTTGTCCTCTAGCTGCCCCAGTTCTTGTTGGTCTATACCACAAGTACCCTGTTTAGAAAGAGCAGGAGGGTGAAAGGTAGGAGACTTTCCGTTTGAATAATGGCTCTATCCCAGCTCTGAGGGAAAAAGTGCTGGGTTTGGAGCTAGAGGTTCTGGATTGGAATCTAAGCTCTGCTCCTTATACCTGGGTGACTTTGGCTGTTAACTGATCCAGGGCCCACCTGCCTCCTTTGTAAAATGATCAGTTAAGGTATCAAACACACAGCCAACAATAACAATACCAGATTAAAATGTAATTGGGAAATATGTAATAAAATAAATAAGAATACAATAAAACATAGATCGTATTAATATTAACTGTGTTTTCTAAGTCAATATTAGGCAGCAGGGACCCACATGTATGCTTTGGTGGCCCTCATTTCTATTTGAGTTTGACACCGCCTGACTGGATGACCTCTGAAGTCCTTTCCTGCTCTAAATCTATATAATCTTCAGCAAAACATTTAATCTTCTGAGCCTCATTTTCTGTAGCTGCCAACCCTCAATATTAGTCCTGGTAATTCTTAGGAAAAAATGAGATAATCACAGAGTAAATTTTTGAGAAAAAGAAATGAGGCACTTTGCAGATTGTAATCCAGATCTTACCCTAGGCTTTTGATGATAATAATGGAAGAACAGTGAAAAGATGCAGTCTGGGGGCACTAAGACATTAAATGAACAATCTGCCAGTTGATGAAAGATAGCACACAAAATCTGCAGGCTCTTTGGGGATCTGGACTGCAGCCCTGCCTGGCCCTGAGACAGGTGGTTGTGCCCAGGTTTCTCTTACAGACCCTGCTTGGAGCTTTTGGGGTTTTGCATTTTGGCCCTAACAGTCTGGCATTGTGCCCCAGTAGACCTCTGACCCTTATGGTTCCTTTCCTCTTTCTTGTTCTTTGCAGATGTTCGACTGGATCAGCCATAATAAAGAGTTATTCCTCCAGAGTCACACAGAGATTGGAGTCAGCTACCAACATGCCTTGGACCTACAGACTCAGCACAATCACTTTGCTATGAACTCCATGGTGAGTAGAAGGGCTGAGTTTAGAAATCTTGAGCTGTGAATTCCATGTGTCAGGAACAGAGCAGAAGGAGAACCCATGGGGTAGAAGGGAGGGGAGCTGTCCTCTTAAAGTGAATGATAATGGACAGTCCCCAAAGCATGGACAATTTAATGGGAAAAATTCATTTATTCACTTATTCATTCATTCATTCTTTCCAAAGCTAAAGAAAATGGTTCTTGTCCTCAAGAAACTTATACTCCATTAGAGGATAATACAAGGGAAGTGCTGGAGCTTGTTCATATGGGCTTTCAGGAGCTTATAGTTAAAGTTTCAACGTGAACATTTACACCATAGAAATTGGCAAATGCTACAACTCAGGCTTGATTTATTGTTGATTGTCTTGACTTATAAAGTGATGGAGAAAATAATAATAATGCAGATTAAACAGAAAAGAATGTCATGCATATATATGTGTCTATGTGTATAGACACATATACATGTATCTATACACATGCATACATACACATAAATATGGAGAAATGCATACATACGTATATACACATACATACGTATATACACATGCACACATACAGACACATACATATAGACACAGACACATATATGCATACACACATGTATACACACACTTATACATGGACACATACATACATGTATACATACACACTTCTACATACACAAACATACCCATATATGCATAGATACATATATACATATACAAATATGCGTGTGTGTATGTCTGTGTGTGTAAAAGTTGGTTGTTAAATATTTAACAACCCCCTACTTCCCCCACGCCCCTTCCCACCCTCCATGGAAATACATGTACACAGAAATACAGAACCATATGAATAAAGGGCAACTAGGAGGCACCCTGATGCACAGAGCACCAGACCTAGACTCATCTTCCTGAGTTCAAATCCGACCTCAGACTCTTACCAGTTGTGTGACCCTGAGCAAGTCACTTAACTCTATTTGCCTCAGTTTCCTCATCTGTAAAATGAGCCAGAGAAGGAAATGGCAAACCACACCAGTTTCTTTGCCAAGAAAATCCCAAAATGAGGTCCTAAGGAGTCAGATGCAACTGAAAACAACTAAAGAACACCAACAAACTCTCTTGCCATTGAGATACCATCAGACAGTTGTTACAAATGAATGTCACAGAATATGAGTGGCTAAGAGAATTCTAAAATGCTATGAGATCAAAAAAGGGGAGTTCATGACTGAATGGGAGTCTGGGGACGTTTCCGACAGGAAGAAGCACTGGCATTGCTCCTGAAAGGATGGGGAGGATCCCAAGAGGAGGAGATGGGAAGCAGCAGTGAGTGCTAATGATAAGAGAATGGTAAAAGCAGAGAACAGCACGAACGAGGGGGCACAGGCAGGAAGGTGTGGGAAGTGTTTGGTGGAGATGAGGAAATCTCCTGTCTGTCTTCTCATTTGCATCAGCGGTTCCTATGAAAGAGACCATTCTGCCTTGTCAGTCCTTGGATGCTCTTGTTAGCCAACAAAAGAAGCATGTCTAGAGCTGTGGTATCTGCTCAGTCTGCTATGTCAGGGCCTGGCTCTCTTCAGGGATGCCTTAAGGCACATGTGGCCTTCCAGGTCCTTAAGTGCAAACTTTTGACTGCCAGTCCCCACCCCTGGTCTACCTCTCTCCTTCCTGATCATACCCCCAACACCTCTAAGCCTTAATAATATTCAGTTGAATCAGCTAGCATTTATTAAGTGTGTACTGTGGACTGGGAGCATGGTGCTAGGCAAACTGACTTTATTATTCTTGCAGCAGTATCATTTTTTTTTCCCTTTTCTCCTGGCTAAACCATTAATCCTGGTGCTTTCCTTAGAATGATTGTGGTGGAGACTCAATGGGCTCTTTGTGTGGTGATTCCTCCATTTGGCTTCTCCACGAAGGAGAATAATAGTCAAACAAAACAGCCAGAAGAAGGAATCCCAAGTCCAACGTGCATTAAGAAAACCCCAGATGGGGTCCCAAAGAGTCAGACACAGCTGACTGTACAGTGAAGCACATAGTAGGATGGTAGGTGTTTAATAAATGCATGTTCATAAGATTGTACATTTAGAAAAGGAAAGGATCTTAGAGCACCATCAAGTCTTAACCTCCCTATCATTTTAAATATGAGAAAACTGAGACCTAGGAAGGTTAAGTGACTTACCTGAGGTGGGATCTAGGTCTTCCCAACTGTAAGTCCAACATTCTATCTCTGCCCAGAATAAGTGTCTGAGGCTGGATCTGAACTCCAGAAAAGGAGTTTTCCTGACTCCGGGCCCGGCATTCTATCCACTGTGCCACCTAGCTGCCCAATGTTACTATGAATGTGTGTGTTCATCCTTCGTTGCCGAAGAAGACCATGCCATCAGAGAAATGATGACATGACTTGCACTTGACTTTGTTTTGAGTGAGGGAGGGCTGTGCAGGTCATCAGCCTTACTTCTCCTCCAGAGCCATCTGAATCCAGTGACCAGATATTCATCGGGATGACTGGAGATGACCCAGGATGAGGCAATTTGGGGTTAAATGACTTGCCCAAGGTGACACAGCTAGTGAGTGTCAAGTGTCTGAGGTGAGATTTGAACTCAGGTCCTCCTGACTCCTGCACTGGTGCACCACCTAGCTGCCCCCTCAGTTGAAGTGCCATCTGCTGGAAGACCCCTTGCCACAATTGCGGTTAGGTACACAAGACACAGTAGTCAATGATTATAGCAGTCTACTGTTTGATAAACCCAAGAACCCCAGCTTGTGGGATAAGAACTCACTGTTTGATAAAAACTGCTGGGAAAACTAGAAAATAGCAAGGCAGAAACTGGGCATAGACCAGTACCTGACACCATATACCAGAATAAAGTCCAAATGGGCACATGATCTAGGTATAAAGGCTGATACTATAAACAAATTAAGGGAGCAAGGAATAGTGTATCTGTCAGATTTATGGAGAATGGAGGGATTTATGACCAAACAAGAGACAGAGAACATTATGAAATGCAAAATGGAGAACTCTGATTACATTACATTGAAAAGTTTTTGTACAAACAAACCCAAAGCAACCAAGATTAGGAGGGAAACAGAAAACTGGGAAAGAATTTTGACAACTAGTATCTGTGATAAAGGCCTCATTTCTAAAATATATAGAGGACTGAGTCAAATTTACAAGAATACAAGTCATTACCCAGTTGATAAATGGTCAAAGGATACGAACAGGCAGTTTTCAGAGAAAGAAATTAAAGCTATTAATAGACGAAAAAATGCTCTAAATCACTATTGATTAGAGAGATGCAAATCAAAACAACTCTGAGATACCATATTACATCTATCAGACTGGCTAACATGACAAAACAGGAAAATGATATGTTGGATAAGATGTGGGAAAGTTGGAACACTAATTCAGTGTTGGTGGAGCTGTGAGCTGATCCAACCATTCTGGAGAGCAATTTGAAACTATGCTCAAAGAGCTATAAAAATGTGTATACCTTTGACCCAGTAATATTACTTCTAGGGCTATATCCCAAAGAGATCATAAAAATGGGAAAAGGATTCACATATACAAAAATATTTATAGTAGCTCTTTTTGTGGTGGCCAAAAACTAAAAATTGAGGGGATTCCCATCAATTAGGGAATGGCTGAACAAGTTGTGGTATATGAATGCAACGGAATATTATTGTGCTATAAGAAATGATGAACAGACAGACTTCACAAAAACTTGGAAAGACTTATATGGACTGAAGCTGAGTGAAGTGGGCAGAGGCAAGAGAACAGTATATACAGTAAGAGCCACAGTGTTAGTGGACTGTTTGTGATAGACAGCCCTTCACAGAAATGCAAAGACCTAGAACATTTCCAAAGGACTCATGATGCAAAATGCCATCCACATCCAAAGAAAGAACTGAAGAGTTTTGTTTTGATTTGGTTTTTCTCAAGGTTTCTTCCATATATTTTCATTCTTCTATGCAACATGACTAACATGAAAATGTGTTTAATAAGAATGTATGTGTAGAACTCATATAAGATTGCATGAAGACTTGGGGAAGCAGGGGGAGAAAACTCAAAACTTATGAAGTGATTGTTGAAAACTGAAAACAAATAAATTGATTTTTAAAAATGTTCCAAATCACTAATATTTAAAGCAATGCAAATTAATTAAAGAGACTGAGGTTCCAACTCAAACCATTAGATTGGAAAACATCACACAAAAAAGAAAATAATGATAGTTGGCTTGCTAATAGGCATTCTAATACATTACTGGTGGAACTGTCAACTGGTCCAGTCATTCTGGAAAACAGCTTGAAATAATGCTTCAAAAGTCAGTAAATTTTGAATAACCTTTGACCTGGTCTCAGCTCCTGACTTGTGAGACTACTTTTCCACCTCAACTAAGGGAAATTCTCATGCTGGAAATATCTCCATCTTTGCTGAATATTCCCCCAATTGTAAATTCTTCAGAAACTCCATTTGAGAAATACCTAAGACATGCATTTGTTAAATGCCTACTGTCCTACTATGTGGTAGGCATTGCATAAAAAGCAAGCCTTCAAGTTGTTTACATTTTCCTGGGGGAAACAATAGGCATACAGATCAATATGTATAAAATAGATAGAAGTAAGCTGGACATCAGGGAACACTCTGAAGATCTTAGGGAGAACACTCTCTGGTAGGGGGTCATATCTGAGCTTGAAAGGAGACGGAGGTGAAGGAGGTAGAATACTTTGGGATTGGCAGGCAGTCTCTATAACAGCACAGAGTCAGAAGACAGAATGTATAAGGAGAAATGCGCAGAGCAGATTTGGCTGGACCATAGAGTGCTTAAGGGTAAGTAATATTTCATTAATGCAGAAAGATGTTGGAGCCAGATTGGGAAGGCCTTTAAATGCTACACAGAGGAGTTGACATTTTATGCTAAAGGCAATAGGGAGTCTGAAACTTTTTGAGAAAAAGGATGATGTAGTCAGATCTATGCTTTAAGAAAGAATACTGGACATGGAGCCTAGTACATCTATGGTCAGATGTGGTTCAGTTAAATCATATCACTTTTCCAGGCTTCCACTTCCTTATCTGTATAATGGGAGAGTTGGATTCAATAATGGGATATAGCAATGGGAGGGACCATCTATTCTTACTCCCTCATTTTACAGATGAGGAATTGAGTGAAACTGAAGCACCAGGACATTTTAACTTGATTTGTCCAAAGTCACACAGGAAGTGTCAGAGGTGGGATTTGAACCTAGGTTCTTTGATTCTAGAACCAGTCCTTTTCCCACTGGATCAAGATGATCTCTTGGGTCCTTTCCCACTTAGACTTTGTTACACTGTTATACTGATCCTTGCTAATGTGCCATCTTCACTGTGGAACACCAAGTTAGCTGATTATTTCCTCCAGTTTAAAAACCAAACCAAACCAAACCAAACCTTCAGGTGTATGAGGTTAAGTGGGTAGATAAAAGACATCCAGTAACTTAGTGGGACAGCATGGATTCCTAACTCTCAGCTGAGGGCGTTATAATTCAATTTGATTCACAGACTGGTTCACAGGATCAGGGTGTTGTCAGCATCCAGGCAAAGTGGGTAAGAATAGCCCTCCCTCCTCCCACACAAGTCTCTGACATGGGTTAATTCTTCATTTCCCCCTCAAGGCTGCTATTGGCTATTAGCAGATTTTTGTCATTTTAAATTGACTTCACTAAATCATAGAGTGGTAGAACTGGAAAGGACCTTTGAGATGGTCTAGTCCGTGCCTCTCATTTTATAGATGAGAGAAACTGAGGCTTAGAAAGATTAACTAGCTTGTTGAAAGTCACACTGCTACTGTCTCTGAGTCAAGGTTTGAGCTCAGGTCCTGATTCCAAATTCAGTGCCCTTTCTGACTCCATGTGTTCCATATAAATGCTTAACATCGTATAGTCTTCTATTAGATTCTGTGGGAGATATAAAGATTTTTGATAGCATCCCTGCCCTCACTGGGGAGTAAAGACATACTTGAAACAGATATAGGACTGTATGGGCTATGGTATAGGTATACTCTAATTCAGAAAAAGAGATATTGGTGTGAGTTAGGCCAGTCAGAGTTGGGGTAGAGATGAATATGAGCTAGGCCTTCAAGTATAGGAAAGTTTTGACTGTGGGAAGCAGAAGGGTTTTTAATTACAGGTGGCAGGAATACCATGTAAAAATGGCTCACGGCAGAAACGAGTTTATTTGAAGGATCATAGGAGAGAGGCTTAGCCTGGAAATGAGGAACTAGTCTCATACTAATAAGAAATTAGCTATACAGTTTGTGGAAGAAAGCCTTAAATGCTAGACACAGGATTTTGGACTTTCTTTGTTCATTAGTGGAGAGTTCTCGAAGGTGTTATTTTTATTTGGTTTTTTTTTGGGGGGGGAGGGTAGGGGAAGAAGAAGAGATTGTGTGTGACATAGTGAAAGCAGTAGGAAGATGACATCCCAGTGTTATGCTGAATGACTTAGAGAAGAAAGAATATGGAAGCAAATAGATCAATAGGCAGCTGTTGGAGTTACTGTAGGATGGAGAAGGTGTCATCTCATGTAAAAAATATGAAAAGTTTTTAGCAGATTGGAAACTCAATATAAGTCAACAATAAGACAGAGGACCTTCATTTGATCTTGGGCTGTATTGAGAAAGTTATGGGGTCAGAACAAGGAAGATGATAGCCCTGCTGGACCCTGCCTTGATCAGACCACAGGTGGAATGTTGGGTTCAACTCTGAGTGTCCCATTTTAGGAACAACATTGACAAAACTGAGCATTGGAAAGAAGTCATCAAGATGGTGAGAGGATGAGATATTATGGCAAATGAGGATCAATTGAAGAGGCTGGGGATTTTAGCCTCTAGGAGAGGGGTCAGGAATGATTGTTTCAAGTATTCTCCTTGGCTCCTAAGGGCAAAACTAGAAGCAGTAGGCAGAAGGGGTTCAGAGATAGGTTTAGCCTTGAAGTAAATAAAAATTTCTTCATAATTACAGCCACCCCAAAATAAAATAGGTGTCCTTGGGATTGCTCCACTTGGGGGGGGGGGGAGAGTGTTTAAGTGTAGGTTGTAGAGAGAGAATTTCTCAAACTGAACAGGTTGAGGTATGTAGTAGATGTCTGAGGTCATAGAATTATAGATCAAAGGTCTAGACCTGGGAAGAAACTTAGAAGCCATCGAGTCCAGCCCCCTCATTTTACAGATGAGGAAACTGAGGCCCAGAGAAATGAAGTGATTTTTTTCAGTGATTCAAAAAGTAAAAGGCAGAGCTTAAGCTTCAGTGAAGGCCCTTTAATACTAAATGCAGTATTCTTTCAGCTTTACCACATATTGCACTTGCAATTGATCAGATCTCATCATTCAGGAGAAAAACATCTGTGATTACGTGTTTTGATGTGTATTTAATTCATCCAAGAAAGGTGAATAAGGAATGGATCCAATTGACCTTGATTATTTATGTATTTGTGGATTGTCCACAGAGAGTTGAGCTTTTTTGCTGTTTTGCCCCCTGATCTTCTTAGCCTTTATAGATTCATGCAAAACAAACTCATTTACATCCATATGTGGAAATTTCTCTCCTTCCTAAGATGAGAGTTCTTATCCTGAGATCCATACACAGGATACATTTCAGGAGGTCCATGAATTTGGATAGAAAAAAAGTATGTCTTTATTTTCACTAACCTTTGGTTTCCTTTGATATCTTTTGTATCTTATTTAATACATTTTAAAACATTATTCTGAGAAGGGTCCATAGATTTCACTAGATTGCCAAAAGCTTTCCTAATACACAAAAGAACCCCTGCTCTAAGCCAAGAATCTTAGGCAGCTCGACTCTTATGTCAGAGTAAAAAGAGGCTTCCTGAAGCTAAAAAAAAGAGACAGTTCTTGGTTTTAGATCTTCCCAACCATTATTTACCTCTCTAGTATGGATGATTGAGAGTTGATAGTACTTTTTATCTGAAATTTACTTTTGAATTTCTCATGGTAAGGAAAATAAAAGGAGACAGGGGGAAATGTACTGAGTGGAAGGGATTTCCGTAACTGGAGGAAAGGGGAGGCATAATTTAATATACTACAACCAATTAGCTTGTTACAAGCCATCTCTTGGCCTCCTGCTGCAATGGAATGTATGAAGATTCTCTGATGCCTACTTAGCCTAATTAAGTTGAATCTTGTATATTTGGCTGCAGGGTGAGGACAATGAAATCCCAGAGATTGTCTAATCAAACTGCTCGACACCTGTGTTTCATAAGCATGGCTCACTGCTTTTATAAACCAGAAGGCTTACAGGTTAGCTATGGGTAAGAATTTCTACCATCCCTCCTAAGGGATGGTTAGTAGAATCCCAAATATGTGAGTGAGGAGAGTTTTAGAATTTGCTTCTCTGGCCCGACATGAAGCATGTTAATGGATGGAATGACTTGTCAAGACCCACTTTGTGCCTACCGAGTTAAAGATAATTAGTAACTCAAAGGAGAGAAAAAATGAGTTCAGGTGGATACAAATTTTGTGAGTCCATAGAGACCTTTCTCTTTTCTTAGATTACAGAAGTATTTCCAATTTCCCCTCTCTGATCAGTCCCCTGCACAGCCAACAAATTGACATTCTTGTGACACAAATCTGATCATGTCTCCTCCTCTTCCCCCATCAAGAATCCTTAATAACTCATTTGACTCTAGTATAAAATATAAAATGGGGCAGCTAGGTGGTGCACTGGATGGAGTACCAGTGCAGGAGTCAGGAGGACCTGAGTTCAAATCTTACCTCAGACACTTGACACTCACTAGCTGTGTCACCTTGGGCAAGTCACTTAACCCCAATTGTCTCATCCTGGGTCTTTTGTAGTCATCCTGATGAATATCTGGTCACTGGATTCAGATGGCTCTGGAGGAGAAGTGAGGTTGTTGACCTGCACAGCCCTCCCTCACTTAAAACAAAGTCAAGTGCAAGTCATGTCATAATTTCTCTGATGGCATGGTCTTCTTCTGCAGGATGAAAACACACACAAAATATAAAACACTTAGTTTGGCATTTCAAACCCATCCCTATATGGTATCCACTTGTTATTGTTCAATTATGTCTGACTCTTTGTGACTTTTTTTTTTTTTTTGGCAAAGACGCTAGAGTGGTTTGCCATTTCCTTTTTAAAGATGAGGAAACTGAGGCAAAAAGGGTTAAAGGACTTATCCAGGGTCACACAGCTAGTAAATGTCTAAAGTCAAATTTGAATTCAGTCTTCCTGGCCCTAGGCCAAGCACTCTATCTGCTGTGCCACCCAGCTGCCCACTTAAATTTCTTCTTATTTTACTTCTTTCATGTGCTCTTCATTTGAGTTAAACTGTCCTGCTAGCTATTCCCTATATATGACATTCTGTCCCCCTCCTTGGTGCTTTTATACAAGTGCCCTCCCATGTCTATAACGTGATCCTCCTCACTTTCACCTACTAATTTCTAACTTCCTTCAAAGTACCACTAAGATGCTCCAAGAGGTCTGTCCCAATCTCCTTTGTTGTTAGAGCTCTCTCACTCCCAAAATTGGTTTGCATTACTTATTCCTGCATGTATTTTATGCTCCACCTGTGACCAGAATGTGCATTACCTGAAGGACAGTTTCTTCTTTTTCTTTCCATTTCTATCACCTAGCACCATCTTGCATCAGAAAAGTGCTTTAATGCTTGTCGAATTGAAGTGTACTTTGCTTTAAGCTATAGATACTTCTCTGAACTTTTTCATTAAATTGAATCTCATTTTCTCATTGAATTGAGCTACAATATAAAAGAGGCTGTAGCTTTATATTTTGATTCATCAGTAGTGCATGATGATTCCTAACCCTTGACCTTTAAATTTCTTGCCTCTCCCTGATCTAATGAATCAATCAATCATTAAACATTCTTTAAATGCCTACTGGCCTGTTGTGTATCTAGGACTGTACTGAGCACTGGGGGATACAAAAAAAAAGGCAAAAGGCAGTCTTTGCCCTCAAGGAGCTTGGGGGGGGGAGGGAGACAACGTGCAAATAAATATATACAAAGTAAAGTATTCAGGATAAATAGGAAATGATCTGTAAACAAGTGCTTTTGTGTGCCAACATAGTTTAAAATTAAAAAAAACCTTGAGTATAATTTTTTAGTTATTTAATAATTTAGTTATTTAGTAATTTATTTTTAGTTTTCAACATGCATTTCCACAAAATTTTGAGTTCCAAATTTGCTCCCCATCTCTCCCCTCCCCCCACCCCAAGGTACCATGCATTCTGATTACCCTTTCCCCATCTTTCCTTCCTTGCCTTATCCCCATCTTCTCTCTCTTCTCGTAGGGCAAGATAGATTTCTGTACCCTATTACCTGTATTTCTTATTTGCCAGTTGCATGTGAAAACAATTCTCAACATTTATTCCTAAAACTTTGAGTTCCAACTTCTCTCCCTTCCTCCCTCCCCACCCATCCCCACTGAGAAGGCAAGTAATTCAATATAGGTTATACATGTGTAGTTATGCAAAAGACTTCCATAATAGTCATGTTGTGAAAGACTAACTATATTTCCCTCCATCCTATCCTGCCCCCCATTTATTCTATTCTCTCTTTTGACCTTGTGCCTCCCCAAAAGTGTTTACTTCTAATTACTCCCTCCTCCCATTTGCCCTCACTTCTGTCATTCCTCCAACACCCCACTTACTCCCTTCTCCCCTACTTTCCTGTAGTGTATGACAGATTTTCATACCAGATTGAGTGTGCATGTTATTCCCTCCTTAAGCCAAATGTGATGAGAGTAAGCTTAACTTTTCCTGTCACCTTTCTCCTCCATTGAAAAAGCTTTTTCTTGCCTCTTTTATGAGAGAAAATTTGCCCCATTTCATTTCTCCCTTTTTCCTCCCAATATATTCCTCTCTTACCCCTTAATTTGTTTTTTTAGCTATCATCCCTTCCTATTGAACTCACCCTGTGCCCTCTGTCTATATGTATATAATCCCTCCAACTATTCCAATACTGAGTTACAAATATTATCTTTCCATGTAGAAATGTAAGCAGTTCAACTTTAGTAAGTCCCTTATGATTTTTTTTCCTGTTTACCTTTTCATGCTTCTCTTGATTCTTGTGTTTGAAAGTGAAATTTTCTATTCGGCTCTGATCTTTTCATCAAGAATGCTTGAAAGTCCTCTATTTCATTGAACAACCATTTTCCCCCCTCAAGTATTGTACTCATTTTTACTGGGTAGGTGATTCTTGGTTTTAATCCTAGTTCCTTTGACATCTGGAATATCATATTGCAAGCCCTGTGATCCCTTAATGCAGAGGCTGCTAGATCTTGTATTATCCTCATTGTATTTCCACAATACTTGAATTGTTTCTTTCTGGCTGCTTGCAATATTTTCTTCTTGACCTGGGAACTTTGGAATTTGGTTACAACATTCCTTAGGAGTTTTTCTTTTTGGATCTCTTTCAGGAGGTGTTCAGTGGATTCTTTCAATATTTACTTTACCCTCTGGTAAATTTTATGGTAAATTTTACCCCCTGATAATTTTATGAAAGATGATGTCTAAGCTCTTTTTTTGATCATGACTTTCAGGTAGTCCAATGATTTTTAAATTGTCTCTCCTGGATCTATTTTCCAGGTCAGTTGTTTTTCCAGTGAGATATTTCATATTGTCTTCTATTTTTTCATTCTTTTGGTTTTGTTTTAGAATTTCTTGGTTTCTCATAAAGTCATTAGCTTCCATCTGTTCCATTCTAATTTTTAAAGAGCTTTTTTCTTCAGGGAGCTTTTGAACCTTTTTTTCCATTTGACCTATTCTGTTTTTTAAAGCATTCTTCTACTCATTGGCTTTTTGGTCCTCTTTTGCCATTTGGGTTAGTCTATTTTTAAAGGTGTTATTTTCTTCAGCATTTTTTTGGGTCTGTGTTAGCAAACTGTTGACTCGAAAATTTTTCATGATTTTCTTGCATCACTCTTATTTCTCTTCCCAATTTTTCCTCCACCTCTCTTACTTGATTTTCAAAATCCTTTTTGAGCTCTGCTATGGCCTGAGACCATTGCATTTTTTTTGGAGGTTTTGGATGTAGAAGCCTTAACTTTTATGTCTTCCTCTGATGGTATGCTTTGTTCTTCCTCATCTGAAAAGATGGAAGAAAATATCTGTTCACCAAGAAAGTAACCTTCTATAATCTTATTTTTTCCCCTTTTTTGGGCCATTTTCCCAGGCAGTTACTTGACTTTTGAGTCCTTTCTCAAGTTCAAGGTATAATCTAGGGACCTGTAAGTTCTCAGTTCCTCCAAGATGGCACAATCAAGGGAGAAGAGTTTCTTTCTCTCCTCACCTGTGATCTGGTCTATGAGCAAGCACAAGTACTCCTTTCTGCCCAGGATCTGTGAGTAGGATTCCCTCTCCAGAGTCTCCAACAGTTCCACCACTCCAGTACTCTTCCTTACCCCAGGACTGTCACTCAGGGCTGAGATCCAGATCAGCAGCTTGATTCCCCCACAGTCTTTAGGCTGAGGGTTCCAAAAGTGGATGCTGCTGCTGCAGTGACTGCCACAGCCCTGGGACCAGAGCTTGGGCTGTACTCATGGCCCTCTCTCAACCAGGTGAAAGAGCTTTCTTACTGACCTTTGAAGCTGTCTTTGGTGTTTGTGGGTTGAGAAATCTGGGAATCTCAGCTGCTATCTGTGATTCCACACCCTGAAGCTTGCTCCAGTCCTGTCCGTGCTGTGCAGCCAAGGGTGGGCTGTGCTCTGCTCTGAGCCCTATGCAATGTACATTTCCTGTCAGCCTTCCAGGCTGTCTTGGGCTGGAAATATCTTTCATTCTGTTGTTTTGTGACTTCTGCTGCTGTAGAATTTGTTTAAAGTCATTTTTTACAGGTATTTTATGGACTATCTTGAGTATAAATTTTTAAAAGTAAAAACAATTATCTTCCCATCAAATCATATGTTTTTACAAGTTTGGGTTCTTTTTTACCTAGTTTTATTAAAGTGGGTCATACCACTTTGTGTGACTACTAAAGTTTAGCTTCCAGGTAATATTAACATTATCCAGAAAGAATGAGATGATGTTCAATCTGAGAAGACAAATACATTTGCAAATTTTTTAAGTTGACACCATGACAGACCACAGATTGTTAATCCTTCAAGTGCTGGAGTGACAGTAAAAGAAGAAACCTTCTCTGTTTCTCCAAAACAAAATTAAGATTTCTCATCCTTTGAGTTTTCAGCATAATATGTGTTAGGATTTTGGTTCTGTTACTAATATTTTTTTAAGTTTATAACTTCCACTAAATATATCCCTTTCCTCCTATTCTTAATAAAGAGACTTATTAAATTCATCGGGAAGAATATATCCAGCCTGCTGACAATGTCTCAAAAATGCTAGATGCCCCAGAGCCCACAAAATCTTCTTCATTCTTATCATTGCTTCCTGAAGCAAAAGCTTTTTTCATAACCATTCCGTGAATTGACTGCAGTCTTCTCCTCTGGAAAAGGAGGTGCAAATGGATGAAAGGGAGGGTAATATTATTCAAAATGTCACAAATTTTTTAAAAAGCCAATATAAGAAAATCACTTGTATCTATAGGCATATATATACGTGTATGTATATGCATATATGTATAATTTGAAATAGATGAATCTCTGAAGGAAAACCAAAAGCCACACATTGGCTATATTATGGTTTCTGAATTAAGGTTGATTGCAGCATTGGCTGTGGTCTGCCAAGAACACATGTTCTTTGCTCAAATTATTGACATTCAACTTTCTAAAACTTTCTAAAAACATTCAACTTTTCTAAAAAGCAACATTGAATGCTTGTGATGTGCAAGGTCCCTGAACAAAATGACATAGTGCCTGGCTTTGAGGAACTTGCTATCTAGCAGGGGAGAGAAGATGTAGATAAAAACAAACATAATGTAAGGCAGAATGTGACATCTGTAGGAAAGATACAAGCAAAGTGCTAGGAAAGCATGAAGTGGCACAGTGGATAGAGCACCAGGCCTGGAGTAAGGAAGACTCCTGTTCCTGAATTCAAATCTGGCTTCAGACACTTACTAGCTGTATGACCCTGGGTAAGTTACTTTAGCCCTCTTTCCTTCAGTTTCCTCATCTGTAAAATCAGTTGGAGAAGGAAATGGTAAACCACTCCAATATCTTTGTCAAGAAAATCCCAAATTGGGTCACCAAGAGTAAGACACAACTGAAAAGACTGAACAGAAATAAAAACAGGAGCATGAACGAGTTACTTCTTACTAAAGGAATCAGGAAAGGCTGCATGGGGGAGGTTGGATTTGAGGAAGATCTTGAAAGGCAGGTAGGATTGTACAGGTGAAAACCAAGATGGTGAAATACTGTGGAAAATAACACAGAGATGAGAAAAGCACTGAGATACTTAGGACAAAAGCAGTTCATATAGTTCTAAGGATTAAAGGCATCTCAGAGGACATCTAGTTGGAAATTCCCCCAACCACCTTATTTTACATATGAGAAAAAGGAGGCCCAAGGAGTTTAAGTGATTTGCCCAAGGTCACATAGTCAGTGTTAACAAGAGTAGAGGGCATGTGAAAGAATATAATAGAAAATGAGGCTGGAAAGTTAGGTTGCATTAGCATTGTGGAGGACCTTGAATGAAAAAAACTAAGGAGTTTTTAGACAGTAGGCGGTCATTGAAGATTTTAACTAAGAGATGGCATTTTTTTCCTTTTCTTTTTCTTTTTTTCAGTATTTATTCATCAGGAAATCTTTTAAACTCAAGGTTTTACTAGAGATTGAAAAATTTAATATATTTTTTATAATTTAGTTGTGATGTAAAGATCAGTAGTAACCATTTCTTTACAAAAACTGTCTTTTAGCAAGATTACTCAACAGTGGTATATAGGGAGAATTTATGTGGAGGAGATAGGAAGACAGTGCAACATTCTGGGAGAAAGGTAATGAGAGATTAGAATTAGAACAGAAATGGAACAGTGGTAAGGTAGTGGCTAAAATGTTGGGAGAAGAGTCAAAGATGATTTCTAGGTGTTGAATCTAGATGATTGACAGGCTAAAGCTACCATTAGTAGAAATTTTTTAAAAAATCAGGAGGAGGAAGAGTTGATTTGTAGGGGAAGATGAGTTCAGTTATAGAAATGTTTAGTTTGAGCTGTTAGCAAGATCTGCCAGGTAGAGATGGTCAGTGGGTCATTTGAAATAAGAATTGAAATTCGGGAAATGATTGGGAATGGAGATATAGAATTGAAAGATGGGGGTGGGGATAAGAAGGATCTTTTATAAACTTTGAAGATGAATCTGTTATAAAGTATCCTTTATCCCTCTTTCCCTTTTGGTGGAGGAGGACTAGTAACGACCACGGCTAGCAATAACCACACAGGAATGTACAAAAACATACTATTGATCAGGAGACTTGGTAGTGGACAAGGATGTACTAAGGATTATAAACTGAAGACATGACTAAGGCAAGCTCAGGTTGGTAGGATGAATGCTAGAGAAGAGCCCATTTTAACTCCTGTCAGACTAAGAATCTTGGGGGTGGGACAGGGTTGAGGACTCATTATCTTTTAGTTCAGGACTGTACTCAGGTAAGCTGCGAAGACAATATGGGGTAGGGGTGTAGTTTTCATTCATACATTGCTCCAATTACCTTCAACCTTGTGGATTATATATGAATTTGGATACTGTCCCTTACAAACACCTCAAAATATGTGCTGATCATTGATAGTATTTTGACTCATGGAAAGAAGGGAAAAAAGTGTGTGGATGGTAGAATCAAATCTCCCAGATTCAGTGGTAGAGACAGAATAGGAAGGGCACATAATTTGTGGTCTGGATATGGCAGAGCTCTGAATTTAGAGAACTAAACTAAATCAAGGAGCAAGAAATCAGGAGCATGGTGCTTTACATTATAATTTAGAACTCATGTAGATTCCAATTAAAATGAAAATAAGGCCTGGGCCAGAACTGAATTCTTCTTGATTGGTTCTATGAATAGACCCTGAGTATGTGAGGTCTTCATCCCATGATTTAACGTATTTCCTTAGAGGAAATCATCCTCATAAAGGTGTTGGGTATAGGTATGGGAACAGATAAATTTGCCAAGGGATAGAGTGAAGGAGAGGAGACAAAGCACAGCGATTAAACCTTGGAAGAACAGAGATAGCTACAACTAGGGTGGGGCAATGAAGCTCTGTCTTGAGATGTCAAAATCTAGAGGGCAGCACTTGTAGTTCAGCAGGTAGAAAAAACCCCCAAGCTGAACTTAGTACCTAGACCTGGAAGATAATTCCCTGAAACAGGAAGCTACCACATGGCAACTTCTTCTTGCTTCTGCACCCCAGGTGAGAGCCTTCCCAACTGTGCTTTGCCTGGCCTTGCTTCCTCTCCTGTCTGAAACCACCTAAGCAATATGACCCTATTGTGTTTCTTTTTAAAAAAAAAAATTTATTTTTAGTTTCCAACATTCACTTCCATAAGATTTTGAGTTCCACATTTTCTCCACATCTTTCTTCTCCCCCCACTCCAGGACAATGTGTAAATTTATATAGGCACAATACGTACATTCATATTAAATCTTTTTTTATATTAATGTTGTACATAAGAACTGAAACAGTGGGAGAAATAATGAAAAAAAAGAAAAAAAGAGAGCAAATAGTATGTTTCAATCTGCATTCAGATTTCCGATTTCTTTTCCTGGATGTGGACAGCATTTTCCATCATGAATCTTCTGGAGTTGTCTCAGATCCTTGCATTGCTAAGAAGAGAGAAGTCTATCAAAGTTAGTCAACATATAACGTGACTGTTACTTTATATAATGTTCTCCTGGTTCTACTCCCCTCACATTCATATACCACAACTTGTTCAGCCATTCCTCAGTTGATGGGCATCCCCTCCTGTGGTGTTTCTAACCATGGGATCTGGTATCCCCTTCATAGACTCTTTGTTCTATAGCCATGGGACCACATCCCTGCTATCTTCTTCTCCTTATAAGACCTTGTATTCCTAGGTTTTAAACTTCCTTCCCAAGGACCATTTTCTATCCCTATCCATAAATACTTGCCCTAGGCAAAAGAATTACTATTTAAACTTCTGTAGGACAAGGTTTACATTAAAGGTATCAAAGGGAAAAAAACTAATAAAAGGAAGAGAAAAAGACTAGTCTGTTGGAAATAAGAACTATAATATTATAGTGTTTTGGAAGGTAAACAACGTTGAAGATAGCAGAGAATCCAAGAAAGATGAGAAAAGAAAAAAAATTGATTTAAAGTTTAGGAGGTCACTGGTGACCTTCATGAGAACAGTTTTAGATGACTGGAGGTATCAGAAGTCAGACTGCAGGGGGTTGGGGAGTGGGTAGGTAAAGAGTAGAGGCTGGAGGTGCATATTATTTAGAGGAATTGGGCAGTGAAAGAAGAAGGTAGATGGTATGGTAGCTCAAAAGGGATATTAAAGCTGAAAGAAATGTTTAGGATGAAGGAAACTTCAGTGTTTATAGACAAGAGATCAGTGTAGAGGGAGAAACGGAAGATACTGAAGAGATCATATGATTGGTGGGAATAAGAACCTGGAGAAGATTGGAGGTCATGGGATCAAGAAACACAAAGGGAGGAGGCTTTCCTCTTTTGAGCTGAAGAGGAGATGATAGGCGAATATACAGATGAATTTTGATTTTACAAGGAAGAGAAATTGATGTAAGGTTTCATATTAGTGACAATATGGAGAAATTAGGTCAGGTCCAAGAAGAGAAGGATGAATGGTTCTTCAAATTTGTTGTAACCCTATTGAATCTGACAGTAATCTGTATGATCTGTATATACAAAAACAGAAGTGTACATGTGTGTATATATGTGCATGCATGTATGCACCCAACTATATGTGTATATATACATATATGTGTCTATACATGTGTATATGTATGTGTGTATATGCATATATATGTATGTGTGTGTGTATATATATCCTTTCCAATGTCTTCTAAAGGTTCCGCTAGAATACTACCATTTTCCCTCCTCACCCACAAGGATTCAGCTTTAACTCTAGAAAATCTAACATTACCTGTTGAGACTAAAAGGGTTTTTGAGGAGCCTGCATGAACCCCTTGTGACTTGGAAGTTTTCCTGAGCATCTGATTCAATCTGAAGCTTTAACACCTCCTAAAATTTCCCCTAATTATCCTGTGGCAGCCCAAGAATGTTCAACATTAACCAAAGAACTTCCTGTTGTGGTACCTGATCCTTAGCCAGCAGCACAGTTCCTCAGGAGGCTCATTCCCTCTTTCTTAGTTCATGGGATTCTCAGTTTGGAGCTAGAAGAGACTTTAGAGATCATCTGATCCAATGCCCTCATTTTACTTTTGAGGAAACCAAGGCCCAAGAAGGTGAAGTTCAAAGTCACACATGTAGTAAGTGGCATGGCTAGAATTTGAACACAGATCCTGTGGCTACCTTCAGCGGTCTCCTGAGTCTGATGTAGAATTTACTACTATGGGGCCAGCACCAGCCATTGTTCCATCAGGACTCTTGGCAGTGTCTAAATCTACTACAGCTACAGGTTAGATAGGAGAACCCAGTAGAGAAGGGACAAATTTCTTATCATCTGGTGAGTTTGAACTTGGTTAGATACAAGCAGGCAGGAAAGACTCATTCACTGAAGTAAAGAGTCACAGATTAAAGGAAGATACCTGAAGAGAGGTCCTTATGAAACAGTTTACCATGGAAATAGTCTTGGGTATAAATAGCCTTTTAATTGCTAAAGAGATTAAGCATGGCACATTACTAGCTTCCTGTCATCTAGTCTAATCCCCTCACTTTACAGAAAGGAAATTGAGGCAAACAGAGCTTGGGTTATTTTCCTAGTGGGCTACACAACTGATAAGTGTCAGTTCAGTCATTTTCAATGATGTCCAACTCTTTGTGACCCCAACAGGGATTTTCTTGGCAGAGATACTGGATGGTTTGCTGTTTCCTTCTTCAGCTAACTAAACTGAGGCAAACAGAATTAAGTGACTTGCTCAGAATCCTACAGCTACTAAGTATCTGAGGCCAAATATGAGCTCAGAAAGATGAGTCTTCCTGACTCCAAGCCTGGCACTCTCTAGCCAACATGCTGCATTCTCTGTCCCATGTTCTAACACTTAATCTACTCTCAGCCAGAAATCCTACTATCAAGACATTAATTTCAAGCATTTCATCTAAGGCTATTTCAAACATTCTATAATCAAGACCTACCTATATAAGGAAGTCTCTGTCTATAACTATTATCTTCTCTCCCCCTTGCTTCTCCACTTTAGCCAGGTGCCCTGACTCAGCCCCACCTGCAGGCCCCAGACTGTTCACACTTACGGATTAGCTCTTGCTTTCTTTGTTAAGTGGTTAGGCTTGATTCTGGTACTCCATACTTCTTACCTGAGCTCCTTCTCTACATTTTGTCCTTCCCTCTATTCTAGAAGTATTGTACATCTTGACCTATCATATCATGCTTACCAGATTACCTAGGAGTCCTGACCTATTGCCATTTCTAACCTACTTATGTGTAACTCAGTCAGTAAGCATTTTAATATATAATGATATGGTTAAGGGGTGCAGGGATGCCAAAAAACCAAGGTTCATGTTGGAGTTGTCTGGAAAGAATTCACGGACTCAAGTCAAGTGGCAAAATATTTACTGTAACTCTATATAGCAGGCAGAGCTCTTTTGGGGAGCTTGCAACCTAATGGCGGTGATACTGAAACTTATATAGAAAAGTTAAGGGAATTATGTGGCAAGTATGCTAATTAGGTGGTGAACATACAGTTTCTGTACCTTGCACACAGGTATCATTCATTACTGGAAACCCTAGGGGAAGGGTAGGAGGCTTCTAAGGGTTCTGTACATTTGTACATCTACATCTGTAACAAGATAGACTTGGGAGTTAATGTCTATAACTTGATCTTTGGATTGCATATGGTAGCTGTGGAATTCATCACATGATAGTTCTACTGGTACAAGATAGTCCTGTTCATACAAGGGAAATTCTACAGAGATCAGCTTGTCCTTGTAACAGAGAGCAATAGTTAGCCTCACTTGGGCTACAGATATGGTCTTTGGGCTGGGGAGAGATATGGCCCTAGGACTGGGGTCTAAGCATAAGCACCCCATCATATAATATTTTATTTTTTCCCCAATTATATGTTAAAACATTTTTTAAAAACTTTTTAGTGTTTTGAGTTTTAAATTCTATCTCTTCCTCCCTCCCTGAGATGGTAAGCAATTGAATATAGATTATATATGTGCAATCATGTAAAACATTTCTGTTAGTCATTTTGTACAAGAAGACTTAAATAAAAGAAAAAGAATAGCGCTCTTCAGTTTGTATTCAAACAACATCAGCTCTTTCTTTGGAGGCAGATAGTATGCTTCATCATTAGTCTTTTGGGATTGTCTTGGATCGTTATATTTCTGAGAACAGCCAAGTCACTACCAGTCCTTCATTGTATAGTATTGCACAACATTCTCCTGGTTCTGCTCACGTTGTATCAGTTCATGTAAGTCTTTCAAGATTTTTCTGAAATCATCCTGCTTGTCATTTCTTATAGCATTATAATATTCCATCACACTCACGTACCACAGCTTGTTTAGCCATTCCCCAATTGATGGGCATCCCTTTGATTTCCAATTCTTCAACACCACAAAAAGAGCTGCTAGAAATTTAATAAGCATTTATTAATGCCTACTATGTGCCAGATACACTTCTAAGCACTGAGGATATCAGAGGCAAAAGATTATTCCTGCTCTCAAGGAGCTCTCAATCTAACGGGAGAGACAATGAGCAAGCAAATATACAGAAACACGCTATATACAGGAAAAACTGGAAATAATTAGAAGGAAAGCACTAGAATTTAGAGGGGTTGGGAAAGCCATACTATGGAAGATGGGATTTTACTAGGAACTTGAAGGTAGCCTGAGAAGGTGGTAGGCAGAGAGAAGGAGACAGAGCATTCCATGTATGAGGGACAGCCAGAGAAAATATCCGGAGTACAGAGAGATGGAGCATCTTGTTTATGGACAGCATGGAGGCCAGTGTCACTATTGACTGTAGCCCCAGTCCTGTCATATAACCACTATCCTGAGGATCATTTAATTGTTTCTCTTACCCCTTGAGTTCTCTACTTTTCAGTCAACTGCACCCTACCCACAACATACGTAGATATACAAATACATAATTTGTCTACCCTTCTCTAAATCCACTGCCATCACAAGGCATTCAGTTCTTTGCAATTCATCTGAGGCTGATTCATACCTCTTCTTTGTCAGTTCCTGGGACTGAGTAAATGGCATGAAAATGGGTTCAGTGAATATCCAGTGCATAACACAGGAACACTGAGAACATCACAGTGGGTGTGGGGGACTGTAATTGGCAATACCAGGTAGAGAATTGGACCTGGAAATATGGAGATTGTTATGGATCAGAGCAGGTAAGGTAGGCAGCTTTGAATTAGGATGCAAGTAAGGGGTCAGAAGCCCAACAGGACTAGACTCAGACTAGAACACAAATTTCCCAAGGCAGAGAAAACCTGGAGATTCCATGTAGACACTCCCTTTCTTTTTTGCAGAGGTAGGGAATATGCATGTAGAGATCTAAATATAATGTTGTACTTGACTGAAATACTGGTTAGTTTTGATGAACTGCTTTCCCCCTCCTTTTTGTGCTTTATTATAAGGTGGGAAAGGAGTAGGATGTATTTAGAAATGAAGGTGATATAAAAACAAGATTTGTTGTTATTGAATTGTTTTCAGGCATTTCTGACACTTTGTGGCCCTGTTTGGGGTTTTGTGGGAAATGATGCTGCAGCCATTTGCTATTCCCTTCTCCAGCTCATTTTACAAAAGAGGAAACTGAGGCAAAGAAGGTAAAGTGACTTGCCCAGAGTCACACAGCTAGTAAGTGTCTGAGGCCAGATCTGAACTCAGGAAGACCCGCCTTCCTGACTCCAGGCCCAGCATTTTATCCACTGCAATATCCACTGCAAATAAGATAGCAATAAAAGAAAAAAATCCATACAGATATTCGGAGACTCAGTCATGTATCAGAGCCAAAGGAACAGGACAATTTGTATATCTCACTGACCACAATGCCATACCATGGTCCCTCTTATTTACCTCTGTCCTCATGTAGCTGTGGATGTTTCTTCTTTAGTTTCTCTAGCTGCTGAAGCTGTTCTTTCTCTGTGAGAGGGATTTTCTTTTCCCACCAAGCCCAGGGAAAAAGGAGTTTAAAATGGTGAAGGTCCTGACTCAATTACCTCTCCCCAGCCCCAGTTGCTGCTGATTCACTTATTCACATTCCCTCCCCCTCTGTCTGTCTGTCTGTCTGTCTGTCTGTCTCTCTCTCTCTCTCTCTCTCTTTCTCTCTCTCCCTCCCCCCACCCCACACAGATAGAGGTGGCAGGTGGCACAATACACAAAGTACTGAGCCTAGAATCAAGAAGACTTGAATTCAGATGTGACACTGAGGAAGTAAGTCACTGAACATGTTTGCCTCAGTTACTTCAACTATAAAAAGGGAATAATGATCGCACCTCTCTTATAGGGTTGCTGTCAGGATCAAGTGGGATAATATTCGTGAAAGTGCTGAGCCCCGTACCTGGCACATAGTAGACACTAGATAAAGGCCTGTTTCCTTGCCTTCTCTCTTTCTGAGGTTTCTCCAATTGCCTCTCTCCACTGGATTTGAGTGATGACATGCTTAGATTACCAATGCAGTGGCTAACTATGATTAACACAGTTTACAGAATAGGAGACAAAATAAATAGAAAGGTATATATCTTTAAGAAGCAGAGCTATCTTTCATCCTAAGAAATATGCCCTCTCTGAAGCCAGGGAGAGAGAAGGCAGAAGGGGGACAGAGAAGAGAATGAGCACCTGGGTCTTGTCCTCTGGATGGGTTTCAGCAAAGCAAGAAGGATATGCCCAGACAGACCTTGGGCCCTGGAGTCCAGCCCTGGCAGCCTCATGGTTCCTGTCTTGCTTCCATGGAGACTGTTCTCTGTACTTCCTATATATCCCTTCCTGCTATTCCAGACACACCCCATTCCTTTCCTTCTCCATCATCTATTAGGATAAGAGGAATTAGTTTACAGTAAGAGTTCTACCCTATTGAGAAGGGAAGTGCTGAGATGACTTATGCCCCAAATCTGCAGCCTTGAGGCCACATGTGCCCCTCTAGGTCCTCAAGTGCAGCCCCTGACCAAATCTAAACTTCATACATCAAATGGGTTCAGTCAAAAGGCTTCACCTGAGGACCTAGAGGGCCACATGTGGCCTCAAAGTCACAGGTTCCCCATCCCTGCACGAAGCCAACAGACATCCATTCGTCTCTAATGTCATGATCTTTGCCACATGCAATGGTACATGTAAAATGGCATACTGATAATATTTATACCACTACCTCACCGAGTTATTGTGAGCTTTAAAAGGGATAACACATTCGAGGTTTCTTTTTCACTTCTTTGTAAATCATACATTACTGCATAAATGTGAGCTATCATTATTTTTTGGCTACCCCCTAGCTCCGAACTTTGGGACTTCACTGTTTGTGTTTTCTGCTGCCTCAAAGTGCTTTCATGTACAAGGTCTGGCTGTCTAAGGCTGAACAGCCCACTTAGTTACTGATAATTACTAGAATCCTCCAGTTCTGAGAAAGGAGGGAGAGACATTTCTTGGGAATAAATTTCCCTGAAGCACTAGAGGCATAGACCTCAACCTCAAAGGAAAATGTTAAAGAAAAAAAAAAGTTCTCTCAGGCTCAGATAAATCACACACAGAACTTCAAAGGAATCTTTGAGATCATTGAGTCCAAAGATTCTTAACCTTTCTTGTGAGTGTCATGGACCCCTTTGGCAATCTGGTGAAGTCTACAGACATCTAGATGTTGTTGCCTACGTTCGTAATAGAAGGAAATACTGAATTTCAGTTAGAGGTTACTCCAAGTTAAAATGTCATTTTCATCATCTGAGTTCCTGGAACCCCTGAAATTAAGTCCAATCTAGTCTAATCCTGACTCTTTGTACATTATAGAAGGGGAGGTCCAGGAAGACCCAAGGTCATGCAGGTAGTAAGTGACAAAGGCAGAGTTAAAATTCACATCCACCAAATTCCAAACCATCACTTTTTCTTCTGCACAAAAGGTCACAAAGCTAATACATTTCATGTTTGTTTAGTCATCTTTAAGTTGTGTTTGACTCTTCATAACCCCTTTTTGGCTTTTCTTGGCAAAGATACTGGAGTGGTTTGCTATTTCATTCTCCAGTTCATTTTACAAATTAGGAAACTGATACAAACAGGGTTAAGTGAGTACATTGTATACACCCCTCTAATTTCTTGATTCTGCTTCTGACTATTCTCCCAGGAATACCCATTACTGCTCCCAAACCCTTCAGGTCTTTGGGCCCAGAGTTTATCACAAACACACTCACAACCCTATGGAAATGTAATTTGAAGAGGAAGAGGAAACTTTAAAGATGGTAACATTTCTTTAAAGACTGTTCACAGATTTTCTTTAATTTCAGCATACATGGACGGGTGTGGACAGTCATTTTTATGGCAGGTTTAATAATTTTCATAGTTACTGGAGGAAGCCCCCTAGGCTGACTCCGGTAATAGGCACCTCCTCATTTGACCTTATCATGGCTATACACTAGCACTATATCTGCCCCCACCTCCTCCATCTCCTCTATCCCTGACAGAGACAGATTGCTTTCACATTGTTTGACCTACTGGAGGATAACATACAACCCAATAGTTGTAAATCAGCTGCCCCATTTGCCCCCCTCCCAGAGGGCACCCTGTGGATTGTGGGAACAGAAGTTGGAAGTTTCATTTAAAGCTTGTCTCATCTTATATCTTCTGTAGTAAATTTTTAAGCTCAGAAAAGTCTGGGCTCCAGATGTGACTCTCTCTGGGTCTGGATGTTTCCAGGTGAGATCAGCAGGTTTACGTGTAGATGTTAACCTAACTAAGGACTGCATGATTCTTCAACAATGAAGGAGTGTTTTCTGACTTAGGGGGCTCTTGCAGGGATGTAAATAGTATCCATAATAATGTTACGCTTCAAGTTTTAGCTTCCTGTTGTAGTTATCCACTTTTTTTTCCCATTGTGACAATATGAAGTCTTTTCTTTTGAGGTGATTTTGAGCATCTTTCACAAAACTTCAAAGAGCTGCATATGAATAAACCAAAACCCATCACCTGATGAAAAAAAAATGGCCCAGCTAAGAATCATCATGAAAAAATGTAGCATAGGGTGAGGCTAGAAATAAGAGCAGGCACTGAGGTATATGTAGGAGTCAGGACATCTGGGTTCCAGTTCCAACAATACCAACAATGATGCATTTATTAAGCACTTACTATTTACCAGCTATTGTGTTAAGCACTGAGAATATAAATAGAAGTAAAAAGAAAGATGGTCTCTGCCCTGTAGAAGTTTACAATGCAAGCACTTCAACTCCCTAGCTGAGTGACCCTTTAGGGACCTCAGTTTCCCCATTTGTGAAATAAGAGCATTAGACTAAATGACATTTTAGTTCAGGAGTTCTTAACCTTTTTTTGAGTTATGGGTCTCTTTGGCAGTTTGAGAAAGTTTGAACCCCTTCTCAAAGTATAAAATAAAGGATTTTACTTTATGTATGTATATATACATATAAACACATATATAGATTACATGCATATTACATACATATGTATATGTATATATGTATATACTCATATTCACAGGATTATGAAAGAAATGGATTATATTGAGATCAAGATAATTTTTTCCATCTAATTTTGCAGCCTTCCTGAAATCCATCAGGGATTCGTGGACCCGAGATTAAGTATCCCTGTTTTAGCTCCTCTTAATTTCTCAAGTCCTGTGGGCACCTAGGGTATCTGTCTTGCTCTGGGATGGACGTGCCATTCTTTTTAAAGTATGTAGTTTAGAGTGAACTTTGTCCAAGCCCCATTGTGAAACAAATGATTTTTGATTTATAGACATAAGAAAATGATGGAGAATATATTAATAAAGCAGATGAAATTTAAATGTCTGTCATCTGAACATTTTCTCCCTGGAGAGTCAGCTGTTAACATTTACCATCAGACCTCTTCATCTAGACTTGAAATGATTTGCCCATGGTCACATAGCTAGTAAATGTGGTAGGTAGAATTAAAATTTTGGCTTTTCCAGGCTTTGAGTCCTGACATCCCCCCACCCCAATATGTCATACTATCTTTCAGGATGAAAGGAGTAATATAGTATTGTTGGAAAGGATGGTTAGATTGGGAGGTGATTGTCTCTGAGGTCCCTTCTATCTCTAATATGACTTTTCTATGACTTGAGGATTTCTTATGCCCCTTACAACTCTAAATCCTGTGATATCAGCAGACCCACATGCACTCTCGGAGTAAGAGAGTTTTTAATAGCATCAAAGATGGCAGTAAGTCATCCTATCCAATCCCATGTCTTGATACCGCCACTATCCTTACTCCTGAATGGTTATTATTTTCTTTTTCTTGTTTTTTTAATTTTTTACTTATTTTATTTTTAATTTATGGAATAAAACAAGCATTTCCCTATTTTTCCACATTTCCAGAGAGGATAATGACACAATGTCTCCTCAAACCTCTATCCTAGCTCCCTTGCAGACAGGAAATCCTTCCTCACTTCTCTTAATACACTTTAAATCTATCATTTATGTGTCTTGACTTTATAGGAATTTTATTAGGAAGGCAGCATGCTGCTATGGAAAGAAGACTAGTCTAGGACTTAGAATCTCTTGGTTACGGTTTTAGGCCCAGCCCTGCCACTGCGACTTGGGAAAATTACTTCCCTTCCTGGGTTTCAATTAATCAATAAGTATTTATTATGTGCCAAGCACAGTATTATGTGCTGGGGGAGCAGGGGCAAGGAGAGGGTTCAGAGAAGAGTGCTCTCAAAGAATTCCCATTCTAATGGAAGAGACATACAACTAGGTATATATACAAAATATATAGAGTAGATGGAAGGTGAATTTCAGAGAGGAAGTCACTAGCATTTGAGGGAACTGGGAACAGCTTCCTGCAGGATGCGGTATTTGAACTGAGTCCTGAAGGATGTCAAAGAAACCAAAAGGCAGAGGGAAGGAAGAAAAACATTTTGGCTATGCGGGACAGCCAGTGCAAAGGATGGGAGATAAAATGTCATTTGTAAGGAAGGGTAAGTAAGACTATTGCAGCTGGATCACAGAGTGCATGGAGAGGGGCAAAGTGTAAGGAGACTAGAAGCATGGGCAGGGGCCAGGTTATGAAGATCTTTAAATGCCAAATGGAGATTTCTCACCTATGAAATGGGGGCTCAGAGCTTTCTTCCACTCTGAACATTCTGAGATTGTTGTCTGGCTAGGAAAGGAGATGGGGTCAACTGGTTCCCTTTTATACTACCCCCTTAGTCTTAAATTACAGTTGTTATATCCATGATGGCTCCCAGCCCAAGTACCATTCAGAAAGATGTATTCCTCCAGGATGTAGCTAAAACGGCTTGCTGACTTTTCCCAAGAGCAGCAAAAATGAAAATTGTTCAAGTAGTTAAGCCTGTGATTGTGAATCTAAGTTCCATACAAACTGCCAGCATTCAGAGTTGCACTGGCACACTCTTTGAGAACCACTGACCTGGTGAAATAATGTGTGAAAAGTCCTTTGCAAAACAGAAAGCATGATGTAAATTTGAGCTGCTGTTCTTAGCTCTGCTCTTGGCTGGCAGGACAGAAGGACAATCTGTGATTCTCTACTTAAATCTGAGTGATTTCACTGGGAACCTTTGCCACTCAGGTTCATTCCTTATACTCAGTGTAAAGATTTTAGCACCACCATGGTCCTAAGCTGATCTACAGACTTGACAGCTGAACATTCCAGAGAAAATTTAAAACTTAATTGAAATGACCAACATGGCATACTACCAGCATGTGGCATTGGAGTCTGTTATGAGGTCTGTAGTCCAAAACGCAAAATCTTTGCTTTCATCTGAGAGGTCCAAATTAAAACCATTAGTTTTTGTCTTTTGTGAAAAAAATAATTAGGAATATAAGTGTAGCCCAAAGGCAAGAACTGACTTTCTGATAAGGTCCTTAAATGTACTTTTACATGGAATCCAGTTTTACTTTGGATAGGCAGGTGGCCTCCTTTGATGATTTTTTTTTTTTGTACTCCCAAGTAATTTGCACCTGGTGTACACCTGGTGTCAAATCTGAGTCAAGGGGGAAACACCAGGGGACTCTGCCAGACTTTGGGTACTTGGTGTGTAGGGTCTTGGGAAAGGGACAATTAAAATCCTTCAACAATTCCAATGAAAAATGCTATCCACCTCTAGAGAAAGAATCGATGGAGTCTAAATGCAGATGAAAGCATAGTTTTTCACTTTCTGTATATCTTATGTCTGGCTTTTTTCCCTTTGGGTCTATCTGTCTTCTTTAAATCATGACTAATATAGTAATATGTTTTGCTTGATTGAACATGTATAATCCATAACAAATTGCTTACTGTCTCAGGGAGGGGAGGGGTGAAGAAGAGAGAGAAAAAATTTGGAATTCAAAATTTTAACAAAATGAATGTTCAAAGTTGTCTTTACATGCATATGGGACAGTCTGTGCAAAGGATGGGAGATAAAATGTCATTTCTAAGGAAAAATAAAATATCATATATACGTATGTATACTTATATATATTCATACACATACATGTAATAACACACTATGTATGTATACACATATACATATACACATATGTATACATATATACGTGTGTGTGCGTGTGTAAAGACCCTTCAAGAGATATTGAAAGGGTATGAGGGATGGGCCATAGATATACAGGATAGGGCTGCAAGGGATGTTCTTTCATCTAGTTTAAATCTCTTTTTAGAAATAAGAAAAAAAATGGCTTTGGGTAGTCAAACAACTTTTCACACGGACACTTTAAATTCTGGAGGTGATGAGCAGCCTAGAGAAAGAGTTAGTCCTCCTTCCCCAGCACAACATAAGAGCTTTGCCAGTTACTGGTCAATTCAGGAGAAATAAGTTCCTTAATAAAGTCACAAATGGTACCTTACATGGAAAGCAGAACTAGACCAAACTTGTAGATAGGCTAGTAGACTTGGAGATTGGAAGAGCTAGGTCCAGATTCTCCCTTGGCACTTAATAGGACTGCAGCTCTAGATCTAGATTACATGACATTGAATTAGATACCTAGGCTCTATAGCCAGGACTTATGCCAACAGAGGTCAGTGTTATAAACGTAGTCATAGCATCTGGACGAGGAAGGGTGCCAGTCAGGCCAGTGGGCTTTGTTACCATCGCCCAAGTGAAAGGATGGCATGATCGGCTTCTCTGGGAACTTGAACTGTCTTCTAAGACCTGTAAGGGACATTTGGAGATGTTTGTTGCGAGCACTACTGGGTCTATTGTGATTCATCCAAGGTGGAATAAATAAAAGAAAGAGTCAGGAGAAATGGTTTCCAGGAACAGTTCTTCTATTTAATAGCACAAATCATTTTGCTTTTCTAGGTTTCAGTTTTCTCATCTGTAAAATGAAAAAAAATATATCCATACCACATACCTCACAATATTTTGTGTGTGTGTGAGAGAGAAAAGTGCTCAGTCAGCTTTACAGATCTATGGAAATACAAGTTGTACTTGTGGGTTTTCATTTCTGTGTGATAGGTTTTGATTCTTACAAGTGTGAGTGAATTAGTAGGAGGAATTGGGAACTGGGTGCCAGCCACGAGCTTGTAATAGAATAATCTCCTCCAATTCCAAGTTGGAGAGCTTTCGTCCATGGTGGTGTGATGGCTGCCCCTTGACTTCTTTACTTCCTTCGCTGACTCTTTATAGCTACAGTGTATAGTCAGGGATTTGTAATATGGTCAGAGCACCAGATAAGGAGTTAAATACCCCGAGTTCAAATGCTGGCTTTGTCATTCACTATCTGAGTGGCCTTGGATAAATTTCTCTGGACTTCAATTACCTCATCTGCAAAATGAAGACATTGGATCAGATCAAGAATTATGAATTTTGCGACCTCAGGACTACTTAACATTCTTGAAAATGATTGAGGACCCTCCCCTGAAGAATTTTTGTTTATATGGGTTGTATCTATGGAGATTTACTATATTAGAAATGAAAATGTCTTAATATATGTTTTTATAAATATACATTTACATAAATTTTATATAAATTATATTTCATATAATTATTAAAATATCTTAATAATGTCTTTATAGTGAAAATGGTTTTGACATCATGGACCCCTTGAAAGGGTCTCAGATTCTCAGGGGTCCCTGGACCACATTTTGAAAACTAGTGGCCTAGATGACCTTAAAGATTCTAGATTCCAAACTGGAAAAGATCTCAGAGATTTTATATTTCTACCTCCTCACTTTGTAGAAAAGGAAACTGAGGCCCAGGATATAAGGCAAATGACTTACCCATGGTCACAAAAAAAAGTAAGTGGCAGAACTGGAACTTAAAAACATTTCTTCTGAATCTTCTATATTTCTACTACATTTCTACATTCTACTACATTTCACTGCACAGTCATTATAGATTTTATGCCATTTGTTTTTGCAAAAATTGGGGTGCAACTATTATGTGAAGCATTTAAAATTGTACCAGTATTACTTAAAAATAATTTATTACTAACCTGTCTTTATTGCAAGATTAGGATGCACAGAATTCTTTTGAATATATATTAAAATTGAATACTGACAATGTGTGTGCATTGAGAATTCTAGGCTCGTGGCTCACAATGCATGAGAGATAAATGCATATCCACATGCCACTGGTGAATACATTGCTATTCTGTTTACTTTTTAAGTGACATGATGAACAGAATTATGCCATGCAATGATTATAGGATAAAAGGTTATAAACCAATCTTTGGACTGAAAAAACAGGGTGCAATGATTATACAGTGGCAACGATTATGTGGTAAAATACAGTATTTTCTTATAGCAGTTATTAACTTGTTTCATTCACCATTGGTCTGGAGTTTGATATGACAAAAGTGGCATTTATAGTAGCTGACATTTATATCTCAAATGGATAACCAATAATAGACTAAATGGGTGAAGAATATCTATTTCCAAGATTTCAACACTGTGGTATTTAAAAGGTTCAAAAGACATAATTTCAGGGTAATTACTCATTTTATTAATAATGCTAGAATTTTAATAAAATAGGTCAGCAGCACTCTTGAATGCCAAGACCCTCATGGTGGCAGTGCTCAAGGCTTATATGCCCTTGGAAAAGTGGGTTTTCCAGAGAATGGCAATCTATTCTGATTGGTTAACAGTTAATGAGAGGTGGACTTTACAAAGTGAGCTCACTCCAATGAGGTGTTGAAAGTGACATGATGTCACTCTTGGACAGAGCGATTATCCTTATACCCAGAAACCCCCAGCCTCGGGTAATCTAGACAAAGGATTTACCTCTACCCAACACTGATTGAGCAGAATTCACCTTAGACTAGAAATTCCTTATAAGATTTTGTGGGGTCTGATAGAGGAGAAAGTTCAACCTTCAGAGGCTGTTTTGAAGAGGACTTTAGAAAAAGGGGAAACTCTGGATCTCCCCAAATCATTGCTTATTAATAACCATTTCTCTCAATATGTATTTGGGTGGATAATAAAATTGGTCCCACAATATGTATATCTGGGACAGATACTACAGGGAACGAATTGGAAGGCTTTGTTGGAAATTGCAATTTGGAAATTTGTTTCAGTCACCCCAACCTTCCCATTAAAAACAAAGGCCCCTCTTGTCAATACTGACACTTTACCAATGTTGCCATATGACACTTCATTGCCTTCCAAGAACTTAATCTGAGCATTCCACGAAGGGCAATGAAGAAGTACACAAAAGGTGTGAGTGGGCAGCAACACCTAACCAGGAAGGAACTCTGATGGACAAGGGTAAGAGATGTCATCCAGGAATTGTATGACAAGAAGAGGAGATGGTCTGGTCACATGGCAGGATTGAGGGAGGGCCAATGGATAATCAGGGTGCTCCACTGGTACCCTCAGGATGTCAGGAGAAATCAAGGAAAGCCTCCAGCATGTTGAGTTGATCTACTGTGGGGAACCTTGGAGAAAACAGGAACAAGAATCACATAGGAGGGGAAAGCATGGGTGGGTTGTCATCTCCAAATGAATGGTGTCATGGAGGCGTGATTTTTTTTAACAGCTGAGGTTTTTAAAAATACCTTTGATTCTCAGTATAACCTCATGAGGTAGGTACTATATGCTCTTGGCTCCATTTTGTTGAGGAGGAAAATGAAGTTCATCCAGGTTAAAGGACTCGCCATGGCCACACTGGAAGTAGGCTTTAAACGCAGGTCTTCCTGACCCGAGGTCTGGCACTCAGCCACCAATTGCTCCCTCTTCTCTTCCAGACATGGCTTCCTTAAAAGCCTTGTCTTGGTTCCAGGAAAAAAATAATCTTTAAAAGAACTCAACTAAGCCGAGGGTAAGGATAAAGTTTATTTGGTGTTAATTTGTACCCAGAATGGGGCAGCCTGACCAGAACTGCATCCAGGATGGCATGGAGGCGAGAAGAGAAGTGCTCATTAACATTCTGCCAGGTACTCATTTCTGGAGAGACAGTCTGCTCCTGCTGCCGCTCTCAGCTAATCACCGAATGAGAGAGCTCCAGGCCCGGGAGCTGGGAGCAGCTGATCCTTTGATCTTCAGTGAATGATTGCAGTGGTGGAAATAGAGAAATGGGCTTCTGTATCAGGCAAGGGAGGGGAGGAGAGCCAAAGGACAAAGGCTGTTGGCATCTGCTAGGTCTTTTGCTCTTCTCCTCCCACCTATGGGAATTTGCTTAAAGCTGTGATGTAATAGAATTACCGACTTAGGCACCAGAACACCTGAGTTTGAATTCTGTCTCCATTGATTACAAGCTATGTGACTGTGGGCAAAACACTTAAACTGTTTTTCCCTCAGTTTCTTCATCTGTAGAAATAGGAGTACTTGTGTTACCCAGTCAGTCAGTCCGCTGGCATTTATGAAGTGCCTACTATTAAGTACCAATGCCAGACATTGGATTAAGTGCTAAGACCTGAGTTCATATTCAGTAACTTTTCAACGCTGGGCAGGTCATTTAATCTTTGTCTGCCTCAGTTTCCTCATCTGTAAATGGGGATAATAATAGCCCCCACCTTCCACGGCTGTTGAAGATAAAATAAGTTAATATTTGTAAAGGGCTTTGAAGCCCTTCAAGTTATAGAAATGGTAATTATCATTATTGGCTATTTCATGGAGTAGTAGTGAGAATGAGATTAGATAATTGATGTGTTTTATGTTTATGTAAATATTAACTATTCTTATTAATCCGATTACTGTTATTTTTGGTGTCTCTAAACGAAAAATGACCCCCCAGCTTCTTACATTGTGCAAGAGAGAGATCACCGTTGCTTCCTGGGCAATGGAATTTAAGATGTGCTCATTCAATCAACATCTAGCATATTTGAGGATTCCCAGAGTGCCGCCTGCTGGCCTCATCCACAGAGCTGAGAGTAGGAAAAAACAAAACAAAGCAATTCTAGGGGATCAGGCAAAGAGCAGAGCTGGCCAGAGCCTCATTCCTACTCATTCTTATTCTCGGAGAAGCTTAAACACAGCTTTGTTTGTTTGTTTTAGGGTGATGCCCAATTCAAGTCTGTTCTCCTATGCTATGCTTTGGCCAGTTAGATTTTAGCTCAGTATAAAGAACTATCTAATATTCAGAAATGTTCCAAAATAGACTCCTGGAAGTCTTCAAGCAAAGGCTGGGTAATCACCTATTGGCTAGCATATCTAGTCTGTTTGTCTGTCTGTCTGTCTCTCTCCACCCTGCCCCATCTATGGCATGTCAGGCAAGAGAACAAGAACAAAAGCAAAAACTCAGAGGTGGGAATGAGCCTGATCTGTTTAGGAGACTGTTTCTGTCTGTCCGTCTTTGTGTCTGTCTCTGTCTCTGTCTCTGTCTGTCTCCCTCTCTCCCTCTCTCTCTCTCTCTCACACACACACACACACACACTGCAAAGTACTTTACAAAGATTGTCTCATTTGATCCTCACAACATTCTTTGTTGCTGGGTGCTATTATCCTATTTTACAGATGCAGAAACTGAATCAGGTAGAGGTTAAATGACTTGCCTAGGGTCACACAGCTAGTGAGTCTCTGAGGCCACATTTGAACTCAAGTCTTCCTGACTCCAGGTCCACTGTACCACCTAGCTGCCAGTGATATAAAGGAGATTCCTTTAGTTGTCTGGATAGCCCCCAAGGCCCCTTCAAGCTTGAAGTGATTCCTAAAACAGTGCTCTTATGTAACCTTCCAGCTCAGATAGTTTCCATTTCCTATCTCTCCTCTCCTCTTTTTCCACCTTCCAAACTAAGTTTAATCTAACACTTTCTGAAATCCCACCATGACTGTTGAACTTTCTTTCCCACTTTTCCATTACACAAATCTTCCTCTCCAGTCAGACCAGTCTTTTCATTGTCTGCTATACAGATTCTGCTCATTCCCACCTCTGAGCTATGATCCTAGCACTCCTGCCTGAGATGCCATCCTTCTGAGCTCGTTTCACACCCTACTCCTTTTGGGAATTCTCCATTGGCTACTCTGGTTCATACTCCCCTATAGGACAGAGTTAATGAATCATTTGTCCAATGTTACACAACATGCTCATGGCAGAGTCAGGATAAGAGCCTGAGTCCTCTGGACATTATACAGTGCTATTGATACTCTGGCTGCTTCCCTCGTGCAGGCAAATTGAGGATTTACTCAGGGATTTAGGAATTGTGGTTGGATGTGCTATATGAGCCAAGCAACTTAAGCCCTGGCAATGTTAGCTCCCTAAACCCTAGCCAATGAGTCATGTATCTATACTGGTTAAGTGAGGTCACAACACTTGAAAAATAATCATCTTTGGGGATTTTCCTTTCCTATGAGCCTCTGGAATCTGTCAAAATTCAAGACATTAAGTCCCCTTGGGGGCTGGTTTGTTTACACACATAACTCAACCCCAGTTCATTGCTCTCAGTTCAGTAGGTGCAGTACAGACTGTACTAGATATATGATGTCTGACATTACTCCTCTGTCTTGAACACCCCTCGTCTCTAGGGATCTACACTTGGTGATGACGGAGGAAAAATAACTTTTCTCTTAGGGAAGTTCTGAGAGTAAGGAGTGCCTTAGGGGAACTCCTAGGAGTGAGAAGGAGAGAGGGAGGCAGTCCTTGCCCCTGGCTCAGATAGAAGGAAACTCACATTAGAAGGAAACCTAAAGAAGAAATCATAGGAACCTTTGAGAGGTGCTCTGCCTCTTTGTAATAGCAAAGGATGGAGAACAAACCCTGTCAGTTGGGGACTGACTAAACACACTGTAGTGCTTAAATTGAACAGAATATTGAGCTTCTATAAGAAATTATGAATATGAGGAATTCAGAGAAATATGAGAAGACTGACACGAAATGATACAAAATGAAGTTAGGAAGAGCCAGAAAGCAATATAAACGACTATAACAAGGTATGGAGGCAGAAGCAAAACCTGAAAGCCAAGGTCATGTTGTTTTTTTAATTTCATTTTTTTCCTATTTAATAAAGTTATTTTCTCTCCTTTCACTCCCATTGAACAATAATAATAATAACAAAAGAGCGAAAGAAAATCCTAGTTGCAAGTGTGCATTATTAAGGAGAACAAATTCTTTTATTGGCAATGTCCAAAAATATATGTCTTAATTTTGAATTCATCACCTCTCTGTCAGGAAAAAGGCAGCATGCTTTATCCTCATTCCACTTAAAGTGTGGTTTGTTATTGCATTGAACAGAGTTCTAAAGTTTTTCAACATTATTTTTCTTTATAATGTCATTATATAAATTGTTCTCCTGATTCTGCTTACCTCGCTCTGCATCAGTTCATACACATCTTCCCATTTCCTCTAAAATCATGCATCATTTCTTATGGCATAGTAATATTTCATTATATTCATCTGGCATAATTTAGTCATTCCCTACCATGTGGGTATGCCTCTTTTATCCAGTGTTTTTGTTACTATTAATTATTAATAAGAATTAATTGGTTACTGTATTATTTTTATACATATAGGTCTTTTTTCCACTTTCTTTCATCTCTTTGGGGATATGTGCCTTATAGTATTAGTGCTGGGTCAAAGTATATGCACAACTTAGTAATATTTTGGGAACAGTTTCAAATTTCTTTCCAAAATGACTGGACTGATAAACACTTCTTCCAGCAGTACATTAGTATGCCACTTTTCTAGTGGCCCTGCAAAATTTTTTACTTTATTTTTTTATCATTTATCAATCTGATGGCTGTGAGGTAGAAGCTGAGGGCTGTTTCAATTACATTTTTCTAATTATTAGTCACTTGGAGCATTTGGTATCTTGGATTTCATCCTACAAAAACTTGCTTTTAATATTCCTTGACTATTTATCAATTGAAGAATGACTCTTCTTATAAATTTGAACCAATTCCTTATGTGTCTTGGATATGAGACCTTTATTAGAGAAACTCAATCCAGGGATTTTCTCCCCAGTTACCTATTTACTTTCTAGAATTAACCGTATCGGTATTGTTTGTGTAAAAACTTTTAGATTTTATATAATTAAAACTGTCCACTTTATCCTTCTTAATCCTCCTTCTCCCTTATTTGGTCATGAACTCTTGCCCTATCCATAGATTTGAAAGGTTTTTTTCCCATTATTCCTCTAACTTGCTTATGATGTCACCTTTTATATCTAAGTAACATATGCATTGGAGTGTATCTTGTTATGTAGTGTAAGATGTTGGGATAAAACCTTATTTCTGCCAGATTGCTTTCCAGTTTTATTGGTAGATTTTTTTTTTATTTCTAGAAAAGTGAGTTCTTACTACTTTTATTGAGAATTCAAGATTTATAAAACAGGCTACTATATTTGTTTGCTTATGGATATTATTTTCATAACCTGTTCCCCTGATCTCTCTGTTTCTTAACCAGTATCAAAATGCTTTGATGATCACTCTTTATAGTATAGTTTGAGATCTGGTGCTGCTAGGTCCCTTTCTTTCCCCTATTTTATCATTATTCCTCTTGAAGTTCTTGATATTTTGTTTTTCTAGGTGAATTTGTTATCATTTTTTTTAGTTCTAAAAATAATCTTTTACTGTGGCACTGTGATTACTGTGACACTGGATAAGCAAATTAATTTAGTAGTGTTTTCATTTTTATTATATGGTCATGACCCACCTATGAGCAATTAATATTCCTCCAAATTTTTTATCTCTATAAAGTTTTGTAGTTGGAATGCTATGTAATTAAAATATAATCACTCAAATTGTCCCAAAAAATAGGAGATTTTTTAAAAGTGCCTCTCTTCCTATTTTGTAGTGTTGGGGAACCATGGATGTGGAATGCTATATACACTGCACTGTTTAGTTGAACTGCTTTTAAAGTTTTTGTTGTTACATTGAATGTTTCTTTGGGTAGGGGAGGAGGTGCAACATACTTGGAAATGAAGGCACATAGAAAGAAAAGGTATCAATAATAGTTTTTAAAAAAATATTGGGATAGAAACAAAGGTATATGCCTTTGAACCAGATTCTTCTCCCCTCCCCTCTTGCTGGGCATATAATCCAGGTTCCTTAGTGATAGTAAGAGATCTCAAGCATAACAAAATATTCATAGCACCACTTTTTCTCTTTTCTTCTTTGGTAGTAGTAAAGAACTAGAGATAATGTAGGTGTCCATAGACTGAAGAATGATTGACATATTGTGATATTTGAAGGTTGTAGTTCTTCAGTCATTTCAGTTCTGTTTGACTCTTTGTGATCCCATTTGGAGTTTTCTTGGTAAATATACTGGAGTGGTTTACTATTTCCTTCTCCAGCTCATTTGACAGATGAGGAAACTGGGGCAAAGAGAGTGAAGTAACTTGCCCAGGTCACACAGCTAGTAAGTGTGTGAGGCCAGATTTGAACTCAGGAAGGTGAGTCTTCCTGGCTCCAGGCTCAGCACTCTATCCACTGTACCACATAGCTGCCACAACATTTGAAGGTAGTAGGATATTATTGTACATTGAAATTGAGATGAGCAGAAGCAGGGGGATAATACACATGACACCAATAATGGACACGAAAGGAACACCAAAATACAACTTGTTTCACTCAGTTTTAATGCCCAATCCTGCCTCTGAAAGGACCAAGAAGGAAATGCACCTTCTTGTCTTTGGAGAAGTCAGAGTCTATGGTGCGTGGTTTTGCATAACTGTTTTGCTTTGTTACACAGGGCGTGGATGTGCCCAGTTTAGGTTGGAAGATTAGGAAAGGTTCTCCGTGCTGCTTCCAGGGTATTTCCCAACCATGGGGTTGGTCAGGTTCTATCCGCTGACCCTACACTCTGCTTTCCAATTCTAGCTCCAAAGGAAGACAAAAAGGTGTCTTGTCTTCTATTAGAATATAAGCTTCTTAAGAACAGAGACTCTTGCTCTCTTGTATTTGAATCTCTAATGCCTAATACAGAGCCTGGCATATAGTGAATACTTGAAAATGATTTTTTCATTCATTTACTCATCCATCCATCCACTCATTCATTCATTCATTCATTCGTTCATTCATTCGTTCTTTCAGTGGCTGAGGAGCGGGAGGGAGTGAAGTCAGGTGGGAGGGAATCAGTGACCTTGTGCTGCCTTTCCTTGTGAGCTGCTATCTGATATAAAAGGCTGTGGAGGGAGGGTGGGATTTCCTAAGAGGAAGGACCTATTAGATTTCTCTAACTAGCCAGAGTTTGTATTTGTCACAAATTGTAACTGCATATGACCCACCAAACTCATCCATTCCCACACTTAGATATCCCCTCCTCTTCCCCCAGAAGGATTCTCTTATCAGTGCTATTCAGTGAGATGTCTGGTAGCATCTCAAGCTAGGACCACATAAGCAACCTAAACACTTCTCCCATTCATTGTCCTCTGGGCACTGCATTTAGAAACAGAGAGGAAAGATAGTGCGGGAGGTGAGGGAGATTATCAAGAAAAACACTGTGGCGTTCCTGACTCCCCTATTCCAGGGAGTGTGTAAGGAATCTTATTGACCCAAGCAGTGGCCAGGCATGCAAATGACTAGCCTGCCTGCTTGGAGTAGGGATGGAGGGTGTCAGGTAATGTGGACATCGCATCATTGCTGTTTGTCCCTTTCTAGCCTGCTTCTCCCCTCCAGACAAAGAACATGAGACTTTTGGGGGGGGGGCAGGACAAGTGAATGCCACACTCCTGGTTTGATTACTCCCCCCTCCCCAAGTTTGGTGTTAACTAGGGGTTGCTGGGAGTTAGTGATAGGGTCAGGAAACAAGAGTCTTCCTTGTTATCCATTTAGCCAAGATTTTTTTGCAGGAGGGTGAATATCAGTTAATCTTGGAATAAAGGGAGAGGAAGGAAATTAAAATTATGTTTTTTCCCCTAATGCAACAGCTTAGAAGCCAGAGCCACTAAAATCAGCATATATACTCCCACTTTTAAGGACATTTTCTCCCCATCAATTTTATGAGTAGATTTTCCTTTTAAGCACAATTTATTTAGAAGCCCAGAGAAAGCAGTGCTGAAAGATGAGTTAATGATGACTCCTCAGAACCCTGAAGGATTGTTACTATCCACTAAGGAAATGTGTAAGGCAGAAAGTCAGTTACAAGGAAGAACTTGCCAAGTGAGGGTTACTAGAGAGAGGCAGGCTGGCATCATGGAAAGGGCAAAACCCATATAAAAGACCTTGATCTGATATTATAAATGTCATATTGTATTCACACTTTAGGACTGGAAGGAAGTAAAGGAATCATCTAGTCTAATTCATTCACTTTATAGATTAGAAAATTCAGGTCCAGAGAGGTTAACTGACTTATCCAAGGTCACACAGCAAGTAGCAAAACCAAAATTTGATCCTAGATCCTCTGGGTTTAAATCCAGCACTCTTTGAACTATCCTAGGGGACTTGCTTCCAGTTTACTCACCTGTTTAAAAAAAAGACATAGATTTGGATAAAGAAGGAAACAAACATTTACTAAATGCCTACTATGTGCAGGCATTGTGCTAAGTGCTTTAGAAATATTATCTCATTTGACCTTCACAACAACCCTGGAAGTTAGGTGCTGTTATCAACTCCATTTTACAGTTGGGGAAACTGAGGCAGATCAAGATGAAGTGACTTGCCCAGAGTCATACAGCTAGTAAGTATTTGAATTGGAGGCTGGAGGATCTGAACATAGGTCTTCTAGTACTCTATCTAGGTACTACCTAGTTCCCTCAGGAAAAGATGATCATTGAGTTCTCTTCCAGACCCATAATTATGCATTAGAACAGTGTTTATGACTATTTCCAGCACTATGCTTTACACATACAATTGTAGATTTACTGCTAAAAAGGCACGTCAGAGAGCACCTAGTGCAGAGGTAGGGAGCTTGCAGCCTCAAGGCCACATGTGGTCTTCTAGGTCTTTGGGTGTGACCTTTTGATTTGAGTCCAAGTTTTACAGAACAAATCCTTTTATTAAGAGGATTTTTTTTGTGAAGTTTGGATTCAGCCAAAGGGCTGAACTTAAGGACCTAGAGGGTCACATGTGACCTTGAGGCTGGAGATTCCCCACCCTGGATCCTGGTGCAACCCTCTCATTTTACAAAGAAAAAAGCTCAAACCCAGAGAAATGAGATGATTTGCCCAAGCTCACAAAGATAGTAATTGAATCCACTTTGGGCTCCGAATCTATGGTGCTGATAGTTTCTCTCCTGAGTGAGGGTAGTATGGTGATTAAAAGGTTCAAGAGACATAATTTCTGGGGAATTTAATAATTTTATTAATGATGCCAGCATTTTAATAAAAGGATGGCCATTTGACTACCTCTCTCTTAGACCAAAGAAAATCATGGCAGAAAGCTCATAATTTCTATGCTCTTTGAAGAATAGGTTTCCCTGCTGGGTAGCAATCAACTCTGATTGGTTGAACATTAATGAACTAATGAATATTCCAGTGAGGGACTGGACCCTGAACTTAGATTTTCATTTACTGTTTAAACTACCCACAGCCTTGGGCAATTGATTCAAAGAATTTATTCCCACCCAACTTGAGCAGAACACAATGGCTGCCCTACATGGTTGGCGTCTGGATAGAGGAGGTTAGTTCAGCCTTCAGAGATTGAAGTCTTCAAATGAAGATAAGAGAAAAAGGGGGAATTCTGGGTCTCCCCAAATCATTGGTCATCAATTATCCTTTCTCTCAGTAGCATGTCTGCAAGCAGAAGGTTCAGAGGGGGTGGTTGTAAAGCTGGGTGGAGAAAGGACAGAGGAGGGGATTGTGATGAGGAACTTTCATGAATCCCACTCTGGTGTCAACGAACTACAAGTAGAATGAAAAGCAGACAGACTCCTGGCTCAGGAGGGTCACAGGGTTAATTACTGATGAATCTTCATTGTCTTGTAAAGGCAGGAGCCTAAGTTTTTAAGACATCTTCTCAATGCCATCCTGCCGCACTTGGGCATTGTGCGCTTCTCACGGAGTTACAGAGGCTGCTACAATATTATTTGATTGTTTTGACATCTCCAATAATTAGTAAGAATAAGTTAAAAATAACCCTCCTCCCCCCTCTTAGATCGGTGACAGTTTTCTTTTGTCTTCTTCCTTCCTGAAGGGAGTTTCTGCCGACCTCATCAAGAAACAGGGGAGGAGTGTTCATACATTTTTAATTTCCAAGCCAAGCTGGGAATGAATGTAAACAGAGCAATAGATGAAGGGAGTCAGAAGAAACTGTGGGAGACTTTGGGTGCTTTTGAAGCTTTATTGGGGATAGGAATGTTCTTAAATCAAGTAGAGAGAAGAATAGATTTCTTCATAGGCTTAATTTTTAGGGTGAAAGATGGTGCAGCTGTCTGCTCCTATTTAAGCTCCAATTGAGCTAAATGCGGTAAATAGAGCACTGGGTCTGGAATCAGGAAGACCTGAAATGAAATCCAGCCTCAGATACTTCCTAGCTGTGTGACCCGGGACAAGTCACTTCATCCTGTTTGCCTCCGTTTCCTTATCTGTAAAATGAGTTGCAGAAGGAAGTGGCAAATCATTCCAGTATCTCTGCCATGAAAACCCCAAATGGGGTCTTAAAGAGTTAGACATGACTAAAATGAACAACAAGAAATAGTGGAAAGAACCCTGGTTCTTGCATCAGAGGAGCTTCATTCAAATCTCTCCCCCGCCACAACCTTGCTGCTTGGTTCCTGAATGACTTTGGTGAAGTCATTATAGCATCCCTGAGCCTTAGTTTCTTTATCTGTAAAATGAGGTAATTGAACCAAGGGCCTCTGATATTCCTTCAAGTTCTAGATCTATGTTTAGAAGTAGTGGGCATTGCCTCACCCTAAGTGAGTGACTGCAAAGACCTTGGCCTAAAGGGGTCAAGGTCTCCCAGTGCATCCTGGGTCATCTCCAGTCATCCTGATGAATATCTGGTCACTGGATTCAGATGGCTCAGGAGGAGAAGTGAGGCTGGTGACCTGCACAACCCTCCCTCCTTCAAAACAAAGTCATGTGTAAGTCATGTCATCGTTTCTCTGATGGCATGGTCTTCTTTGGCAATGAAGGGCGAACACAAAATCTATGTTCATATGACTATCTTTTGTTGTTCAGTCAAAAATACTGGAGTAGTTTGCCATTTCCTTCTCCAGCTCATTTTACTGATCAGGAAACTGAGGCAAACAGGGTTAAATGACTTGCCCAGGATCACATAGCTAGTGAGTCTCTAAGGCTGAATTTGAACTTGGGCAGATGATCTTCCTGACCCCAGTCCTTGCACTCTAACCACTGTGCAGCCTAGCTGCCCGTATGACTGCCTCTCCTACCTCAACCCTTCTCAGACTGGGAGTTTGGAATCCATCCTGAGTGTTGAGTGATCTTGGGTGTCTAGAATGTGATGATTACCCTCCTCTCAGGTTTCCCACCCTGGACTGACGTTTGGTTTCTTTACCAAGATGGGGCTGGACTTTCAAGACACTTAAACCTTTCATGCAAGTTAGAGAATAAGCCCAGAGCAACTTTTAGCATTAACCCCTCACTCCTCATATATTTAGACTCACTGGCTAAATATCCATAAATATCATAACATTAATGATTCTTCCCCACTGCTTAGCAGACAGACATTAGCAACACCCTTGAGCACACCTGCTTTTCTGTCTAGCAGATGAATATTATATCAAGATGAATGTTGTCTGTTTGGATTTTACTTCAGAGGGACCCACCCTTCCCTTTCCCTCTGGGCCAATAATTGATTTATACTTAGGAGTGGGGAATCTGCAGCCTGCAGGCCATATGTGGCCCTCTAGGTCCTCAAGTGCGGCCCTTTGACCGAATCCAAACTTCACAGAATAGATCCCCTTAATAAAAGGATGCAGGTCTAAACTGATGGGTTGCGCTGGTCTCCCTTGCTCTCTGTTTTCTACATTTTGGGCATCTCCATTCCCCACTCCCCATCTAAAGTGCTCAATTTATTGCCTATTAACTGAACCTCTAAGGAACTTTCCTTTTGCTTCTCAGAATGCCTATGTGAACATCAACCGCATCATGTCTGTGGCCTCCCGCCTGTCGGAAGCGGGTCACTATGCTTCCCAGCAGATCAAACAGATCTCCACTCAATTGGACCAGGAATGGAAGAGCTTTGCAGCTGCCCTAGATGAGCGCAGCACCATCCTGGCCATGTCAGCCGTGTTCCACCAGAAAGCGGAGCAGGTAAGAAGACGAGGCCGGACTAAATCACATAGCTAGGCTAAGGGCCATTTGCCATGGAAAAAGAAAGGAATCTTGGTATGGTAGAAGAAAGAACTTTGAACTTGAACCTAGAGAGCTGAGCTCAAGCCTCAGTTCCATGCTTAGTAAGTGGGTGGCCTTAGGGGAGTTACTGGACTCCTCTGAGTTCTAGTCTCCACATCTGTATAATGGGTTTTCTAATGGCAATAATAATAAATTATTAATTTAATAATTATTCATTTAAATAAATGAATGAATAATAAATATTATAACAATACATACATAATAAAATAATCATAATAATCTACTTCATGGTTGCTGTGAAGAAAGTGTTGTGTTAAATGAGTATTAGTGATTGTTAAAAATAGCGAGTGATTGAAATGGCCCCTTTCATTTATTTTGTTAATTATGTGACTTTCAACAAACTTTCAATGTTTGATTATTTTTCCCCACTGGAGGAAAATATCAAGCTGGATGATAACCTAGAATTGTAGGGGCGTACTTTTAGACCTGCAAGGGACTTTAGGGATCATCGAATCTAACTCTCTCATTTTGCAGGTGAGAAAACTGAGGCTCAGGAAGATACCTATGGTCACTCACCTAATTAAATTTCTGAGGCAAGATTCAGATCTTTAGTCCAACACACCGTCTTCTCCTCCACATTACCTGTATCCATACGAAAAGGATCAAAGCTTTAAAAATTTTTTTTTTTTTGTTTAAGAATGTATTTGATGAAGATGTATACCTGGGGTGAGGAGACAGGAATAAGACGTGTGTCTGCAGTTCAAAAGAAAGCCATCTGAAGGGTATATACTTGTTATGGATAATTCCCACGCTGGGTAAAATGGCACAGCCCTAAGTGTGTTTGTTTACTTTATGTCCTCTGCACATGTGTGCATGTCTTAGATATTTTTGTTGAATTATTTCAGTGGTTTCCAACTCTCTATGAACCCTTTTGGGGTTTCTTTGGTAAAGATTCTGGAGTGGTTTGCCATTTCCTTCTCTAGTTCATTTTATAGATTAGAAAACTGAGGCAAACAGAGTGAAGTGACTTGCCCAGGGTCACACAGCTAGTAAGTATCTGAGGCCAGATTTGAACTCAGGAAGATGAGTCTTCCTGATTCCAAGCCCCAGTGCTCCATTTACTGTGCGATCTAGGACATAGAGGTCAACAAAGGCAGGAGGTGTATCTGTTTCCTCTCCTAGGTAGCCTACAGCATAACACTAGTGCAGAAACAGGAAATTCCCCTATGGACCATTGGTTAACAGTGAGAGGGCTGCTTCAGGTTTAGAAACAAGTAGAATTGTATCCTGCTACCATGCCACCCCACCTCGATGCTTTTGCCATTCTTGGCTCAAACATCATCCAGAAGGACTAGAAAGATTGTAAGAGACAGCAGAAAAACAGAGTGGTTTGGAAATCAAAGGACCTGGATTCAAATCTCACCTCTGCCACTTAATATCTGAAGTCTTGGGCAAAATTCTGTGCCTTATTTTCCTCATCTGTAAAATGAAGAAATGGGAGTGTATGGCCTCTTCCATGTCCTATCTTCTATGGTCCTGCTCCCCTCTTGCCCTGAGCACTCTCTTTTTTGAGATGCAACATAATATGGTAGAATGAGAGATAGACATTTTGTCAGGAGAGACTGTGGAGATCTGCATGAGCAGATGACTTCATCTCTGTGGTCTTGTTTCCTTATCTAAAATGAGGGGATTGGACTGGGTGACCTCTAAGATTCCTTTTTAGCTCTAAATCTGTGATCTTACATAAATGTCACTTGCCATTACTAGCAATGTAACAAATCATATCTCCTCTCTAGGACTAAGTTTCCTCATTTTTAAAATAAGGGCTTTGGCCTCATAGACCTTTAAGGTCTCCTCCAGCATTAACTCTGTGACGCTATGACTGTCTGTTTTCCTTAGGTCCGTGTGAATCACTTGGTGTTAGGGAGAGGGGGAAAGGGAAGGCAATTTCAGATTTTTCTTCCATTGCCACATGCGTCCTTTAGGCTTGAGGCATGAATACAAGGCCTTTTCCAGGATTTTTCACTCTATAGTATGTTTGGAGAGGGGGAACAGTCACCAAGATGTCATCAAACACATGAGATCTATTACTGAATAAACGCCAACACTTTTTTGGAATTGCTAAGATATGACCTAATGTGATTTTTTTTTTAAAAAAAAGGAAAAAAAAAAGAAAGAAAAAGCTACAGGATGAAAGGTGCCGACATTGAGGCTAAAACTTGAGTGCTTACAGGCAGAGCCAAGGCTGGGCTTTAACTGGCGTGGTTACTTTTGTTTGATGTTTCCTGGCTTGAGCTGATTTGAATCAAAAGCAATTTTCTTGATATCTTTTTTTTTATGTGAGTTCTTCAGGTATTACCGTAGCCCTCCCCAATACGTTAGCAAAAGCCATAAACCACGCTTCTCTTCATCTGAAAAAGCTATCCCTGACTGTCCTTTCAATACATTTATTTAGGCAGCTTTTTATTGTCCCACAGGAGCTATTCCAGCCAATGGGATAAAAAGGTATTTAGGCAATTAATTTAAATGGAGCTCTGCCCCCACTAGAGTGGAAGTGCATATAGAAGTATTCCAAGCCATTGGTTAGAAGCCTGTTTACATTTTTAAAAGGTATTTTTTGCTCAGTAATGCAGAAAGATTTCACTGGGCTTTGTGGAGAGCCAATATACCCTTGTACAGTTGTTAATTTCTGTTAATTTGGTGCCTCTGCCAAATTACACATTATATGTCATATGACCAGGAGCATTGCATAGTGAAGAGAGAGCTGGTTTCAAAGCCAGAGGCAATTGGGGACACCAGTGGTCAGAGCTCTGGGCCTGGAGTCAAGAAGACCTGAGTTCAAATCCAGCCTCAGACACTTACTAGCTATGTGACCTTGGGTAAGTCACTTCACCTCTGTTGGCCTCAGTTACCTCAACTATATAAAATGGCGATAATATTGGTATCTACCTCTCAAGGTTGTTGTAAGGATCGTATGAGATAATGTTTATGAAGTGTTTAGTAGAGTGCCAGGGACAGAGTGAGTGCTATATGAATCCTTATTCCCTTCCTTTCTTTCCCTCTCTGTGACCCAAAAGACTTGAGTTCAAGTCCCACCTCTGGCACGTACTGACTTGAACAAGCCAACACTCTAGGAAATTCTCTAAAACTTTAAGTTGCAGACTAGGTGCCAACTTACATTGCTAGAGAGATTTTTCTTACTATGCAAGGGAAATCAGAGATTCTATTCCCCTATTTCATCATATAGATTCATGGTGTCCAGTGGTGTCAAACTCAAAAAGAAATGGATCCCTATTGCCTTAGAAAACCTTAAATTGATATTATCTTTATTGAATTATAATTGTATTTATTTTGTTAAACATTTCCCAATGTTTTAATCTGGTGCACTCAGGAGTTTTGGCTCTAAACCTTAAGTCTGACATCTTCATTGTACACCTTGAGTGCCACCACTCCTACACGGATGACTAAGAAGCTTGTGATCCTTCCTAAGGAGGCTCTTGTCTTCTCCTCCTCTGCCTCTGCCATGAGAACCAAAGGAATGTTGTTTCTACTGTTAAATTTTGAAGCTTCTAGGAATCTCTGGATCTCCCTGGATATGGGACTTCTGGGTGCTTGCCTTACTTGCTTTCCTAACCTAATACATACATTCCAAAAAGCATTAGAGTCATCCCTACATATGCTATACATATGTAAGTGAGGAATAGCTAGAAGGTAACAAGATTGTAGCCAAAGACTTTTACGATGATTTCATTGCTTTGTAGTCATATGACAGATGGGAAGGATATGAATATGTCCATCTGTCTGTCTGTCTATCTATCTTTCTGAAAAGCAGCATGGTATGATATATAGTAAACTGTTTTCATAATCAAAGTTCAAGACCTGCCTTTTATACATGTCATTCTTTTGACCATGGCCAAGTCATTTATGTCTGAATGCCATAGGCAATCCTCTAAGGCTGTTGTTCAGTCGTTTCAGTTGTGTCTGACTCTTCAGGACCCTATCTGGAGTTTTCTTGACAAAGATACTACAGTGGTTTGCCATTTCCTTCTCCAGCTCGTTTTACAGAAGAGGAAACTGAGGCAAACAGGGTGCCCAGGGTCACACTTCTGGTAAATGTTTGAATCTGGATTTGAACTCAGGAAGACAAATCTTCCTGACTTCAGGCCCAGTGCTCTATCCATTGTGCCACCTCGCTGCCCATCTTCTAAGATTAGAAAGTTGTAAACTCCTGATTTGCATTATTAGAGGGAATTTTCCTAAACTAAAAAAAAAATCATAACTCCAGAACCAAACCACATATATATAAACGTTTCTACATCTAGCTCTCTGTCTGCCTGTCTCTCTGTCTGTCTACACACACATACACGCACATGTATTTACATACCAGCCAAGGGTTAGAAAGACCTGGATTCACATCTTGACTCACACTAACTGTGTAACCATCTCAGACAGGTAAGCGTTTAGTTCCCTGGAAGCTCTCTAAGCCTAGAAGGTATATAAGGGTTGCTAGTATGCACCGGTTAAAGGAGTTTCCACACTAGAAGTTTCCTATATTGATGAAATCATGGATCTAGATCAAATATATCCATATAGATCCAAATATCTACATATCCATAAATAAATTGATGTGTACATATATATAATATACATATATATGATACAATATATTTAGTATAATAGCTAGCATTTATGTAAGCACTTTAAGGCTTACAAATCACTTTATAAATATTTCCTCATTTGATCCTCACAGCAATTCTGAGAGGTACATGCTATTATTATTCTCTTTTATAAAGAATTAAATTGAGACAGGCAGAGGTTGTGGCTTGCCTACAGTCACACAGCCGTTGTGACCCTGAGTAAATCTCCTATTCTCTTAGACAGGATTTGAACTTGGGTTTCCCTGACTCCAAGTTCAGTGCTCTGTCCTCATGTCCCCTAAGAAGTTAGTATGGTTGTATGATAACAGGTGTGACTTGTAGACTCAATCTTTTTATTTTATAATCGTAGCTTACTTGGATACCCAGTAAAATGTAAGCTTCTTAAGGATAATAAATACTCTTCATTTTATCCCAGTCTTCTTTGGACCTGACTCATCCATACCAAGAGCATACATTCTAGGCTATATGTACTAGATACTTAGTAAATGCTTTTTGGAGTTGAAGATATGTGTAAATGTGGGCATGAGTGATACTTTACATTGTACGTACCTTGGGTTGGGAAGCAAAATATCCTCACTCCAAAAGCGAAAACCAGGGAACCTCAGATTCTCTCAAAGGCTTCAGAATTTGAGTGGAAATGAGAAATCCACTGACTCTCTTGGTGAGGGGATAAGGAGGGAAGTGGTTTGTCCCTGTCATCCCTTTGCCATATATGTTCATACCCTACACGTGGACAATATATGGTCTCACAAGGAGTCAAATTATCCATCACATGGCAGTTTTACAGATATTTCATAGCCATGATCTTTGCCGGTGGGAACTACATTTTTCCAACAGGTTAACTAACTTTTTTGGAAGAAAGTAACTGTGGTATTAGAACTAGGAGAGCCCCATATATAGTGCTTCATAAAGTAAGTGAATAGTTTCTTTTTGTGCCAGAGAGCATTTCGACTGAAACCTAACATCACCTATAACCTAAATCTGGCGTCTTAGTCATTTTTGTGCCATGAATCCCTTTGGCAGTCTGTAGACCCTCTCTCAAAATAATGCTTTTAAATAATTGAAGGAAATAACTGCATTTCAGCCAGAGGTTAATGAGAATAAAGATGCTATTTCTGTTCCCATTTAAACTCATGAGTTCCTGGAAGTCAAACCTCAGGTTAAGAACCCCTGACCTAGATAGACAGTCATTCAGGATGTAAAGTCAACATGGCGAACTTTGACTATGGATATAACTTGAGTATAGTCAATTAATTGTCAATCTTTTGCATTAATGGAGGGAACCAAAAATGTGGGGAATGCACAGAATAATGTATAATAAAACCTGATTTCTTTTCAGCTTTTGGATGGGCTTCTATACAGACTTTTGAAAATGATACATTTACTCTTTGTAACGCTTGAAACTATATAATGAGAGCGCACTTGTGTAGGACTGCATGGAGGTGCTGGGAAACTATCCAATTTCTCCATTCAGTTTTAGTAATCCAGTGCATGCTGGGAATAGACCTCTTTCCCTCAGACTGATGCAAAGCACCAACAGAGTTGTCCTCTTTGAAATCTTCCCTGGGTAGCGACTCCTTTCAGTACTTTTCAAAGGAATGCTCTGCTATAGCCAAAGTAAGAGTAAAAGAAAGTGTGACATGTCAACAAAAGCAAGTAATTAAACTGAATACTTTCAGTAATTTGAAGTATACTTGAAAGCAAGAGTTGGGGCGGATTAGCAGGATAGTTCATTGTGCATAAATAAAAGCCACAATAATATTCTGTCCAAATTAGCCTGTTTATTCAGGATTTTCCACCAATAAAACTGCCCCCTCCCAAGTCTTTTAATGCTAACACAGAACGACAGCTAAGAAAATCTTCAGCGTCTCAAGCTTTAGCAATGATTCCATAATCCAGGAGCTGACTCAGAATACCTCTCAAGTGTCAAACAATCATCTAGCATTTATTGATAGCTATTATACACCAGTCCCTGTGCTAGACATTGGGGATACAGAAACAGAGAAGGAAACAATCTCCTCTCTCAAAGAGTTTATTGTTGTGTTCATCTTTCATTGCCGAAGAAGATCATGCCATCAGAGAAATGATAACATGACTTCACTTGATCTAAGTGAGGAAAGATTCACACTGATTGATTGCTTATGAGTTGCTGTTGGAACTAAACTCTACCTCTTGTCAGAATCTCTCAAAGTTACCCTCTTTGTCTCTGGGATGTCAGAGAGGATCATAGGATTCAGAGCTAGAAAGGGCCTTAGGACACCTCTAGCCTAGCACCTGCATTTTCCAGATGAGGAAATTGGGACCTGGAGAAAAGTGGCTTGCCGAAATTACATATCTAGGAATTGGCAAAGCTTTGACTTAAATCTTCTGACTCCATGTCCTACTACTCTCTCTACTATACCATAATGCCTTCCTTCTCCCTAACTTAATATCTGGTATTATTCCAGTTCCTGTCAGGAGTGGATGCCTGGTGTAAAATGTGCAGTGAAGGTGGCCTCCCATCTGAGACACAGGACCTAGAGCTGGCCATCCACCATCATCAGTCCTTATACGAGCAGGTGACACAGGCCTACACTGAGGTAAGAAATACATTTGCCTGGGTTGGGGAGAGGGGTAAGAATGAGAAATAATGTAGGGGCTTGGGAGGTAAGTTAGTGTGATGGGGATGGTACAGAATCAAGATTTTCTGTATCTCTGGGAATTGTCCAGGAGCCAATAACCATCCTCCTTCCTGTTCCCATCTTTGGACTATTCTCTCACCCTGCCTGTGGTCATATAGCTAGTGATATCAGCAGAAAACACCATGGGCTGAGTACCCATTTTGTACTGTACTGTATTATGAAAATACTCCCTGATCTACCAAGTTACCAAGTCTATACTTTTCCCATAGGTTGAACTTGATGAAATAGCCCCTTACTTCTCTAGAAATTCTTTGGAGAATTCAGTTTCTTAGACCAGAGGTAATCAAACATGCACTGTGAAGTTTGCAACATGGCCTTGTTGTGGCCAGAACCAGATTAAAATGTAATTGGGAATCATGTAACAAAATAAAGACACAATAGAACATATATAATATTAATCTGTAGTTTTCTAAGTCAATTTGTGGTCCCAGGGACCCTTCTGTAGAGTTTAGCATTTCTGTTTCCTCAAATAGCTTTTATCCTCCTGGCATAGGAAAGGAGACTAGCACAGGAGTAGAAATTATTGGTAATCTGAGTCACGTGGACATTGACCCATAAAGTCAACTTCTTAGCTCTTCAGTGTCGGGTCTTGGTGATACTGGCCCAGTGGGGCCTCAAAGTTCATTCTCACTGTTGTTTTTGCCTTCTGTTCTCTGACCTAAGAGAATCCCATTAGCTTCTCACCCTTATTTTCTTCCATTTGAAAGGAGATTTTTGCAGGAATCCATCAATTGGTAAACATTCATTTGGTGCCTACAATGTTCCAGGGCAGGGGTGGGGAACCTGTGGCCCTTCATAAAAGGATTTGTTCTGTAAAACCTGGACTCAGCCAAAGGGCTGCACTTGAGGACCTAGAGGGCCACACGTGACCTCGAGATTGCAGTTCCCCACTCCATTAGACGTTAGACATCGTCTGGCAATAATACAAAGATGGTGAATGAGAGAAGGAACTCACATTCTAACGGGGGAGACAACAAGTACGTATGTAAGATCATACAGAATAAATGTAGAGAGGACAAATACAAAGAAGTTCCATACAGGATAGTTTGGGAATGATGTTACTAACAATTGAAGAGATCAAGAAAGATTATAGGAGGTGGTGCTTGAGCTGCAGCTTGAAAGAAAAGAGGAATTCTGTGAGGCAGAGATGAGAAGAGAGGATGTTCCAGGCATGGAGGATAGCCAGTGCAAAGGAATAGGGATGGGAGATTGAATGTTGTCTGTGATACACAGAGAGAAGGCCAGTTAGGCTGGATCATGGAGCATGGGGAGAGCAAAGATACCTTCTAATGCATAAGAGAGCCCTAGTATATGACTTTGTCTTCTCTATACTCCTGTAAGACTAACCACTCTTATAGGATTTGCCCCATTTTTTCATATTAGTGTGAGTTTTATAAACAACTAAGGCTTGCTCTCCCATTCTTTCCCACCAAACCTTCCATCTAGGGTAGGTCACCTACCTTTTTATAAGGTCCCTGAGGACAAAGAGTGTCTCGTTTTTTAATTATTGGCCCTAGCAACTAGCATAAGAATTGGTACATTGCAAGCACTTAATAAATTCTGATTGACTGATACATAAAAGAGGAAGTTCCACTTTCTTAGGGATAATGACTGAAGGTTTGACTTTATAGTCATTGTCCTTTACTTACTTTAACATAAAGTCAATGGTCTATCTTTCTAACTGACTAGCCCTGTGCTCCAGAAATATTTCACTTCCTCTGCTTTTCTATAGCCATTAGCTGCTCAGAGACAGGATAGCCATAGCTTAATGCCTCTCAGAAACAGTTCCCTGAGTGTCTGAAATTCATGAGATAATCACCTTTCTTCTATCACACCCTTGACAGAGAAATTATCTTGATTGGACTTTGCCTCCTATTGGAATCTCAGTTTAATCTTGCAGTCCAGCCACTGTTTTCATCTTGACCTCTATCCCCATCTCCTGGTGGTCTGGCTACTTGGTCATCTATTGTGTCAACTGGCAGAGATGACTCAATTCCCTTTTTGGAGAAAACCCAATTACTCACCAGTAAGCTTGTTTCTCCAAAGATGTATTGTCTCTGACAGTTGGCATGGTTTCCCCATAATTGACTCCTCAGACATGTCTCTAACAACTTTGCTTCTTTGCCTGATAATCAAGTGGAGTTTGGACCCAGTGTATTGGCAAGTGGGTTTTATAGCCACTCTAGAAGGCAAGAGCATGTGCTATTTGGGGAGTGATTGGATCTTCCAGATTGCTTCTATTAAAAAAAAAAAAACTGAAACAGATGAGATTAGCTGGTTGTTGTCCTTCGTATTTGAGGAGGACCAAAATGACAACACTTTGTTGGGGTCAAGGTACACAAGATACAGTGTGTCTGACTGTGGCTGATCAAACCAAGCTCAAAAATGCACAGATAGTCTATGTGAGCAAATGAGATTAAGTTTTCTATAGACATGTAAATATTAAAAGGGAAGCAGCAGGATTCACAATAAAAAGAAGAGGAGCTCTGAAATCAGAAGACCTGAACTCAAATTCTGGTCACAAGGTGACCCTGGTAAAATCACTTAGCCTCCTAGGACCTCATTTTCTTATCTATAAAGTGAGGCTCTTGGACGAGTAGGTCTATGAAGTCCCTTCCAACTTTTGATCTCTGATCTTCTGAATAATAATTACATTGGATCATATAACTTTTTTCAGAAAAGAACCTTAGAGATCCTTTAATCCAGCCTTCTTTTATTGTTGAGAAAATTGAGACTTGGAGGAATGAAGTACCTTGTCCAAATTCATGACCTTCTTGTGTCCAGAAACTGTGTCTCCTAACTCAGGAGTCCCAGATTTCATTTCCTACACTGAGCTGTCTCCCACTTGTTTCCCACAGGACATACCTCTGTTATGCCTAGTTACTCCCTCTAAACCCTCAAGTGATAGAGGAAAGAATCATCAGCTGCCTCACCCAGATGTGGACAGAGTAGAAGGGATCAGAGCATTTCGAGAAGTGGATGCCTGCATCTTGAAAGCATCCCTATCCCAAACCACACTGCCCCTGTATGATATCAAATCATCAAGCAGCATAATTGCTGATAACCATGTGGGGTGGGCTCCCAGGATTTCACCAAAAGAAAGATGGCTTCTTCACCAGATCATCGACTGGAGGGAGATTCCATTTGACCATTTCATAGTATTCTCCTCTCCCTGCTTCCCCTGACATTGAACCATATAGGGTGGAGTTGAGTGTGGGGTAGTATTTGATTTTTTTTCCAGCAACCTTCCTCAGCCTTTCTGACCCACTTTCCCTCAGAACTCTATCAAGCTTGGCTAGTTCACATAGTCAACTGAAAGTGATAGCAGCTGCATCTGAAATCTTGAACCTTCTGCCAACTTATTGTTAGGGCCAGAGGAAGTAGGGAAAGAGATGGGAGCTAGCAAAGGCAGCATTCCATCCCCTTCTGTTATCACTCCAGAGTTTAGTAGTATAGTTAACATTCCATATTAATCATCTTTCTTGGATTCCTTTTTTGTCCACCTCCCTCAAAGATTATGTTGGTCTCTTCCCTGCAATAATATCCTTTCTTAATGAAGGAGAATGGTTCATAGTGTTGCCATCCCACCCAAGGGAATAGGGAAAAGGAGAGATTACCCCTACATGAGTCAATAGCCCAGTCCCTCAGAAAGTAGAGATGGCAGTGATTTAAACAAAGATAAGGGATTGTCTTTATTCAAAATTTAGTTTCCATCTCTAATCCATTTTCTTAAGAAAGGAATTTTGTTCTTTTTCTCCTGTTTTAAAAGATATTTTATTTTTCTCTAATTATATGTCAAAATAATTTTTAACATTTATTTTTGAAAAATTTTGAGTTCTAAATTCTGTCTCTCTCCTTATCTTCCTTCTCCCCTCATCAAGAAGGTAAGCAACCTGAGATACGTTATACATATGCAGTCATGCAAAGCGTATCTCTACATTAGTCACATTGTGAAAGAAGACATCAACCCCCCCCCCAAAAAAAAACAAGAAAAAGAAAGTAAAGAAAAAGTATGTTTTGATCTGCATTCAGACTCCATCAGTTCTTTCTCTGGAGATGGACAGCATTTTTCATCAATCCTTCAGAATTTTCTTGGAACATTTTAATGCTGAGAACAGCTACATCATTTACAGTCAATCATCATACAATGTTACGGTTACCGTGTATGGTGTTCTAGTTCTGCTCATTTTATTTTGCATTAGTTCATGTAAGTCTTTGCAGGTTTTTCTGAGACCATTCTATTTGTCATTTCTTATAGCATAGTAGTATTCAATCACAATCATACGCAACATGTTCAGTCATTCCCCAGCTGATGGATATCCCCTTAGTTTCCAATTCTTTGCCACAATCTTGAGCTGATATATACATATATATATATATATATATATATATATATATATATATATATATATATATATATATATATATATATATATATATATATATATATATATATATCCTTTTCCTTTTTGGAGGTGTTGTGCAAAGCGTATTTATTATGCACGGTTTCATAGCCCTCTGGCCATAGTTCCAAATTGTTTTACAGAATGGTTGAATCAGTATACATTGCATTATATTTCTGTGTAATCAGTATGCAATCAGTATACAGTACATTAGTGCCTCATTTTTCCCACATCCACACCAATGTTTGTCATTTTCCTTTTCTGTCACATTAGCCAATTTGATAAATGTGAGGTGGTAGCTCAGAGATGTTTTAATTTGCATTTCTTTAATCAATAGTGATTTAAAGCATTTTTTCATATGATTGTAGATAGCTTTTATTACTTTGTCTAAAACTTGTCTGTTCATATCCTCTGACCTTTTATCAATTGAGAAATGGCTCTTATTTTTTATAAATTTGACTCAGTTCTCTATATACTTGAGAAATGAGGTCTTTATCAGAAAACTTGGTGTAAAAATGTTTTTACAGTTATGATTACCAACTTTATTTCCCAATATCCTATTTCCCCCATTTATCCTATTTTCTCTGTCTCTTCATTCTGTCCATTCTCAAAAGTGTTTTACTTCTGTCTTTTACCTCCCCTAATCTTCCTTCCCTTCTATCACCACCCACCTTCTCTGATTCCCTTCCCCTCTTACTTTTTTGCAGAGTAAGATAGATTTCTATACCCAGCTGAGTGGGTATGTTATTCCCTCTCTGAGCCCATTCTGATGAGAGTAAGATTCACTTACTTCTCCTCCCCCACATCTACCATCTTCTCCTCTACTATACTCCTCTACTCTTTTGCACCTCTTTTATATGAGAGTATTTATCCCATTCTACTGTACCTTTTTCCTTTCTCCCAGCACATTCTTCTTTCTTATCCCTCAATTTTATTCTTTTTTAGATAATCATACCATCATATTCAACTCATACCTGTGCCTTCTCTCTATGTATATTCCTTCTAACTGTCCTAATAATGACAAAGTTTTTAGGAGTTACAAGTAACATGGCTTCTCATTGCTGTTTATCTTTTCATGCTTCTCTTGAGTTTTATATTTGAAACTCAAAATTTCTATTCAGCTCTTTTTTATTAGCAATGCTTAAAAGTCTTCTATTTCATTGAAATTCACTTTTTCCCTTGAAGGATTATACTTATTTTTGCTGGGCTGGTGATCTTAGCTGTAGTCCTAGCCCTTTTGCCCCCTGGAATATAACATTCCAAGCCCTCCCATCCTTTAATGTAGAAATGGCTGAATCTTGTATTATTCCAACTGTGGATCCACAATATTTGAATTTTTTTTTCTGTCTACTTGCAGCATTTCCTCCTTGACTCAGAAGTTCTAAATCTGACTATAATATTCCTGGGAGTTTTCATTTGGGAATCTCTTTCGATCAATTGGTAGATTCTTTCAATTTCTATTTTACCCTGTGGCTGTAGAATATCAGGGAAATTTTCCTTGATAATTTATTGAAAGATGATGTCTAGGCTCTTTTTTTTTTTAATCATGCCTTCTAGGGAGTCCAATAATTTTTAAAGTATCTCTCCTGGATCTGTTTTTCCAGATCATTTATTTTTCCAATGAGATATTTCACATTTTCTTCTTTTTTTCATTCTTTTGATTTCATTTTATTGTTTCTTGATGTCTCATAAAGTCATTAGGTTCCACTTGAACAATTCTAATTTTTAAGGAATTATTTTCCTCAGTGAGCTTTTGTACTTCATTTTCCATTTGGCCAATTCTACTATTTAAAGAGCTCTTTTCTTCAGTAAATTTTTGTACTCTTTTTTCCATTTGGTCAATTCTGCTTTTTAAGGAATTCTCTTCTTCAGTGAATGTTTGTATATCCTTTTCCATTTAGCCAATTCTGCTTTTCAAGACATTCTTCTCCTTTTTGGATCTTTGTATCTCTTTTACCATTTGATCTATTCTGTTTTGAAGGTGTTATTTTCTTCATTATTCATCTTCATGCCTCCTTTACCAAGCTGTTGGTGGCTTTTTCATGATTTTCTTGCATCACCCTTATTGCTCTTCCTAATTTTTCTTCTACCTCTTTTACTTGATTTAAAAGTCCTTTATGAGCTCTTCCGTGGCCTGCAACCAATTCATATTTTTCTTTGAAACTTTGGGGGCAGCAGTTTTGACTTTGTTGTCTTCTAAGCATGTTTTGATCTTTCTTGTCACCATAGTGACTTTCCATAGTCAGAATTTTTTCTGTTGTTTGGTCATTTTCCTAGCCTATGTCTTGACTTTTAACTCTATGCTAAGGTGTGGTTCTGCTTCCAGGATGGAGACTGTACTTCCCTAAGCTTCAGGTCTTTTTGTGCAGCTGTTTTCAGAGCTAGTTCTGAGAGTTTGTAAGCTTTCAGTTCTTCCAAAGTGGAATGATCTAAGGAGAGTCATGTTTACTGCTCTCCTGGCCTATGCTCTAGTCTGTGAGTGACCCACCACAAGCACTTCTTTCTGCCCCGGAACTGTGAGCAGGATCCCTTCTCCCCTGCAACCATAAGCTCTGGTGTGCTAATGCTTCTCCTCATCCTGGGACTGACCCCTAGGACTGAGACCCAGATCAGAGTATAGGCAAAGCAACAGAGTCCTGCCCCCAGCCAGCAAAGTTACTCCTGTAATGTCCTTCTGACCAATTGTTCCACCCCTTACTATCGGTGGGCTGAGATTTCTGGAAGCAGCTGCTGCCACTGTTGAATCAGTCCCTTTCAAGGCCTGCTCTTGGTTTGCTGGGGCCTGGGCTGCCTTTGACTGCACTCCACTCTTGCCCAGGAGTAACAGACCTTTTCTACTGACCTCCTAAGTTGTCTTGGGCTGTGAGTTTGTTTCACCATCCTTTTGTGGGTTCTGCTGCTCCAGATTTGTTTTATGGCACAATTTTAAAGCTATTTTGAGGGGAATTTGGGGAAAGCTCAGGCAAGTCTTTGCCTTTTCTTCTCCATCTTTACTTCACCCCCAATTTGTTTTCTTTATCTAACCCACCCTTCAAAGGGGGAAGAGGAATCTGGAAAGTACTTTTAGATCAGAGAAATTGTATATCTTAATATTTTAGAGAAATTGGAGAGGAAGTTTTTAATTTATTTCCAGAATATCTATTCAATAATCATTTACTAAGTGCATGCAAAGTATTATACTAGTTGCTGAGGGAAACACAAGGATCCAGTTTCTGTCTTGGGCTTTACAATCTAGTAGGAAAGATACAAGGCTTATATAAATATGCCAAATTCTAATAAATATGAAATATTCATTCAGTATCTCTAGTGTGAAATATATCATCATAAATGTACAAGAGTTACAAAGTGCTGTGTGACATCAGAGGAAAGAAAGAAAGGATATAAGCAAAAGCTTTATTGAGGAGTTAACATCTGAGCAAAAAGTCTTGAATGATGGATAAAATTTCAAGAAAAACCTCAAGAAACTCCTCTTTCTCCAGAACATTGAATTCCAGAATCACATTGCTTAGAAACCCCCTATTACCAGCACACACACACACACACAACACACACACACACACACACACACACACACACACACACACACACACACACACACACACACACCCCTATGTTTCAAGACCTCTCAATGCTTCTCCTGGAAGCTGAATTTTCAGAGTGACCATAGCAACCACAAAGCTCCTTTCTCCACACCAGCTATTATATCAGCTGGTTACACCACTACCCCTCCAAGACTGTAGCAGGAATTCGAGGTCCAAGAGCTCTTCTCTTGGGTGACGTGAGTGAAAACACACATACTACTCATGTGCCTGTGCCCCAAGGCTTCCATGAATGCTGTCATCCTAGCAATGCACAGGTCTACTCTTAAATCTGTTGCCTATCTTCTAAAAAAGATGAAAAAGGACAGACCTAGTTTTTGGTTGAAGAGTCTCTTTTATCGGCCAGTGCAAAGGGGCAGCTCCTCTCATAATAGCCTGTCCTACTTTGTTTGAGTCAACCAATTCATTACTTCTCACTGAGACCCATCCTCCATGAGGAGGTTAATCAATTCTTAAGCATTTATTAAACACCAGCTGTGTGCCAGGCACTGTGCTAGGTATTAGGGATACCAAAATGAAGGCGTGTGCATTTTATCAGGAGAGATAGCATGTAAATTAATAAGTATATACAGAATAATAATAAATAGAATTTAAATTTAAGATAGCACTGGCAGGTAGAAGGGCAGATCAGAAAATGCTTCCTGTAACCAGTCTGTTGAACAGCATTTGGAAAGAAACAAGGGATTCTGAGAGGTAGAGAAGAAAAGGAAGTGTGTTACAGGCATAGGCACAGCCAGTGCAAAGGCTCAGAGATGGGAGATGAAAGTGTCATATGTGAGGAACAGCAAGGAGACCAGTCTGCAAGACCATCAAATATGGAAAGGTCAATAATATGTAATAAGACTGGAAAGACAGTTTGGGACCAAGTTGTAAAGGACTTTAAAAGTTAAAACAAAGGAACTTCTCTTTGATCCTAATAACAATTGGGAACCATGGGGATTTATTGAGTAGGAAGTGATAGTGAGAGCTGCCCTTTAGGAAAATCATTTTGTCATATGGAGGATGAATTGGAGTATGGAGATGTATGAAACAGGGAGACCAATAATCTTCAAAGTCAAATCCCCCATCCCCACCATGCTCACTCTAGCTCCCCTGCTCCCCTGCCACACCTGCAGCCTTAGCCCAGATCCTCATGCCACCATTGTCTTGGACTGGTTTTCCCTTGGAGCACTTTCTCTGCCTGAGTTTAGAACGTGCCTGACTTTCTTCTTGCAGGTCAGCCAGGATGGCAAAGCTTTGCTGGATGTATTGCAACGGCCCCTGAGTCCTGGCAACTCGGAGTCACTGACGGCCACTGCCAATTACTCCAAAGCTGTGCACCAGGTCCTGGATGTCGTCCATGAGGTGCTACATCACCAGCGAAGGCTCGAGAGCATCTGGCAGCACCGGAAGGTCCGCCTCCACCAGCGGCTGCAGCTCTGTGTCTTCCAACAGGACGTGCAGCAGGTAACAGCTCTTCTCCATGTCTCTCCCTCCCCTCATCCTCTTTGTAAAGCCCTTCATTCAGTTTTTAAAAAATTAATTCAATTTTCTTCAGCATGCAAGGAAAAGAAAGAAAGGTGGTCTTTTGTGAAATTTTAGAATGAAATCAGTCCCTGGTGGAATGATTCATTTTTTGAATCATGGAAACAACTATATTATCTGTTAGAAGTGCTTTCCCTCTCTCACAGAAGAAAGATGAAGTGATTAAGTAGGTAGTGACACTTTAAAGTGGATCAGTATCTGAAGTTTGGGGGTTCAAATTTTGAACTTACAGAAGCATAGGTTTATTAGAGCTGGCTGGCTGGAACCTGAAAGGTTGTTTAGTTCAGTCCGTCTCATTTTACAGATGAGTAAGCTAATGCCCCCAAAAGTGACATGACTTTGCCACAGTTGACAAGCAGAAGGAAAGTTCCTCAGGAAACATCAAACAGAACAAGATAGTACCTGCCTGCCCTACTACAGAATATGTAAGATTAAAAGATTTAGCACTCAAAAAGGCCTTTGAGATCACACATTTAGAGTTGAAAGGGACCAAAGAGGTAATGAGGAAACTGAGGATCAGAAAGGTATAGTGACGTTTCCAGACTTACACAGCTACTGAGTGTCTGAGACCAAATTAGAATCCAATTCTTCCTGACTCCAACTCTGTTACTCTTTGCGCAGTCCAATGTCTCATTTTGTTCTTCTTTTGAAGGGATTTTTAACCTAGGATCCACAAATTTGAAAATTTTTTTTGATAATTTACTTCAATATAATTCATTTTCTTTGTAATACTGTGTATTTTATTTTAGGCATTTAAACACATGGTTCCTAGAAGGAACCCACAGGCTTCCTCAGTCTGTCAAAGGGGGCTATGGCACAAAGTTAAGAACCCTTTCTCTATTGTTTTATCCTTGAAACAGCATAGAAAGATTGATAGAGAACTCCATGAAGGATCGTAGGGACAGAGGGTTGGGCAGTACCTATAGAGTGAGTCAGATAAATCCACATAATCATAAGGGAGGCTTGGAGCCTGTGAAAAGAGGAGCCTCTGGAACTTTTAGCAAGGGCATTTGGGAGCAGAGGTTTGATGGGGGAGTCCTCTGACAAGTTTTGGCTTGGAGTCCTAGAACTTAAATCTAGATCCTAGCCTAGGATATACTGCAAAGCCAGAAGTAATTTTTGGATCAGTTATTATTATATGCTCTCTGGGCCATGGCATTCTGATACTACTATAGACAATGAAGGACTGGTTATATTAACGATATGTTGGAGCCAGTTTGTACTGGCTCATGAGAGCCGATTGTTAAATTTTCAGTTTGAGTATTCATACTTTGGAAATTGACTAGTGACAGAAATTAAGGCTTGATTTATTGTTTTATTGATTGTCTAGATTTAGTAAAGTGATAGAGAATAATGTTAATATTGCAGATTGAACCTCAAAGTGTGTGATGCATCCTTTTTTGGGGGGCAGTATTGGCTGTTAAACATTTACCAGTACATCATTACAGATTTGAAATGAATTTTTAATATAATACTAATACTAGCTTACATTTATAAAAACTTTTAAGGTTGGCAAAGGACTTTATATATTTCTCATTTGATCCTCACAACAGTTCTGTGAGATAGATGGTAATAGTATTCCCATTTTACAGATGGGAAAACTAAGGTTTATAGAAACTAAGTGAGGTGCTTGGGTTTATATGGTAAATAAGTGTCTGAGTCTGAATCCCCAACATTGGCTCTAAGATGCTGGCAAGGAGCAGCCAGCTTTTGGACTGAGTTTTGGCCTCAGTGAGAAATTGGGAGTTGATATGTATGTGTCCTTTTCAAACAGATTGGAGGACAGAGAGCTACGAAAAAAAGCAGGAGGGAGAACAGGAAACCTGTCCTGCTGGCTATGGCACCCTTTGCTTGGGGATTATAATACAAAATTTATGTCCCATTAACAGATGTGTTTTCTGAAGGGCTGGTTTCCATAGAGTTTTCTTTGCTGCTATCTCTCCTGGCTGATGAAGGATTGGAGAGGAATCATAAGCTTCATGAGATAAGTCTCCCCTTGGCCCCTTGTGAGAACCTTCTGGGAAAGGGGGAGAAGCTGATGAATCATTTCTCTACTCTCACCATCTGGAGTACTCCAGATGAATTTATCATCATTGAGCAAAGGCAGCTGCGATTTAGACACAGTGAGAAGCAAGCCATGTGGGGGACAAACAAGAAGGAGTTATTGTTCCAATGAATTCTCCAGGCTGGGGGCAACCCAAACTCCTTTGTATCTTCCCTTTCCCCTTCTCTTCCATGCTCTTTGAATGAATGTAAAAGCATTTACTGTGTACCAGATGCTGCGTTATAAGCAGCTGATTTGCAAAGACAGAGGTCTCAAGGTATCTGGTGGAGAGGTGGTTGGTGAGTGGATGGCCAGGGAGTAAAGTGAAGTTTAACTTGGGTGGACTGGAGGAGTGGCCTACGGTAGGCATTTGGACATCAGCACAATAGGGCTCTAGGGTGGCAGGTCAGGAGCTGAAAGGGTTAAGAGTTTTGGGGCATGGTCTCTAATCCAAGCAACTAAATGGCTGACATAAAGATGGCTGAGGAGTAATATTTATATTTTATTCTCTAATAACCCACTAGTGCATAAAGTGCTGGACTTGGAATAAGGAAGAAGACAGTAGTCACTTAATAAATTGTTGATTTATAGACTGATTCTCTTCTCCCTCTTGCTCCTCTGTACAATCATCAGATGTTTGCTGAAAGCCTACTGTGTGCAAGGCCCTGTACTGGGAGCTTTGGAAAACCAGTGAGGAGCATCCTGCCCTCATTGCCAACGAATGAAGAGATTTATTCATTCAGTTGTATTGATGCCCTAAAGTGGGTCCTACAGGACAGAGAAAAATAAGATGCAGTCCCTAGGATAAAGAAAAAGTTACTCGCTGCTTAATATTGTTAAGATCTAGTTAAATAGGATAGAAATTAACTCAACCTGGGAGATCACTTAGGCTATGCCTATAAAGATGTATAGAATATTGGTAAGAAGTAAAAAAAAAAAAAAAAAAGGCAAGTAGGGGTAAGGCATTGGGGAGGGAGGTTTAACATTTGCAAGGGGAAAACACTGGAGTCAAAGACACCAAGAAAGGTAAAAGCCTTTTGGTGAATAATGAGTAAACCAGTTAAGCTGGGGTGACAGATTGATTTGGCAGGAGCAGTATTTCATGCTTAGGTGCCAAGAGTGAGGAGGCTTGGAATATGCTGGGGAAGACCTTTGAAGGTCCCATGATGGATGCCTTTGGGTGGTAGAGACCCTATACATACATGATTGGAGGGCGGCCTCTTTGTTTTCTTCCAATCAGAAAGTATTCCAACCCCAAATGGCAGGAGCTACTTGAATGATGGTGGCAATGGGAGACATTTTAGTTAGCACTGATGATTTTCTGTTTTGCCACAGATTTGTTGATAGGAAAGCCAGGTTCCTCACATTACAACCACATTATCATTTGCTTCATTCAGTTTTTGTGAAACTACTCCTCATGATGGTATGTGATAAATTACATCTTTCATTTATCATGTAAAATCTTGCTTACCAATAAGTGCCTGAAAATGGTTTAAGATCTATCTGAAAAAAAAAAAAAGAAATAAAACTCTTTCAAGGTAAACCTCTGTTCAGTAGATGCAGAGAATGGTAGCTTCAATTTGTTAATGGAGTCAATTTTTTTGCATCGTAATATAGAATTCTTTGCTTTGTGTGATAAAGTGTTAAGGTAATGGAGCTATTCTGGAGGAATGATAGCAAGAATAAAGATACAATGCATCTCCGAAGGCTTGGTCATTCAGGTTTAAAACTCTAATTCATTTTTAACAACAAAAAGCATTTATTGAGTGTCTGCTCCATGGAGGGCCCTGTGCTAGGATTACAAACTGGGAGGCAGCATGGGGCAGTGAAAACAAACAACTTGGAATTAGAAGTTGTTGATTTTATTTTTCAGTTGTGTCCAACTTTCCATGACCCCACCTGGGGTTTTTTTAGCAAAGATATTGGAGTGGTTTGCCATTTCCTTCTCCAGCTCATTTTAGAGATGAGGAAACTGAGGCAAACAGGATTATGTGACTTGCCCAGGGTCACATAGCTAGTAAGTGTTTGAGATTGAATTTGAACTCACGAAAAAGAGTTTTCCTGATTCCCAGACTTGGTGCTCTATCTACTGTACCACCTAGTAGCTACATGGAATTAGAGTCCCTCAGTTCAAAACTCAGTTCTTCTCCTTTCTTTCTATGTCAGCCTCAGTTTCCTTGTAGAATAAGAGAGTCAAACCAGATGACCTCTGAGGTCCTTTTCTGTCTCTCCTCGGTAGACAATAGTTTCTACCCTCTAGGGTTATAATCTAGCTAGGGAAAAAAAAAAGACATGCTCATGAAAATTCTAGACTGAAAACCCTCATGTATGCTTTTATTTTCCCTATTGTCATACAAGTGCCACACCCTTCAGATTTGTGACTTCATTAGTCTAGAGTAGTGCTTCTTCAACTGTAAGACTTAACCCCCTATGGCAAAATTTGGCAACAGTAAAAGGTTTCTGAACACACAATGACTGGAAATTAATTCAAAATCAAACAAATCTGAGGTGTTTCTGGTAGCACTCCCCCGCTGTTGCATTGGACAACTTCACTGCAGCCTTGGTTCTGAACACAAAGCATGCACGCTTTGCATTGTGAATGCCTTCAGGCCATGCAATGCAAATCCAAAAGGGGTCACAAGTGGAAAAAGTTTAAGAAGCCCTGGTCTAGAGAACTCCCAAGGAGGAAATTCACCCAGCCATTGCAGGTCAGTATTTCTTCCGCAACTTGTACACTTAGTGGGATGCCTTGGGGCACTGGGATGTTCCTAGGATCCAAGATCTAGAGAGCAAATGGAGGGGCCTCAGAAGCCATCAAGCTAAACCTTCTCTCTTTACAGATGAAGAAACTGAGGTCCCAGGAGGTTAAATGCCTTGCCTAGGATCACAATGCCACTATGTGTGATCCTTGACATGCAAGCTGTAAAGCACTCTCTGTACCAGAATTTCACCCTCTGTTCACTATGCTCTGGTGCTTCAAAGGCTGAATCTGGAGTCAAGAAGATCTGAATTCAAATCCCCCCACAGACATTTACTTGCTGTGTGACCTGGGGCAAATCCTAAGTTCAAATATCCCCTCAGACTTTTACTAGCTGTGGGACCCTGAGCAAGTCTACCTCAGTTTCCTCAGCTGTGAAATGGAGATAATAATAGCACTACCTTCCAGCGCTGTTGTAAGGATCAAATGAAGTAATACTTGTAAAGTGGTTAACACAGTGCCTGGCACATAGTAGGCACTTAATAAAGGCTTGTTTCCTTCCTTTCTTCAAATGGTAATAAATTTGCTAGAGTCTCCAAAGTGTCCTCATCCATCATATTGGGCCATAACTAATATATCCTAGCATGAATTCAAGAACTACAACAATGTTTACTAAACATTTGCTATGTTCAAGGCACAGTGTGAGTCACTGGGAATATAGTCAGTCAATCAGCCAGTAAACACTGTTTAAAGTACCTACTGTGTGCTAGACACGGTGCTATGATGAAAAACAGCAGAGTCCCTGCCAACAGGGAGCTTATAGCCTAATGGGGGATGGGAGGGTGAACCATATGCAAAGTAAAATATATTCCAATCAGTTATTCATAATGGCATGACACCTGAGGACAACTGAGAACCACTTCTTTTGGGAAGGAGTCTGTGCCTGACAGTGTGCTCACCCTACCTCATCTGTCCAGGAATCTTAAATGATCTGCTAAGATGTTTGGATTTATCTTATGAACAGTGGGTAGCATGGAAGGTTTTTATGCAATGGAGTGACATGGGAGTGTTGCCTTAGGAAGATGAATCTGGCAGTTGCATGCCAAGTAGATTAGAGTGGTGAGAGACTAAAGAAAAATACTTCAGAGGCTCCTGTTATAAGACAGCTAAGAGTGACGTGATCAGGTCTTCAATCAGGGTGTTGGTGTTGGGAATGAAAAAGAAGGATTCAATTCAAGAGACAAATGCAAAGGAAGAATAGTTGGTAATGGTAACTCATTGGATATGGGGAGGATGATGTATGAGGAAAGAGAATTTCAAACTTGGGTGATGGGCAGAATGACAGTATCATGAAAAAGACTTGGGAATTCAACTGGGAGGGGGTAGTTAATTTTGTGTAGGGAGAAAGATCATAGGATCACAGATTTAGAACTGGAAGAGATTTTGGAAGTCAGTTAGTCAAAGAGTTAAGTGAATTGTCCAAGGTCAGGAAGTTAGTAAATAGTGGAGTCAGGACGGGAATCCAGGTGTTCTGACTATATCCAGTGAGTTTTTTCCCCCTATACAATCCTCTGGAGATATCAGAGATGCTATAGAAAAGAAAAGAAAAAAATCCTTTTTCTCTACCCACCTGAAGACTCATCTTCGACAAAATTTTGGCTCATCCACAGGGGACGATAAATGTAGTCTGGTTTGGGCAAAAAGCAGACATCTGGCATTCTCTGATAGAGACCCACAGAATTTGGGAGGGAAAGTCACTCTCCTTTAGCACAGGAGACTTGCCTTGTAGCTGCAATTGAGTTTCAGCTGAGCCCTCTAAGAAATAAATATGCCCTTCTCCTACCTTACTGAAGTCATTCATTTTGATCAGACTTGTTCCAGAGAGAGGTAGAAAATGAGTTGCTGGCAATTGGGCATTTGAAGTGAGGCATGCGTGTGCTCCAGTTGTGGTACAGTAGGGATTTGAGATGTATTAGCCAGTTTATGAACCGTTCTCTGTCAGTGCTGAATCTCCATGTGATGTGAAATGAGGCAGAAATCGTTATTGGACGGTAAACTCCCTTACACGTCATATATACTTAAGGAGTTAGCAGACAAACATTCCTTTTATGCAGTGCCTCAAAATTTTTATTTTCTCAATAGGGAGTTTCTGATTATTATTTTTGAAAAAAATAATTTAAAAGTACCTCTCACTTCAACATAAGTCAAATTCTACCACACTTAAGGACTAAGAGAGTTAGACCCAGGAGTTTAAGGAACATAGATTGAGAGCTAGAAGGGAATTTAGTGATCATTTAGTCCAACCCCCTTATTTTGAAGATCAACTAACTGAGGCCCAGAGAAGTTACCTGATTTGTTCAAGGTCATAGAGCTAGAAACACACAGGGTTGGGATTCAAACATAGGTCCTATGACCACAGGTCCAGCATTCTTTGTACTATACTCCAATGCCTCTAAACTATAAGTTAAATATTATCTCAGGTTATGGAATCTAATTTTTCCATTGGGGCAGCGTTGGGCTTGGAATGAGGAAGAGTCATCCTCATGAGCTGAAATCTGGCCCTAAACACTATCTGTGTGACCTTGGGCAAGTCACTTGACCCAGTTTGCCTCAGTTTCCTCATCTGTAATATGAATTGAAGTAGGAAATGGCAAATCACTTCAGATTTCTTTGCCAAGAAAACCCCAAATGGGGTCACGAAGTATTGGACATGTCTGAAAAATGACTGAGCAACAGCAAAAGTGCCTGATGTATCCAAGTCCTGTGTGAAGCACTGTATGGCATTTCCTGGTGTAAAGAAGGAGAAGGCGTCTTTAATAAGTGTCTTCAGATATACATGAACTTGAGGAAATTCAAGAGATGCTGAGTGTTTTCTGTCATTTCCTTAATACACATGGAAACTTAAGTTAGGCCATGCTTGGAAAAGGGAGTAGAGGGAGGGTGAGTTGTGTGGGGGTATGAACAGGGAGAGCAGCCCCTGGCAAGCTAAGTGACCCTCTGCCGTTGAGAATGTGTATGGAGAATTTCCCTCTTTGAGATCTGAGGACCTGTGGGCCCACGTAAAAGAACTATGAATGATCTGTTAAAGACCTCTAGAGTTGTGCCCAGAGGTGATATGGAAACAAACCAATTAAATTAGAAACTATATCAATTCCAAGACACCCAAATGAGGATCCAAGGTAATATAATACATTCTATATTTAGTACATGGTCACTTTGTTTAAACACCCTCCATTGGTTCTCCTTGCTGGACCTTCAAATTAAACACTACAAAAATACTGGTGAACAGAAGAACATGGGGGAAAGAACCTGTCTTTCCTAAAATTGTGGGATTTCTGAGTTGAAAAGCACCTCAAAGTTAATCCAGTCTAATCCATACTCAAGTAGGAATGCCTTCTGCAATGTCCCTGACAGGGAACCATCTAGCCTTTAGAGTGATGGAGAGCTCACTACATATTTGACATTAGGAAGCTCCATATTGCTTTTAAAATGTGGAGATGATATGTAACCTTGGGAATCTATATAGAAAGAGGATTTGTGATCTTATGAAACTGACTTTATTATCTTGATATGGTTGAGATCATCTGAACCAAATGTGACGTCACCAACCTAGGAAAAGTTTGACATAAGCATTTACAGTGAATCCACATTGGTTCTTAAGGATCACCAAGCTCTTTTCCAAATATTCCCAAATCTTCATTTTAAAAATCAATTCAATCTTATTTTTGAGGTAACATTGTATAGTTGATAAGAATACTACACTTGAAATCAGGAAGACTTGGGATCAGATCTGTCTCTAACACTTATTAGCAGTGACTCTATCGAGTCATTTCAATTCAGTGTGCTTTAGACAATTTCCTAGGACTTACCTACTAAATCATAGATATGATGAAATCTGGATTGTTGGATGGAGTTTCTATACCAGAAGTTCCCCCATACTGATGAGACCACTGATTGCTCTCCAATTAGAATTCTGTTAAGGATCAGTGTCCACTCTCTAGTCCATAATCCATGAAATTCTTCCTTTTTCTTTCTGAAAATTAAGACCTTACCTGACTTCTTTCTGAGATAGCCCCTATTCTGTATGACTTCTCAAAGATGACTGACAGTTACTGTCACAATTATCTTCTATCTTACTCCTAACTATCACTAGGAAAAGAGAGTGGCTCAGACTTCACTGCCTTAGACAAGAGTCTTCAACGAAACTTTTCACAAATTGTTGACCTTCCAGTGACTTTGCCAAGATAAGTGAACCCCAGAAGCATTCTTTCCTAAAGGTAGATTGGGTAAATTAGAGCTAATACATCCGATTTTGATTATATTATTAAACATAGAAAATAGAGCCAATAGAAAAGAAAAAAATGATCAGTGGGAGCTACACTATGATGAATTAATTGGAAACTAACCTAATTTCTCTTGACCAAGTTATTAGACTGGCATATCAGGAGTATGCTGTTAGACATAGTGTATCTTGATGTTATCAAGCCATTTAATAAAGTCTCTCATCAAAACACTGAAGATCGATGGAAAAATGTGGGCTAGATTATTCTACAGATATATGGATTCCCAAGTGGCTTAAAAACACATACAAAGAGATTATTAATATTACTCTAAATATATATAAATATAAATATATATAATATATCTTTATATATGATATATAATATAAATATATATTTAATATATAAACATAAAATATATTTATATATAATATAAATATATTTAAATGTATTTATATATAATATAAATATATTTATATATAATATAAATATATATTTAATGTATAAATATATATTTATACATAATATAAATATATTATGTATAAAATATAAATATATGTAAATATGTAAATATATATATGCCATTTGTGGAGTTCCAGAAGACATTGCCTGGTCCTGTTCAACAATTTTATCAGTGACTTGTAAAGGCACAAAAGGCATAGTTATCAAACTTGCAGATGGTACAAAGCTGGGAGGGATAATTAATACAAAAGATGAAAGAACCAAGATTAAAAGTGTGTCAGCAGGCTGAAACAAGGGAAATAAAATCTGATGAGTCTAGAAATATTAAGTCTTGCATTGGACTTTAAAAAATCAGTGGAACAAGTACAGAATATAGGTACCTTGCTGGTCAGCTGTTCATGAAAAGTTTCTGGGGATTTTATTTGACCCGTTTATTATAAGTAAGTAGTGTGATATAGTAGCCAAAAAAGATATTGTAGTATTTGGACTGAATTGTTGTAATAGATGTCTCACAAGAAGGAGAGTAATTCCACTGTAGTAATACTAATGTCACATTTACATAGCAAAGCACTTTTCTGTCAGTAGCCCAAATGTGATTGCCTTTTCTCAGTTATCATCCTTCTTGGCCTCTCTGCAGCACACCCTCTCCTCCTGGATACCTTTCCTTTATGGAATTTTGTATCAATGCTATGTCTTGATTCTCCTCCTACCTATCTGACTACTCCTTCTTAGTCTCCTTTCTTCTGAAATTTTTGTGCAGAGACTAATGATCAGCTTCACTTTACAGATAAGGATACTGGGGCTCTGAGGGATTGGGATGTGGCCATGGTCACCCAGTTGAGGCAGTGTCTGAGAGACTATCCCAATCTAAGTCTCTTGATGTCCCGTGCAGCACCCTTTTCACTAGGTCATGTTGCCTTTCTGAACTAATCAAATGATAACTTTAGGATATTGATAAATTACTACAGATTAAATCCTGAGGAAGGCTAAAAGGTTAAAAGGTCTAGAAATTATCTTGTATCTTCATACAGGTGGAATTGTGGAAGGAATAAAAAATGTGTAACCTACAAAGAGAAGACTCAGAGAGAGACATATTAGCTGTCTTCTAATTTTGAAGAAAAAAAGATGTACTCATGCTCTGCAGTTTCAGAAGGAAGAACAGGAACCCAGAGATGGATGTTAGTATGGGGGAAAAGATTTTAACTCAATATAGGGATAGATACTGGACCTTTTTGGTGTGTGTACCAATTTTTCAAGACATACAGTGGATAACATCATTTTCCTGATTTAACAGTCTAAAATTTTGACTCATTTTAAAGAACTCATTAATGAGGAAACTCCATTAATGTAGGCCAGTATTTTCACTACAAATTACAGTTTTGGTTTCTAGAGCACTGAGGGATTGACTTTAGGGTTAGAGGTTGTCTAAGGTCACACCCAACAGTATGTCTCCAACATGAGCCTAGATCTTCCTGGTTCTACACCTGCCTCTCAACATAAAGTGAAGTCTAATCACTGGAAGTATTCAGGCCAAAGCTAGGTGACTATTTGTCATTGATATGATAGAAAGCTTTTATGCAGTGGAATCTCTTTAGATGATTGAGCCCTAACCCTAAATGTATTCTCTATCCCTGACCCTAACCCTAAATTTGTTCATTTGTAACCCTAACCGTAAATTTCTTTCATTTCTAACCCTAGTTCTAACCCAAATGATACCATACCCTACTAAATATCTGAGTGTTTCACTATCTAAGATGTCCTCTGTATCTCTGGCTTGGTGGCAATAAATAGGTGACTCAGGTAGTGGGGAAGGGGAGCCAGGGAGAAGGGGCAATTAAGATTTGGAAGAGCAAGACACAAGGAGGAAGAGGATGAGATGTCTTAAGTTTATTGATTATAAAAAATAAGGATTTTTGTTAATAAAATGTTTTGTGGAGTGGTTAAAAAGAAATGCTGTAGTCATGAATAGAAAATGCTACTCTGAGGGTTCCTTCAAACTTAAAGGTTCTTTGTTATTTAAAAGAGCCAAGAAACTTGGAAGCACAGGCTGCAACTGATCTTGTCCCATTAATTCAGCGCCTCTATTCAAAGACTCTTAATAAGTCTCATAAAATAAATTTGTGTTTGCTTCTTCTCCGAAGACAAAAAGGCCTGGCTTCTCCCCTAAAGACAATTCCTTCTTGATTATACCCTTGTTGGAATCAAGACAATTAGATGGGTGGAGATGGGGGTGATTAGGGAATTATGGCTAATGATTATTCGATTGGGCTCCAAATCAAGTTCATAGTTGTGAGTCCCCGGTCTTGTGGAAAGAGGCTGCTATTTAGGGTTGAAAGTTGATTAGTTTAAGTAATAGTGAAGACTATCATAGGGACATTAAGTTCTTACCATAATGTTCTAGCCATTGTGCTAAAAGCTGGGAATAAAAATATAAAAACAAAACAATCTTTATTCTCAAAAAGCTTATGTTCTATTGGAAGGAAACAATAGATGTCAAGATAACTGATTGTAGGCAAGTTAGTTTACTTCCCTATGCCTCAGTTTCCTCATCTATAAAGTAGGACATTGAACTAGATCTAGGAGAAGTACTTGGACTAGGTGGCTTCAGAGATTCATTCTAGTTCTGTGTCTACACACAGTCCTATTAAAGTTTGCCAATTGCTTATAAACAGTCTAATGAAAAGAGCCCTGGATTTGGAGTCAGAAGACCTAAAATTGAATACCACTTTCAACATTATGATATTCAACAAATCATAGTGTGATTGTATGTGTATATATGTGGCGGATTATTATTGTTTTTGGTTGTGGGCGCCGTGTCATTGTTGTCTCTTTAAACTTAGAGATCACTAAAACCTCTGGATATTTAGCTACATGAAAAAATCCAGTCACACCTTCCTGACTTAGGATTTGGGCATTTGATTTTTTTTAGCCTGTTTGAAACCTTATACTCGTCCCTTTCCACGCTTAAATCCAGTTCATTTTTCCAGCCTTTTAAGATCTTGTTGGAACTGGACTGATGTTCATCATATTAACAAAGTTTTCTCCATTTGGTGACATTGATGTATTAATAATGACTCTGGCCTGATCATTCACCAAGTTTTGTGAGAATTCACTTTACTGTCTCCTAGCCTATAACTGTCTTGTCTTCAAGAATACTTAATAGGGATAAAAGGTAAAGTCCTCTTGCTTCCAACAGTTTCTTGTACCTCCCTCCCTCATAGCCATAGCTCACATGTGTCTCTCTATATTCTTCAGAAAATAAAGACAAATATTTTATAGTAACTTGAGAAAGAAGCTATTCAAAACTTACTTAGCATTCTTGAATGTAATCTCCCTTTAAATGGTTGAAACCAAATTGCACAAATCAAGAAAAGAACCCTTTTCCCAGACAAACTTGCTGAAATTTCACTTCAAGGGACCTTAGAAAAACATTGAATCTTTTTTTTAAAAAAGATCTATTTAAATTTATGCAAATATCCAAGGTGATAAAAGATATACACAACTCAATGACCCATGGTGGTAAAAATCTATCTTCAAAGTTTTCTAGTCCTGCAAGGTTAAGATTTACTAATGGGAGCAGGAAAGGGAGGGCATGGAAAGAGGAAGTCAAGTCTCTAGATTTTTTTTAAAGTAAAGATTGGTTATGAGTGCATACAAAGAACAAAGGTATGAAAATTCATTCATAATCTGAATTTTTTACTTTCTTCAATTCTTCTGTGCCAGTCTCCAGACTCTGTAGGTTTACTAAAAGGCTGATATTTACTCAGGGCTTTGTTGTTATTTTTGTCCTTCAGTCCTTCATATATTTGGAGAAAGGAATGGCAAACTACTCCAATATTTTTGCCAAGAAAACCCCAAATGGGGTCATGACAAGTAAGACGACTGAAATGTCTGAACCACAAGAACAGCAACAATATGTACTGGAATGTCTTATATCTGTAAGACAGGTTCATAGATAATTACTGGAGAGCTAAAATAGACCTGAACACAAACTCCAAGATTAATTTCCTAAATCATAGGTATTACCCTGTCACTCTCCTATTAAAAAAATCTTTAGTGATTCTATTCCTTGTTGGACAAAATACAAAATCCTTACTCTGACATTTAAGGCCCCCTATAATCTAACTCTCATTGACTTTTTCATCTTTTGTGTCATGTACTGTGGTACTTTTTCTTTATTTCATATAATATTCCATAAGAGTATAGATTGGAAGCTAGAAGAGACCTTAAAGGTCATTGAATACAACCTTTCATTTTACAAATGAGGAAACTGAGACTCAGAATGGTTCTTGATTTGCCCAGGATCACTAGGTAGAGAGATAAACTGATGGTTGTGTCTGGAAAGCAATCACTCCTTATTTCTGCTTCTTGGGATATTGAGCTTCCTTCCAAGCTCTTCCTTCTTTCACCTCAAAGAAATTGCTTTGTTTATGCTTCTCTTTGTCTATGTATTACCCTTAGAAGAATATAAGCTCCTTGGGGACAGGATTTTGCCATTGAATCCCCAGTGTGTGGCAGGGTGCCTTACACCAGGGATTCTTAACTTTTTTGTATGTCATGAATACATTTGACAGTCTGATGAAACTTATGGACTCCTACTTGAATAATATTTTTAAATGCATAAGATGAAATACATAGGATTAAAAGGAAACCAATTATATTAAAAATAAAAATGTAACTTTTACCTTATTCAACTTCATTGACTCAATAAAATCTATCCTTGAAGGGGTCTGTAGAACTCAAATTAAAGTCCCTGACTTAAATATAGTAGGTGCTAATTAACACTTGTTTAATTTAATTCAATTGACTTAAAGATAAGATAAAACTGCTTAGTTAGGGATTGATGCTCTTTTACCTCCATTAGCCATTTCATGATGAGAAATAACTCTTGATGGCCTTTTTTCATCAGGTGTTGGACTGGATTGAAAATCATGGAGAGGCCTTTCTCAGCAAACACACAGGTGTTGGGAAGTCCCTGCATCGAGCCCGGGCCCTGCAAAAGAGACATGATGACTTTGAAGAAGTGGCTCAGGTGAGGAGTGATACGGGGTAAAGGGAGACAGGGCCAACCTTTGGACCTTCACATCTGTCTCTCCTCTTTTCTTTCTCTTTCAGTCTCTCCCACTGTAAGCCTTTGGCTTTGGGAATAGTGGGATAGCCCATAGTCTCTGAGAGAATATTGGCATCTTGGACTCTCTGCCTTCCTCTCTGATTGAAGGAGGCTTACCTGTCTACTTGGGTTGCTGGAAATTATCTGTAAAGGGAATGTTGGCAAGATGGACTGAAAACTACAGGCAGTCGCCCTGTCCACTAGGGGGCATTGATACTTGGCTATGAGCACTTGGGTCATCTGTGACCCTTCGAACTTCATATCCTCCTCCTTTTCCTCCTCCTTTTCTTCTCTCCTCCTCCTTTTCACCAGCATCATGATCATCATTACTGTCATCACCATCACCATCACCATCATCATACCACCATCATGTCATCATCAGGACAGGTGTCGTATATAAAGGCCTCTAGATGGATCCCCAAATAGCCAACACTACCTGTCTATCATTCTGCCATTGGAAATTCATCCTCAGTACCTCAAAAACTTTTCATCTTTTCTATTAAATACTTTTGAAAAAGGTCACACCTTCATTCATTATCAACAAATACCTTCAAATTAAAATAGCAAGACTTAAGTACCTAAAAAGGAAATCTGTTAGAGACATAGTTCATACCATCAATTCTGTTCAAATTTAATGATGGGATGAAATGAGGCATTTGCAGCACATTGAATAGTTGTATTAGGTTCACTTGATCCTAACATAAGAAGTATTTTCAACAAGGATAAAGTAGCCCTTAACTTGGGTAATCAGACCCCTTTGTCTCTTTATGGAAGTACATCTGGTGAACTGGGAACAGTGTGGTGATTCAAGTGGTCTCAAATCATTCACCAAGTCAGAAGAGCCCAGATTCCATGAAAGTGTGTCTTTTTATGGTCTTGAGTGACTAGGAAGGTTTTTCTAGGGAGATGAAGCTTGAACCTTGCCCCACCCTTGTGATAATCAAGCCACAGTTTTGTTGCCTTCAAGGGAAATAAAAACTTGTCTGACTAATGTTGGGTGGAGGGAAAAACCTTGGTAGATATTGATCTTATCTTGGAATCATGGAATCATTGGTTCATAGATCTAAGATTGTAAGGTACCTTAAGGATCATCTAGTACTGTCTCCCTCCCAATTTTACTGATGAGGAAAATGGGGTTATCCATCTTTCTGTTATCTAAGGTCATACAGATAGTGACAGAGTTGGGATTTGAACTCAGATTCTCAGATTCAAATCCAGTGTTCTTTCTATTTGCCAAAAGGAATGAAAGAACATTGACAAAGGAGGAAAGCAAAGACAAGCTTTACTTACATCACAGTTTTGTATAAGGTTCAGTTCCCTCATGTGGAGCTAACTTGAACGTTGTATGGCTCATCAGCTGGCCTGGATAGAAGGCTTCCAGACTGAGACAGATTGAAAAATCGGTATGATATTTTATGTGGAGATGAGAGGGAAAGGATTTGGACTTACAATTTTATTGTTATGGGCAACTCTAACTGGAGCTACCTGCTGAATGACTTGCCCATTGTCACACACTTTCAGAGGCCACAGCACCTCAGAGCATATTATCTGCAGCTAGAAAGGACCCATTTTGCAGATGAGAAAACTGAGACCCGTAGAAAAGAAATAACTTTCCTAGGGTCATATGGCTCATATGTGGTGGAACCAAGGTCTGAGCCCAAATCTTTGGATTCCAAGTCCAGTATTCTTCCATGCTTCTTTCCTATTTCCTTTTAAAGCAGATGGAGGGGACTAAGAATATAAGCAGGGGTTGACATTTTCTTTGACAATGGAATGGGAAGACACTCCCTCTACTAGTATAGCTTGGCACATTTTCTACAACTTACAATCCTGGTACCATGAAGACTGAGAAGTTAAGTCACTTACCTAGGATCACACAGCCAGTATGCATTAGAGGTAGGACTCTGAACCTAGGTCTTCCTGGCTTTGAAGCTGGCTCTCCACCCACTGTTCCATACTCAATTCTTTATGCATTGAAATTAGTTAAGTTATAAATCAGTACTCAGTAAACTGATTACTTATTTCCTGTATGAACCCAGGCAAGTCATTTAATCTTGTTTGCCTCAGTTTCTTCTTCTGTAAAATGAGCTGGAAAGGAAATTTCAAATCACTCCACTATCTTTGTCAAGAAAACCCCAAATGGGGATATGAAGAGTCAGACACAACTCAACAACAACAATAACAGCAAAAGTTGGTTAATTATATTGATTGATGTTCAGTAGATATCCAACTGTGATAGTGTTGTATGGCTGTGAATCTTGGAACACTGTGGCTCCTGAGGAATTAAAAATTAGCATTTCACCAAGGGTTAATGGAAAGGCACATGGTGTGTGTAAGCTGCAACAGATAACCATAAGGAACTTTGAAGAGCTATAATAAAATATGTCATCATTGGAAGGCATGAGCCAAAACAGAAAGTGGTCTGGCTATGGGACAAAAGTAAGGGATAACAGATGGACAGCCCAAGTGTTCCCATGCAATCATTGCAATGTCAGTGAAAAGGAGGTGCAGCCCCTAGCACCTCTGTAAAGAAGGGCATGAACAAGACATATTCCAGATGGACAGGCATGGATAATTCATGACATGCATACCTGGAGGTAACTTTCAAATCAATGAGAGAATAGACCCATTGGAGTGAGTAGTTGAGATTGCTATCCAGTGTTAAATTCTTAATGAGACATGCATTAATAATGATAACAATAGTTATAATTCAGATAATCCTTGTACCACCTGCTCCCTGGGACTACAGTTCCTTTAACTGGCCAAGCTTCTCATCCTACAATTAGAGATGAAAAGGTAAAAATGTAAAAATAGCCTCTGAGAAAAGCATCATTACTAATCTCAGATCCTTCCCTGAGACCAGGCTTTGATAAAGGGAGGCCACACGAAAGGGGGCGGGGTAAAAGGAAGGTGTCTGAATCTTCGAGGAGTCATCAAAGGAGAGGGAAAGAAAGAGCTACAGAAAGAAGGGGTGTCCTTTCCTTTACCATTTTGTTCAGCATCTGACCTACCTGCAAATGAGACTGTGACTAGTGCAGATGGAGGCCTGGTTCCTTCTGCTTGTGCAGCCTGGTTTGGCTCAGAGGTGGAATATATCTTTTTGAAGGATTGAGGGCTCTCTGGGACTTCCTCTGAGGTCAGTAGTTTGAGCAGAGATTTCTCTTCTGGAAAGGAGAATGGCAGATGTGGGCAGAAGAAAATGGAGTAAGTGAAAGATCAGAAATACATCACCCCTCAAGGCCTTCTTATAAATATGCCTCCTGAGTAGATGGATCTCACAGACTGGAAATAAATCCTCCATCTTTATTCCATTGTAGAAAATTGCTTTCTGTTGTCTCCTTTCACTTTGGGGGACTCTGAAGGCAGTTGGTGAATGTATAGCAGGGGGATTCAGCTGAATGGATTTCTTAGGTGGCATCAAGGGACTGTCCTTGAGTCGAGTAAAAGGGAGATAGACTGGAAATATCAATCTGTCATAGGCATTCTTTGGTGTGTTTTACATGATCATCATCCCTAGACAGAGACAAATAAGAGACATCCAGATGGAGGACGAGGGATTTTGTTTGTTTGTTTGCTGAATAACCAGAATGTTTATTGGAGCTGGAAGGGACCTTAGAGAGCATTTACTTCAGCTCCCTCATTTTACAGATGAAGGAACTGAGGCTTAGGGAGATCAAGTGACTTGCCCATTGTCACACACTTTCAGATGAAAAGTATCACAAGCCCCAGAGTGTATTAAACACACATGGAAAGGACCTTCTCTCATTTTACAAATGAGGAAATTGAGACCCATAGAGAAGAAATTTCTTTGTCAGAGTCATATGGATAATTTGTGGCAAAGCCAAAACTTGAGCCCAATTCTTTGGACTTCATTCAAATCCAGTGTTCTCCGTACCTTTTTTTGCTAGACTTTATTTTTTTTAAATTTTATAAAATTTATTTATTTGCAATTCTCAACATTCACTTCCACAAGTATTTGAATTCAAAATTTTCTCCCCATCTGTTCCCACCCTCCACCCCAGAACAGCATGCACCCCATCCACCCCTTCCTCCAATCTGTCCTCCCTTCTATTACTCACCCCTCTTCCATCCCCCTTCCCCTCTATTTTCCTGTAGGGCAAAATAGATTTCCTGTATATTGGTGTATTGCCTGTATATCTTAATTTCTAGATGCATGCTAAAACAATTTTTAACATTCATTATTAAAACTTTGAGTTCCATATTCTCTCCCTTCATCCCTCCCCACCCATCCTCATTGAGAAAAGAAGCAATTCAATATAGGTCATACATGTATAACAATGCAAAGCATTTCCATAATAGTTATGTTGTAAAAGATTAACACATTTCCCTCTATCCTATCCTTCCCTCCATTGATTCCATTCTCTCCCTTGACCTGTCCTCCCGCAATAGTGTTTGCTTCCCCAGTTTGCTGTCCCTTCTATTATCTTCCCTCTCCTATCCCCTTTCCCCTTGCCTTCCTGCAGGGTAAAATAGATTTCCATATCCAATTGAGTGTGTGTTATTCTCTCCTTAAACCAAATCCCATGAGAATAAGACTCAATTATTTCCTTTCATCTCCCCTTCTTCCCCTCCATTGTAAAAGCTCTTTCTTCCCTCTTTTATGTGAGATGATTTGCTACATTCTACCTCTCCCTTTCTCTTACTCCTAGTACATTCCACTCAAGAGTAAATTTTATTTTTTTAGGTATTCTCCCTTCATATTCAGCTCAATCTATGTCCTCTTTCTCTGTCTCTGTCTCTGTCTGTCTGTCCCTCTCTCTCTATATATATATATATACACACATATATGTATTCATGTATATACACACATATACCGATGTACATATACATACTTACACATAAATAATGTGCATATATATATATACATACCCATTATATATATATGTATTATGTATTCCCTCTAACAATCCTAAAACTGAAAAAGGCCTCATAAGTTACAAATAAAGTCTTTTCATGTAGGAATGTAAACACTTCAACTTTAATGAGTTCCTTAAGGCTTCTGTTTCCTGTTTACCTTTTCATCTTTCTCTTGATTCTTGTATTTGAAAGTCAAATTTTCTATTCAGCTCTGGTCTTTTCAACCAGAATACTTGAAAGTCCTCTATTTCATTGAAATTCCATTTTTCCCCTGAAGTATTAAACTCAGTTTTCAGAGTAGGTGATTCTTGGTTTTAATCCTATCTCTTTTGAACTCTGGAATATCATATTCCAAGTCCTTTGATCCCTTAGTATAGAAGCTGCTAAATCCTGTGTTATCCTGATTGTATTTCCACAATACTTGAATTGTTTCTTTCTGGCTGTTTGTAATATTTCCTCCTTGACCTGAGAACTCTGGAATTTGGCCACAATATTCCTAGGAGTTTTCCTTTTGGGATTTCTTTCAAGAGATGATTGGTCAATTCTTTCCACTTTCTATTTTACCCTCTGGTTCTAGAATGTCAGGGCAGTTTTCCTTGATAATTTCTTGGAAGATGGTGTCTAGGTACTTTTTTTGATCATGGTTTTCAGGTAGACCAATAATTTTTAAATTATCTCTCCTGGATCTATTTTCCAGATCAGTTATTTTTCCAATGAGATATTTCACATTGTCTTCTATTTTTTCATTCTTTTGATTTTGTTTTGTAATTTCTTGGTTTCTCATAAAGTCATTAGATACCATCTGTTCCATTCTAATTTTTAAAGAACAATTTTCTTCAGTGAGTTTTTAAATCTCATTTTCCATTTGGCCCATTCTGCTTTTTAAAGTATTCTTCTCCTCATTGGCTTTTTGGACCTCTTTTGCCATTTGTGTTAGTCTATTTTTAAAGGTGTTATTTTCTTCAGCATTGTTTTGGGTCTCCTTTAGCAAACTGTTTATTTGCTTTTCATGATTTTCTTGCATCACCCTCATTTCTCTTCTCAATTTGTCCTCCACCTCTCTTACTTGATTTTCAAAATGCTTTTTGGGCTCTTCTGTGGCCTGAGACCATTGCATATTTTTTTTCAAGGTTTTGGATGTAGAAATCTTGACTCTGATGTCTTCCCCTGATGGTATGTTTTATTCTTCCTCAACTAAAAGGATGGAAGAAACTACCCGTTCACCAAGAAACTAACCTTCTATAGTCTTATTTTTTCCCCTTTTTGGGGCATTTTCCCATCCAGTTACTTGATTTTTGAGTCCTTTGTCAAAAAGTGGAGGGTATACTACCTTAGGCTTCAGAGGTTGTGTGAAGCTGTTCTCTGAGATATCTCTAGGGACTTGTAAGTTTTCAGTTCCTCCAAGGTGGCACAATCAAGGGAGAGGAGTTTACTCCTCTCCTGGCCTGTGCTCTGGTTTGTGAGCAACCACATGTACTCTTTTCTGCCCTGGAACCGGGAGAAGGATTCCCTCTCCTCTGCCACCACCAGCTCCACCATGCCAGCCAGCACTTCTCCTCACTCCAGGACCACCACACAGGACTGAGACTCAGATCAGTTGCTTGATTCCCCCAGGGTCTTTAGGCTGAGGGCTTCAAAAGTGGATGCTGCTGCTGCAGCCCCGGGGCTGGGACCAGACCGCCCTTCCACTCTCACTCAGATGAAAGAGCTTTCTTACTGATATCTAAAGTTGTCTTTGTTGTTTGTGGGTTTAGAAATCTGGAAACCACAGCTACTACCTGTGATTCCACACCCTGAAGCCTGCTCCAGTCCAGCCCATGCTGGGTTGCACTCCTCTCTGAGCCTGGTGCAATAGACCTTTCCTGTCAGCCTTCCAGGCTGTCTTTGTCTGGAAATCTGTTTCACTCCTTCATTTTGTGACTTCTGGTGCTTTAGAATTTGTTTAGAGTCATTTTTTACAGGTATTCTATGGGTTATGTGGGGAGAGCTTCTACAGGTCCTTCCTTGTACTCTACCATCTTGGCTCTTCCCTGGACTCTCTTTTTAAGACAAATGGAAGGGACAAGGAATATAGGCAGAGATTTTCAATTTTTTTCTTAATTTTTAATTTCATTTTTATTTGCAGTTCCACATTCTCTCCCATCCTCTCCAGCCATATACAGTCATGCAAAATATATTTCTGCATTTGCCATATTTCCCAAGGGGAAAGGCAAGAAAAATTAAAAAAGAGGAGAAAATATGCTTCAATCTGCACTCTGAATCCATCAGTTTTCTATCTGTAATTGGACAGCATTTTATATCATGAGTCCTTTAAAGTTGGGGTGGATTATTAGATTGATCAGAGTGGCTAAAAGTTTCTCCTTATACTATAGTTGTTATTGTTCTTTGTAGGTTGTTCTGGTTTTGCTCATTTTGTGTCAGTTCATATATATCTTCCAAAGTTTTTCTGAAGCCATCCTCTTCATCATTTCTCACAACATAATAATATCCCTTCACATTTGTATACTTTTTCAGCTATTCTTTTTTTGAGACTGGGTCTCCCTTTCTTGATCAGGCTAAAAAGTGCAGTGTCCATTAATAGGCTCAATCCCAGTACTGATTTGCACAGAAGTTTTGACCAGCTCCATTTTTCTTTGCTCCTTGAAAGGCAAACTGGTGGCCTCACCCTCCCAGGGGCTCACCATATTGGTGCCACACTTACTGTGGAGACTAGATTGGCCTTAACTATACTGCAGCTCCCAACTCCCAACTCAAAGGTTCTACCAACCTCCCTCTCCCCAGAAGCAAGGACTACAAGTATGCACCACCATACCTAGATAGACTGGCAAATTCTTGGATGGCAGACTGAGCACTGGGATGAAAAAAGAGGTTTGAATTTGTCATCTCTAACCTGTCTTCTCTGTGTGGATAGCTCTTGTGAGGTTTTCCCTCAGAGAGCCATTTAGGTATTTCTCTTGTGTAGGTATAATATAGATGGTAGTAGGATGCATTCTCTGAGCCCTAGAAGGGTATCTTGAATTCTTGGTTTCTTCATTCAATTTTTATCTCCCAAGTGGCCAGAGCACAAAGACAAATCCTTCCATTAGAATTTGTAGAATCACTACAATCCCTAGGGGACTTCTTATGTGAAATCTTTGGTGGTAAGGATTTTGTCTAAAAGAGGGATTCATAAGTGACTTTTTGAGTTGCAAACTCATTGGGAAGTCCTAGCCAGGATGGAGAGGATTTTTTGCTGAAGTTAATTGTGACTTCAAAACAGCTCAGTTGTTATTACTATATGTTTTCATTGGTTCATAATTAGAACTGTTCATACTTCTAGCATTGTGAGGGGGAGGAGGGGCAGTAGATTAGTGTTTTTAACCTGGTTGCAGGGGTAGGGGGGAGGGCAGGGGTAGATTGGTATTATCCTGTGTCAGTAGGAGCCAAATGTCTCCTTTCATATTTCTCTACTATGTTTAGCCCCAAACACTCCTCTAAATGGATGATATGAGTTGGAAGGGCAGGGAGAGAGGAAGAGGGAATGATGGTGTGTGGCTAAATCAGTAGGCCAGGAAGATACAGTAGGAGAAGAAACAACCCAAGGACAAAGCTTTTGTATCCTAATGTGATCTATTGAAGGATGCTCTTTATATTCAACCAAGGCCTCAGGAAGTCTGGAAATAGGAGATGCTATATGGGTCTTCAAGTCTGGTCCTGGAATGGACTTCAGTGTTGTCAGATCATCACTTGAGGGGCAGTGGTGCACTGACAAAGAGTGATTTTGTTTTTTTATTTTTATTCTTATAACTTTTATTTTTATAACTAGCACCTTGGTGTGAGGGCTTGCTGAGCCCTTTCCAGGGCTGTTCATCTTTACCCAACTCTCACCTGTGGCTCCAAGAAGCTGTTTCTTTCACACTGACCACACCTCAGCAAATCATCTGAGTAGATGAGCTAAATCAGGTTGATCGTAACCGACAGGCCTCAAACCTGTCAGTTAGTTAGTGGGATGCCTACCCCAACTATGTGAAGATTTCCCCCATCAGTATGGGCAGATGGGAAGCATGCACTTTAGAGCACTTAGAGCTTGGTCAGACATTGAAGACACCAAGGTCATTCATTGCATCCACTGCATCCATCTCCTGTCATGTTTACTTTTGTCTTATCACTGGACTTCAGTGACTGGAGGAGAGAGTGAGACTGATGACTTTGTGCAATTCTGCCTCACTTAAATCCAATTCACAGGCAAGTCAAGGCATCATCCATGATGTCACTAGTCCTCTTTGAGAATGAAGGATCAACACCAACATCAGTTCCCTTCTGGGATGTGTGTTAATGATGTCCCCAGTTTTCTTCCTTTCCTTTCCTCCCAGAAGTGTGGGGCAGTAATGGATGGGGAAAGCAAGGTTTTACCTCTTCTCTCTCCTTCCAGATTTGGGATGTGTTATCCCAGCTCCTGCTTCTTCCCTTTGGGATTGCCAAACATGGAACCTATTTGAAGAGATGAAGGAAGGAGTAAAGGCTATGGGGAAAGTCTCTGAATCACCCCATAACTTATTTTGCAAAGTTTTCACAGAGATAGAAACCTGCTTTCATGCTCTTGACTGGATTCTAAAGAAAGCTTGGCAGAGTCCATGAACTCATCCCTCTCTAGACAGCTATAGCTGTATAGATAAAGGGCTTCATTGTAAAACAAACAACAAATGTGTTATTAAGTTTGTTCACTAACTGATTTAATTCTTAATTCTCCTGAGCCAATCTCCAGACTCTAGAGAGCTTGTATGGAAGGAAGGGTATGATTAGTAGGCCAACATTCATGTTAGGCTTTGGATCAGTCCTCATCTTTTGGAATAGCTAACATCTATGAGATAGATCAACAGCTGTTACCCGGGAGGGTCAGAGCATTAGAGGAAAGGGTGATATTAGGTACCAAAGTCCCCAGTTTGCTTGGGTGGGGACAAGAAATCAGAGAAGTGAGAAGTTCCTGAAAGTGTGTTTGGGTTCTTCCTGTGAAATGGGAGCTTCTGACCCAGGGTTTACATGTTAGTGTTTAGGAATACATACTATACACAGTTGAGATAAATGTTAAATATTGCTTCATCTTTGTTAACTCTGCATGGGTTAAAGTACTAAAGAATACTCTCCAACACCATAGTTTATTTGTTTGAAGCAAGGGAGAATTTGATGTGATAGAGGATCATAAAAGGGTTGTCATAATAAAGTGAAAAAGAGTCCTATTATAAACCTTTATCATACTTACAAGTATTTTGTCCTTACTTTTTTCTTTTACTCAGCTTGTGGTATGTTGTCTATTTTATTATTATTTAAATATTATTTGTAAAGTGAATAAATTTATACTCTTATTTGTTATAAATTAGTATTTCAATGATAATTCAATAAAAAACTAAGTTCCTGCTATGCTCCAGGCACTCTGCCTGGTGTCAAGGACATACAAAAATAAAAATGAAATAGTTCCTCATCTCAAGAAACTTATATTTTGCTGGATAGATTCGACCTAGATGCAAGGAATTCAATATGAGATAATTTAAGGAGAGAGAGAACCCTAGCCATTGGAATGCCTTCCAATAGATCATGGCACCAGAGCCAAACCTTACAGGGAGCCAGGATCCAAAGGGATGGAGGTGAGGAGGGAGAGCATTCCAGATAACAGGGACAGGCTTTCACAAAGCAGATAGCCTATTGGAGATGGCAGACAGCATATCAAATTTAGAGAATTAGTAGACTACATTGGCTCAAAGATAGAATGGGTAAAAGACAGGAATACTAAAGGGGTAGAGTCATATTGTATTATGCCATATCATGTACAACAAACATTTATGAAGCCCTACTATGTGCCAGACACTGTACTATGCATTAGAAATAAAAATTAGTTGTTGTTCAGTCATTTCAGCCGTGCCTGACTCTTCCTGACCCCATGTGGGGTTTTCTTGGCAAAGATATTGGAGTGGTTTGCCGTTTCCTTCTACAACTCATTTCACTGATGAGCAAACTGAAGCAAACAGGGTTAAATGACCTGTTCAGGGTCACGCAGATGCTTAGTGTCTGAGGCCAGATTTGAACTTAGGTCTTTGTGACTCCAAGCCCAGTGCTCTATCCACTGTTGTACTTAGTTGCCCCAGAAATATAAATACAATAAAAGGATTGCTCTCTATATACAAGGAGTTTATCTTCTAACAGAGGAGACACTAGATTCTAGTGTCTTCATAGAAAGATTTGTTCTGTGAAGTTTGGGTTCAGTCCAGTGCACTTGAGGACCTACAGGGCTGCATGTAGCCTTGAGGCCGAAGGTTCCCTACCCCTGCACTGGAACATATTTCAATATATACAAAATAAATTAGAAGAGAATAAATATGAAGGAGTACATTCCAGATGTTTAGGGAGGGGAGGACACTAGCAATTGGGGGCATTAGGAAAAGCTTCATGTACAAGGTGATGCTTGATCTGTGTCTTGAAGGAAGAGGGTGATTCTATGAGGTGGAGGTAAGGAGAGACTACAGTCTAGGCACAGGAGGTGGCCGGTGATATATGATATGATGTCGTATCCTAGTCCCAGTCTCTTTAGGATTCCAGTCCCATATCAGTAACTATACATTGGACATTTTGAACTTACTGTCCTAGAGGCATCTCAAAATCAGTTGATCCAAAACAAAACACGTGATCTTCTTCCCTACTCCCACCCCACCCAAAACATGTCCCTGTTCCTAAATACCTTATTTGTGTTGAAGGCACTCTTCTCCTTCCAGTCACACAGGTTCATAATCCTGAAGCCGTCTTCCACTTCTTTCTCACCTTCATCCCTGATATTCAATCAATTGTCAAAACCTTGTCAACTCTACTCCCATCACATCTCTCAATCTACCCCCCTATCTCTACTCACATACACCCCTCTTGAGTTCAGCTTTTCACCTGGACCACTTCATTGGTATCCTAAGTAGTTTCTTTGTCTCAGCTGTCTTCTCTGCTCTAATCCATCCTGCACAGAGCTGCTAAAATGATTTCCCTGAAGCAGAGTGACCATGTCACTCTCCTATTTAATGTAGTTCAGTGTCTGCCTATTACTTTTAGGATCAAATATAAAATCTTCTGCTTGACATTTAATGTACTTTACAGCCTGACCCCACACTACCTTTCTCATCTTATTACATATCACTCTCTTTTAGGAACTCTTCCTTTAACCAAACTCACCATCTTACTGTTCTTCATAAATGACACTCCATCTCTCATATCCCTGTCCTTGTGCTGCCTGATGTCTGTACCTAGAACACATTCACTCCTTTCTTCTACCTCTTAGAATCTCTATTTTCCTCCAAAACACAACTCAAGAATCATCGTCTACCTGAAGTCTTTCCTGCTCTCCCTAACTACTCATGACCCACCCCCAAATTTACCTTGTATTTATATATCTTCTATGTTTATGGATACTACTCATGATCACCACAACATTACCTTGTATCGATTTTTATAAATTGTATGTGTTTTGCATATATATGTATTACATAGCCATGTAAATATATAGTATATAACACAATATATATGATATGTATTTCATAATACCTATTATTATTATGTATATATATATGCATTTTGTTGTTGAGTTCTTTCAGTCATGTCTGGCTCTTCATGACTACATTTTGGCAAAGATATGGAGTCCTTTGTCATGTCCTTCTCCAGCTCATTTTACAGACGATAAACTAAGGCAAACAGGGCTGAATGACTTGTCCAGGCTCACATAGTAGTAAGCTTCTGAATCTGGATTTGAACTCACAAAGATGAGTCTCGCTGGTTCCAAGCCCATTACTCTCTCCACTGTGCCACCTAACTGCCAACACATATGTTAAACATCTTATATGTGTGTATATAATTTATATATGTACGGATATACATACATATATGTTTACATACAGTTATATGCTTTACATGCTTATGTATGTATAATATAGTCATACACATGTACACACATGTTTATATGACTGTATATACACATATATGCGCATATGTATGTATGTGTGCGTATATATATATGTTTATACATGCTGTCTCCTTTGATGGAATGTAATTTCTGTGAGGATAGGGACTATTTCCCTCTGTCTTTGTATCCCTAGCACCTAGCTTAGTGCCTGCCATATAGTGAGGCTTAAAAAATACTTTTTGATTGGTTTATTGCAAGGCTTAAAAGGCAAGGCTAAGAAATTTACCATTTATCTAAGAGATGATAGGGAGTCATTAAAGATTTTTTAACAGAGTCTAAAGTCTTTGATATACATGAGTAAACCTTTGCCTGAGGAATATTAACTTGTTTGAAATGCATAGAGAGGACTAGAGAGGAAAGACTCTGGAAGTAGCAAGACCAGTTGAGGCTTTTGCAATAGTCCAGGTAAGAGATGCTGAGGAACTGAACTAGGGCAGTGGCTACAGGAAAGGAGAGAAGGCAATAGATGCGAGGATGCTGTGGAGGTAGAGTCAACCATTGTTTGGATTTAGAGGTTAAAGTAATGTAATTGGGACAACTCTGAGGATGTCAACCTGGATGACAGGAATGATGGTGGTGCTCTCAAAAGAAAGTTCGGAGGGAAGAGGGGAAAGAAAATAAGTTGTTCCATTTGGGTTATGTTGAGTTTAAGACACCTGTGGTATAATGAAGGGGCATTGGATGGCACCATAGAGCACAGATGCTGGGCCTGGAGTCAGGAAGACTCATCTTCCTGAGTTCAAATCTGGCCTCAGATACATACTAGCTGTGTGACCCTGGAAAGTCACTTGACCCTGTTTGCCTCAGTTTCCTCATTTGTAAAATGAGCTGGAGAAGGAAATGACAAAGGACTCCATATCTTTGCCAAGAAAACCCTAAGTGAGGTCATGAAGAGTTGACAAGATTGAAAAAGACTGAGCAACAACAAATGGTATATGTGTGTATGTGAACAAACACACTTAGCTCAATACTTTGATGGATGCATGTTCTCATTGTTGGGAGTCTTCTTTTCCCTAGTATAGGCTGAAATTCATCCCTGCATTTCTTTTCTAGGGCCTTCCATAAGTGCTCCACAGAGTATCTGTTTAATGCATAAAAGACAAGGAATCTCTGGGTCTTTTAATGTATTATAGGTATCAGTGTAATACATGAATAGTCATTCTTTATCTGATTCCACCTTTCCTTTGGGTCCTTAGTTTTTCAATTCTAGAACTATTAGACCATTAGAACTAAATGAACCTCAGAGATTATCAGTGGTGGTCACAACCCACAGTTTAAGAAGTACTGAAGGAGTCTCAAATGAAAAAAGTTGAAGAAGCCCTGGATAAAGGAAAGAATATTAAATCTAGAGTCAGGGACCTGGGTTCAAGTCTAGACTCTGCCTCATATTGTCTATTTGACAAATCATTTTGTCTGCGTAGGTCTTAGTTTTCTCATTTGTAAAATTAGGATCGTTGGACTAAATCAGTGGTGTTCAACTTAAATAAAAACAGCTCTCTGGGAGATGCATGTTGACTTAGAAAACCGCAAATTAGCATTATATATTGCATTATATTTTTATTTATTTTGCTCAACATTTCCCAATTACATCTTAATCTGGTTCAGGCTGTCTTTTTTCAGCTATGATCTGTCATCTCTAAGCTGAATGACTTTTCAGGTCCTTTCTACTTCTAAATCTGTGGTACAATGATTGTTTTTACAGTTGAGAAAATTAAAGCTTTTAATGTCCCAATCCCTATTTTACCTATAGAAGAATGAATGAAAAATCATTTGTTAAGGAAGAGTTCATTATGTTTCAAGTGTTGAATTAGGAGCTAATGATGTACCTCATACCTAGCATTAATGACTGCCAGGACTGGGATCATCCTAAGAAGGAAGCAACCATATTCCTAAGGACCTGCCCTAAATCTTCAAATAATGACGGGAAGGAGAAGGAACAGGAATTTATTAAGAGCTTACTACATACCAGACACTGGGCTAAGAATTTTACAAATATTATCACATTTGATCATCACAAATAACTCCAGGAGATAGATGCTATTATTCAATCCCTGTTTTACAGTTGAGGAAACTGAGGTAGACAGAGATTAAATGATTTATTTACCCAGGTTCATGTAGTTAATTAGTGTCTGAGGCTGGATTTGACCTCAGGTCTTCATGACTCCGGGCCCAGCTTTCTACCCATTGCACCATTCACCTGATAAAAAGGATGCAATGGGAAATGAGGGTGAGATTAAAAAAAAAGATAGAAATAATCTGTAAAAACAATGATGGTAATGTCATAAAATTCAGAAAAGAGAAAGAGGTAAGTGGACTGGAGAAATCAGAAAGTATTTCATAAGGTACATAGAGAATGGGTGGGATTCAATTGGTGGATGAAGTGAGAAAGGTGAGTGTGATACAGGGCATGAGCATCAGTTTCAGACACTGGCTAAGTGTAAAGTGTGAGGGAGTATTGGAAGTTCCAGTACTCTATATTTGGGAGTATTGGAAGTTGAAAAAATGATAGAAGGCCTGGAATCTGGGCTGAGAAATCTAGAAGCAATGCTGTACTTAGTAGGCAGTTCTCCCCCCATGGGAATAACATGATGAAAATTGTATTTTAGGAAGATTAATCTATTTCTGTGGGTCTCATTTTGTCCTGCAGATGGCACTGCACGTACAGTTCAAGTAGGATATGAGAAGCCTAAGAAGTAAATGGAAACCCAGTCCTGAAACCCAGCACCTCCTATGTGATCTGAGTCATACTCAAGAGAGGAAGCTTGATGTAGTAGAGAGAGTGTTGTTCAATTTAGATTCAGAAAGACCTGAATTCAAATTCTGACTCAGATGCCTATTAGCTGTACGACTCTGGGCAAGTCATTTTATTTCTTTTAGTTCCCTCATCTGTAAAATGGGAATGAGCACCGACCTCACAGGGCCACTGGGAATATTTAATGAGATTTTATGTGTGTGTATGTACGTGTATATACATACATATGCACACACATGCATGTATACACATGTAAACATATATGTATACATGTGTGTGTACATGTATGTATATATTGTTTAGTCATTTCAGTCATGTCCCATCCTTTGTGATCCCTTCATATTTATAAAATGCTTTAAGGTTTACAAAATACCCATGTGTATGTCTATGCAGATAAATAGTATTTTGCATAGATATAGTGTTTTGCAAACACTGTATAAATATTAGCTGTTACTGTTAGACAAGCCACTCTATTTTCTTGGTGCTCAAAAATATTAGATCCTCGTCGGGGAAGTGCTTGATATTGGGTGATATGTGACTAGAAGCTACGGGAGAGATGATGTGAACTTTGAAACTCCTTTCCAGCCCTAAGATGCTAAAATTTTCCACAGTCTCCCCATAATCTTTTTAAGGAAGATGAATATGAGAGTGAATTTTCCTTCACATTGTTGGGGGCAACAAAGGGGTACAGTGGTTAGAGGGTCAGGTTTAGAGTCATTAAGACCTGAGTTCAAATCTGGCTCAGACACTTACTATCTGTGTAACCCTGGACAAATCACTTAAGCTTTCTCTGTCTCAGTTTCCCCATCTATAAAATGAGGATAATAATAGCAACTACCTCCCAGAGCTGTTGCGAGTATCAAATAATTATAAAGTGCTTACCATAGTGCCTGGCACATAGTAAGCACTATCTAAATGTTAGCTATTATTATTATTTCCCATTGGTGAATATGGTTGGAGTTACTCTCAAACTATCCAAATTTACCAGATTCCATAAAGTCATTCAAGTAGGTATTTACTGAGCCTTTATTTGCGTGATGCTATGAGGGTGATGAGATTGGAAGGTAAAATAAGTCTAAGGCACCATCCTGGTTCCTAATGGATTTTGAAGGAGAAGGCTAAGTTTTCAAGGCTTAGTGTTCCAGTGGTTGGTTGTTTACTCTTGGGTACTATGTCTACAATTCAGGTAAGGTTCCCCTAGCCTAGATTATGACTTCATAGTCTGAATAGTTTAGCTTTTCCTAGCATGCTTTCCTATTTAAATTATGCTTTTTCTAATAAAAAATGAAGTCTATTAAAACAACTGACCATAAATCACTGATATTAGCATAACATTTTGAAGGGTATGCAATATAGAATAAGATTCAGAGGAAACATATGTACCTTGGTGTGATTAAGTACCTTACTAATCTCTACTCTTATTAATCAATTAATTTATATTGATTGACTAATTAAGTTAATTAGTGTCAACCTAGTTTAATGTAAGACTTGGGTAGAGCAGAATGTTTTAACTCAACCCAAACCTTTCTTGGAACTGTATGACTGATATTTCTCTACTGTTTTTATTTTTGAAGATTTAAAAAAAATTTTTAATAGATGAGAGACAGCATGGCATAGAGAGCTGAATTCAAATCTTAACACTGATATATATTGAATATGTAACCCTTTCAGCTCTCAATTCTCTTTTTTAAAATTTAAATTAATGTTTAATTTATGGAATTAAGCATTTCCATAACAGTGCAATAAAAAAGATACTTGTACATGAAACTGCAAATATACTATGCACAACGTGCTATTCTTTTCAAATATATAAAAAATGATCATGTATTTTTTTATTTTTCCTTTTTTTTCTTCCCTCTTCCCCCACCCCCCCACCATCTAAAGGTGGCTACCATTAGACACAAATAGGTGTATGTGTGCATGTATATATGTATGTATGTGTGTGTATGTATAAACACATATACACAAATATATATATATATGTAAAATTATTCTATACATCCTTCTGTGTATCAGTTCTTTCTCTGGATGCAGATAGTATCTTTCTTCATTTTTCCTTTATAGTTAATTTGGGCATTTATAACAGATAAAATAATTTATTGGCTTAAAAGTTGTTCTTAAAACAATATTGCTCTTACCATATATATTCTCTTGGTTCTTTAGCTCTCAATTCTCTAGAATTCTAGAAGACCATACGTTATAGCAAAAGTGCTTGTCTGCATTAACAGAGGGAGCTTACTTATCCAACTGTTCCCTGTACGAATGAAATCATGAATCCAATCTTTACATCACTTTCATTTTTAAGACAAAAAACCATTCCTTTCTACCAAACCATAAGAAAGAGGGGGAAAAATCAGCTCAGCAAAACTATCCGACACATTAAAGGAATCTGACATTTGCAATATTTCCTGGCCATAGTCACCTACTTCTTGAGAGAAGGGAGGGAGGTACATTTTCTTATCTCTTCTTCAGTCCCAAGATTAATCATTATAGTTTCACATTATTTTGGTTCATTTAAAATATTTTCAATTTGCATTGCTGTCATTGTTTATATTGTTTTTCTTGTTCTCCTTTACCGCATCAATTCATAGAAATCTTCCCATGCTTCTCTTGAATTCTTTATATTCATATTTTCTTATGGTGCAATAATAATAATATTTCATTTCATTTCTGTAATGGAGTTTTTAGACATTTCCTAATCAATAGACATTCTACAACATTTGTAATTCTTGCTACTACAAAAGTGCTTTTATTCATATTTTGGTGGATATAAGACCTTTTTTACTGTCTTTCACATGCTTAAATTATATGCCTAGCAGTGAGATCAAAAGAGTATGAATATTTTAGACATTTTCTTGTGCTTTCCAGAAGGCTTGGATCCATCCATAGTCCCATCAACAATATTTTAATGTGCCTTTTTGGGACAGTCCTTCCAACCTTGCTACTCTCCTCTCTTGTCATCTTTGCCAATTTTCTGGATATGAGGTGAAACCTCAAAGTTGTTTTTTCTTATTATTAGTCATCTGAAGCAATCTTCCATGTGGTTGTCAAAATCTAAGCAGTTTTTTTCATGTACTTTTACCACCTATTCACTGGGGGGGGGGGGGGCGGGAAATATTAGGATTTTTAGCTGTTGAACCAGTGACCCAATCCCTATATAGCCTGGTTCCTACTGTGGCATTAACTACTTCATAGAGAAAAGAATGTTTCCTATGACTGCTTTCTATTAATCCAAGAAAAGTATGAGATAAACTTCCTATCATCCCTCACCAGCTGAACATTGGCTCACAGTTCATCATTACTCTTGCACAACTAAATGTGAAAAACAAACCATGATCACATTTTGTTCCCCATGTTTCTCAGTATGATTTCCTTTTTCCGGTCAAAACAAACATATTTTCTCTCTTCCTCCCTACTTCTCTCCCTTGATCCTTTTTGTATCATTTCAAAATTTTACAAGTTCTTAATTTATTAACATTAACCCCTTAGGTCCCTACCTCTACCCGTATGCATTTTGACAGCTTTTGGGGCATACCTAGTCTTAGCTCCTACTTCAAGGGTAGGACAAGAATGTCATTGCAGCCATCACTCACCAACACGAACATGATCTTGGGGAAAATATGTTCCTACCTGACTCCGAGCCCATCCCCCATCTACTGTGCTATTTAGCTGGTTGTCTGCAGGACACAGACCACGTGGTGGTCACTTGTTGGTCAAAACCATCATTTTCCTGAAGACCTGCAATGAAGACAAATCCACTTCTCCTTAAAGCCATCCAGTCCCACTTTTAAACATGGCTATGATTGTTCAGAAGCTCTTCCTTATATCAAGCCTAAGCTTTCCTCTTTGCAGCTTTTACTCATTCAGTCAGTCCATCAGCAGGTATTTATTAAGTACTTATTATGTGCCTGGCGCCATGCTAGACTCTGGGGATAGAAGAACAAGAATGAAAGAAAAACAAGTTCCTACTTGTAATGAGCTTACATTCTAATGAAGGAGAAAAATACATGTAAATATATATACACACATATATATGCATATATAGTATAAAGTTAATAGTATATATTTATATATAACTATGTATTGTCATATATAATTATATACATAGTTATATATGAAAATATATAGTTATATATGTGTGTGTGTGTATATATATATATATATACAAAATGTGTAGTTAAGTATAAAGTAGATTGGGAAGGAGGCAATAACTATCAGGAAAGGTTTCATGCACAAGATGGTGCTTGGATGCACCTAAAAGGAAAAGAAGGGCTGTATCAGGAGGATATACGGTGTGAGTGTGTTCTCAGCTGACACAATCTCTCTCAGCTTCCTCATATCTTGGATTGGAGGGTTGGAAAGTGGAGTACCAAACTCTCCTCAATGCCTTCCTCTGGGGTGGGCAGAAACTAGATCTTTGCGCTCAGTCCACTCTTCATCTGCCACCCTGCCTTATTTCAGCTCCATGAAATTCAATGCCTCCATGCCAGGTACCCTCTAGTGTCCTTCCTCCCCTTTCCTGTCTCTTTTTGTATGTTGTCTCTTCCCATTAGATGATAAGCTCCTTGAGGGAAGGGCCTCCTTTCTTTTTATTAATTTTATTTCTGATGCTCAGCATGGTGCCTGGTACATAGTAGGAGCTTAATAAATGTTTACTAGATTGGATTAGATTGACATAGGAGATGGCCAGGGCAAAGGCATGGACACAGAGATGGATGTCATATGTAAGGAGAAGCCAGAAAGCCAGTTTGGCTGAATGGCAGAGTAGGAGAGAAGGGACAATGTCTAAAGATCCTGGAAAAATATGTCAGAACCAGGTTATTTGGGACCTTCATGTTAAATAGGAGAGTGTCTATTTTATCTTAGGGGCAATAAGAAGTTACTGGAATTAATTAGATACAAGAGTGAGAGGGTCAGATCTATGCTCACAGAAAATCACTTTGACAGCTATGTGTAGGGTGACCTGGAGTGGTGAGAGACTCAAGTCAGGAAGATCAATTAGGAAACCATGGCAGCCATCCAGGCAAGGGGTGATGAGGGCCTGAATCAAATATGGTGGCACTTGTGTGAGTAGAGAGAAAGTACCAGATGTGAGAGATGTTTTGAAAGTAGAAACAGCAAGATTGGCAACTGATTAGCTCTGTAGAGTGAGGGAGCATGAGTTACAGTTGGAATGGACCTCATAGGCCATCCCATTGCTCTCTGGAGCAAGTCTAATCATCTTTCCAAAAGACAGCCCTTCAGAAACATAATGACAATTATTGTATCTCCCCTAAGCTTTCTCTTCTACAGGGTAAACAGCTCCATTTCTTTCCACTGGTCCTAATAAGGTCCAAATTTGAGACCCTTTGAAATTCTGATTGCCCTTTTCTGAACACTCACTAATTATCTGAGACTGGGATCATGTTTTTAGTTTGATTTTTTTCAGTTGAGAAGCATATTTTCTCTTCCTTTTACCTCTCCTTCCTTGCAAAAGAAAACAAAATGCTTTTTACCAAATAGTCAATAGTCATAGTCAAGCAAACCAAATTCCCACATTGAGTATGAGACTGGGATTTTCTTATGACATTTAATTTGTTGTGCTAGTCTTTAAAATAGGATCCAATGATTAATTGGCTTAGCATATCCTTTCTTTATAGGTAATAAAATGATTAGGCCTGACCTGATTTGAATGGTCACAAATTTCAGATTTGTGGAATATGCATTAATAAGCTTCTTCTCTAAATTAAAAAGCTGGTCCTGAACTTTGAATAACCTTCAGATCACTGGGGGAGTTAAAATTTGTAGATCTTGTTGTGTCCAATTCTATGTAATCCCATTTGGGGTTTTCTTGGCAAAGATAGTAGAGTTATTTGCCATTCCCTTCTCCAGCTCATTTTACAGATGAGGAAACTAAGGCCAACAAGGTTAAGTGACTTGCCCAGGGCCACACAGCTTGTGTATGACTAAGGCCAGATTTGTATTCAGACCTTCTTGACTCAAGGTCTGGTGCCCTATCCACTGCACCACCTAGTTGTCCAACATACTAAGGCACTAAATGACAGAAGCATACTTTTACAAGCAACATGCCTAAATACTGAGGATATACTGTATATAGAGGCTTTGAGAGGTATGAGATGTCACTTACAGATCTGATCATTTTTGGGAGGGGATGAAAGGAAAGCTCATTCATGAGGCAAGTTTCTAAGGGTAGGGCAGAAAAGAGAGAGGGGAGAAACCAAATGGTGAGGGTGCTTTGGGAGAGAAGATGTCAGTTGGATCTAAGGCTAGTCCAGCACAATTTCTTCTGCTTTGTTATTGCCTCCTCTTCCCTTTTCTAAGGTGCTCAAACTACCCCAATAATAATAAATTTTAGAATTTTCTTGGTGGTATTTTGCACTGTTGGACACTGATACCTGATAAAATGCCAGACTAACCTCACTTCCTTTTTTGACAGGGTTACTACAGTAAGAGGTCAGGGGAAAGCCTGGTTCCTACTATAACTGAATTTCAGTAAATAATATATATAAAGCATTTTGCAAACCTGAAAGTGCTGTATAAATGTTAGCTATCATCATCATTATTATTGTTCTAAATATTGTTAGTTAGCAAAGTATTTTACAGAGACTTTCTCTGTAGGCTCATCAATATAATGGAGAGATGGGGGTTGGATAAGAGTATAGTTTGATAGGCTTTGGAACTTGTTGACTGACCAGACACAAAAAGTATTGATTAATGGATCAATATCACTGTGAAGAAAAGGTCTCTACTAGAATGCCCTTGGGATCTATCCTTGACATGTAAAAGAAGGATTAGCCTTGTTATTCCAGGCAGCATGGTATGGTAGAACAAGCATTAACTGTGGACAAAAAGAAGACCTGGGTTCAACTCCTTTCTCACATGTTTACTGTTTTTGTGACCAGTTTCCTCACATGTTAAAAAAGGGGGTTGATTAGATGGCCTCTGAGGTCACTTCTAACTCTAGAGCTATGATCCTATGGAGACTATTGGGTAGAATTCCTTGACACATAGTAGGTGTCAAATAAATGCTTGTCAAATTGAATTTAATTGAAATTATAGAGAGACACATGTCAGTTAAATAAGGAAAACCTTCCAAGAATTGGAAGTATCCAAAAAAGAAATGGGCTGCTTTGGAATTTTTCCTTCACTGGGTCTCTCCAAGTAGAAGCTGAATGGCCTCTTGTCTTAGATAAGATTCATGCCTTGTTGTTTTTGTCCTTTGTTCTGAAAGAGGACCATGACATCAGGAAGGTGATGCCAAGACATGCAAGTGAGGGAGGGCTGTTCAAAGTCACCAGGCTCACTATCTTCTCCAGAGCCATCTGGGTGCAGAGAAAAGATGTAGCTCAGGATGACCGGAGATGGCCCTGGGTGCAATGGGAGACCTTTTTAAACTAAGGCCTTTCTTTAATAGGTCTCAGTCTGACTGAGGCAATGCCCATTCGGTGATTAAGGTTAGGTAAGAAATGAGGCATAGAATGGCCTCTTTTTCTAGTGGGGAAAAAAATCAGTCTGGGAGGAAAAGACCTTCAGGGTTTCTGGACAAAACAGATGATTAAACATAGGATTGTATATTAAAAACTGAAAGGGGATTCAGAGGTTTTCTACTCCAAACCTCACATTTCACAGAATTATTCATTACATGCTCATTGCATGATGGCATTCAATTCAACACACATTTATTAGGTGCTTAATTATGTGCCAGGCACTGTGCTAGATACTACAAATATAAAACCAAAGATGAAACAATCCCTGCACTTTTGAAGTTTATCCTCAGCCAGAATGAAACAACACACATAAATCAGTGAGTACACAATAATTTGGGGTTTAGGAATGGGGGAGGGCTCTAACAAGTGATGGGATAAGGACAGACTTCATATGGGAAGCAGCATTTGGCCCAAGCCTTGAAGGGATCTTGGAATTCCAAGAGGCAGAGGTGATGGGGAGAAAGTATCCAAGCACAAGGAAAACTTGTGTGCACAAAGGTTGTGAGTAGGCAAAGACAGAAGGTCATGTATGAGGAATGGCAAATAAGCCAGTTTGGCTGAGATGTAGAATGTGTTGTGTCTTGTGTTTGTCCTTCATTCTTGAAGAAGACCATGACATCAAAATGATGACATGACTTGCAGTTGACTTTGATTTGAGTGAGGAAGGGCTGTGCAAGGTTGCCAACCTCACTTTCTCCTCCAGAGCCCTCTGTGTCCAGTGGCCTGATATTCATCAAGAAGACTGGAGATGGCCCAGGATACAATGGGAGACCTTGACCATTTTAGGCTAAGGTCTTATTAGAGTCTCACTCTGAGTGAGACACACCCATTCAATGACTAGGCCTCTTTAAGTAGTTGCTCAAGGTATGGACCCTTTTGATAAAAAAAAAAAATAACAAAAAAATCAAAGTGGGAGGGGAAGAACCTCAGGGTTCCTGGGTAAAAGAGAAATAGTTACTATTGCGGGGAAACATATAAACTCAAATCTAGAAAGATAGATTGGAGTTAGAATGTGAAGGGCTTTAACTGGAAAAAAATGAATTTACATTTGATCCTAAAAGCAGTAGCAGTCACTGAAACTTACTAAGCAAAGGAAAGAAATGATTCTTTAAGACTATTAGTTTGGTAGGTATGTGACAGTAAGAATGGAAGACGAAACTGGAAACGGACACCAATGATGTGGACATTAAAATAGGGTTATGACAAGAGCATGGCTAGACAGCAACAAATTATCTGTCAAATGAAAGCTTGGACTTAATGGCCTTTCAGCTCTAAATCTGTAATCTTGTGATGGATGTTTGAGGTACTGGGGCCCCTCAGACAGCAGGCTGCCTTTCTCCATGGTGGTCTAGGTCCATCCCTATATCTTGGTTCCAGAAATCAACTAAATAATGAATATTTTTAAGAAATTAGTTATCCTTGACAGGACTTTCAAAGGGAACAAATTCTCACTGATCCTGATGTGCAAAAGGGTGCACAACATGGGACAGGAATTTACACCAGTTTAAAGCCTTTGCATGTTTAGGATGGAAGGAAACAAGAATTTATTAAATACCTTCTGTGTGCCAGGCACTGGGTACTATTATTATCCTCATCTTTTAAGATGAAAAAAAAACTTGGTTGAATGACTTGCCCAAGGTCACACAGCTAGTTAGTGTCTGAGGACAGATCTGAACTTAGGTCTTCCTGACTCTAAGTCCAATGCTCTATTTACTGCCTCCTTGAGGCAGCTAGTTTTTAAGGAACAGATTCTCTGGAAGCCTAAATCATTACTACTTTTTATTTAATCCAGCTCCTCTATAGATCCTACTAAAACCCAAGAATCAATAAACATTCTATTTTGGAGACTCAGACTATAATTACTTATCTCAGCTGGGTTTCACACTGAGAGACTATTTTATGAAATATATTCTGGCCTCTGAGATGTTAATCAAAGCTTAAAGTGTTTCTAAAGTACTCATTAGATACACATTTGAAATGGAAACCATCATGCTGGGAAGTGGAGAGGTTCAAAAGAGTTTCCAAACCAATAAGGCTACACATACCTCTGGAAAGAGCACCACACCTGCAGTGAGGTCAAGTCCTGTCCCTGGTATTTACCAGGTGGGGGGACCATGGGCAAGTCACTTTTTAAAAACATGAAAACCTGCCCAGAGAGTTTCATTGATGCTCTTTTAAAGTTTCCAGTAATTTCCTGATAGAACTTTCCATTGTAGCATTAACAGAACTAGCTAAAGAAATTAACATATTTGCACCCCAGTTTCCTTAGCTGTAAAATAGGGTTAGTAAACTAGAAGTAATAACAGCTGTACCTCACAGCATTGCTGAGGAAACACTTTCACATTCTATAGAACTCCGTATATTTTAAACTCTTGCAGAACAGTCAGTGGTTATTATGACATCTGCACTATTTTCTGGATAGGAGAAGAGGAAGGAAGGCATGGAATTGAATGAAAAATCATTTTTAAGCTCAGTCTATATGCCAGAAATTGTGAAAAGCACTGGCAACATATATACAACTAACTGAGCCTGTCCATGCCCTCAAGGGACTCACATTCTAATAAGGGATGACAACAGTTAGTCAATCAATAAGCATTTATTAAGGGCCTACTATGTGTCAGGAACTGTGTTAAGCACTGGGGGTACAAAGAAAGACAAAAATAGCCTCTAAACTTCAGGAAGTGACAATATAATGGGGAATAAAAATTTAAGAATAACTACACATGTGCAGGATATAGCCAGAGAATTTGGAAGCTATCCTCAGAGGAAAAAGCTCACTCTGCTGAGGAAACCCAGGAAAGACCTCCTGCAGATGTTGGGGATTTGAGCTGAGTCTTTAAGGATGTCAGGCAAACTAAGAGGTGAACGGGAGAAAGAAAAGTATGCCAGGCATGGAGGGAGCCAGTACCAAGGTATGGAAAGGGAAAATAGAGGGTCATTGTAAGCCCAAGCAAAGTGGAATTTTTTGTTGTTGTTTTCTTTTTGGAGTTCATTTTCCAAGCTCGGGCTAAATTGTTAACCTCTGGAGGCTCAATCCTATTTGAACCCTAGTAATTCACAGTGGTGCTGAGTTATGTGGGTTGTGATATTTTCTGACAGTGAGCCAATTAGTTAAAAACTATGTATACTGGGATGTTGGTGTTTTGCTTGTGAGAAGGATCTTTTGATTCTCTGAATGGCATTCTGAGTGGCCATTTGTTAAAAGCCCCTTGCCCCACTACTCGGATGCTGTTGGTGCTCCCCCATTCAGTGGTGGAGGTAGGTGATTGTATTGCTTTTTCAGACAGTTGGATCCCTGTCTGTTGATCTTTGTGCTAATTTCTCTGGTTGTGTTAACCTTTCCCCGAACTAGTGAATGACTTATATATATTTAATTAAAGAAGGATTGTTAATCCCTTTGAAGATGGGATTTTTCTTTATAAAGCAGATCAAAGAAGTTGTGCTAGCAGGCCACCCTGGATGTGCTAGGGTGCTTGCTGTTATAGTCACTGACACCAAGAATGGGCCCACTGGTAGAACACTTGGATGAGAGGCAAAGTATAAGGTGACTGGAAAGTTAAGAAGAATACAAGTTGTGAGAGCCTTAAATACCAAATAGAGGGCTTTATGTTTTGATCCTGGAGGTAATCGAGACCCACTGGAGTTTATTCCTTAAGGGGTAATTTAGATCTGCCATTTAGGAAAATCCCTTTAGTGGCCATTTGGAAGATTAATTGGAGTGGGGAGAGACTTGAGCCAGGGAGAAGACTTGTAATAATTTAGATGAGAAATAATGAGGACCTTGGTTACAGTGGTGGTCTTGTGATTGGAGAGATGGGCACAGATATGAGAGATGTCATGAGATAGAAGTGAGATTTTGATAATGAATTGGATATGTGGGGTTACTCAGAGCTAGGAGGGTGACACTAAGATTGTGAGCCTTGGTGATTGGGAGAAGAGTGGTACGCTTAAAAGTAATAGGCAAGTTCATAAAAAGGGAGAGCTTGAGAGAATAGATAACAAGATATGTTTTATATGTATTAAGTTGGTACCTGCAGGATATCCAGTTTGAGAAATCCAAGAGGAAGTTGGTGATGTGGAACTAAAGCTCAGGAAAGAGATTAGGGCTATATATATAAAGATGTATAAAATTATAAAGATATATGAATAGGGCTAGATATATAAAGATAGATAAAGTTGAAGTATTTTGGTAGGGTTGATTTAGTTACTGTTCCCAGAGCTAGAGTAGGAATGGAGGGAGGGAAGGTACTCAGGTCTGGTGTGAAGAAGCCTGGGAATATTAGCTAGTACATCTTGAATATGGTGAATTTCCACTAATCAGAAGCCCATCATCCCAGGTCAAGAGCTGGGAGTGCAGAGGTGGAGGTAGGGATAGGGACAAGGCTAAAAGAAGGGAGTAAAGAAATAACTGTGATTTATGGCCCTGCCCCACACCCTAAGGAAACTCTTAGCATCCATCCACCCAACTTTTATTCTTTAAAGTGAGGAACGAAGTAAATAATACCTTAAAATTCCTCCCAATGAGAAGATTTTGTTTCACCAAAGCACTGGAAGTTGTAAAAATCATATTCGTTCCTTCTCTGGTACCATAGTATTAGCCTCATGATTAGACTCCCCATAAATGGAATTAAGTGGGTCAGAAAATATACTTTCTCACTTAATTATGGAAGGTGGTATAATAGAGTGTTGGAGTCAGGAAGCTCTGAATTTGGATGCTGATTCAGACACTAATTGTGTGAACCTGAGCAAGTCACATCACTTCTGTTTACCTCAGTTTCCTCATCTGTAAAACAGGGATAATAATAGCGCTTCCTCCGGGGTTGTTGCAAGGAGCAACTGAGATTATATATGTAGAGCATTACATAAATATTAAGCTGTTGTTATTACCTATTAAAATGCAAATATAACTCATTAAATCAAGCTAAGCAAAAGTAACACCATATTTAAATAAGATTCATAATTTAGAGGAACATTTTTAAAATGTGAATTCCAAATACAATTAGGTACCTCATATGTTAGGGTTTCAATTCTCTTTAATAATTGCTAGGTTTGAATAATACTACTAACCCCTTAATCTCTTAATTTAAAATATAAATCCTTTATAGGGCCTATGCATGGTTCCATTTTGGCTGTGATGTTTTGGGGCTCTGAATTAGCTTGGTTTCAAAAGCCGCTGGAGGCTCTGCTCTATTATTTACTTTAACTTTCTTAGTTAAGAGAGCTCTGATTGCTAACTTATTAAAGAGAAACCATTCCCATTTTCCCAACCTTTCCCACCCACCCCCCATTTGTGCTTCTAAGTTTCCTATTCTCAACTATCTGTTTCTTCTCACAACTCATGGCTATTCAGGACAAAAGATGAAAAAAGCTGCACAACATTGAAATATTACTGATCTAGATTTACTTAAATTGGGTTCTAATTTGGGGGCATTTCTTCTAAATGATCTCTTTTCAAATTCTGTTCCTACTCAGGATTTTCCTTGAGAATATCAGAATATAATTTGTCATGACCTCTACAGAAAAAGTTAAAGAGCTTTACGCACTCATGTAAGCCTCAAATACAAGACAGGTTTTATTTTTATTTATTTATTCTTTGGTCTGGCAGAAAATTCAAAACACAGATGACTTACCCCCAGTCTCCAAACAGTAAATAACTGTAATCCTCTCTACTCACCCAAATGATCTTATTTTTTAATTATTTTGCATAATATTTGTATTTATTTGCCTTATATTTGTGCTGCATGTATTTCTATATCAATTTCTTATCTTCCCCATTAAGATGCAAGCTTCTTTCAAGTACGGATTATTTCATTCTTTGTACCTGTATTCCCAAAGCCTGGCACATAATAGGCAATTAGTTTTACCTGTGCCTTTCTGGCCCTTCTCTCTGTTGTCTAATAACCTCAGCAGTGGTTTATCAGGACAGGAAAAAGAGGAGGGCAGAGTGTAATGTCCCTCTTAAAATATAGTAGCTAAGTATCACCTTCTTTGTTCTGCATACTGGGGTTCACTGGGGTTCAAACCTAAGTAAAAACCCATGGTTAGGCTAAGCAATGATAAAGGAGAATTAAGAACTAACATGAATGGCAGACTAAAATCAAATTCACTTTCAAATCAAATGGAATTTAAAATACACTAAAACCTTTATGAGATTCTTCATATAATGGGCTATCTAGCCAGGTTTTTGCTGATGATTCTTTAAAACCTTGTCAGAAGGTTTCACATTTACCACTATTAAATTTCATCTTGTTAGATTTCATCTATTGTTCTAGCCTAGCAGGTTGTTTTTCTCTCCTGATTCCTTTATCTAGCAAATTGTCTCTCTCTCACTCCTTACTCTCCCTTTCTCCCTTTCTAGCTGAAATTTGATAGGTACTTTCTCTATGACTCCTAAGTTACTGATAAAGATGTTTATGACTCAGATTACAGAATGTCATAGTTGGAAGTGACCTTAGAGGTCATCTGGTCTAACCTGTACCTGAAAAAGAATGTCTTCTACCACATCTCCAAGCCGTAAGCATTCAGCTGCAACTTAAGGATTTCCAGTGAGCAACGTTTTCCACTATATTCTAAAATAAATTCAAATATATACCTGATATGAATATTACAGGTCATAACATAAAAAACAGGGGGAAGTAGATAACATACCTTTCACAGCCATGGCGAAAGGAAGGAATTCTTAACCAAACAAAGAACTGAGGCATTATAAAAGATAAAATAGATAATTTTGATTGGAAAGCTTTTACATAAACAATTAATGCATCTAGGATGAACAGGGAAGCCCCTGACTGGGTAAAATCATTATATTAAACATTTATGATAAGAGTTTGGTAGCTGATATATACGTTATCCCCAAAAGTCAACACAGAATAGTTTTAAACTGCAAAGAGACTTTTTGGGACACCATGTATGCATACAATTAACAAAAATATATGACTACATAAATTGCCCAATAGAGAAATGGTCAATGGATTTAAACAGTTATCAAAAGAAAAATTACATATTATTAAAAAGAAAATTATGTAAAAGAATTCTCCAAATCCCTAAGAATAAGAAGAAAGTAGGCATACTAATGTATTGTCAGTGGAGCTGGGAATTGATATTCCCATTCTGGAAAGCAGTTTGGAATTATGCAAATCAAACAAATCAAATATTTGTGTCTTTTCACCCAGAAATTCCACTGCTCCAAGGAGCTCATTGACAAAAAAAAAAATACATTTCATATGTACCAAAATATTTAAGTAGCTCTTTTTGTGGTAGCAAAGACCTGAATCTTAAGTGAATGTCCATCAATTGGGAAAGGGTTGAACAGATTGTGCTTTTTATGAATGTCTTAGAATATGACTGCTGTAAGAAATGATGACCATAAAGAATACAGAGAAGCATGGAAAGGCTTACATGAATTGATGCAGAGTAGAAGTAAGGAGATTCAGGAAAACACAACACCTCCAGCATTATAAATGGTAAAAACTAACCACAATATAATCAGAATCAAATGTTGTAAAATATTGACCCCAAAAAAGACATATCAGAAGACCTTTCCCCCATTCCTTTGCAGAAGTTGGTGGTTGTGGAATATATATTTAATATCAATTTTTCCAGTATATTGATCAGTATTGCTGGGGAGGGTGTTTCCCCTCTGCTTCCTCTTTTTCTTTCTTTTCTAAATTATTTGTTATAAGGGATGACTAAGGAATAGGAGGAATATAGATGATAGGACATCTAAGTTATACTACTACTAATGATAATAATAGTAATAACTAACATTTATATAGCACTTAAAGTATTCCAGCCACTGTGTTAAGTATTTTACAACTATTATTCCATTTGATCCTCACAACAACCCTAGGAGGTAGATGCTTTTATTACCCCCATTTTATAGAAAAGGAAACTGAGGTAAACAGAGATTAAGTGATTTGCCCTGGGTCATATAGTAAGTATCTAAGGCCACATTTGAACTCAAGTCCCCCTGACTTTGGGCCTAGCACTATATAAAAATAAATGATAGAAATTAATATCTACTCCAAAAAGATATCTGGTATGGCACAAAGCATTCCCTCTCAAGGCAAGCCATGCTACTTTTAGACAGTTTGATTGTTGAGAAGTTTATTTATTTGTTTTCTGTACAATAAGCCAAAATCTGAAATTTACTCTGAAAATCCCAAGGTCCCTTCCAACTCCAAATCTTTTCTTGTCAGAGATTTCTGCAACCCAGGACTGAATAAATATGTTGTTATGGAGACAGCTGCTCTAGAAACCTGGAAGACCTGGATTCAAGTACCATCTCTGATACACAATGATTCTGTCTGGGCAAGTCATTTCTCCTCTCAATGCTGTAGGCAACTTTCTAAGACTATCAATTGCAGAGAAGGTAGCTTGTTGTGGTTCAGTCATTTCAGTCCTATCTGACTCTCTGTGATCCCATTTGGGGTTCTCTTGGCAGAAGTACTGGAGTGGCTTGCCATTTCCTTCTCTAGTTCATTCTACAGATGAGGAAACTGAGGCAAACAGGGTTAAGTGACTTGTCCAGGATCATAGAACTAGTGTCTGAGACTAGATTTTAACTCAGGAAGAAGAGTCTTGAAGGTGGCTACCTGCATCGAATAGAGGGAGCTTTCTCATCTGGAAGCTTCCCTATACTATTGAAACCACAGGTCTAATTCCTTTCCCAGTCTCTAACCAAATTAAAAGCCTTTCACATATCCAAAGGGAGTGATCCCATCTCCAGGCTTGATTTCCCCAGTCCCTTCTACCAATTCTAGCCCGGAAGGGACTTGAGACCCCTCCCTATACTGACTCCCTTTCTTTGGACACTCTTCCTAAAATGTGATCCTCAGAACTAAACAAATTCTATACATATGACCTGACCAGGGCAGAATACAACACTCATAATTGTAATTTAACTGTATTGCTAATTGCAGAAGCAATGGATCATAAATTTGGAGTTAGAAGGGACCTTGGAGGTCATTGAGTCAATACTCTGCATTTTACAGATGAGAAAACATAGGCTGAAAGAGGTTTCCTGACTTGCCCAGGGTCATACGACTAGTAAGTACCTGAGGCAGGATTTCACCTAGGCCTCCAATGCTCTCCTGACTACTCCAAAGAGTTCCAGGACACCCAGTATCCAAACGCCACAATTTTAATTGGAATTAAATTGTCATGTTTATTATACTTACATGTTTATATTTATTATTGTTATATATTTTACATTTGTATGTTATTTCTTAAATTATTTTATTTCTCAACTAAGATATTACCTTTTATCAGTCCTCTTTTTTCTTCTCCTAAGACCCAAACTCTATGCAGCTCCTGTCTGCAACTTGAAACCAAAATTCAAAGTTCTAGAAACCCCTTTGAAGGATAATATTGAAAAGAAAGGAGGTTGGGAGAACAAGAGACTGAGTAAGACGAATGGACAAAGGCCACTTCATTTCCTGCATAAATTTCTAAAACCTAAAAAAAATTTTAAACCCATGAAGACAGATTGCATGAAAAATATAACGTTGCAGAAGGAAATAAACTTTGATTCTTTTGAAAATGGGCTGTCTTCTATTTATAGAAAAGGTACACAATTGCTACTGTATTTGCAAATGTGATAAGACTAGTTTTTAAATTCAGGAAGGAACTTGACCCCAAATCATCTTGCCCCTCTTAGCTTTCATTCTGGTTTCCTTTGGTTCTCACCGAAGATTCATACAGATAGCTCCCAACTTTGGAACATGTTATCCTCGCGTAGAGTTGGCCAAGCCCTAATCATTGGATCACTGAATGCTGTATATAAAAGGACTTTAGGGATCATCTGTAGTCAGACTCCATCTTTATATTCATTGGGAAAGGGAGGCTCAGAGAAGTCAAATTGCTTACCTGAGACTATATAGTTAATAAACAGCACAGTTAAGATTTGAATTCCATGATATTTCCATTCTACCCTGTTACCTGGGAAATATTTGACCTCCTAGTTACCTTGTCTTACTCTTTTAAAAAGTTTTACTGATGCCTTTTATTTTGACGTTACTTTCTTTTCTGAATGTACCCTTCCCTCTATTCCTCATCCAGCCATCGGATATTCCCCCATAGTAAAGATAAAGAGAAAAAAAGAGTTCGCCAGAATCAGCTGAAACATCAGACAAGTCTGACAGCATATGTAACATTCCATAACAGAGTTCCCCAGAGAATGGAGGGAGATACATTGTTTCAACTCTGGGTTATTTTTATTATGCAAGATTCTCGCTGTCCTTTCGTTTTCTTTTCCATCTACATTGTTGTAGCCATTGTATATACTGCTTTCCTGGTTCTGTTTATTTCAGTCTTCATCAGTTCTTGTAAATCTTCTTAGGTTTCTGCGTAAGCTTCATGTTCATCATTTCTTACAATGCAGTAATATCCCATAGTATTTTGTAATATATTTTTTTTCCCATTTCCTAAGTGATAGGCCAAGGTTTCTTATTACAGAAGTAGAACAGTTAATTTTTAATTCTATATTCCAGATAGAGAAAGTTAAGAAGTTCTTTGTGCCCAGCAACATCTATCCCCAGTAAGACATCTTTTGTCATCTAATTGTAGGGACTTTAAAATAGGTCTGGTGGGAGCTGTTGCAATGGTACAATGTCTTTTTATCTTTATGTTCTCATTTCGTATTGATTTTCACCTTTGTTCTTATCAGAAAGATCTGATATCACATTGATGGCTGATTGCAAAGTGACTCTGGTGTCACTAGCTAGTCAGTAACTGTTAAGAGGAGAAGCTAGGTGGCACAGTGAATAGAGCTCTGGGCCTGGAGTCAGGAAATCCTGAGTTCAAATCTGGCCTCAAACACTTACTAGCTTTGTGGCCCTGAGCAAGTCACTTAACCCTGTTTGCCTCAGTTTCCTTATCTGTAAAATGAGTTGGATAAGGAAATGACAAACTACTCTAGCTCTTTGTCAAGAAAACCTCAAAAAGGGTCATGGAGTCAGACATGACTGGAAATGACTAAAACAATGAAAATAAACTGTTAAGACATAGTTGATTTTATATTTTTGTGTGTTCATTATATTCACAGATGAAATTAGTGTCTTTTGCCTTTCTTTGTTTTCCTAGTGCTTTCCCTAGTGCTAGAACAATAAATGTTTATTGACTGACTAATCGATAGTTTCATAGGTGGAAATACTGAGGTCAGAGGGAAGAGCACATTTAGAGAGAAAAATATTGAGTTTAGGAAGGTAGGACATTGAGGTTCAAAATTTCAAAATATCCTTTTAAAATGTTGTCCCACCCCCTAAAATTTATCCAGGGACCCCATTAGAAGGTCCAAGAATCCCAGACTAAGAACTCCCAATATAAATGAGTTGGAAGACCACGACCTCTTCTTTTAAAGAGCTCACAGTTCCATTGGTGCAATAATAAATCACATAGAGAATGAGCTTAAAGACTTTCCTGAATGTGAAGCAAGAACATATTCATCAGCTATTCATCAAGCATTTATTAAGCATCTAGTGTGTGCTAGACACACACTGGCCTGGATGGTCTTCAGAGATGCAAATGAATGCCCTTGAGACCTTTTGTTTTATTTCACCTTCCTCAGCTTGTTTAGCATGGTGGTTGTCCTATCTCCAGTTCATGGAAGATGGAAGAAAGGGTCTCTCCTCTGAGCCAGGATATTTCTGGATAGGCAACAGACCCTGAATAAGAAGCTTTAGAATATGGTACCCCCAAACCGAGAAGCAGTCAACCTTTCTCTTTTCTTGCGAGAGATTAAGAAGGAGAAAAGCTGATAAGAAACCAACACTGGGTCTGTACTGAGTGGTTAGGAGCCTTCAATACCTCAACTGAATTTTAAAATACTCAATATTAAATTTAGAAGACTTATTGATTCCCTGAATGAATTATTTTTTTTAAATGTATTAAGCCTTTATTGCATGGCAAGGACTAGAGATACAAATACAAAGGTAAAGACAGAATCTGACCTCAGGGCCCTTACATTCTAATAGGAGACAACCCATGAAAGGGATCAGTGGCCAAGAAAGAGATATACGCATCTGGAAAGTTCCAGAGATGTTGAAGGAAGCTATAGTGGAGTAGTAAACTGGCCCACCCTTTCCTTGAGTAATGGTAGTATTCATTTGATTGTGCTCCCTCTCCCTAGAGAGGGAGGTGGGGCAGAGGGTAGTTTGGACATGGCAAGGTGGCTGGCAACACAATGGTCAAGAAGCAAGGAATTAAATGAAGCATGGCCAGGTCCTTCTTGGAGACCTATTCTATTCCTTAGAGAAATCAAAGTCCAAACAACCTCCAGCAAGGCCCATTGCTAGCTAAATATATACCAAGGGACTGATCCTTTGGCCCAAGCATATTAGATCCTCATTTGCATTAGATTTTGTATATAACTTGGATGCCATCCATTTAATTTTTTAAGTCCTTAGGCAATGCCTGCCTTCCTCTATAATACTCCCCTGACCTGAGTGACTATTCTCTTCAACGTCCCTTTGTCCCAGTTGGGTCAGCTGGACTATCTGAAAAATGTCTGTTTTGGACAGTCCCTAGTTTTCCTAAATGTAGCCCCCAGTCTCACAGAATAACTTAGTTACCAGAATGGAAGTTCATATACCTATGCAAGGGAGCATTTTTCTCATTGCCCCAGCCACTAGTAGCCCACGTAACCCCATTGTTACTGCCTTTTGGAATTCTTCCAGCCCCTCACTCTTTCTGCTCCCCCTCCCCACTGTTGACCCCAGGAATCAGATTCTTATAAATAAGGGACTTGAGAACTTGGCCACTTGCCCTCAGAGGGAGAAAGAGAGGTACAAATAGACTTAATGGTTATGTTACACTAAGTACCTGTGCACTTGACCAGAGAATAATGGATACTCATTTGCATGAGTTTTTAATTCACTAATGAGCTCCCAAATAATCAGTTACCTCTCCCATACCTGAGACCTCAAAATGCATCTTCCATCATTCCTCATAGAAGAGGGGGATTGACAAGGGGAAGTAGAGGCAGGCTCGTGTTGACAGGAAGCTTGTGCATTGTAGAGACATGTCATTCTGGAATGCTCTATATCTCTACCAAGCACAAAACAAAAAGCAGAGGGCCAAGGATTGCAGCAGGGAGGGGTCTCTAGTTAGACATCAGGACCAATTACCAAAACACTTTAGCAGGCTGAATCTGTGGGGGCTGTTAAGGATAGGAGATAGAATTATCTGTGTCGGTTTGGTTACTACAATTTTCTGGAAGTGTATGTGTGTGTGTGTGTGAAGAGGAGAGAAGAGGAGAGGAGAGGAGATGACAGAGAGGAGAGATAGATGAGAAAGAGAGAAGGGGAAGGGAGGGGAGGGGAGAAAGAGAGAGGGAGAGAAAGAGAGGAGAGAGAGTGAGAGAGAGAAAGAACAGAGAGAAACAGATGAGAGAGATAGACAGAGATACTAGTCCATATGGACAGTGGGACCAGATGATTCTTGGGGGAGGCTCTTCCAAACTCAGGATTTATTTAAGGTTCAGAACTCTCTATGTCAGTTAACACTCAAACTTCTATTCTTTCCCTGGGTCCTCTTCTTTCTCCATATCTTCTCTCTCTTTGTTATATAACAAACATTCCAGATATGGAAAGTTAACAGATTCCTTATGCCCAGCAGCATCTATCCCCAGCTAGATTCTTTCGCCCTCTGATTTTGGAGATCTTTATAATAGGTCTCCAGTGGAATGATTTCATTCACTCCTAAGGCTTCAATTACACTCCTATATAGATGATGGCCAAATCTGTATCCCTGCTCACAGGGTCTTGCTTAGGTTCCTGTCCAACTCACTGCTAACCATCTCTACCTAGATGTCTCATTGGCACCTCAAACCCAACCTGCCCTAAAGAATTGGCCTCCTCATCTGTAGCAGGTAAGGAGAAGGAGGAGGATGCCTGAGAGTGTCCAGAGGAATTGAAATGTGACTAAGGACCTTCCTAAAATGGTGATCCCAATCACCCATGAAAAATAAGCAAGAGGTAGCAAGAAGGGATGATGAGATGTAATTAAGTCCAATAAGTGTATTTTACCTGAAGTCATTCTACAGTGCTGGGAGGGGGAACATAATTGTGTTGTACTCAGAAGACTAGACCAGGAATATGGTACGCTGCTGGAGTTGAGGTTAGAAGACCTGGATTCAAACACCAACTGTGCCATTTACAATGTATATAATTTGGGGCAAATCACTTCTCTCTAATCTTTGGTTTCCTCATCTGCAAAATGAAGAAGTTGTACTAGGGGATCTCCCTAAGCTACTCTCAGATCCAAATTCTATGAGACCATTTTCTAGGAGACACTGAAGGAATTACGAACAATCCAGTAGTTTTGAGAGATAGCAGCCTGAAAGATGCTTGTTTGCCCAAGGATTGCTGGGAGCCATCTGTATTTCAAGGCCTCTTTACCCATGCAGGGTTGGTGCTATTAGCAACATGAGGGCAGAGATGAATCCTGCTCCAAAAGGAGAAGGATCAAACATACTAAGATTATCTTACAGGCTTATAATGAAATTAGTTGATGTTCTCTAAGCCAATGGCTCAGGATCATGTCAGGTGGTAGGGGCAATGCTCAAATATTCTCTTTTTAAAAATTCTGAATTTAAATACCATTTTTAAAAAAGCATCTCTATACATACACACATATGTAACAGCAAAACACAAAAAGCAGATTCTATATGTAACTGTGAATTTCCATGTCATTTCACTTGCTTTTTTAAAAAGTACACAAGAAATTATTTTCAAAATTATCCTACTTATCCATGCATGTATCCTCTTTAATTTCCTTCTTTTCTGTACATTCAAAAAAGTGTTAAAATGGCCCTATTTTTGGCATCATTATTGCTAGCCTTCATTTCCTCGTAGACTCTCCTCAATTAACTGAGAGAAAAGGGAGGGGAGAACCTTGTAACAAATCATTGCTTAGTACTTTTAACATTCTTCCTCCGTTTCCTCAGTGGTATAGCTGATTGTCGCCTAAGTAACAGTCTGGTAATCTAATTCATGCTAAAGTATTAAAGGCTGATAAATAGGTAAATATGGCATTTTCAGAGACACTGCCTGGCTAAAACAGTGCCTTAACTTAAAAGAATTACTCTCTAATAATAAAATTTGAGATTTAGGAGGAGAATGAGAGATTTCAGAGCAGTGAGAACTAACTGGAATCCTTTAAATAGTACCTCAAAATAATCAATTGTTACCCAAAAAGCCAGTCTTCATAGGAGTCAAAGTAGTCTTGAAAGAGGATAAGCTTTTACTTGGAAGTTTCTAGACTATGTCCTTCAGAATCTAGAGTCTCTAAAGGCATCTCTTATGGTCTCTGGAAATAGTAAAGATATATTTCCTGTGGGTTTGTTCTATCTCCTAAAAGCCCTACATTAACATAGTCCTGGGGGCCAAGTGCCAAAGTTGGGACTTGCCTCAGAAAATATGTTGATTAGTGGTATCTGAGGTTGGATACCCTGACAAGTGATAACATCATGAATATGATGGCAGGCAAGTAGCACAGTGGGTACTTCTTAGATGTTTGACGCTAGATGAGCCTCTTAACTTGCATATAACCTCAATTTCTCCATTTGTAAAATAGGGATAATAGTGCCAACTTCTCAGGGTTGTTCTGAGGATCAAATGAAATAACTTATGTGAAGAGCTTTGCAAACCATAAAGTGCTATTGAAACACTGGCTATTTTATTATTATGTAAAAGAGGCAGTGAATTGGGAGTCAAGAGATAATACCAGGCACAGCCATTGACTATGTGATCTTGGGCCATACATTCTATGTCTTTGGGAATTAATTTCCTCATGTGAAATAGTACACTCCTCCAGAGGCCCCCTAGAATGAGAGCCAGCTTGGGGCTCTGGAGGACTAGTGGGAAAATTAGGAACACTTTCCAGTGAGTTGAATTAGATTGCTTTGAGAAGCAGCATGGTGTGAAAGTCAGCTAGGTGACCCAATGGATACTGGACAATGGATAGGACAATGGGTCCTAGAGTCAGGCAGACGAGTTCAAATCCAGCCTTGAATACTTACTAGCTGTGTAACCCTGGACAGGCCATTTAAACTCTATGTACTTCAATTTTCTCATACATAAAATGGGGGTGTGGGCAGCTAGATGATACAGTAAATAGAGCACTGGACCTGGAGTCAGGAAGACTCATCTTCCCGAGTTCAAATCTGGCCTCAGATGCTAACTGTGTGATCTTGGGCAAGTCACTAAACCCTCTTTGCCTCAGTTTCCTCATCTACAAAATGATCTAGAGAAGGAAATGGCACCCACTCTAGTATCTTTGCCACAAAAACCCCAAATGGGGTCTTGGAGAGTCAGACATGACTGAAAAATTGACTGATCAACAAAACAGATAATAATAGCACTTACCTCCATGATTGTTGTAAGGATGAAATGAGTTAATATTCTTAAAGTTCTTTACAGACTTCAAATCTATTTTTTAAATGATAGCGATGATGATGATGATGACAACGGTGATAATAGAAAAAACACAACTTGGAAGGAAGAAGACCGGAGTTCAAATCCTGATTCTATCACTTACTGCATCTATGACTTAACAAGTCATTTAGTCTCTCTGTGCCTAGTGTTCTTAGTTGTAAAATGAGGGATTTGGACTATGGAATCTCTGAAGTCCCTTATACCTCTATAGACATCTAGGATTCTTTGCTCTGAAGACCTCTAAGATTCCTTCCAGTTGTCACAGTTGATGACACCTCTGAACCATGAGAATTTTAGGCTGTTCATGGACAAAGTAAAGTACGTTAAAGTTGACTTAATTATCCACATTCTGCTTTCCATTTTCATATCAGAGACTGGCTTCTCTGCTAACCTGAACTCATCGTCAGCATCTACCAATCAACCGATATTTATTGGCAGTTTACCATCTGAAAGGTGCTAACAAGGTTAGGAAGTGTATATCTGGGCCACCTTCCCACCCAATTGTAAGTCACTACGTGCTCAGGGAATGAAACTCCTTTTTTTAAATTTTAGCCTGAGCCAATATTAGCAAAAACAGGGAAACCCACTAGGGAAAAGTCACATAATCATTTCAAAAGACCAATATAAATGACTTTCAGGTTACCTAGTGTTCTCAATAGCTTAACTTTCCCACCACTGTGGCAGAAAGTTGAGATTTTGTGGTATCTGTTGCTGCTCTAGAGAATGGCTGTCATGTGGCCAAAGCAGAGGGTGGAGACATGGTGTGAGAGAGGCAATATCATGGGCTGCTTGTTCAAAGTTTCTGCAAACAGTTAGACTCCATCCCTTCCTCTCCTCACACAGACTCTGGATGCTTCTTGCAGTCTGCATTTGTTGACCTCTCTCCTACATACAGAGATACAGCTCAAATCCAAAAGAGATAAGAGCCAGACATTGTAGGAAACTTGAAAACAGAAAGAAGAAATTGACCCCAGTGACTGTGCTCCTGGGGTTCCCCCAGAGGAACTCAGTCAGTCCTTTCAGAGCAGGCATTTCTAACCCTAGAGATCCAACCTGAAATGTGATCGCAGTGATGGGGCTTCCTAATGGGGGAGGGGAATGGATCAAGGGTATCCTGGTTCCCGCCTGTCCATGTGTTTCTTTCAAGAGATGCTCTGAGATATCCCAGGGATGAGAAAAATAGCAAGTGCACAGTTGTGTTCATTAGCTAGGCAAGCTGCTTAGCTGACTGAGAGACGGTGTGTGGGAGCTCCGAGGTGGGTAGGTGCCTCTTCTTTTGCCAATTTTGGGGTACAGCCAGTGCTTTTCCCACCTTTCTTGTCTGAAGCTCTGGGAATCTCTGCACCGGGGGTGTTGGGGTAGGAAGCAGACTGGGGAGACAGCTTCAGTCTGGGGGTCTTGGTGGTTACTGTGTACTACTTTTTGCCTGCAGAACACATACACCAATGCAGACAAGCTCCTAGAGGCAGCTGAACAGTTGGCACAGACTGGAGAATGTGACCCAGAGGAGATCTACAAGGCAGCTCGGCACCTGGAAGTCCGAATCCAAGATTTCGTGCGCCGAGTGGAGCAGCGGAAGCTTCTCTTGGACATGTCTGTCTCCTTTCACACGCACACCAAAGAGGTAAGAAGGGGAAAGGGGGAAGGAGAATACAACTGTGCCACCCATATAGAAGAGCAAGCTGTTACATAGAGGACTGGATCTCCATGGGAGCCATAGGGCCATGGGAGTCCTCAGATGGATCAGGAGCTAGTCTATTGCAATTTGTATTTCTAATGTGACATAGATATCTTGTTAAGAGCTATATTTCTGTTCATGCCATGGATGCCATGGATTCACAATTTACTTGTGGTCTTTCTTATTGAGGCTTCATCAAATACAGGGTCCTTCTGCCCTTTCAACTCTAGTAAGATTGATGTGTGTGTGTGTGTGTGTGTGTGTGTGTGTGTGTGTGTGTGTTAGGGGGAGGGTTATGGGGAGAGTGGAAGCACAGGGTAGAGTATTCATGGGATCTTTTGCTCTGGTGGAATGTTCTTCAGAAAGAAGATGGAGTAGATCCACTGTATTAGAGCAGATCCTTGTAGAGAAAAGATATGCCAGGCAGAGAAAGTAGTTCCCACTTTTCTTTTGTCTGCTCTCTGTTCTAACTAATACAGGCAAGAGAGTTTGGTATAGTGTAATCTTTATTATCTATGCTAATAAAAAGAGTCAAGAAGATAGAGTAGGATACAGTGTAAAGAGAAGTGAATTTGAAGTTAGAGGGTCTGGGTTCAAATCTCTCTTCAGCTACTTATTCCTACTTGTGCAATTTGAACAAGTCACTTAGCCCCTGTAGATCTCAGTTTCCTCATCTGTAAAATGAAGATGTTGACTTGGATGACTGCTGAGATCCTTTCTGGATCCAGATTCATGATCTTAGAATCCCATGACTTCTGATATCCTTTTGACCTCTGAATTGGTTACCCTGTGCTTTCCAAAGATGATCACTTTTGGTCTTGTAGGACATTTTGGGGAGTTTCCTTTGCTTTTCTAAAATAAGAGATTTAACTTTCCTAGTGATGTTTTCTTCAGGGCAATGTTAAAATGAGGTTATATATGCCCTGATAGTCAGGGGAGGAGACCAGGAGTATGCTAAATGCTAGGGTCATAGAATGTATGTGTGTATGTGTGTGTGTGTGTGTGTGTGTGTGTGTGTGTGTGTGGTGGGAAACCAAAATGGGATCAAATCATAGATTAGAAAAGTTATGGATTAAAAGACTCATGATGGAAAATGCCATCCACATCCAGAGAATGAACTATGGAGTCTGAATACAGAGCGAAGCTGACTATTTCCTTTTTTGTTTTGTTTTGTTATGTGTTTTTCTTTCTCATGATTCCTCCCATTCATTCTAATTCTTCTATACAAAATGACTGATGCAAAAATATGTTTAATAGGAATGTACATGTTGAGCCTCTATCAGATTGCATCCTGTCTTGGGAAGGTGGGAAGGGAGGAAAGGGGAGAAAATTTAAAACTTACGGAAGTGAATGTTGAAAACTATAAATAAACATTAAAAAATAAAGATGAGGAAACCGAAAAAAAAAAAAAAGGTATGGATTATTAGATCTGAAAGGGACCAGAGAGCTCATCAAGACCCAGACCAATTCCCTCATTCTACAGATGAGGGATCTGAGTCCCAGAGAAGACCCTTGCCCAAGGCCATATCCAGTTATAAAGAGCTCTCTGGATGGGTTGAGAGGGAGAGATCACCTTTTTAAAGTGACCATGGTTTGGGTTATGTTCTTGGCTGGAGTGGCCCACTAGGGAGGCAAAAGAAACCTGCCAACCTGACATTGCCCTTCATTCCTGATTAACAGGAAACCTGGAGCGCTACAGCCACTGTTTGCCACCTTTTACAATAACACCAATGACAGATGAACTCATTAGGTATAAACATCCTCGACTGCCCCCAGGAATTCATCTTAATGGAGTATTAATTAATGTGTGATTGTTACCGGGCAAAAAAAAAAAATTAAAGCTATTTAATTAAGTTGATTTTTAGTTTTTTTGAAATGTCTGAGTCTAGAGAGATGGGCTGTGGCTGCTTCCTTGAGTGGGAATGCAAATCAGGGCAGCACCCTCTCAGGATAAAACATGAAAAGATAATGTTTTCTAGCTGGAGCTCCCCAGGGCAGATGCAGAGGGGATAGATATCATGGAAGCTGACTTTGCATCTTTCCCCCTAAGACCCAAGGCCGCTCTCTTGATGACTATCTATAAAGCAAGGGGATTAGCTCTAATCTTTGTTTTCCTGCCTGGCAGCCTGGCTGCCTGTTTGCATGTGGCCCGTGGCCCACCTGATTCGCAAGGATGATCTCAGAAACCAAAGGCATACATATTCTCTTTGCAATCTAAGTCTGTCTGAAAAAAAAAAATCAAATATAAGGGAACAACAGGCATGCAATGTGTATATGTGTCATTCTGTGTGTCTGTTCCATGCTTGTGTTGGGGAAAGCGGGAAGGGGGGAATATTGGATGAAGCAATACCCAGAAAAATTTGTTCTTGGAAGTGGGATCTACTTCTGCTTTCCTGCGTTGTAGTGCTTGAACTAGAGGAGAGAGAGACAGACAGACAGACAAACAGAGACAGAGAGAGAGAGACAGAGAGCAGAGAGAGAGAGAGAGAGAGACAGAGTGAGAGAGAGACAGAGAGAGAGAAAGACAGAGAGAAAGACAGAGAAAGAAACACAGAGATGGAGATAGAGAGAGACAGATGCACAGAGAGACAGAGAGAAGAAAAAGGAGACAGAAACAGAAAGACAGAGAGAGGAAAAACAGACAAAGACAGAGAGAATCAGAGAGAGAGAGAGAGAGAGAAACAAAGAGAGAGAGAAGAAAAACAGAGACAGAGAAGAAAGATACAGAGAGAAGAAAGAGAGAGAAGAAAGACTGAGAGAGAGAAGAAGAAAGAGGAGGAGGAGAAGGAGAAGAAGAAGAAGAAGAAGAAGAAGAAGAAGAAGAAGAAGAAGAAGAAGAAAGAAGAGGAGGAGAAGGAGAAGAAGAAGAAGAAAGAGGAGGAGAAGGAGAAGAAGAAGAAGAAGAAGAAGAAGAAGAAGAAGAAGAAGAAGAAGGAGAAGAAGAAGAAGAAGAAGAAGAAGAAGAAGAAGGAGAAGAAGAAGAAGAAGAAGGAGAAGAAGAAGAAGAAGGAGAAGAAGAAGAAGAAGAAGGAGAAGAAGAAGAAGAAAGACAAAGACAGACACAGAGAGAAGCTCAGCTTTGTTTCCTCCTTCCCTGGCTTTAATTAGATTCCGCCATTTGTCAGCTGGTGAAAACTGACATAACCCTTCCCTGCACATCACCTTCCTCCTCTCTTCTTTTTTGGATTCCTCCCTCTTCCCTTTCTTGCCTCCTTCTTTCTTTTTTCATCTATTCTCTTTTCTCATCCCCTCTTCTTTCCTTTCCTTCCTTGGTCTCCTTTTGTGTCCTCTCCCTTGCTTTCCCTTTTCCTCTTTTCCCTTCCTTCTTCTTTCCTTCCTGCTAATGGAGTTGACACAAAAGGGGATATTACAATGTGGCTTGTTACTGGCCTCTAAGAACTACTGTGGCCTGCCATTCGACTTGCAACTGAAACCATATATATGTATGTATGTATGTATGTGTATATATACGTGTATATGTATATATACACACATACATATATATCTATACATACACACATACACATGTGTATCTCCTCAATTAAAAAGTGAGTTCCTTGAAAGGAGGGGCTGTTTCACTTTTCTATTTGTATACTCAGTGTTAAACACAGTTTTTTGCATGCAATAGGTGCTTATTAAATGCTTTTTAAATTTATTTGTCTTTCTTTTCTCTCCCCTCATTTTCATCTCTTTTCTTCTTTCCTTTCCCTCTTCTCTCCTTTCTTCCTCACTTTTCTCCTTCCTCTCCCCTTTTATTCTCTTTCACCTCCTCAAAACATGGGATAGATGAGGAAGGAGGGTGGGAGTCCAGTGGTCATGGCTAGGACATGAGAGATAAAGAGACAATGACCAGGACTGAAACTTTCCAAAAACCATTCTAGAAATCATTCCAGATTTTTTTTCTTATTTTTTTTCATTTTCTACCTCCAGCCCTGCTAAGCTTAGATCCTGTCTGCTCCCCTTTGGCTACTCTTGACTTCTAGAATCCCTTTTATTTTGAATAGAGAGGACTGAGATGAAGAGACTAAAAAATGGAGGGAGTGGGGAACTTTCTTATCCCAGGAGAAGCAGCTTAGTGGTGGCATAGTGGGTAAAGTGCTAACCTTAAAGTCAGGAAGGCCTGGATTGAAGTCTCACCTCTTCTATCTACTGGCTATATGACCCTGAGCACGTCATAGCCTCTGCGTGCTCTAGGCAGCTTTCTGAGTGTCTACCCTGGAGAGGAGGTGCCAGCCTGCAATAAATAGTAGAGGGAATTGCTTCATCTGAGAGTTCCCTGTACGAATTCAATCATAGGTCCAGTCCCTGTTCCTACCCTTGTTTTCCCAAAGGATATCTCAAAGGAAACCAAATAGGAAATAAATCCATGAACGAGCCTCCTCAGGGCATCTGTAAACATGGAAAAAGCTGATATCTGTCTGAGATGATACTTAGGGTAGACCTAGAGATAGGCAGCCCTGGGTGAGAGAGCCTCTCCAGCACTCTGAGAAACCACAACTCCCAAATCGATGGGGTCTCTGGGAGTCTCTCAATCATTTATTAAGTGCCTACTATATGCCAGGCACTGTGTTAGTACAGGAAGACCAGGACAAAGAATGCCTTGTCCTCAGACAACTTTCATTTGAAGAAGGGAGATAACAATGAATATATTCTATATATTATATTATACTTATGAATATTTATTTTGCAAATTTATAAATATATTGTATATTTATATTATATCTATGAATATTTATTTTATAAATCGATGAATATATTGTATGTTATATTATGAATTTTTATTTTATAAATTTATGAATGTATTTATGAATTATATAAATATAATTCATGTATTAATATAGGAATATATTAGGCATAAAGAGAATAAATATGAATATATAAAAAGTAGTTGAGACAAGGTAGTTCGGGAAGGAAGGCGCTAGCAGTTGGGGGAGGGGTGTCAGGAAAGGCTTTATGCAGAAAATAATGCCACAGCAGGAAGATAAGTAAAGTCTTCAGAATTTCCTAGACAGCCACTGACCTCAGCCCTGCATGTTCCTCTATGTCCTGCCTACTAATGATTCACAAGGCAAATTAGAACATCAACCATTTCAAAACATTTTTGCAGTTGTTCTAGTCACGATCAGGCGATGCCCTTATCCCAGATTCCCTTTGCTTCTAGTTTTAGTACTCAGATTTATGGAGTGTCTCTGCGTAAGTTATTTAACCTCTCTGTAGTAACAGTGATGTTGTCATTACCTTTTTATTTAACCACGCTTCCTCTAAAGAATTCAAGAGTCTGCTTCACCACCTTTGTATGAAGTAGGCAGGGCCAAGGATAACTAGGTTCATTTTGTACGCAGTTGAATGGAGTTACCATGGTTTTCCAGAATAGTGGACTCGAGATTAGAACCGTTGTTTTTGAACTCCTAGGTCACTCAGGAAGTATTTATCGAGCACCTGTTGTACACTAACATTATGTTTTGTGCTACAGGGGAAGGCAATTAAAAATTCAATTTAATTCAATTCAGCCAAACACTTATTTGCCTGTTATGTGCAAGGTACTATGCCAGGTACTTGTTATGCAAAGATAGAGATGATGTAGACTTTCATGCCAAGGAACTTTAATCCACCAGGTAAAACGTATAGAAATTTAGCCATAATACAAGAGAATGTGAGGGGAATATCACTTTCCATTGGGGAACCACAGTGAAGGCTTCACATTGAAGACAGTAGCTGAAGTGGGCAGAGAAGGAAACCAATATGCAGAAATGGGTTAAGGGAGAAAAGTCCATTCCAGACATGGAGACTCATTATGAACAGTCATAGAGATGGGAGATGGCTGGAAGGATGCAGACAAATTTTGGAAAGACGTGAATCCTCTAGGGAACTTACAAAGACATTCAACCCTTGAAAGGCAAAATGCCCAAATACCATATGGGCATCATTCGAAGAGACTGAGGGCATGAAGAAAAGAAAGGGGGGATTTCATTATAGCCACCTTCAAGTATCTGAAGGGCAGTTATTGGGCAGAAGAATTAGATATGTTCTCTTTGGCCCCCAGGGGTAGAACTAGGAACAGTGGGTAGGATTTATGAAGAGATACTTTTAGACTTGAAGTCAGGAAAACCTTCCAAAGAGTTAGAGCTATTCAAAAGTAAAATAGACTGCTTTGGGAAACAGTGAGTTCCATTTCATCGTAGGTCTTCAAGCAGGAACTGAAGTAGAGATGTCATAGAGACGCTGCCATTATAGAGAGGCTTGTTTGGGGGGGGTATAGTTTGGAGTCACTGGCTGCTTCTAGCTCTGAGATTCTATGAGAATGGTAGATGAAGAATAGTTCAATCTGGGTGGTGGAAACTAGGGTTTATAAAGGAGATTAGTATGAGGTGAGACCAGCAAGGTAAGTGGTAACTAAATTGTAGAGGATTTTGAATGACAGGGTCTTGAGTTTATCCTTTATTTTATAGATCTATGTGTTTAGTCCATAAAAGAAAAGCACCATAGTCCCTGCCTTATACAAAGTTCAAAGCTATCGAGGTAGACAATGTATACTCCAAAGACTCAAAAGGCTTAAACAGCAACATAAGGTAGTATGCACTTAAGGACACAATAAATAAGAGAATTCAGAGGACAGATTTTAGAGTTTATTGAAGTGTATTATCCTTTGCTTTTATACCACCTTTATTTCTACATATTTGTCTCCTGCCTACCTTCCCCAGAGAGCTATCCTTTGTATCAAAGAAAAAAGAAAGGAAGGAAGGGAGGGAGGGAAGAAGGAAGGAAGGAAGGAAGGAAGGAAGGAAGGAAGGAAGGAAGGAAGGAAGGAAGGAAGGAAGGGAGGGAGGGAGGGAAGAAGGAACGAAGGAAGGAAGGAAGGAAGAAGGGAGGGAGGGAAAGAGGAAGGAAGGAAGGAAATGAGGAAGTCAGGGAAAGGATGGGAGGGAGGGAGTAAGGAAAGAAGGAGGGAAAGGCAGGAATGAAGAAAAGCAAAGCAGGAAGGGAAGAAGAAAAAGAAGGAAGATCAACAAATATTTACTAAGTATTGACTATGTGCTCAGCATAGTTTGTGCAAATACAAAGTGTGAAATAATCCTTACCAACAGAGAGTTTACTTTCTATCTGGGAAGACATGGAGTACACATCTAAGAATATAAAGAATAGATAGCTACAACAATGATAAATACAAAACACTTCAATATGAGGTGTTTTGAGAGGGAGTTGAAGGGATGGGGATGAGCTTCTTGTAGAAGGTGGCTCTTGATCCACAGTCCAACAGCAGCAACCAACACATAAGCCAGGGCCAAAAGTATGCTTTCTTAGTTTCCCACATCTGCAAAAAAGGGAAGGAGGTACATTTTCTAATCTCTTCTTTGGGACAAAACCTGGCAGAAGTTGGGGTGACCAGGGAAGTTTTCATGTTTGAAGATTGAAAGGCAAGATCAGGAGAGAGGGAAAGGTTGGGGAGAGAGAGAGAGAGAGAGAGAGAGAGAGAGAGAGAGAGAGAGAGAGAGAGAGAGAGACAGAGAGAGACAGAGAGAGAGAGAGAGAGACAGAGAGAGAGAGACAGAGAGACAGAGAGAGAGACAGAGACAGAGACACAGAGAGAGACAGAGAGAGAGAGAGAGAGAGAGAGAGAGAGAGAGAGAGAGAGAGAGAGAGAGAGAGAGAGAGAGAGAGAGAAAGAGAGAGAGAGAGGAGGGACAGGGAAAGAGAGGAGAGGAAAGGTTCAATAGCGGTCACCAGATGCTTCAGCCACTGGGAGTGGACAGGTTCAAAAGGTGAACTTTTTTTCAGAAGAGGAACATCTTCATCTAAGACTGGAGAAAAGGATGAAAATGAGAAAGACAGAAATATATTTAGTTGAAAAGATAGAGAGGTAAGACTTGAAGCAAGATAACTTCTAATCAAAAATCATGTGGCCTCATGAAAAGAACATTCAATTTGGCATGAAAAAACCTAGGCTCACCACCTTGCTGTTTTGTTGCCTATCTATGTAACTTTGGACAAATCACTCCACCTTTCTAAGCCTCAAATGCCTCATCTACAAAATAATGACAACCTTCCAGCTCCAAATCCTAAGAACTATTGAATGAAATAGGTCAAAATTGCCTGTTAAGCCTGAAGGAGAAGGGAAGGGGCTGAAGACTCAAGAAGAACAGAAGATTTGGAACAACTCCTCTGAATAGAATTTTAGACAGTCAGTGAGAGATCAAGGAAGGGAATGCCAGGCAGCAGCAAGTGCCCTGCACAAGTTGACATGAGTTTGTTCTGAGCCAGTTCTGCTGAGCTTTGTGCCTCAATCTGGCAGTGCCAGGTGCTCTGGAAGCAGAAGCAAAGGAAGCTGGTTGTGAAGACTCTCTAGGGTTGGAGACTGGCATTGACAGGCCTATTGGGAGGTCACCCTTTGACACCTCCCTCAGTGCTATGCTATCCCTTGTCTGTTGTAAGGCTATAGAAGAAAGGTCTTACATACAAATTCTCTTGTTTTACAGTGTCTGTATTGAAGACAGGGCTGCTTGACTGATATTTTTTTTTCCCAATTGCCCCTAGCCTCCCCCCCAAAAAAGAGGATCCAACCTTATTCTTTCCAGGGAAAGATTCCATTGCTTTTTTGTCAATTGTAAAATTGATGGATTATACCTGGGATTGTAGGCAACTAGGTGGTGCAGTATATAGAGCATTGGCCCTGGAGTTAGGAAGACTTGAGTTCAAATTTGGCCTCAGATACTTCCTCTCTGTGTGACCCTGGGCAAATCACTTAACTTTGTTTGCCTCAGTTTCTTCATCTACAAAATGAGCTGGAGAAAGAAATGACAAACCACTTCAGAATCTTTGCCAAGAAAACCCCAAATGGAATCATGAAGAGTCAGACATGTTTGAAACAGCTGAATAGTAGCAACCTGGCATTGCATTTTGACACTGGGTTTTTCTAATTGAAGAGTGGATAGGAGAAGAGCCCAGCAGAAGCCGGGTGAGTCTGTTGTTTCCAAGCTGAAATGTTCACATGAAGAACTTTGGGGCTTTTACCTAAGAGCACAGTTTTGTTCGGTCCCCTTCCCTGGATTTGGAATTGGACTCTGTGGTATATCATCTCTGAATCTATGATCTGATATTGCTTATTTCAAGTATTAACGCTAAATACTCCCATCAGGTTTGGTTTCAATTTCACTGATCAACAGGAAGAAATACAGAGTTCAAGCTTTGACTCTTCCTGCTAATTCTAGCTCTGTCTTTCTTGCCAGTGGTAGGGGGTGGTATCAATGCCTTAGCCATAATCTCTTCTCATGGCTAAACACAGAATTGAGTAAGTGTTTATTTAGTGAATATGATAAGGGTGATCATTTCATCTGGATCACTAATCTGTCTTCCATTATTTTCCGTGGCCCTTTTTTTCCACCGAATCCAAACCTAAACACTGCAATCATCACCCTCTCCACCACCACTAATACTGAAGCAAGGGTAACCATTTTCTGTCTAATTAACCTGAACTGACTCCGCTATAGTAATAGTCCCCTTGCCTAGTTAAGTATTTAACAAGCTAGAGACTGTTGTGTGAGACTCAGTGGCTACCATAGATTCCTTGTCCCTGCTTTCAGCCCACCTTTCCCATAGCTGTTATCCAGGGAATAGACACCTGTAGAGATGCCATCTGTCAAGTGCTTCTGCATCCTCAGCAGCAAAGAAGGTTCTCACTACCAAAATCATTGGCACTGTCAAAGGACTGAATGTGAGAAACACAAAATTTTATCAGTGGAAAAAATAGTAAAGAAGTATTGCTTTCTGCTTCTTTCACTATACTTCTATACGTTCTAGAGTGTTTCCCCCCTGATAAAATGTGGGCATGCTAGGGCAGAGACTGTCTTGTTTTTCTCCTTATGTCCCAAGAAGTTGGCACACTGCTTTACGGAGAGTAAGCACTTTGGTTGGATGGAGCTACCTGAGGCTTATCTCCTAAAGGATAAGACTGGAAGGCATACTCAACACATCAGGGCTATGTTTGGTGGTACAATTCTTCCCCTCCTCATCAAGTACCATTTCTGCTTAATTTCACAATAGGAGTTAGGGATAAATGGCTAGAAAACTGGACTAGGAAAACATGACGCTTTGTTTTTGCTTCCCTGGGAATCTTTTCTGCTGTAGGAACTTGTCGTGTTATTTTTTTTTCTATTGGAATCTTTCAGTTATAATCTCCAGTGGATAATGTCCTCACTTTATGGTGCCTTCCAATGTCAAATAGAAATCATTTGGGAATTATCAGCTGTTTCATATCATCTGCACTTCTCCTCTCCTCAGCCAGTACCAATAATTAAGAGTTTAGTTGGATATAATTGCAAGATGTTGTCATTTTCCTGGAACAAGAAAAAAAATCCCCTTATAGTTTTTTTTTTTTAAAGGAAATTGAGTTATAAAATCCCTACCAATGACCTAACATAGACTTCCTGTCCAGAACAGGGTTTATAGTATTACTTTTGCCTCCTTACTGAATCAAAGGTCTATTCTAATCAGGATAAGAGTCAGGGCCACTGAAGAGAGGGATGAAATAGAGATAATCTCCAGACTAATATCTTTTGCAAATTTTCTTTGAAATAACTTCTTAATCCTATTAGACCTATTATTGCTTTGTGAGGGGATTTCTTGGAGGATCCTTGGAGATCGTTGGCCACTGAAGGATTAAAACCTTCCAGTCAGGGAAGGGTGACCCAAATTCAGATTGGATAGTTTGTTAATTCCACAGCTCTAGTCCTTTGGAGGTCATAGCTTAGTACATATGATCTCTCTGTATGTTCAAGTCCTCACTTCCTCTTGTGACTGCTTTTAAAGTAGCCTCCCCTTCTTTCATCTGGAGTCTGGTTTAGCCCAAGCTATTGACTGTTTTGGTAGGACAGGGTAAGGCAGGGAGTAATGTCATGACAGTGGCCTCAGACCTTGGGCACAGTTCATTGGCCTGGCATGATGGAAATGGGGATGAAGGAAGAAGAAGGCATGGAAAATGGTTTCCCAGCTCCGGTTTTCTTTCTTTCCTCCTTCTCCATGGCAACTCTGGAATCTACTATTTAAAAAGCCCATTCAAAATAGTGTGGGCATCATTTTTTAAAATGCATATTTTTAAAAAATGCTGGAATAAATCCTTTTAGAAAGTAGCCCAACCCAGGGCCTTCTGGGAAAACATAGCCTTTCCCTTTCCTTACTTGTAGATTTTGCTCTTTAATCTTCACTCCATTCTTTGCTACACCTCACACCAACTCCTTCCCTTTCCTCCCTTTCCTGAGGATTTCAATTTCCAGATAATCAAGTTGGCAGAAAAGAAGGAAATCCTACAATGGGAGCTGAATCAATCTTCCAAAGGTGAAGAAGCCCAAAGAAAGTGAGTGTGCTGATGGTTTCAAAAACAAATCAGCTGTATCCTCTGTCTCTCTCACCAAAGACATAGCCTCTGTTCGTAGAAATGAAAGTGGATGACTGAGACCTAAGGAGAGAAAATAGTCTCTTCATAAATGTTCATTTTATAGCTGTCAGTTTGGGTGCATGGGGATGAGGTAGAGAGGAGAAAGTCTTTTTTTGCTCCTGGTATGAAGGTGGTGGACCAATTAATAATCTCAGCATAGATCTTAAAGGCTCAACGGATAGATCAATTGTGTCCACTCCACGGTTGTCAGCTCTCAGTAAATGTAACTGCTAATTAGTAGGTTAAATTTGGGAAACAAAATATGTCCTCCCCTCCTGTAGTCACCCCTTAGTCTGTTGAGCTGTCTTCACAAACAAGTTACATTCAGCTTGTCTTCTGAGGTAGCCTGGCTTCTCTCTTCCCCAACCCCTCCCTTCCTTTCCCTTCCCTTCTTACATCTGCTTACTTGCAGAACCTTGGTTACAGCACGATTCTAGGGCAGTGGGTCACGGCAGACAGGCTCTTCTTAGATATTTTGGTTCTATTATCAGGGTCAGCTTTCCCTAGAGTGTGATTTGAGGGGCCGGGAAAGTCTGACCTGCTTTAAAATGCCCTTCTCCCTACCATTCTGTCTAATTGCTTGAGACATGAACTATTATTTCTGTTTTTTGGATTAAGGCTGCTCTTAAATCCAGTCTTTACCTGAAAGCAGGTAAAATGTCCATTAGAAGGCATCAGCATATTAGCATGGATTCATTTCCAGCAAGCGAATACTTGTCACAGCAGATGGTGTTTGGCTTAGAGTCAGGAAAACATGAACTCAAATCCTGCCCCAGACATTTCCTAGCTGTGTGACTGAGCAGATCATTTAACATCTCTCCCATTCAGTTTCTTCATCTGTAAAATAGGATTAATAGTTCCTACCTCACAGAGTTATTTTAAGGATCAAATGAGATTACATATGCAAAGCTCTTTGTATACCTTAAAAAGATATATAAATACCAGCTATCTAGTAGCAGTAGTGGTGGTGGTGGTGGTGGTGGTATTAGTAGCAAAAGTGGGAGTGGTGGTAATAATAGGAGGAGGAGGAAGAGTGGTGATAGTAATAGTAGTAATTGGATAACTGTCACCTAGCAAAGAATAGGGTCCTTGAGAAAAGGGACACCTGACAAATAAGTTGTTTTTATTTTTTTGCTTAATGATTTAATATTTTATTTTCCCCCAATTACATGGGAAGACAATTTTTAACATTAATTTTTTAAAAGTTTTGAGTTCCAAATTCTCTCCCTCTTTCCCTCCCCTCCTCCCTCATTGAAAAGAGACGTAGTTTGATATAGGATATGACAAATAAGTTTTGATAAGAGAAACTCGGGAATGGTCTGGAACATGGAATTGGGTCAGTAGCCAAGCATTTATTAAGCACCTATGAAGTTCCAGGCACTGTGCTAAGCACTGGGGATACACAGAAAGGCAAAAATGTCCTCTGTGCTCTCTAGGAGCTCACAGTTTAAGGGGTGAGACAACATGCAAACAATTTGTATAAATAAGATATACACAGGATAAATGAGAGATTATCTCTGACGGAAAGCACTAAGATAAAGGGGGACTGCAAAAGGCTTCTGGCAGAAGGCAGGACTCCAGCCAAGACTTGAAGGAAGCCAGGAAAACCAAAAGGGAGAGATAAGGAGGGAGAGAATTCTGGCATGGGGGACAGCCAGGGAAAGTGCCCAGAGTCAGGATAGAGAAAGTCTTATCCAAAGTAGACCAAGGAGGCTGGTGTCTCTGGATTGCAGAGTTTATGGAAGAGGGAAGGGGAAGACAACGTAAAATTTAAGAAGACAGAAAGGTAGGAAGAAGCCAAGCCAAGCAGAGGATTTTCTATTTGATCCTGTAGACAAAAGTGAACCACTAGAGTTGTTTGAATAAGGGGATGCCCTAGTCAGAATGACCCTTTAGGAGGATCACTTTGACAGTTGAGTGAAGGATCAACTAGAGTGGGAAGAAGCTTGAGGCTGAGAGAGCAACCAGCAACCTACTGCAATGGTGTAGACACGAAGGGATATGGGACTGCTCCTCAGTCATGGCAGTATCAGAGGAAAGAAGGAGGTATACGTGAATGGTGCTATGAAAGTAGAAGCAGTAGGACTTGGCAATGGATTATATGTAGGAGTAGAGTGAGAGAATAAAAATGACTCCTGGAAAATCTGTGTATCTGAGAGAATGGTGGTACCCTCAATGGTAACATGGAAGTCAGAAGAGGGGTAGGTTTAGGAAGAAAAGTAATGAGTTTATTTTGGATATGTTGAATTTAAGCTCTCTACAAGATAACCACTTTACGATGTCTAATTGAGAGTAAAGGATAGGAGAATGATGATCAGGAGAATGTTTTGTTTGGTCATTTCAGTCATATCCGACTCTTCCTGATCCCAGTAAGGGTTTTCTTGGCAAAGATACTGGGTGGTTTGCCTTTTCCTTCTCCAGCTCATTTTACAGATGAGGAAACTGAGTCTGAGAGGGTGAAGTGGCTTGCCCAGGGCCACATAGCTAGTAGGTATCTGAGGTCAAAATTGAATTCAGGTCTTTCTGACTCCAGGCCTGGCACTCTATCTACAATGCCATTTAGCTGCCCCTAGGAAAAAGGCTTAGCCTAAGTAAAAAGACTTGAGAACCATCCTCATAATGATGATATATGAATGCATGAGAGCTGATAGGATAACCAAGTGAAATAGCATGGAAAGAGACAAGAAATGGACCTACAGCAGAAGTGGGGGACATTCATGGCTAGCAAGGGTGACCTCCATGAAAACTCAGCAAAGGTCAATCATGGAGGAGGAGAACCAGGAGAAAACAGCATCATCAAAACCTAGAGATAAGAGAGGATCAGTATACATAAGAGAGAGTGACCAACAGTGTCAAAGGTGCAGAGAGGTCATGAAGAAAGGAACTGAGAAAAGGCTATTAGATCAGGTGATTAAGAAATCACTGGCTGGGTGGGCTGCTGAAGCATTGAGCCCTGGGCAAGCAGGGACCCAGAAAAGAACCTGGAAGGAGAGACACCTAGAGGGAGAGGAGAGTGAGGAGAAAGGATGGAAGGATTGTTGTCTAAGGCAAATTTCTTCTGTTTCAGCAGTTTAAGTCCATTCCTGAGGTAATACCAGCATTACGATAATCTAGGGTGAAAAGGATTTACGTTGTTGTCGTTGAGTAGCGTGTCACTCTTCGGACCCCATTTGGGGCCTTCTTGGCAGAGATACTGGAGTTACTTGTCATTTCCTTCTCTAGATCATTTTACAGATGAGAAAATGAGGCAGCAGGGATAAATGATTTGCCCAAAGTGACACAGCTAGTAGGTGTCTGAGGCCAGATGGGAACTCAAGAAGAGGAGTCTTCCTGATGCCAAGCCTAGCACCACCTATCTGCTTGAAAGGGACTTATAAGGGTTCTGCTTCCAACCAGGACTCAATAAGAGAGTATCTATTTACTTATGATAAAATAGAAAGTAAACCTGCCTAAGGGGATTCAGATGGACAGACATGCTTCTCTACGGAAACAAGGGAGTCTGTGCCTATCTGGAACAGTGTTATATCTTTGCTAAATATTTCTTCCCATGCTAAATAAAACTCCACTCCTAATCTGTTAGACACATAGTGTACATGTATCTCGTTTTATTCCAGTCTTGAGCTTGACTTCTAAGACTAGCTTGAGTCTGGCCCAGCCTACAATAGCTGACTAGGATGGAATAAACTCCCTTGTTTCCATAGAGAAGCATGTCTGTTCATCATTGAGTGACAATGCCCACAGCAGCAGGACATCTGCCATGTCTGGGGGCACTGACTCCTTGTAGGTTGGCTTTGCTTTACCTACTACTCGATACTCCCATTTCCCTACTTCATGTTCTCTTCACAAGATTTTCTATCTCTCGATTCTATGCCTTTTTTACTGGCCTTCTCCCATACCTGGGTTCCCTTTCTCTCCTCACTTGTCTCTCTACTGTCCTTCAAGTCAGCTCCAATCCTTTTGTTAGAGGCCTTTCCCATTCCTCCTGCTACTGCCTTTCCTCTGAGATTATGTCCCATTTACCTTGTGTCTATCTTGTATATACATGGTAGTTTACACGTTGTTTTCCCCATTAGAATATAAACTCCTTGAGGGAAGGGACCGTGTGATTGCTTTTCTTTGTATCCACAGCTCAGCTTAGTACCTGGCACATAGTAGGTGCTTCGTAGATTCATATCGATGGACCATCTCACTTGCCCAAGATAACACAAACAATGTGTAGCAGAGCCAGGATTAAAAACCAGGTTCTTCTGACCCCACATCCAGTACTTTCTTTCACTACTCCATACTACTTTTCTCCTGGGGCAGCTAGGTGGTGCAGTGGATGGAGCAGGAGTCAGAAGGACCTGAGTTCAAATCTCACCTCAGACACCTGACACTCACTAGCTGTGTGACCTTGGGCAAGTCACTTAACCCCCAACTTCCTTATCTTGGGTCATCTCCAGTCATCCTGATGAATATCTGGTCACTGGATTCAGATGGCTCTGGAGGAGAAGAGAGGCTGGTGACCTGCACAGCCCTCCCTCCCTCAAAGCAAAGTCAAGTGCAAGTCATGTCATCATTTCTCTGATGGCATGGTCTTCTTTGGCAATGGAGGATGAGCACACACACTTTTCTCCTATAACCATTTGGAGGACTTAGTAGCTTCTACACTGTCTTTGTTGTTGTTGTTGTTGAGTTGTGCCCAACCCTCTGTGACCCTATGGGCCACAGCACACTAGGCCCTCCACTATCTCCCTAAATCTGTCCAAGTTCATGTTTGTTGCTTCCATGACTTTATCTCTCCATCTCATCCTCTGCCATCCCCTTCTCCTTCTTCCTTCAATCCTGGTCAACATCAGAGTCTTTTCCAACAAATCCCCCTTCTCATTATGTGGCCAAAGTATTTCAGCTTCAGCTTCAGTGTTTGTACTTCCAGTGAATAGTCTGAACTGTTTTTAATGTCTCCCATTATTCACTTCCTCAGTCTGGATGGACAGTGTAGCATCCTCTGAAGTGCCTGCTAGGATGGAGATCTTTCCCCAATGCAACAGCTCCAGAGGAGCTCAGGGCCACTGTAGAAGACTGAGCCCTTCTGTTCACATGCCACAGAGAAGGGAAAACTGCACTATTGAACTCAGAGTGCCAGGGAAACATGTGAATGTAGGGTGGAGGTGGAGGAGGCCCACCATAGGAAGGGAGAGAACTGGCAAGTTCCCCAGAAAGAGAACTCTGAAAGAACCTAAAGAGAACCAGGGTCAGACCATGTCAACATGGATGTTCTGACCCTGAATTTATCACCAAATCCTCTACTATGGGATGTAGATATTTTTAGGACAGAAAAAGTCTGATTTTCCATAGGAATTTAATTTAGTAGGTTTTTTTCCCTTCAGAGAGTAAAAGGGAGGCATAAAACATTTCACTCACCTGTTTTTAAAATTAAGGACAGGGAGCATAAAGCTTCATTCAGTACAACAGCAGCTTTCCCAGCCTGGGAGAAAATTATTGTTTCAACCATAGCAGCAGTAGTCAGAACAACTCCATCCCAGAGGCCAGATGACATCAAGCCAAGGGCCACATCTGGAATACGAGCCAGAGGTTCCCCGCCTCAGTATTTAAAACTGGGGCCAAGAAAAACTGTGCGTAAATATACACACACACACACATATACACACACACATATATACACACACATACATATACATACACATATTCACATATGTGTGTGTGTATATATATGTATAATATATATATGAAAGATACCTAAATCAGAGAGCTTGTGTGCTTTAAAGGTTGCTCTAAAATATAACATTTATTTTTTACTTAAGTTTAGGTTTCCTGTAATTTTTTATAAAGAAATTTTTGTTTGTACAAGTAAGTTAGGAATTTGCTCTTTTAAAATAAATTTTATTGATATATTTTGTTTTTATGTCAGCTAAAGTTCTCCCTGTATCTTTCCCTCTCCCTGAGTGCCACCCATTATAAGAATTTTTTTAAAATAAAAAAAGCAAAAGGAGAGGAAGAAAATCCAGCAACATTGATCAATATAATGAAAAACCTGGACAACATATACAATGTCCCACACCTGTGAACTCTATACTTGTATAAAAAAAATGTAGGATAAGTTATCTTCTCATAGATCTTTTTTTGGGGGCCAGGTGTGGAATTTTCTAATTAAACCTTGGCAAGCTACAGCGCTAACCAGCTAAGTGGAGCAGTGGATAGTGGGCTGAGCCTAAATTCGGGAAGACTCATCTTCCTGATTTCAAATCCAGCCTCAAACACTTACTAGTTGTGTGACCCTAGACAAGTCACTTTACCTGTTTACCTCAGTTTCCTTCTCTGTAAAATGAGCTGGAAAAGGAAATGACAAGCCACTCCAGTATCCTACCAAGAAAACTCCAAATGGGGTCATGAAGAGTTGGACGTGATTGAAATGACTCAACAACAAAGCTAGAGCAGCCCCCACAAGGACCTAATCCAGTGTCTCACTGTGATGTAGAGATGTGCCTGGATTCTCCAAGGCTATTGCATGTCACAGCAGTATAAACTCTGGCTGGCTATAATATGCTAGACAGAAAAGGCCCTCATGGGCAGAATGGCCGCTTTTCAAGGACCAATAAGCAGACAGACTCATAACAAGTAGTTTATTGTAGAAACAGCCATAACAACCAGGGTCCCTGCTGTGTGGGCAAGGGTAGTTTTTGTTTCGCTTTGTTTGTTTTCTCTAAAAGGAAAAGGAAGCTGTCCCAAAGATTGATTAGTCCAGGAAGGCTAAGGCTCAAGCTTTCTATATAAGCGGGCTTCCTGGTCACCTGAGGGAATAAGAGAGTCAAGTTAGCTAGCCAGAAATCATTAAGTGCTAATTCTCCATTGAACCTCTAGAGGAGCTTGCTGACCCTTGATTTGCTGTTAAAGAACATACCTGCATGTGATTTTCCCCATTTCTTCAAAGGTCATTTTGTTTTGGTTGTAGTTGTCTTGGGTTATTTTTTCTTTTTTTTTAAATCTCTTAAAAAATGTTAATTGGTTGGCCCGTTGATGGACCCCTGCTCTTACAATGGATTCTGATGTCGAACCAAACAGCAAACTCATTCATTCATCAAGTTTTGTGGTGTACTCTACCTGCCTCATAGAAAGCACTGCACTAGCTAGGTATGATAAGGAATTTGAAGAGAAACTATTCATGGGCCATGGTTTAGTGGTATTCCTGTGACCTTAAACTGGCAATTAAACACCTTCTTCCTTAATTTTTTTATCTGTAAAATGGGGATAATATTTATGACTTAACTTACAAGGTTACTGTGAACCATAGAATCCTAGAATTGGAAGGGACCTGAGAAATTATCTAGCTCAACTCTTACTCAGATCCTCAATCCCTTAGGGCAGCTCAGTGGTACAGTGGATAGAACACCAGGCCTAAAGTCAGAAAGCCTGAGTTCAAATCCAGATTCAGATACTCACTAACTGTGAGACACAGGGCAAGTCACTTAACTTCTGTTGGTCTCAAGTACCTCAACTGTAAGATGGGAATAAGAAAGCATCTAACTCCTAGGGTTGTTGTGAGGATCTGATGAAATAATCTGATGAAATGTTGTGAGGATCTGATGTAAAGTACTTAGCAGATTGTCCGGCACTTAATAGGTGCTATGTCAATATTAGCTCTTATTAATTTGTTATTATTATCCCTTCTATAAGATCTCTAACAAGTGGTCAGTGAGATTCCAACAAGGTGATACAGGTAAAAGTGTTTTTTTAACCATTGGTTTGCATATGGATATAGTCAGTCAGTTAGTGAATAAATTAGTCATTGAGTTCTTACTGCGTGCTGGGGAGGCAGCTAGGTAGCACTGGGGCCTAGAATTACAAAGACTTATCTTCCTGAGTTCAAATCCAGTCTCAGACACTTATTAGCTGTGTGACCCTGGGCAAGTCATTTAACCCTATTTGCCTCAGTTTTCTCATCTATAAAATGAGCTGCAGAAGGAAATGGCAAGCCACTGTAGTATCTTTGCTAAGAAAACCCCAAATGGAGTCATGAAGAGTTGGATATGACTGAAAACCAACAGCAGCTATGTGCCATGCATTGTGTTAAGTGCTGGAGATACAAAAAAAAAAAAAAGTCACCCATCCTCAAAGAGCTCACAGTCTGCTAGGGGAGATAATATGCAAACAACTATGTACAAACAAGTCATATTTAGTAAATAAATAAGATAATAAATCAAGAGGATGAATTAGAAATAATCAGCTGAGGAAAGGCACTAGAATTAAGGGGGCTCGGGAAAGACTTCTTGTAGAAGGCAGGATTTGAACTGGGATTTTAAGGCAGCCAGAGAAGCCTACCTTATACAAGAAGTCTTTCCTCAGTTGATTTATTATTTAATTAATTAATTTATTGAATATGACTTGCATAGGATAATCTACATTATTATGATTATCATTGAAGAAGTAATTGAAGTGGAGAGGGACTGAGCAGGAAGACTTCTGGGAGAAGATGAATCTTTTTTTTTTTTTTAACACAGTTTATAACAGATAAAGCAATTCAGACTTCTGGTCAGGTGATACATCTTTTTTAAAGCATTTACACTATGGACCACAAAAGAATTTTTTTTTTAAACATAAGCCAATTGAGACACAGATAATATTTATGTTGCTGACTTCACAAGCTTTTGACCTAATTGTCTCCACAGTATTATTAAGAATTAAAGGACCCTAACTTAATGTTGTTGGTCTAAAGTCCTATGCCTAATAGCCTAATTTTAGACAGCCTCAGATGTTCCCCTATCCATAATCTATAATTGAATAGATTGGTATTAAGCTTACAAACCTTTTGACTATAGGAAATTGCCACCAAGAGTAGGGACATTGCAGGGAAACAATATTTCCCCAACTTCATGTCTATTCCAGGCAGAAGTAGATTGTTCACTTGCATTCAGTCAGGCTTGAAGTCTACCAGGTGTCAGTGGGGAAACTGAGTCCAGAGAATCCCACCTCAGCCCATACTGAACAGCTGCTCTCTCACTCTTCCCTTGAGATCACCTATGCAGTTCATACCAGCATCTCATGAGCATACTGGCATCATGTAATAGAGGCTTGGATCTCCTTTCTCGCTTCCCATACCTGGAGTTGGACTCAGAACAGTCGCTTAGTAGTCCCACATCATCTAAAAATGGCAAGTTCCTATAACCAGGTTTCAAATATGATTATAGTTTCACTTTGGCTAAGGAACACCTTTTAGGCAAGTCTTAAGTGGCTTCCATGCCTTTCTATACATGTTCTAGTTCCTGATTAAATGGCAATCATAAAATCAAATTTACCATTAAAACCTTGACTTTTCCATCAATGCCAAATTTTATCAGAGGTTACTGTCTTCTTGGAAAGTTAGACTGAAATTCTTTTCTCCTAACTAAAGATGTCATTGATTTATTCTCAGTAATTAATTCGGTCTATTGTTTTAATACTAATTGCTTTTACCTCACTTTGTAACATGACCAATTTTTCTCCCCATCATCCCCCTCCCCCCACTTCCTAATACCTTGCATTGTGGTTGCTCCTTCCCTCAATGTACCCTCCCCTCTATCACACCCCACCCGTCTTCTATCCCCATCTTCCTTCTTTTCTTGCAGGGCAAGATAAATTTCCATACCCCTATCCCTGTAATTCTTATTTCCCTATTATAAGCAGTAAAAATTCTCGACATTCGTTTCTACTACTTTGAATTCCAACTTCTCTCCTTCCTCACCCTCCCCAGCCCCACTAAGAAGGGAAGCAATTCAATACAGACTAAATATGTGTTGTTTTCCAAAAAACTTCCATAGTAATCATGTTGCCCTCTGACCTACCCTATCCTCCTTATTTCCCCCCCTACAAGTAACCTTGTCTCTTCTCGAAAGTGTTTATTTCTAGTGACTCCCATTCACTAGAAATTCCTTTTCCCATTTGCCCTTTCTAACATTCCCTTCGCTCCACTTATTGCCTCCTCTCCTACTTTCCTGTGGTGTGATATAAATTTTCATATAAAATTTAGTGAGCATGTTATTCCTTCCTTCAGCCACATGTGGGGAGAGTAGCTTTATTCCCCCCCCCCCCCTTTCTCCCTTATCTCCTCCATTGAATAAGATTTTTCTTATCTCTTTTATGAGTTATAGCCTACCCCATTCCATTCCTCCCTTTCTCTTCCTGGAATTTTCCTCCTTCACCGCTTAATTTTTATTTTATTCTGTTTTATCTTATTTTATTTTTGTGTGTGTGTGTATGTGGATATCATCTCTTCTGATATAACATACCCTGTACTCTCTATCTATCTATATGTATGTGTGTGAGTATGTGTGAGAAGATGAATCTTGTAACTGATCCAAGCCCAGCCAATAAGAATTTATTAAGCACCCACTATGAGCAAGGCCCTAAGACTAGGTGCTGAAGATATATATGTATTTTTTAAACTGTCTCTGACAGTTGTAAAGAGTTAGTGTCTATTGGGGATCTATGTAAGGAAAAGTTAAATAGAACATTTGAGGTAGATGGAGTGAAAATTGGTTGAAGGGCATCGGAAGGGGCAAGAGGGGCAATAAATCACAAGGATTGGAATGGATGAGGCCTCTGAAGGAGGAGCTAAGTAGTAGTCTGGCTGGAGAAGAAGAACCTTAATGGAAAATGTTACTGGGACAGCATCTGTCCATTGCTAGGCATCTGGAACCTATTCATTTGCCCAAGATTTCTCAGCTGTTACTAGCAACGGTTCTGAGAGCATGTCCACGTGATCCTATTGCCTTGGGATGGGACTCCAGGCTTTTATCCTCTTGGAGAATTGATCTTACCCTTTCATAATTGGCAAACAGAACAGAGAGCTATGTTGTCAATAGGAAAATCTTCCATCATCAAAGGATCTGTGATCTCACCAATATCTAAATATTCCCTTCACCAGTGATGTTGAAACTCATTCATGACTTACCACCCAATGGGAATTTTGTCCATGTCCTTTCATAAACCCTCCCCCAGAGATTCTATGCAAAATATTACAGGACACCCTCTAGATTTTTAAAAATATTTTGTTATTATCAGAACACAGAGAGGTGGCACAGTGAATAGAGCTCAGGCCTGGTATCAGGAAGACTCATCTTTCTGAGTTCAAATCCAGCCTCAGACATTAACTAGCTGTGTGACCCTAGGCATATCACTTAACCCTGTTTGTCTCAGTTTCCATATCTACAAAATGAGATGGAAAAGGAAATGGCAACTCCCTCCAGGGTCTTTGCCAAGAAACCCCAAATGGGGTCACAGAGAGTTGGATGCAACTGAAATGAGTAAAATAACAATAACATCAGTACAAACGTGTGCAGTCTATCTGTTCTTTTTATCTTTAATACATGGCAGTCTTTTCCAGCCATCTCTTTATAGTAGAAATACATAAATGAAAAAATGAGTTTTGAAAAGCAAAGTCCAATCAGTCAGCAAGCTTTTACCAAGCACCTACCATGTACTTGGCTAACAAAGGGTCAACAACTACATTTGGGAAAGATATAATACAGGACCAATTGGAGAGAGTCAATGGGGGGGGGGGTCAGATATTGCTCTGGCTGGAAGAAGGTAGGTTGGATGAGTCTGGTAGGATTTCTTTGTCCTCCTCCCTATACTAGCTCCTCTTTTCCCTAAGCAGAATTCCCTCTTCTCTTCTCTGTCAGTTGTGGACATGGATGGAAGACTTGCAGAAGGAACTACTGGAAGATGTGTGTGCCGACTCAGTAGATGCAGTCCAGGAGCTAATCAAGCAGTTCCAGCAGCAGCAGACGGCCACTTTGGATGCCACGCTCAATGTCATCAAGGAAGGAGAAGATCTCATTCAGCAACTCAGGTCAGTAATACTTCTTTGGGGTGAGTTCTATAGGAGGAGAGATAGAAGGGAACCACAAGGTTGTCTGAGCTACCGGAGAGATCCTTCAGTGAACATCAAGAGGTCTAAGTTCTAGACTTAACTGACAATAACTGGCTATGTGATCTTGGCCAGATCTCTTGTGTCTTGATTTTTCCATCTGTAAAACAGGGACAAAAAGTACCCCCTCACCTAACCAATCTCACAAAATAGATATGAGGGAAAAAAGGAGACAAGTGTAGAAGTACTTTGAAAAAGAACCTTGAAATTTTCGTGTGATTATTCAGCAGCAAATATTTCCACTGAAGTGGTAAATCTGGGGCCATTTCAGCACATTGTTGTCTCAAAATCCTTTGAAGCAATCACTCAGACTAGTTGTTTGGCATCGTGGAGACATTCCCGTTATGAAATGTCACATCATGTAGCATTTGATCTGTTACCAACCTGCGGAACTGGGAGAATGAGAGCTCACTTTGGCACTAGTTTATGAGAATATAGGGATGATATAATTTGGTGATATGGTCAGTTTTGATTAGTTACACATGAATTCATCAGCATTATTTCTGGGCTGTTTAGCAACTTTATTTTAAATTTTCCCAAACAAACCACAATTAAGAAGGAAAATATCTCTCAAAACTTTTTGATCCTATATTTCATTCCAAGCAATATTTGTAATTTCATAATTATCTACCCCACTAAGCTCTGCCATTAGTAATTCAATTTACTAAATACTTATTGAACATACACTTTACATAAGGCATCATGCTAGAAACTGAGAAGTATAGAAAGGTGATTAATATATAGTCCCTACTCTCAAGGAGCTTAATATCTAGTAGTGGATACAAGACTGGATGCAATATGGTGCATTTTAAGGAAGTTTAATTCAATCCAATTCAGTAAGCATTTATTAATTAAGCTCTTACTTTGTGTAAGTCTCTATGCTAGGATTAAAAGACAAAAATGAATTGTCCTCAACAAATTTACATTCTGCTTATGGGGGCAGAGAAATACACAAACAAAAGTTATTGGGGTTCCAACAGAGGAAGTCGGGGTCACTTTTGTTTGGGGGTGTCAGGAAAGGTTTCATCAAGGAGTACTGAAGTACAAATAGACAACTGACAATCAGAGCTGGGGAAGTGGGGAAGTGTTCCAGTTGGATAGAAAAGTGTGAATAAAAGCAGAAAGTTGAGAGCACCTCTAGATGTATTTGGGAAGTAACAGTCTATTTTGGCTGAGGCATAAGGGTCACAAAGGGAAATGCTATAAAGTAAATCTGGAAAAGTAGAGTAGGGCTAACATTATAGAGAGCATTGAATGCCAGCCTGAAAATGTGGGATTTCACTTGGTAGACATTACTACTTTATAGGTTATCGTACTTATAAAAGACTTTGGTATTTTCAAAGAAAAGTGCCATACAGTCCTTGGCATCTCACTACATGCCCACATGCTAAATAAATGTGATTTGATAAAGGTAATTATGCCATATTGGAGGTCATTGAAGGTGAAGTGTTAGTTATGACTGCTGACTCTGGAGTCAGAGAGTCTGGATTCAAATTCCACCCATGACAATTGTCTGACTTTGGACCAGTCAGCTCATCTCTATGGACATCAGCTTCTTCATCTGTAAATGAGGGAGCTGGTCCACATGACCGTTCTTGCTCTTAAACCATGATCCTACGAATTGTTCCTCTCCTTGAAGTGATCTGTGTCTAACAGAATTCACATGGCAAATAGCACAGGCAATCTCATTATCTCACATGCTGACTCCCTCACCTCAGGGTGTGAGAGAACAAACTCAATCAGAGATTTATTTTCATACTCATTGCCCAATTAAACAAACAAATTAAAAAGTACGAACCTGATTTTCAGTTGTAATTTAGGAGTTTTCTATCCCAAACGACCAAGGAGATTCTCCAGACTCTCCAGTGGAATCACTAACCAAACAGTCTTGGAAACTGGCATCTGCACGGACAGCTCCTGTGAGTCCCCACCCCTCCCCACATCTGCATCTTCTTAGCTCACAACCCATCTCAAGTGTCATTTTCTTCATAAAGCCTTAATTAATTGCTTCCTCCCTCCCCCAGGTATAAAGCATCCCTCCCCCCTCAGTTCTTTCATCCTTCTCTAAGCTGCCTTATTCACTTAGTCATATTCAAATTTTCATTTTAATATTGGTGTGCATCTCTTATAACCCTCCACTGGATTGTAGGCTTAAGATCAGGGAAGGAAAAAAGGAAACAAACATTTTTTAAGGACCCACTACGTGCCAGGCACTGTCCTAAGTGCTTTATAAATACCTCATTTGATGCTTACAACATCCCTGGGAAGCAGGTGCTGTTATCACCCCCATTTTACAGTTGGGAAAACTGAGGTTGACAGAGGTTTAATGATTTGTCCAAGGTTACACAGTTAGTAAGTGTCTGAAGCCAGATTTGAACACAGGAAGATGAGTCTTCCTGATTCCAGGCTAGGTGTATTGGCTAACGCACCACCTATCTGCCCTTTTATGTATGTATACTGTCCTTCATTTTATATATGTATAGTGAATGAATTGGAAGCAGCTAGGTGTTTCAGTGGATAGAATACGGGGTCTGGAGTCAGGAAGACCTGAGTTCAGATCCTGCCTCAGACACTGTGTGACCCTGGGCAAGTCACTTTACCTCTGTTTGCTTTAATCCACTGGAGAAGGAAATGGGAAACCATTCTAGTATCTTTGCCAAGAAAATCCTACGGACAGTATTGATATGCTATGGTTCACTGGATCATGAAGAGTCAAACAAGACTGAACCTATGGACAACAACAAATGAAAGTATAGTGAGGGGAGTTGGACAACATGGTCTCCAAAGTGCCTTCCAAGTCCAGATCTATGATCCTATGATGAATTCATCTTTGTACCCTCAGCTCCTGGTACATGTGATTAGACTCAGTACTTCATTCTGGGTATACACACGAAAAGAAAGAAAGAAAGAAAGAAAGAAAGAAAGAAAGAAAGAAAGAAAGAAAGAAAGAAAGAAAGAAAGAAAGAAAGAAAGAAAGAAAGAAAGAAAGAAAGGAAGGAAGGAAGGAAGGAAGGAAGGAAGGAAGGAAGGAAGGAAGGAAGGAAGGAAGGAAGGAAGGAAGGAAGGAAGGAAGAAACAAAGAAACAAAGAAACAAAGAAAGAAACAAAGAAAGAAAGAAAGAAAGAAAGAGAAAGAAAGAAAGAAAAAGAAAGAAAGAAAGAAAAAGAAAGAAAGAAAGAAAGAAAGAAAGACAGACAAGACAGACAGACAGACAGACTCTGGGATGACTGTATTAGCTATTCCTCTCAGGTCTATGTTATTTGCAAACTTGAAAAGTAAATATGCATAGATACTAAAGAAAACCAAGAATCAAACCTAGACAAATTCCTGCCCTTTTAAATTTTGGTCCTAGTCTAAACAGTTGTATAAATTTTATAGCAATTATATTATTGCTATAAATTATTATTTACTTATATTATGGCATTATTATAGTTATATACATTTTACAGCTATTATTTTATTATGATAAATTCTCGGATGTTAATATAGGTATTTTGTTATAGTTACATAAATATTACAGCTATCATTTTATTATAAATTATTACATATTAATATCATGGTTATTATTAAAGTTATATAAATATTACCATTTCCACCCAAGGCAGCACATCCTGGTTAAGAGGACATGGTCTAGTTTGTGTTGGTTTTGTGTAAGACAGTTCTCCCAGCGGGTGTAGACAGTGAAGTAAGAACAAGGTGTTCCATTTCTGTATGGAACAGTTAGATTCATCCAGAGAAAAGCTCTTTTCCTCACTGTGAGACTGAATTTACAGTGCCAATAAGAGGTGTCTCACACACAATGCTGTTAATAGCAAAGGGGGATCAGATGAGAGTAGATAATTCGATGTAAACACATTATCAATCCAGGAAACTCAAGCACTTGTCCAACTGACAATGGACCATTAACATTATTTTATTTTCTTCTCCTTTTTGGCTGAATTTTATTTTAATGGTGGCGCAGTGGATAATGTTGGACCTGGAGTCTTTAAGACTGAGTTCAAATCCAACCTCAGACACTTAACTAGCTGTATGACCCGGGGCAAGTCATTTAATCCTGTTGGCTTCAGTTTCCTCATCTGTAAAAAGAGCTGCAGAAAGAAATGGCAAACTACTCCAGTATCTTTGCCAAGAAAATCCCTAATGGGGTCATGAAGAGGCAAGACATAACTGAACGATTGAACAGCATGTACCAGACACTGTGTTAAGCACTAGGGAATACAATTTAATCCACCAAGGATTCATTAAGTACCTACTATGTGTCAGGAACTAAGCTGAATGGGGAGGTGGAGAGGACAGTGGTGTAGGAAAAGATAAGAGAAGATAAAAGAAACTTACGTTCCTCAAATTCATTTCTTCTTTTCTTCTCTACTATACATCTTTTGCTTTAACCAAGCCAGTCTATTTGTTTCCCCTTTTAGAAACAAAATGGCAGCTCTCACACCTGCTTTGGTACCTATCATCCCACCCTCAGAATGCCCTCCTCTCACTTATCATCTAGTCTGTCAGTTTCCATTTTTAGGACCCAACTAATTTTTTTTTTCCTTTTAGTAAACCTTTGCCAATTATCTACCCCACCCTGGCATGACTACTCCTTTACTCTGTTCCCTGAGCATGTAGACCTTCAAGCTATAATTCTACCATATTCCACATTTTAAAATTATCATTTATTTATTTTTAGTTTTCAGCATTCACTTTTATAACATTTTGAGCTCTAATTCTTCCCCCCTCCCTCCCCTCCTCCTTCCCAGAGATGGCATGCGATCACATACAGGCTATCCATGTACAATCATCCTATTCCAGTAATCAAATTGTTTGAGATATAATTTCATTTGTATTTCATCTCCCCCAAATACACTGTAAATTTCTTGTGATCAGGATGGCATGTTTTTTGTTGGTAGAGGGAGTCATTCATAAAAATCTATACGTCATTTTATGTTTTCCAAAAGATTTTTACGTAATTACATAAGATCTTTAAAAACTACCAGGTACAACAGTCAGGTGGTTATTCTTTTGCCTCAGTTGCCCAGTTTGTTATTTCCATGCCCATGGTAAAGGGCAAAGAGACAGTGTGATAAAGTAGAAAGAACACTGGATTAGGAACCAGGAGTCTTGTGTTCTAATCGTCACTCAGCCTCTAATTAGTTGTGAGCATCTAGCTTTCCTTCCCTGGAAGCATTTCATCTGTAGAATAAAGATGTTGGATTTCTGAGATCCCTTTCAACTCCAGAACTCTATAAAGGTAAATGAACACTTGTTTACTGAAATGCATAAACTTCCTCAGAACTTTGGCTTTGTACATTGGCTCCATTGCCAGGTATATCATAAAGACTTGGCTTCGGTTACATGGCCCCCATTTAACATTCTGGGCATTGCCCTTTTTTTCTCTCTGCTCTGCTCCAGGGACTCAGCGGTGTCCAGCAACAAGACGCCTCATAATAGCTCCATCAGCCACATAGAATCAGTCCTACAGCAGCTCGATGAAGCCCAAGTGCAGATGGAAGAGCTTTTCCATGAGCGCAAAATCAAGCTGGACATCTTCCTACAGCTCCGGATCTTTGAGCAGTACACCATTGAGGTAATAGACTGACTTTGTATGGAACTGACTTTAGGGGCCAGTGGTTAGAGTGGTGAGGAGCTGGTTCACCTGAATGAAGGAAAAAGCATGGCATAGGAGATAGAACACTAATTCTGGAGTCAGAAGATCTGGGTTCAAATTCTCCCTTTGCCACTTACTCCTTGTGTGACCTTGAGCAAGCCACTTAACCTTTGTTTCCTCATCTGTAAAATGAAGGAATTGGATTAGATCACCCCTGAGGTTCCTCTCAGCCCTACGTCTTATGCCAATGAAACAGAGAAAGGGATTTGCTAACTAATAGCCTCTAGAAAATAGTGTAAGATGATATGTCTTAACTGTACATTTTTAGACATGATCTAATTCACTTATAATGGGCCAAGGGGATCCTTGACCCTCTATACATTTATTCATCATGCCTCATCTCCCACGACTATATGTATGTTTGTATATTTTTATAGACATCTACTAAAAATTCATTTTACATGATTTCATTTGATCCTCAAAACTACCCGTTGTTGAAGCACATAACCCCTTATGTTTCTGTCTGTATTGCCTGGCATGATTCTTTCATGTCCAAAGTAAAAGAAAAAGAGATAGTGTGATGTAATAGGAAGAACATTGAACTAGGAGCCAGGACACATAACTTTGCCACGAACTACGGGCATGTTATTTCTACTTTCTGGTCCTCAGTTTCCTCATCTGTAAAATGAGGAGTAGTACTAGACACCTCTGAGACAGAGCCCCATCACTATTGCTTTTTATCTGTGTATGAGTTATCTGGAATATTTTGTCAGTGCTGTGGAGTGGGAGGCCCCCATTCCCTACTCTCTGGGCAAATATATTTCACATTGCCCCTTTACCTAGTAATGGGTTTTCAAAGTCTCTCATTGTTAGCAAATTGACTAATCATTGATGAGCATGGCCTTACTTCACTATCAGGAGGGCAGCTAAGTGGTAAAGTGGATAGAATGCCAGTCCTGGAGTCAGGAAGACTCATCTTCCAGAGTTCAAATCCAGCCTTAGATACTTACTGGCTGTGTGACCCTGGGCAAGTCACCTCATCCTGTTTGCCTCAGTTTCCTTATCTGTAAAATGAACAGGAAAAAGAAATGGCAAACAACTCCAGGATCTTATAAAAAAAACCCCAAAATGAGGTCATGAAGAGTTGGACACAACGCCATTGAACAAAGACAACAGGAATCAGGAAGGGGAGCAGGCTGTTTTAAAAAGCAGGTGGTATTCTCAGCACTAGGCTTGCTGTATATATAGATCAAAGTGACTGGTGCACTTGTCCAAGACAGCAGGATCCAGCATGGAAACATGCTGGAGAACAGAAAATTCATACACCCCCTAAAGCTAAGGGATTGTCCTCAGTTAGTCCTACAGCAATTAAGAGAGCAGATTAAAAGGCTGATGAATGAAAAATAAAGTTTTGTCTTACTCCATAGGTTAATCAGTCCATTTCTGAAACCCTGGAGTCGGGTGCCATATTTTTTCTCCTTGCATATTTCACCCCATAAGAACAATGACCATATGTCCCAGATTTCTGGGTTGGTCCCATTTTCAAGAATAGAATGTGCCCTTTTAGATAGACTTCACAAAAGGGAATATCCTTTGTCAAGCCATATGTTCTGATTGGAAGGGAATGGGTTTTGGACAATATAGTCCAGGTGCCTACAATCTAGGCTCTTGCAGAATTCATCTCCCTCCCCCACCCCTCAGCCCCACCTATCATCTAAGGGTGGAATTATCAGGAGGAACAATTGTGGCAGCAAATGTAGTCATTTTCCATCTGTGCTTTATGTTACTATTTTGTCTTCACAAATCACCACATAGCCCTCCAATCTGGAATGTTTAGGGCTCATTGTATTTGAATATGGGGTTTGTTGTTGAGGTCAAGGTTGTTAGTTTAATTTCTGTATGAGTCAGATGTACTTCACTCCATTCCATTGCCGTCAACCATACCCTTTCCCTTCCCATCAGCTAGCCATATGAGTTGAACTATGTTTTTATTTATAAAGGGATTGAGAGAAAGTGTTAACAATTCAATGTAAATCCAATTTTTCTCCTTAAATAACAATATAAAATATACACTCCGTATATGGTGAATCTTTGTAGCAGAGTACTCACTTCAGACACTAGAAGGTATTCTAGAAAAGCCAGGTGTAAATCAAAGTTTTTATCAATCAAATCATATCTTAACAGCAACAATAGGATAAATTGTTATTGAAAAGGAAACTTTGGTGAACTCCTTTGTAAATGGAAAAAAAAATCATTCCCTAAAGTTTTCACACATTGGTTTTGCTTTAAGAATAGTCTCTTGGTTGGTCTTGAATGAGTCTTGAACCTTGTTTTTTGAGGGCTGCTCAAAAAATATGCTCCCCCTCCAAATATCTCTCCAACTTGTCTATCACCATACCTTCAAATTCTGCATTTCATAATTCTTATGCTTTTGACTTGGTTCATATCAAAATGCAGAAACTCCCAATATGGTGTATCAGTAAGCACCTCAACATACACAGAGGGGCCTGCTGTTACAGGTTCTTTGATCTGCTTCTCTCAAAGGAAAGGCAAGTTTTGAGGGGTTAACAATCTCCTTTAATCAAGCACATATATCATTCACCTAGTTCAGGGGGAAAAGTCAAAACTCTGAACTTCAGAGAAAATACAGAGATATCAAAGATCAACAGACATGGCTTCCAACTGTTTGACCATAATCAACACATATATCACAAATCAACAGACAGGGTTCAACTGTCTGACAATAGTTACCGAGAGGGAAGAACCAACATCTGGGTTTTCAAAGCCAAGGCGCTGCTTAGCGGCTTCCCGGAGTCTCATCTGGCTCAAAAAACTTCTTCCAAAAACTAAACCCCAAAGTAAAACCTCAACTGAGAGTATTTATACACCTTTTAGAGCCGGAGGGTATCACAGCCCTTGAGAACCAGTGCCTCATTAACAAAAGGTATGGACCTTCCTACAAATCTTCTTAGACCCATAATGGGTAGGGAAGATCTTCTTAAATCACATTATTCAATCAGAGACACTTTACACTGAAACAAAAACAGCAAAAGATCCTACTTTGCTTTCCATCACACTCCACCCTTTCAAGATCCTTGGCCTTACAATCTAAATGGCCATGCATCCTGGAGCAAATAGAGACATTATACTACTTGATTATACTAAAACAAAAACAACAAAAGATCCGACTTTGCCATTACTTAAGGTTACACATTAAGTGCTTGTTAGCAATTAACATTTCAATATGTATTAGTTTATGATGTGCCAACTGAGAACAGGTTTTGATAGGGGAAAGGGAGGATAGAAGAGCATGATGGTGATAGCTGACAGAGGAAGTGGGCACCACAACTCAATTAAGAGGGAGGATTTGGAAGGGTGGTTAAAGGACACAGAAAACACTTTGGTTACTTCAGAATTTTTCCCAAAGCTGACTCATTTTAGGTATTCTTCTGTATGTTGTTGGCAAATCTAGATACTGGGTAAACATATTTATTAACTACTCATGGGATGCAACCTCTGTGCTAGGTCCTATGACAGGTGCAGAGATCAACAAGACATAGTCCCTAGCAAAGGAAGTCAGACATCCACACAAATAATAATGATACAGGCTAGATCTTGGTGCCTGCATAAGAGATGGAAAAACTAAGCTGTAAAGTGAGCTCTTCTTTTACAAAGGCAGATATTTTCCCTTAAGTATTATTGAAGTTGAATGTATCTGCCTATCTAGCTTTGAGCAAATCATAAAATCATAGTTCAATGCCTCAGTTGTGCAATTTAGACTGTCAGGCTTTTTTTTAAGTAGAAAATATTTTTCAGGAACTATATATTTTTAAAAAATCATTGGCAAGAACCTATTGTTCAGGCTCCTTTTTGAGACTGTAAATTACAGATGCGTTCCAATCTACATTAGTGGAAAGAGTTTCCATACTGGAAATCCCCAACAGAGATGAATCATAGGTCCCTTTTTTCCTTCTCTCCTCTCTGCCCCCTCCACAAGTATTTTAAGAATAGGAATTTTCCTAAAACAGTTACTGTTGTGATTTTTCAAAAATCAATCCATTTATTCAAAAATATTTAATAAAAACTCAACCAGAAAGGTACATAATGCTGATCGGAGATTACTAAGAGAAAAAGCAAGAAGAGGTTTGAGGGTTATTTCTTGACCCCAGAGATCTGATAAAGCCCTTATTTGATTTTTTGAGGAGTTTGTGATTGAACCAAATATTTCATAATTTAAAAAAAGTTTGTCTAAACTGAAAACAGATTAAAATCTGTAGTTTAGTGGAGACAACATCAAAACACTGCACTGAGAGAAGGGAGAACCAAGTTCCAGGACTTCACCAGTTATGTGACCTGGAGAACATTTCTTAACTCCTCTGAACCTCAGTTTCCTCATCTTTAAAATGAGGTAAACTGGATCTCTAAGGTCAAATAAAAAAATAAATTATTTTTTTTAAACGTCTAATTCCTTGAAATTCACTGAGATTTGCAAAGTGTTGTGCTTAATCAATCAGCTAAGCTTCTATTGTGTACCAGGATGTTAGATGGCACAGTGGATTTGGGCCTGGAGTCAGGAAGACCTGAATTTAAATCTGTTCTCAGACACTAGCTGTGTGACCCTATGCAAGTCACTTATTCCTGTTTGCCTCAATTTCCTCATCTATAAAGTGAACTGGAGAAGGAAATGCCATCCCCTCCAATATCTTTGCCAAGAAAACCCTAAATGAGGTCACGAAGAGTCAGATACGACTGAACATTATGTAGCAGACACTGTATTAAGCGCTGGAGAATACAAAGATAAAAAATTAAACAGCCCTCCCCTTCCACCCTTATATTCTAATAGGAAGGGGCAGCATGTGCATACATAATATATGCAAAATTAACACACAGTAATTTGAGGAGAAATGACACTAGGAGGGGTGGGGATCAGGAATAGTTTCATATAAACCATGAGATTGGCGCTGCGTGGAAGGAAACCAGGTATTTTAAGAAGCAGAAGTGAGTACCAGGCATGGGGGATAGCCAATGCAAAGGCCCAGAGATGGGAGATAGAACATTATGTAGGTGTGGAGAACAGCAAGTAGGCTGGTGTGGCTGGTGCAGAGTATATTTAATACTTGATAAAACCCAGTGAATTTTGTATTTTTCCTCTGGATGCAACCCAAATGCCTTACTCTTCAGGAGTGTCTATTACCCCTGTCGCCCATCAACAGTGATATGGCAAGATTTTCTATACCGCTTGTCACAGCTAAAAGACCTAGGCAAAATCCTGTTAGGTCAGCATATTAAAGTGAATCTCTGGATTAATCTAAATACAGCCAGGTACTTCTAGATTTCCTGAGATACATGTATAAAATTGCTTTAATTTATTATTTCCCCTAAAACAATTTTAAGTTCTGCACCAAATCGTAAAGTCTTAAACTGGTCTGAAATGATTATAATAATTAGAGGTGGCCTGGTATTGTGGGTAGGTAGCTGGTCTTGGAGTCAGAAAGACCCAAGTTCAAATCCGGCCTCTGATACACCATGACAGCATGAATCTGGGCATTTCACCCCCCAGTGGCTCAATTCTATTGGTTCTTTTACTTAAGTTCTAAGATTCTGAAGGGGCTGGATTCAGACATCTGTAGAGCCAAAGCCATGATCAGAACCCAAGTGTCCTGACTCCTAGTTCAGGGTTCTTCCTGCGACACCAATTCTTTCTTGAGACCCCTCTATTGGACAGTGACTGCCCTGCTGAGCAGATCAGCTCACATATTCCAGCCATTCCTCTCCTGTCCTTCACATCATAATAATAAAGACCACCTCAGAGCACTGGAG